>NC_134312.1:9662964-10262964 GCF_964195595.1 Calonectris borealis
GTGTCAAGATATTATCTGGTTTATCAATACTAAATTCCTCCCTCCCCTCAAGTTTGGTGTTTTAGATTCATTGGATTTAAGATGTATGAGATAGTGCCATAAACAGTACTGTTACTGGGTAATCTTAAGAGCAGAACAGTGAATGCATATAAGGAAAAAAAAAAGTACATACTGGAGATATATAAGTAACACTGTATCCTTAAAAGAGCTGAGAGGTATCATTGGTTCTAACTCCGGTGTTAAGAGGTGTAATAGGTGCACTAAGAGATATTCCACATCTTGAAGTTTTTAGGAGAAAGTTTCGATGTGAGACTTAATAGTTACAAAATCAAAGGCAGACTGTTTTTGCCAACTTCTTAGTTTCAATGTTTTAATTATTAGATCACATTGCATATAGTCTGTATCACAACACTTAGTTTTAATTGTTGAGTTTCTATTGTCATGCCAGTGTGCATTATGTTCACAGATTTCACTAGATTTAGCTTTACATGTCTTTACTGTATCTGCTAAATGAGTCTTTCTTTACTGTTTGCCATCCTTGAGCTTAACAGGAGTCATGCAGTATGTCTATAAAGTATAATATTCTTTACAAGAAAAAAGTTGTAGATATACCTCCATCCCTGCAGGTCAGTTGAGCTCTTTAGTTGTAACTGATTAATTATATCATTTCTATATCAAGTTATTCTCCTGTATCAAAATGATGTGAAAGGATTTTATATGTCCTATGGTCTATTTATCATTGTATTCATCCTGTATTTTAACAATCTTTGACAACTTCGTTACATTCCTAGGATTAGTTTATATATTGCTTTGTCTTATGTTAATATTTGCAATCCTTTCCGTTATGTCAATTAACTGCTAGGACATCTATCTAGGCACAGTATACTCAAGTATAATAAAGAAAAGAAAAATACTTCAAGATGCTAACAAATTATAACCATGCCCAGATATAAACCAGATGTATGAGTGATAAACACAGAGATACAGAATTGTCACCACCCTTCAAAATCACAATTTAAAATGTCTCCACCTTTGACCTGTGGTAATGAGCTTTACTAGAGCATAACAGAGATGGAAATCTAGCCTTGCGTTTTCTTACTGAGTTTTTGAAAAGTTTTTCATTGTTTTTTTTCTTTTTTTTTTTCCTTGTTGCTTCTTTAGTAGCAGCATTTCTCACAGTATCCCTAAAAATGCGAGCAAGAGTAGGGGAAAAAAAGTGGTTAATGGAGTTGTGGTTGCCTGTTAGTAGTGCTCAATGCAAACATGTGCTTCAGGTTATGAAATGGAGAAATGCTCTCACTACCACACAGTTTTCTTCCTTCACTCACTATTTCACAGCTGTGTTTAGTGCTGGAGAATATATGTGCTGATATAAACCAAGAGCACACATAGGCCAAATACATTTTATCCGTGCTATCTAGTAACAGCATAGTGTCTGAACAGACCTCCAACTTCGGAAGACTGATTAATTTCTAAAGACAGTTTTGTCACCTTTGATTTGATAGCAGTGGAAGTACATTGACTTTTCTTTAGCAGTCCAAAGAAAACACATATAATTTAGTGAAAAAGGATATTTTTTTTCTTTTTAATCTCTATGAAACAGTTCTTATGAAACATGAAGTCAAGCAATATCGTCTGGATTTCAGTGTTTTTTTGTAACTGTAAAATGGAAGCATGTTCTTTAAATCAAGATTGGTTGGTGTTTTGTTTTGTTTCCTTTCCCCTGGAAGATGCATTTTAGTATAGTGGTTTTCAACCTGTACCCTGTGTGTCCCTGGTGTTCCAAGGAAAGATGATAAGGGTTTAGAAAGGGTGATTAAAGAGAGCAAAACCAACTCTCAGAGGGCTTTCCTTCACTGTACTTCTACTGAAGTCACTGGGGTCTGAGTCAAAAAAGATGTCAAAGTTTTAGTTCAAGCAAGAATGTTAACCAGAAGTCTTGAGGTCTCTGTTGAGCAGGCTGGAGATTCAGTACCTTCCTCTGACCTTTCAGGCTGTGAGACTTGGCTGTGCTTCACATGACCTTGGACCAAATTTCAAGCATAGCAGTTCATACTTCTACAAGGAAATCATGAAATTGATTCATCTAATATAGGTTTTCTCAAAAGTGAGAAAACAATAAAAGGTGTTGTTTTGTTTTGTTTTTGTTTTTTATCAGAGCTTGGAAATGGGATAGTCCGGTTGTACTTTTGGATACATCTGTGAAGGATCTGCATTAATGTGAAGTATGGGAAGAAAAAAAAAAATCAAAACAAAAAACCCTACTGCGAGCTGAGGACAGTATGGTTAATATACATGTCATTCATCCAGTCAGTGCTATAAATAAATACAGTTTAAGATAATTCTCTGCAGGTAAAAAAGCTGAGCACAATTGTACTTGAAAAAATTAGTCTTGGATCAACTGTTTGATGAACCTGTTCAAAAGAGTCAAACTAAATCCCAAATTCTGCTTTGAATGTTGAAGAAAATGAGTGAATTCAAATCACAGTCTAACAGTTGAGTTTTGAGTTTTATGTGCAATGCAAAGAAAAAAAAAACCTGATAATTTTCAGGGAAAGTTGCTAAGTATTAGCCAAATGTGAGTGTTGTTAACCAGTCACATTGAAAGGAGGTAACTCCTTTAGGACATGAGGTACCTAAAGGCCAGAAGGGATTCCCGTCTCTGAATACTTGTATCATATAGGTGCATTTGTGTTTAGGATTGAAATCCTCAGGAGGCAATGAGAGAATTTCAGATTCATAACTCTCCTTAACATTTCTTATTTAAATATCCTGTTGCTCAGCAGGCTGGCCATTGTACCCTGTTTTATTTACTAGCAGAGACATCGCTATAGTGTCTGGTGCCTATATGTCTGGATGGAGTGGCAAATTTAAGCTGGAGCTCCTGAACGGAATCTAGATGTCAGCATCAAGAGGCTGCCAACACAGGCATTGTATATCAAAGACAGGATTAGCTGCAATTTCAAAAAATCAACAAAAACGCTACAACTTTTAATCCTTGAAAGGATGGCTGTATCATTTCATGCACATATCTATTGTTCAGAGGATATTATGTAAACTGCCAAAGTCCCTGTAACACCAGGGATAGTCAAATGTGTAAACAGAAATAATTCTATATTTAAACATTATAGTTCTTCTGGTTGTTAAACTATCATTAAAACAGGATGGAAGCTGGTTTACAAGCTCCACTGTTGTATTTCTACACTGTGGGTGGTAGAAGCCAAGCCATTTTAAGACAATAAAATTTCTTTGTCAAATATACTGTAGATGACTGTTTATACATAGCAAGATTTGTCTCTCACCTTCTGAACCTTCAGGATAAAGCATGGATGAAATGGATATGTTGTTTTTAGTTGTTGTAGCAGCCTGGAAAGTTAGGACTTGAATCTGCTGACATGGCTGTGGTTATTTGCCAGTTCTTTCCCTCTGTTGGAGAATTAGCCCTACTTTTTTCCTGACTACATAAGACGTGCTGAAAGATGTCTCCTTTAATACTCCAGAGTGAGAAAATGAAAAGCTGGAGCCCTGCATGGACATACAGGTGCTCTGTTTTCTAAAAATAATATCAGTTATTGAGAAAACAAATTTTTGCTATATAAAAGAAGTTAGAAACCTACTGAAAATACTGTTAGTGTGATGACAATATTTAGCATGTTTCTGTGGACCCCAAACGAATGTGATATTTACCACATAATTTACACTTTAATTGAAAGCAAAATTGATCAATATATACTGACAAAATCTAATCCTATTAGTAAGATACTAAGTCTAAAATCCACAAAATTTCAACTGTGATGTATCAATATTTAGATAGTAGGCTTGAGACCCTTTGAAGAACTGGGGTCCCAAATCCACAGAAAGATTCAATCACCTTATTGTCATTTAAAACAGTTTCTTCTTAGTAGGAATCAAACAAGCACCCTTGTGAATTTGGGCCAAACTGCCTTCACAGTTAGTTGCAGCAGCTGAATCTCAAATTCACAGAGGTGTGCCACCTTGTTGTGCAATCCTTGCAGAGTTGCCTTTTGAAGATCATTCAGGAAAAGAGAAACATCAGCAGAAATCCAGCTCAGATGTCCCCACAGTGACATAATGCGTGTGCCTTGATTCCTTCCCCCTTGGTCGTGCAGCCTAACAGGATATAGGAAATAGGAGTAGAGAAGTTTCTCTTGAGGGAAGGGAATTGCAATTAAGTTTTGAAAGTACAGGCCAGGATGTTTATTTTAAAATATGTTATCAACCCGCCACTTTACTCTGTGATAGCCTGGTGTTTAGTGTCCTTATCCAACACTGAGACAACGAACTGATGCCCTTCTGACCAAATCCTCGGAAAATGTGCTGACGTTTAAGGGCTGTTCTGAATGGGGACATTCTGCTGTGCTGGGTGGAGCACTCTGCAGGAAGGACTACGGGATTTATGATATCAGAAGAACAGCTAAGAGGTCACTGACATGGGAAAAAGCAGTCCTGGACACCTGCCTCTGCTCACAGATTTATCTCTGCTCTTTTCCTTCCCCCCCTTATTCCCCGATAACTGTGTAATGTAAAATACCAGCAATAATTAATTATAAAGCATTTGGGGAGATTATGGTATTTCTGGGTCTAGTTCTCCAATGGAGAAACATGGAAATTCTCTTTTCGGAGTTATTTATTCATGAAAAACAAGGAATAAATTTTTATTTTAAGGAATGTTTTGGGAAAAACATAATAGATCATATATTTTTCTTATAGGCATAATTCTGTTTTCCTGACATGAACAGTATTATTCAAACAGGGCACTGTTTAAAAAAGCATTTACAGTACATTTCAATTCATTTCAGTGTTTCTTTATTTTTGATAGCTTTAAATATACAATGGACATAACTCTAATTTAACCCTAGCCTAGCAGATTCAATACTTGGGAGGTTTCTGTGATCTATTCAAGTCTATTTATAAAAGGCAAATATCCATTCCACTGCTATATCTAAGGTAACATAAATACCACCATTAAAACAAAAAGAAGAAAGAGCTAGGGTTTGAAGAAAGCACATCAGCTCCTTTTTTAATACATATCCTGGAAGACGCACTGTTCTTCATACAAATAATCCGTATCTATTTCTGGTGAAATAGATAATATCTGAATTTTTCTGAAAAATCAACACATTCCTCACATGAAGTATGAAATCAGGCCAGCGTAAGTTGTTTTACTGAAGTGAAATATGAATTCAAGTATCTGTGAATTGATGTATACAATTAAATGAAACTTTATCTGTTTTCAGCTTTGTCATGATGTATTTTCAGTTGCATCAAATTTATGACCTGATCATTTGTCAACAATTCGTTATTGCAACTTGTATTTATTGAATTCATTATCTCATAAAGTTCAGCACATGTAAGATCAGATTGCTCTCATTTTAAGACTGCATTGTTAAAATTTTTAAACACAAACTAAATCATATTCAATCATTGAAAGATCCACTTTATCATTCCCATCTTAGCTTCCTGAAATAATTTATAAACTACATCTAGTCAGTCTTCATCTAATGTACAACAGCAACTTTTAGTTGCTGAAAAGATTACCAGCAAGTTTTCAGTTACTGGGTATGGAGATGACTATTTAGATAGGGGAAAGTCCTCAACATTTTCACTCATTTGAAACTCATTTTGGTTTGTGGTTTTTTATTTGGTTTGTTGTGGGTTGGTTTTTTTTGTTGGGGGGAGGGTGTCTTCTGAATGCTTTTATAAGGTGAAGAGTAGGAATGAAAACATGGTTATCAAATGTTGACCTATCAACCTATCTGATCAATCTTGGTGTAATTTGTTGTCTGTGCAGTGTACAAACTGGTCAATTAGCTGGAAGAAAACATTTATTTGTACTGGTCCATTAATTTGTACTAAATTCAACACATCCCAAAGCTAACATCAACATTATTGGATGCAAACTAGGCAAGGCTATAAAGATCACTTTAAAGGTCATGTAAAGACATTTGATTGTAAGTTATTTGGTTTTGTTTCTTTAAATCCAAGGTGGTCACTCAAGGTTTAGGCTAGATACAAAGGCTGAGGTACCAAGTTGCCGTTTTTCTGGCATGTAAAAAAGCTAAGCCAAAAATACTTATGACTCTTACAGGGTTAGCAAGGAGAAGGTATGTTTTGCAAATTCAGATTTGTCTGAGGTGAACTAGTAGCTGAACAGGCTTCTTTTTTTATAGAACCATAGAATGGTTTGGGTTGGAAGGGACCTTAAAGATCATCTAGTTCCAACCACCCTGGCATGGGCAGGGACACCTTCCACTAGACCAGCTTGTTCAAAGCCCTATCCAGCCTTGCCTTGAACACTTCCAGGGATGGGGCATCCACAACTTCTCTGAGCGACCTATTCCAGTGCCTCACCACCCTCATAGTGAGGAATTTCTTCCTTATATCTAATCTAAATCTACTCTCTTTCAGTTTAAAGCCATTATCTCTTGTCCTATCACTACATACCCTTGTAAAAGTCCCTTTCCAGCTTTCTTGTAGGCTCCCTTCAGGTACTGGAAGGCTGCTAGAAGGTCTCCCCGGAGCCTTCTCTTCTCCAGGCTGAACAACCCCAACCCTCACAGCCTTTCTTCATAAGAGAGGTGTTCCATTCCTGTGACCATTTTTGTGGCCCTCCTCTGGACTCTTTCCAACAGGTCTGTGTCTTTCTTGTACTGAGGACTCCAGATTTGGATGCAGTACTCCAGGTGGGATCTCACCAGAGCAGAGGGGCAGAATCACCTCCCTCAACTTGCTGGCCATGCTTCTTTTGATGCAGCCCACGATATGGTTGGTTTTCTGGCTGCAAGAGCACATTGCTGAGTCATGTTGAGCTTCTTCTCAACCAACAGCCCCAAATCCTTCTCCTCAGGGATGCTCTTGGCTTGAAATTTCTGCAGTTCACCTAGGCTTCATTTTAAGTGCCTAAAATCAGTTTTGAATGTAGGCAATGATCATCATGCTTCTGACTGGCGTGTCTTTGCCAGTCTGGCAGCGTGCATCTGGTGTCCATGCCCAGGTGTTGTCAGTGAGGGGTTGCAGGGGTGGCCCCTCTGAGGAGATGCCGGGGCTGCCCCATGCCAGACACAGCCTGTTCCAGCCAGCTCCAATGGACCCACCAGGGCATAGCTGAGCCCCTCAGCCAAGTGGGTGGTGCCTCTATGAAAACATGTTCAAGAAAGGGCAAAAAATGCCACACAGGCAGAGGAGGAGGAAGCGAAAAGAGTGAGAAACAGCAGAGGGAACACCAAGGTCAGAGGAGGCAGGGGAGGAGATGCTCCATGGCACCAGTGCAGGTGTCCACCATGGCCCATGGAGGATCCCACACTGCAGCAGTTGGATATTTCCTGAAGGACTGCAGCCCATGGAGAAGCAGTGGAAAAGTGTGAAGAAGAAGGAGAGGCACAGAGAAACCATTAGGTACTGATGATAACCTCCTGTTCCCCATTACCCTGTGCTGTTTGGAGGGGGGTAGAGGAGACGGGAATGAAGGAGTGAAGCTGAACCTGGGGAAGGGGGCATCAAAGGTTTTGGTTTAATGTTTGCCTTTTCATTACTCAAGTCTATTTTAATTGGCAATAAAGTTAATTTTCCTCAAGTCAAGTCTGTTTTGCCTATGATAGTAATTGGTAAACAATCTCCCTGTCTTTATCTCAACCCATGGTCTTTCTCTTCCCTGTTCTTCCTATTTTCTCCCTGCTCCTGCTGAGGGGGAAAGTCAGTGAGCAGCTGGGTGGGAGTTTGGCTGTTAGCCAAAGCTAACCCACCACATACAGAAACAGATATAACCCACTTGTATGTGTAGTCAGCATCTGAAAGATGAAAATGGCAGTCAGAAAGACACTGTGGACTTGGAGGGACTGTGGCAAGATTAATATTAATAAGAGTGGAAGATCTCAGATTGAAAAAAAGGCTTTGATCCTACAAGCACATATTTACTTAAGATTTCAGTTCTTATCACCAGAACACAAATTTGTCAAAGGCTGAAGCGTGCTAATAAATAGACCTCCAGAGACTTCAATCCTATTCCCAGCTGTGCCAGGCAGCAGCTTTACCAACCTGGGCAAATCACTTGATTCTTCTTTCAAATAGTTTGCTGACAGTAGTCAGACTGCTTTAGACCAATGCTTAAAAGTGTTTACAAAACCAAGTCAAGGTTTCATACATGGAAGTGTAGCAATATTATAACTTGAATACAGGTTGTTATGCCTCTGCTTCCCCTGCAAGACTTTGTCTGTTTAGTCTATTTAGCTTATATGCCCTTGAGGAGGAGTTGTCTGTATATAGTGTTTAGAACAATGATATTTAACCCAACTGTATTACCATGCATAGTTTTAACTATAAGAATGGTCTCAGAGAGGCCATTTGCAAATCCATTTGCAGAACACTAAGCATGAGCACAAACATTTATAGGACTTGAGCCTCCAAATGCCTGAAAAGGCAATGTAAAATAAGCAAAATTTGGAATGGCTGTACTGAGGTTAGCTGGGAGTTGATTCTGTATTAAAGCAAGGATGAAAATAGTTTTTATAATGAATCAAAAAATCAGGTCTATCTTGAATTGCTAGTGATATGAATGTTTATTAAGTCACAGGTCCGTAGGTCTACAGAATCATATATAGGTTTTTGAATGTGTTTGCTTTTCATGGTATTCAAGCACATAACAAGGGGCTTTTGAGCACCACTTTCAATATGCAGTTTAAGGTAAATCCCATTATGGTCCAAACATAAGACTTTTTGAATTAACACACCTCTGCAGGCTGATATCTTTGAAAATTGAGTTTTCATAGAGTTTATCACCATTTTTTACTTTCCTTTCATATACAGTCACTCATTAGTCATAGAAACTTAGCTCAACGTTATTTTCCATTTGCTTATGTTTAACTCAGCTGTTATCCTCAAAAAGTTTTGCTGCTGAAACAAAGGTGATTCTGAAACACAGCATTTACAGGAAAGTTGTTCTGTCTTTGATTTCTGACACTTGCCTATACTCAGATGTATAACAGGAATCATCCATTTTAGGAAAGTGTTCCTTATAATTTTGGGAAGATAAACTTCCATTTAAGTCAGAATTATGATCTTGTGCGTTTTCTCATTTCCCTGAAAAAAATCCCGTGATAAGCCTTTATCGGGAGAGGTGTTGCTGATTTGGTTGTGAGCTGGGCAGAAGGCACTGCAAACCATGAGTGATTAGACCGGGAGGTGAGAAGTGTGGCACTGCTGGTAACATGGCGCTCACTTGTAGAGATTGTTCGGTGTGTGTCAGAGGTGAAAACAAATACTGTGCTGAGAAATATAAACCAGATTTCCTTTTGTTGGCCTGAGGATAGGAAGTAGAGAGAAGAAGAGAGAGGGGGAATACTGTAAATTGAGGCTGAAGTGAATTTTTCACAATAAGACTACTATATGAGCTAGTATAAGCTCCCTGAGGGTGAAATTCACTCTTCTGTGCTGGGATAACACACGAATGGAGTTGAATTTAAAAACTCTTTTGAAGACTTTAGGGCAGCTACAGCTCTGTTCATATAATCCACTGGCTAGTAGCCCTCACTTCCCTCTCTGTGCCTGATTTACAGTGCTGAATCCCCATGTGTTTGATGGCCACCAGTCAAGGTAGCAAATTCAGCACATTAAGAACTAGAAAAAAATATGCTCTATAGCTTGAGGCAAATACTGAATCTTTATTTGTTGAGATGTTACAAAACTATATCCTTTGTATATAGTGAAGTGGGGGTGGTGCAGAGCTTGCTTTCTCAGCAAACTATATTAGCGTTTTCAAAGACTGAAAAATTAATATAAAAAGCACAAGTAATATAAAAGCAGAGCAAGAGGGAGAAGTGAAAGAAACTATCATTCCTTAATGTAATGCATTAAACTCGATCTCTTGCAGCAGAAAACCCCCACTAGAACCAGTTGTGCGGGCTCAGTGTGATAGACAGAAGAATTTGGTCAAATATTTATTTTTGTGCCTATTTTTTCATTGCAGTGAGCCATTAGAGACATATTTCCCCTTTTAAAGAAAAAATAATTTTAAAAGATTGCTTTAATAGTAAACTTTACATATACATTCCCAACGTTGCTGTGTTAAAACAAATTGTATAGTAAGGACAGTTTCTGTGGCCACCTCTTGAGTAAACACAGCAATTTTACTTAGTGTTTATAACGCCTCCATGGGCTTGATTCTGAAAGCATAAATGACAATTCTTAATAGTACTATAGATTTCAACGAGGATATATTAATCAGGAATAAGAAGAACTAAAATCTACATTCTGAATTTCATTTGCAATGTAAGAAGATGCTGTATGATCTAAACTATAACATAGATCTTTAAATTAGCTCTAAAAATATGCCAGACTTGGTTTTCCTTCCACTGCTTCCCTAACAGTTATAATTCATGACCTATGTGAAAAAGCTAATGGATGTTTTAAATTCCTTTAACACCAAACCCACAATCTGAGGAATAAATGCTAGTGGGTGGAATGATTCTTAATGCTTCCTTCCTCCTCCCAAGGTGTTAACATACCTCTACCTAGATGGTCACCTAATGTCTTTATTTCTCGGTTTTCTTGTTTTATCTCTTCCTCCTCAGTTGTGTAGCCTGCCATCCTCTTGGCATTTCCCTTGAATTTATTACATAATTGAAGGGAAGGTCTCCTGCTTTATAGCTGCTGTCTGCCCTTCCCTTCTTTTTTTCAAAGACAGCTCAATTCCCAAATGCAGGTGTGTGATTTTTATTTGCCTTTATCTTCACAGTAAGATTAATGAGAGAACCACTTAGGGAGGTTTTTCAGGTAGGAAAGCAGTTACTAAAAGGGAATGACAAATATTTTAAATTCATTGCCTTATTATTTAATGTCTCAATACCATTCAACTGCGTCAGCTGACATCAACACATTATTGTTCTAGAAGATGTATGTGTGTTTCAGTGATGTGAAAGTATCTTTTGCCATAGTGAATCACCTCTGTTTTAAACTAAACTGTACAAAGCCTTTCTACTCTGATACAAACTAAGGTGTTGCTAAAGAATAATGTCAAGTGATTTGTACTACTGCTTTATTTCTCATCCCACTGAGACTTTTTTTCTGTACCTATACGCTATTGTTCTGATCTATGTTTTAGTGATTTCTTATGTATTCTGGATAAAAAAAAAGACAAAAAAATAGTAGTATAAACAACACCAAATCAAGATGCTTCTCCCCTGAAGAGGCTAAAGATGTTATAGGATCACGTTCTCTTTTCCTCATTTTCTTGCAGGCCCTGTTTTAGGCTCATTTCCCTTCCCCTTCCACCTTTTTTTTTTTTAATATAGTGATTAATCATCAAGCACAGGTATCCAGCTAGTACATCCAGACAACTAAACCTATAAACCTGCACAGCACCCTTACGGTAAAAGGAAAGTAGATTCATCCATCAGAGGTAGATCCAGCCTGAAGGAAGCTGGGTATGGCATTTCCTACAGAAGTGATCTAACCTTGTCTTGCTAAAAAGGGAGACAATACTATCGTTACCTTTTTCTCCATGTCTGGTTGTGAGAGAAATGAAGTTGCTGCTGTACTTTTCTTTGAGCTCGGTGTTGTTGAAGCTGAATGGATTTCCTTTGTGCACAGTTATTTGTTTGAACACTTTGGGAAATACATTTGTAAGGTAGAGTATCTGAGCAGTTACACAGAATTTTCAGTTCCATTGTAGTGCACTTTAGTAAGTTAAGTTGTTTTGGGGAAGGAAAGAGGTCTTTTTCTTAAATGATTTAAATATAGTGTTTTCTCAAGACACCTTACATGTTTGAAGGCATAAGCTGTGTCCACTCTTCTCAGTATTCTGGTGATCACTTAAATGACATTAAACATTCTTACTGCTGACATTCAGCTAATGATTCTAAGTATCCCCAAATTAATGTAGTGCCCATAGCTTCTACAGTACCACTGGGAGTTTTCTATGACAGAATTCTGAAATGTTTTTGCATGTGTGGCTGTGTTTCAGAAATCTAATTTAATATCACCATCACCACCACCTAAATTCTAGAGGATATTTTTTATTTTTTAAAATTTTAATATAAAAATGACGAGTGTGCTGCTGCTGTAGAATGCTGTAGAATGTCTAGTACACTGGAGTCTGCATAAATGAAGTTAAACTTTCTGTTTAACATCTTTTTCATAGGTGTCTACTCATTTGTCTCATTTTTTATATGTACTTTAACTCATAATTTATCCAGAACACGTGTAATAGTAATCCCATATACTTAGAGGTTGTTCTGAATAGGAGGCATGATTTTCAAAAGCAGATGGCTTGGGACTACTAAAGGAATGTAAAGAAACCTAATTTACCATGTATTTAGTCCATATTTTCTGAAAAATGCGTGTGCTTTAAATTGGATATCAAAGTTACCAGACTTTTCTGAGGAAATTTTCAAATTTGTTGTGATTCTATTTTGTATTAAAAAACATCTAAGTTATGCACTTACAATACTTGGGATATTTTCATTCTATTTCCTTTAACTACCTCCTTTCATATAGTAATTGGAACTTTTGAAAGGTTAACAATAGTAGACACTAAAAACTGGTTTAGGGATTAAAATATCAATTAGAGATGGATAAGTAATAATTGGAAACAGCTTCTCAAGTGGTAAGTGAATCCTGTTTCTCCTTTTCATCCCTTAAGGATTCGCTGGCAAACTTATCTCTGACTAATGTAGCCTTTTTCTAATGGGTGTTTTATGGCCTAGGCAAACCATCATGGTAATTAGCTTACAATATAAGGCTGAGAGAAGTGTATTGTTTTTGTAAGGAACCCAAGAACCAAAATAATTGCATTAAAAATAAGATGGTTTTCAAACACTGAGTTATGCTAAACACTGTGCTGTGAGAATGATACAGGGCTCATTCTGACTACCCAGGGAGAATTAAAACTGAGAACCTTACTCTCTGTGATGTTGATTATTTGGAGCTGCGGAATCCAGTTGAAAGGATATAGCTGCAATTTAATGCGATTAGCCTGCCATATCAAGTCATTGGATAATAGTAGACCTTGCAAGACACTGCTCTTCTGGTGTTGATATGCACTGGCCTCTGGGAGCACTGATTGAAGAGGGATGATGAGAGTAAAATAGATTTGGATAAAATTAGAGACAACTGGGGTGGATAGATGCAGATTTTCTCATTTTAACACAAAAGAAACCTAGCTTAGGTGAAATGGAATCTGGCTCTAATATGCTGAAAAGCTACTTATCACAACTCCCTCTGGTATATGCAACAAACATATGGAACAAGGTTGAGGCTTAACTAGTCTACTCAAGTTCATATGACAGATTCATTATTTTCTGCATTAGAGAGAGAGAATGTCAAGATCAAAAGCTCAGTTCTGATTAGCTGGCAAATGTGCAGTATTGTAGTACAGAGTATGCATTCATGTATAACTACTTTGCTGTATTTGGAAATCAATTTGTTTCATTCCTGTTGAGGAAGTACTATAGTATCATTTCACAAGAATGAAAGGCCTCAGTTTAATTGCTGGTTATATGATTCTGAACTCTTGGTCATTACCCATACCTCCCACAAAGCGTATGTCGACTCCACTGCTGTAATTCTGTTTTATTCAGAGATTACACCAATTTCAATTCACAGATACTAAATCCATGCAAACCATTTATCTAAGGATGGAAGAATCCAAAGTTCATCAAAATAGATGATTAATTTGATAGTGTAGGTACAAGCCACTGATATTGCTACATATGCACAGATCTAGCTGAGCGAATGGCAGCTGTGCTTTTGAAGTAAAAGCAAATTAAATTTGGGTCACTATTTATAATCCAAACTTTAGAGTTATTTATGCAACACTATAAAAAGCAATATTAATTCCCCCTACGGTCCAAGGGATTTAACTTGCCTAAGTGTTGTTAAGGATATATGTCCAAGTCATTAATGTTTTTTATTTATGTAACACATTATGAATCGCCCACAGTCAATTAATAATGACGAATATGGATTAATGGCATCATACAAACTGCTCAGTGTTAAAGAATAAAATTGCATTCTTATGATAATCAGAAACTGTATCTTGCTACTTTTTCCTTTTCCAGGTCACTGCATCTGAGAGAATAGATTCCATTAAAAACCAAAATCAGTTCGGCCTAATTTCATAATGAGGTGTCATATTGTTATTTCATTTAAACATGCAAATCATTTGAATTCAGGATTAACGAATCACAGTGTAGAATCATAGAATCATAGAATCATTTAGGTTGGAAAGCATCTTTAAAATCATTGAATCCAACTGTAATTATCAAGTCCAACCGTGTACAAGCATGATAAACTATCATGGTAAATTTTAAAGTGTCAGTAGACCCCTGGAAGCCCCTTGTGCTAACACTTGCTTAATTCAAATTAATAGTGATGAGAAGTTTCATTTTATTATTTCACCTCAGAATAAAAGTCAAGATTTTATTCTTGTTTGCAAATGTGCCTCCTGCCATTTGCACTGCAGTAAAGGTTATAGGTCATTAGTTGGTAATGTCATATATTGTATTAAATGTTCTAATATGAAAATA
The DNA here is from genome assembly GCF_964195595.1 of Calonectris borealis. Taxonomy (NCBI): domain Eukaryota; kingdom Metazoa; phylum Chordata; class Aves; order Procellariiformes; family Procellariidae; genus Calonectris; species Calonectris borealis. Next base: position 9,677,505 of record NC_134312.1, read on the forward strand.
TTCCTCCCAAGGTCGAGACATTGTAGGAAGCTCCTTTAAGTTGATGTTGATAATCTAGAGCGCAGAAAGTGAAAACAGGAGATTCAGCCTATTTTCTTGTAACAAGAAATTGCAGATAACTGTATAGCAAGATAGGTTTTTGTATGTTTTATTCTTTACAGGCATGTACACATAAACATACTCATTCACTCAGAGATTTATAAATAAAAATAAAAATAAAAAAAAAAAAGTTGTTATGTCTGGAACTGTCTGCAACTTTCTAAAAGCTAGTAGTCATGGATTTTTGTTAGAGCAGGCATCAACAGCCTGTACAAAACCAGGAGATACTACATCTGCCAGTTAACTGCAGTTCACTGTCTTGTCAGAAGCAGTCTCAACTAAAATAATTGTAATCAAAACTTAGCCCTATGAACAATACTCTAAATTGCTGATCACCACAAGCTGGGAGACTAAAAAGGAAAGGGTCATTCAATAGTTCCATATTTTCTATGAACTTTCTGTATTTCTTTGGTGGACATAGGATGACCCTTTAGTCACTGATTAGAACTCTTAATTGATTTTAACCTTTTCATTGTTTTTAATCGATAGTCATCTTTTTTGGGGGTATCTTTCTACCCAGCATCTTTTTCAGTTTTTATTGGATCCTAAATGTCAGGGTTGAATTCTTTGTTTCTTAAAAAAAATCCACATGGAATTTCTCAGTGTGTTCAAAAATTCTTATTGTACACAAGTTCTTGAAAACTACCCATTTTGTAAGGAATTTCATTGTCTCACTCTATACTATTCTGTGTGTTTTTTTAAAAAATTTTTTGGACATTGTTCCACCAATGTAGAATAGTCTGTTAGTTTTACTTTTACATCAGTTGTTTTTAATGATATCACTTTTACAGTTGAAACTATTCATCTCAAGACTCTGAAGCTGTCTCTATATCAACATATTAAATGTGAAAAGATCATTCATTCTCTAGTCATGAGTCCAGAGTGCACGGAATGAATTCCATCCATACTACTAAAATATCTCATTATCTTAAGGTACTTGACTATAAATTATCAACTAGGAATAATACATTACTTTGTTATCTTCTGAGCTATGCCCAGGAAATATTTGGGACAGTGCTAATTGGTCGATGTCAAAAGTTTTGAAAATTTGACAGTATGAATGATGAAGCTTCTCAGTGCTTGGAAACGTTTCTTAGTACCATTTAATTTATCAATATGGTTTTAGCCTTAGAGAGAATAAGTGGACAGCATTTTAGGGGTCTGTAAAAGGTGATTAAGGAAAAAACAAATTCTTAAATGCTGTAGAGTAGTCTACATACATGAAACTCCTAAGAGAAAGGAGTTTACACTTCCCTTCAAAAAAAGGTCATAGATCCACATATCATAAAAGTTTGTAAATTTTTGTATTTATTTAATTATCTGGAGGCTTTCCAAACCTCAAATTCCTTCATTTTTGATGAACTATATCTTAACGACATATTGTACTTTTGTTCCATTTAGAATCAATTGCTTGGCTATAGATCTGTAGGAAATCTTGTGATTCTTACACGTTTTACAAACTTTTTCTTTGGTTTTCCTCCAAAATCTTGGAATGCCATCTTCATTTTTCAGTTTTCATATTTGAATGTAAAACCTCAAAGCTAAGCTTGGTCAAATCTAAAAGGTTTTTTCTGTGTTTGCTTCAGATCTATGATTCTCAAATTATTTTATTGCAGATTAGAAATCAGATCTGTTTTGTTTGAAAGTATATCCTATCACAAAACAAGAGGGTGTTTAGATTTCATACCATTTTACATATTTTCTGCCTTATGGAAAAACAGGGACATGAATTGTGCACGATATGCATTTATAGATCAAAATCATATTTTTGTAGATACCCCTCCAAAGTCCAGATATGAACACTTAAAAGAACTTAACAAAGAAACTTTTTGCAATTCCTTCACAAAATATGAGTTTTATTATTAAAATTTTAAGCAGTGTTTTTATTGTCTCTTCTCTTTATTTGTGGCACATATAGATATCTGTAAAAGATCTGGTATTAAATTTTTCCCTGTTTGAAGCCAAATACAAAAGTCCTCAGTAAGACTGAGCTTTACTCTATATCTTACCAGACTTTAAAAAACTACCTTATGACTTTAAAATAAGTTCCTATAATTGGTTGTGATATTCTGCTTCTTTTCACTCTTGTTGCAAGGGAAGATGCAAGAGGAACTTTGCTTACGTAACGATTGTACACAGGAGAACATCAACAGGTAAGTTATTGAGGTTAAATTAAAAAAAAATACACTTTGCTATAGCAGTACCTCTTTAGAATAGTTATTATCTTAATAAGTTAATAAAAGGGTTATTCAGAGGCAAACAAGTATCTGAATTACTTTTTTAAAAAGGAGCTTATTATATACAACCAATAAGGTTAATAGATTTTTGTCTTCAGTTCAGGTCTGTATTTCTTTCAGAAGAGAACATTAAATTAATATGCAAAAAAGATTTGTGGAACTAGATGTAAACGTGCTTTTCTATGAAAGGACAAAGAAGAATAAACCTGATGTTTCTTATGAGCTACTCTAAAACAATTAAAATTTAGTTTCTAACTCCAAAGTCACTTTTCTTAATTCCAACTTTACAAAGCTAAATTGTTGTTCATCATTTTATTGTTATTGCTTTTTTATGTTTTGCAGTAAATTGGCATTGCCAATAACTTAAATTCAGAACAGATACAAATAAAGCCTCTCCTGTCAACATACATTAAATCTAAATATATAGCAAATATAAATAGTAATTAATAAGAAAGTAAACTGTGTTTCAGTTTCACACTATGTTCATGGCTGAAAGACGTCTTGGTAATGATAGAAGAGATGCTGCACATATTCTTACATGCCCGTTTTAGCTCAATGACTTTGGATATCCTTGGAGAGGACCCTGAGGAACCAAGACTCTCATAAACCCTGAGAAACATCTCCAATTAGAATAGAGAGTAAACTAAAGCCTCACAGGGTCAGCAGGCACAACATGGACACATTCAGAATTGTTAGTAATCTTCTAACATCTTTTAGAACATTTAGTAGAGAGAAATTAATTCCTGGGTAAAGTTAAAAGATTAGAATACTTACTGAATCCTTAATGCCATGGTTCATAATAAAGTAAGTAGTGACGTCAAAGACTTTTGCATTCTCCCTGGGCTTTAATGGATTTCTTCCATAAACATCTATTCTTCTAATAGATCTCTGATGAAGTAGTACCACAATCAGATGCACAGAATAATGATTCCTGTGTCAGGTTCAGGTACTCAGAATGCAGCATGAAGATGGTGATTGGGTTTTTTTATTATTTTCATGTTCTGTTACAGTTGTAATATATGTGTTATCTTCATTGTCCCAAAACTTACACATTTTTGCTGTTGATGTTTAATTTTTGCTCATCAGAATACTGACACTGACATGATTCAGTAGCTTGACAAAGGTCGGTATCATCTGCCTCTGCTGTCCAGGTTATAGGGTCAATTGCTCATATAATGACAGTGATGATATTTCCTTTCCTCTTATTCCTTTATCCCACCTAACTGTAGAATATATTTGGTCTGGAAGTCATGCATTAAATTTGGCCTCTCAAGCTTGATGGATCTGGAAGAATACTAATCCAAAGGGAGTTATTGTGCATTGTAAATCATAAATATCTTGAGAAAGAGGAGAAATGTGTCAAATTTGGAGCAGACATGAGTTATGGCACACTTGTCTTCATAAAATCGAGTCTTCCTGAGTGTATTTTCTTCTATTATTTCAGTCTGAAAGCAACACTATCCACATCTAATCTGAAATGCATGTTGTTGTATTTCAGTTTTATTGCTATTTTCACTCACCAATAGGGAAAAAATGAAATTTCGTTAGGGTCAAGAAATGAGAAAAATACATTTGAATTGAAAGTAATAGCCTATATCCATACCTAAACTTAGATGCATGATTGAAACATAGATAGTTATTTCCAGCATAACTATAATCTAGCTGTAACTTGTCAGTAACTGCAGTAATTACAGTAGTATTGCTGTAAAAATGCAGTTTACAACATGACCTGAACCAAATCATAAATCTACTGCATGAATTTATTTGTGTGCTGAACTCTGTACTGCTGAATGAGTTTTTTTTAACCTCAATTTGCTAGATTAAAACTGTCTCAGATGTGCTAGGTGCACTGATTTCATGCTCCTCAGTTGCATTATTAGGATCCTCCTCCCCAACTGGATTATGTACTAGGTAAGAAAATACAGAAGATAAAGAATCAGATTCTGTTCCACTCTCTTTCCACAAGAAAAAGGTCACATCTATTAATGCTTGTGAGATTTTATCACATTATTTAGGAACAATAAATGTATTTGTCTTGTTTTAACTAAAATTTCCTTCACTGTAGGTAGCATGGTATGCAGAAAGCATAGGGAGGTATTGCTGTCTGGATAGGTTCCATTATATCGATGGGAAAAAGTTACAAAGTAGACCCACAAAGAATTTAGCTAAATATTTAACATAGCTTCCACTACCAAAGCATGCAATGATCACGAGAAGATACTGCATTCGCGCCATCCATGTAATTTTGGAAAAGTATTATTCCCTTAAACCAGGCAGGTTATGAACTCATATCTCATGAATGTCAGCTCTTTTTTTTTTTAAGCCAGTTTTTTCTCCATCCATCATCCCCAGAAAAGGAAATAAAAGGCAGAAAAAATGTGATCAAGTGTAAAAAAAGAATCTCAGTTCCCTGCATGAAGCATCATATAATGTCTAAAAGCACACGTATAAACAGACAAACATGAGTAATAATTGATATTTTCATCCATATAGTAAAGATAAGGCTGTAATGATTGTTATTGCCATTTTGAATAAGGACTCACTAACCTTACAGGACAGAAAAAGAGCCACTGTGACTATCTATTCCCTCTTTCTTTTCAGTATTCAGTAACCGCTTCTGCTTCTTTGATTTTTCTTTCTTTTAAAAATAAAAGCCTTTCAAAAATGCCCTCTAAACTCATTCTTTCGTTTTGTTCCATGTATTTGCCCTGTTGCCAACATCATTCTGTTAATTAACCTTTATCAACTTTTTTAGATCTCTTTTCTAAACTTAAGCACCGAATAAGAGAACTGTCCATAGAAAACTTAGGGGAGAGTTGACTGAAACAAAAGCTTGAAATTGTTTTCAGTAATAAATTTCACACTGGAGCATTCAACTGAACTTGAGGAGATTTAAAGTACATTTTTATTATCCCTTGTTTAAGTTGTGTTACTTAGATATAGTGCAATGTCTTGGTTTAGCAGCTGTTTACACCTGAAGCTATTGTAAAAATCTAGGATCTCATCAGTTTGGGGTTTTTTTCCCCATCATTTTCTTGATTTTTTTCTTGTGACAAATGAGGCCTTTATAAATTAACTCAGCTGGTGCACATTTGACCCCAATTTTTGAATGTATTCCCTGGGTCAAGTGCTTTTGTGTGTGAGAATAGAGTCATTCTTCCTACCCTGAGGCAATCAGAATACTCATGCATTTAACTTATCATCAACACATTTTTAATCATAAATAATTTTCTACAAGTTTCATCTAAACAAACAAATCTAATGCTAAAAACAATTAAAGGCAATTACAGTTTATTTCTAGCCTCTGCTTACCCATATTAAACTATTTTACTGAATAATAAATTAAAAATAAAAATCTGTAACTTTAGAATAGCTGGTATGTGGGTGTTTCAAAATATTTAAGGGAAAAGTTATTTTGCTCTGAAAGATCCAACAAATCTTATCTTCTGATTTTTATGTAAATGTAAGAATGAGATTGTTATACCTGTACGTGACTGTGTCTCTCTCCCCCGCTTTGTCTTATCAGTTCCCTCCATGGCTGGGAGTTTTGCTTCTACAACGTAAGTGTCAACATATGGTTGCATTCTGTAACATGAACTCATAGCTAAATCTATGAAGTTCATTCTTTAGTCTCCACCTTTGGGACATCAGTAGGTGGTAATCTTAGCAACCTGGATGTGATATCACCATTGTGGCATTTTCATTGACACAGCTCTGCTACAGAGACCCTTTGCCCCCAAGTATAATTCCTGAAAAATTAGCCTCTCATTACAAAACATTAAATCTCTTGTCACTCAAACCTGTAGCTTGATGGAAGTGTTGGATATTCAGTGGGGGTAAAAAGCTCCCCTAAGGATTAAACTTGGCACTTCCCTGCTTGGTGATACGGGCTCTGGATGGGTGGTCCCTCTGGATCTCCTTTCAATAACAGGTTCACGGGCAAGTGGACAGCAGCTATAGAGAGGATTAGAAAGCTTTAATTCAGCAACCCCAAAATTTTATGAGTTTTGAAGTGCCAACTATATTATTCTTATGCTTTGTTACATTGGCAAGGGGAAAGGATTGCCTTTGATGAGAGAGTAGTTTCTTATTTATTATCATAAAATATCTTACAAAAGCTTCCCTCCTGGGTGGCTTGCCTTTTCCTAATTTAACTTTCTAGTGAATGTTCGAGTTGCCCCTTCTTTCCTCCTTGTGGTGATTTAGGTTTGGTGAGATCTAAACAATATGTTTCATATTTCTTATTTGCCAAGAGAGACTTTCAGGGCAAGGCTGAAAGAAAGCAGTGCTTTTGGTTAGCATCTCCCATGAAAGCAATATATCTAGAATAATTGTCCTGGGAAAAGCAAGCCAAAGAAATTTGCTCAGCTGTAGACTGACTGAAGAGCTCAACAATGGGATAAACGGGTTACCTTATCTGAATACTGAATAATGTCAACCTGTATATGGCAGCTTTGATATTAGTGCAAATTGTTATCATATTTGGGTAAAGAAGAAAGGTAAAGAAGAATGTTAAAAATGTTCCCACTCCCTACAAAACACTAGTGATTAGGGTTGAATACTAAGAAACAATCATGTGTAGTGATTATGTTTATATAAATTCCTTCTGGAATTAAAAATTTATAAAAGAATTTTAATAATTTTAAAATATTTTTGTTTATGTTTCAAAAAACTAAACAGTTGAATAATAATAATCAGCAACCATTAACATAGAAGTCAACAAAGAGATGAGACAACACATACAATGCTTTGTTCACAGTATCATCAGGAGATGATAATTTAGGACAGCACTTTTAAACATTGCTCAAGGATTTTTCAGAAAACCTAGTCAAAGTCATTGCTACTTCATAATTTGAAATAGACCACACATTTTGTTAAGCAAATGAATGACTTAAAAATGAGACTCCTATTTTTGCATTTGAATAGTAAATTTTAATGACAGTTTAACAAATCTGCCCTACCATTTTGAAATCTGTTTTTACAGGCATATTTTATTTAAACTATGTGTTAAGTGGGCAATAAATCACCACAGAAAATGGCAAGCAAGAAGAACCCCAGTTAAGTCAAGTAATCAGAGGATTCAATAACTAAATGACCATGTCATGGCTGGATTAACTTTGACTATAGTGTTAGTATTTAGATGCATCACTTATAAGAATTAAAAAATAGAGGTTTGTTCACTTCAAAGGACATAAAATAACCTGCTGAGCTACATTCACTATAGTTTGTTTATACTGCTTTCTGGAGTTGAAGGGCATTCTTCATCTTCTCCTTATTTGTGGTTTAAATTAGAAGGTCATACAGCCCATGGTAGAAAAAAAAAGAAAACAAAAAAACACAACCCCCCTTGTATTTCTGGTTTCTGTTGCCTATTGGCCAGCCCAGTTTGAAATAGTGCTTGGAAGAGATTCATTCCCTTGAGGTATCATGATCATTTTTCAAGCACAACCACTGTTCATTCTCTCTGGAGACTCTTTGATTCACTTTCAGCCTATCAGCTACATATGTAAGGTACCTTTTCAAAGTACGTATCAGTGAAATTCTTCTCCTGGCTTTTCACCTACTAATTGCAAGCAGGGAGCTAGTTCTCCTTTTTCAAACAAAGCCACAATTTTTAAATCTTCCCTCAGTATAACCATGGTTGTAGAGCCATATACTGCATAAATTGTGATCATGATAATGTGAAGCTTTCATCTTAGCTTGAAATAGCATCTGTCTGCTACAACATCTTTGAAATCTTGATTGATAAAGGATTTAGACCTGGTTTTAATTATTGTCTTATGTACTTGGCAAAGGTTAATATTTTGCATGGGGAAAAAGATCAGGCTATAATTCCTGGATTTAAGGCAAGGACTCCAGAATTTTTCTTAACTATACCTTCCAATGCTAGAGAAAACATAAATTTTTGAAATGAAGAAGTTTACTTGTTTGAGGAATATAAAAGTTTTTTTTCGTGGCTTGTTCAGTTTATAAACAGAAAGCTTATTAACTCAACTTAATTGGGAACAAAAATAATTCCATATGCATTTGTTTAGTAAATCAAGTTTTTAAAGTAAAAGGAAAGTCCCAGATTGGTAAATATAATATAATTTTTCTGTTCAGTGTTTCAAATTCATTAATGACTCATTGGTCCTAAAGTTAAAGGAATTACACTAGCTCTCATTTGGCCATATTTTTCTGATAAACTGAAGTTGATCAGACCCAACCATACACCAAATCAAAGAAGTTTGCAAACTCTGTTTTGTTTCTTCAACTGCTGCCAATTATATGAAACAGACAATTAAATCTTACTGTGTCATATTAATTCTTGTGATGCCGTATTTTAGGACATGACCAGCATCACAAGATAGATATTTTTTTATGTCAATTTTCAGCATGTCTTGAGTATTTTTTTTCCTATGAGTATTTTTTTGCCAGTTGCATCTATAATCAAATACCAATATATGGCCTGGATGGATATTGTGCGACATTAGTACTTTAAAGAAATAACAAACTCTGAAGTTTCTAAAACAGAAATGAAGTTTTCATATCATGGTAAAGTCAGACACTTTGCTATACAAAAAGTACATTTTTTTTTAAGTTTATGAGAATTGTGTCCTGTGTTTTTAAAATGTTTCTTAAAATCTTATAGCTAAAAGGATTGATAAAGTGACTGATATTAATTCATAGGTTTCTGGGTTTGTATTTTAATCAATATCTCTCAATACTCAAAGTTATCATCCAGGCTACATGAGTATCATATACCATTTCCTAATCCTCAGAAGGAAGTAAATGCAAGCTAAATGAAAGTACAAGCTAATATTATCTTCCCAGTCTCAGCAGAGAGCAAGGAACAATTTGACATAAAAACTGAAGTATCTTTTCTTCTGTAAAGATGACCTGTCCTGGTTTAAAGAGAGGAATTTTGAGAGTTCACTGTGATCAAAATGGAATTATCATGAAATTAGTTCTAGAAAAAAATGAATTACTATAATATGGAGTGGATGGAAGAGCTACTTCATACACTATTTGGTGTGTAATATGATGTATTTACCTCAAATCTTCAAATTGACTTGTGCAAGCTAGTAATATTAGAGACTATAGACTATTTTCAGATCATTACAGTAGGAATGTTTGTGATCTACTGGTTAAAGAACTGTGTATATATTAATGTTAGTTTATTCTGAACATTGAAAAAACTCTTTAATTCAGTGAATGTCTAAGTTTTTCAGAGGCTTTTCTGAATCTTCAAAACATATGAAGAAGGCTTATACACTCCGGAAATTATCCAATCTTTGTGGTGTTGAACATTGGGTTGATAAAGTCTTTGGTTTCCAGACTCAATTTACTTTTTTTGTGTCTAAGTCTTCCAGAGTGACAAACTCATATAATTCAGTGATTTCACTTCTTTAGTTTTTGATTTTCATTAATCCTTCTTGTGTGATATTATGCAGAACACACCCATAAAGTATTTTTTTGTTAAAAAATATGGTATGCGTTTTTTATGCTTTCACAGAAGATGTCTTTGGCTGGCTGACAGTTTATTTGAAAACTGTTTTAACTACTGTATTAATAAACAGTGCTACTTAAAGATCATGGCAATATGTTTTGCATTTTCATTCCCTATTTTTGTATTATTCAGACATGTAATGAAAACAGTATATGGGGCTAGCTTTTAAGCATTTATTTTTAACTACTGTTTATGTCTCCAAATTCATTCCTTGTGTAAGATGTGCCTAGAAAGGCAATGAATATGGATGAGATTGACCCATGTTCCTATATTTTCACATAATTTCTGCAAAAGACAGTTGTCTGTGCTAGTCTCTGTGGGAGAACTGTATCATATGCTAACTTTGAAAGAGGATTAAGGAGATGATATAATAGTTTTTATAACTCTAGTTCAATGATTCTTTATGATGTGATTATGAAGTGAGCAGCCAAAAGATAAATAAAAAAAGATGAGCTTTTAAACTCAAGGAATAGCTGTGGTTCATATATTTCTTTCATAGAATAGAGAGAGGTATCAAACCACTTCATCTATACATGTCAACTCAAGAGAAGGCAAAAAGCTTCTCTTAAATGTTGAAGGAGTTTGTAGGATTCCATAATCCTTATTTGCTGTGGATGTGTCCTTTGCTTGAACATACATTTTTCCAAATACTATGGCATGCCAGCCTGTTGTGGCAAAGAAAGTCTCTCTTGTGCAGAAATGTCTGTTTTGCTGCAGATAAATGATGTTAGAACATTATTTTTTTTTTCTCCCCATACAATGTGCTTATAAATGATTGAAGACTGGGAGATAGGGGTGTAATTAGAACAAAAACAAAACACAGGGTATTAGGAACACAATTTGATTGGCTTTCACTGTGACTTTTGGACTTTTGAAGATTCCCCTCAATACTCCCTCTTAAATGTTGAAATGTTTTCCATGAAACATCATTCATTAGTCCAGGTTCCCCTAAGGTTGGCTGCTGCCATGCTCAATGTATTCTGCTAATGCAAGAAAAATGATCATTCCAATTGTGTGGTCTTCTGTAATCTCTGCTGTGAGGCCAATAAACCTGAAATAAGCATTTGCAAAAATGTACTGTAAAACACTCCCCCAAGCCACTGGTGCCAGCTAAAAAGACATTTCTTGGTCTTTCACAGATAAAGAAAAGCACTTAAAGAATGAAAGGTTTAGTTTGCTGGTTTTGTGCTAACTAAAGCTTGGCTCTAATGGCAAATATTTTAACATTGGACTGAGCAATAGAAAGACATTTGACACTTAAACTTCCATAATAGAACTATTTCAGGGATGAAACAATTTAGTTTATTACACAATAGGAAAATCATATGGAAATAACTCTGCAGGAAAATAACAGTAAACAAAATATGCACATACTAACAGTATTTCTTCAATCTATTGTGGAAGTAGAACCACCCCCCAATTATCACACGTTTGCAAAACTCCTAAAAAGTAATGTTTAGTTATAATAAAGTCTGCTTGTGTGATGATGCCTTGCAATGTGGTCTAATTACAGCTAGCATAAACAGAACGATGGTTAATCCGCACAAAATGTCCAACAGTTTATAGGCTTTGGCTTCAGTTTTACATTTTGATTGTGTAGGAGCTTTTAACAAAGTCCAATCCTGCTGCAATTCCCCACAATTATCTTCTACCCCAGTGTATATACAGTGACCTACATTCTGCAGTAAAATAGCTTCTGCCAGAGGACCCCACATTTGGAGCATGTTCTGCCTTTTATGGGCACGAGCAAAAATTTTTATATGGCTCATGAGGAGAACGAAGAGTAGAGAGCTCTTGTGTTGTGTTTCGTTCTCTCTGGTTTTCCTGGGTTAAGATGACAAATCAACACTTCATTGAAGTTGCTAATGTGTATGGAGATGTGAGCTTTGTGAACAGGTATAGTTCAAGGGAAACTCTCCTTAACCACAACTAGAGATAAGTAAGGGTTCACAAGGGGAAAGCTGCATTTGAAATAGTTTGTCTTCCTTTTGTGACATCTGTGATTTATTTTTTATAATTTTTGTAGTTTATATTTTTGTGTCTTCTATGATTTACTTTTATGATTTTTGTAGTTTATATTTTTGTGTTCTTTTTTTATATTCATCTAACAGCTCCTTCTGGTCAGACATACAATGGAAAAGCTGGTAAAAAAAGAAATTAGCCTTTTGAATGCTATACCTCATCACTGGATTTCGTTAGACAACAGATTTTAATGTGTAGTGTTTTGTACTGGTTTAAATGAGTAAAATTTCATGTTAAAAACAGTGTACTTTTACTCAATAAATGGCACTGAAAACACAAATAAAGATTTATGTCTGAAGACTTGCCATCCCCTAGTATTTTTGATCATCTCAGTCACCAGTAGCTTACTTTTATTAATAGAAAGCATTTGGGAAAACCAAGCAGTAATAACTAACAAATGTAGATTTTTTTTCATTTCTACTTACAAAGTAGTTAGAATCCATTCAAGCCATATATAGTTACAGGGATAGTATGTAAGATTATCCATCCTACTGCTATGTTGGCACAAAAGAATATGTTCAGAAGATAATGAGCTTAATAATTTTGAGAATAGGCAGCTGGTAATATTTGCCACCAGTACAAGAATGAATATCACAGGGAAAACAAATGGGAAAATAAGGAAAAACTGAAAGGGAAAATAAAGATGAAGAGAGCAGCTGAATTAATTTCTTTATGTATGTCAGTTCAGTACATTCTATCTTTGCATCACATCTTTTAAGTGATTTCTCCTCTGAGTGTTGAGAAACCAACGTGTTTAACTGATTTTTTGATTTCCTTGAAATTCATTTGTAGTTATTATCAAGGTCTATTACAAAATCAACAGGTACAAGCTTATATGTAAAAATATTTTTTAATTATGTTCTTGTACCATTTTCATATTTCTTTAACCTTTCTCACCATAATATGATTTTCATATTGTTGGATCTTTGGTTTAGATTAATAACTCATTATTTGACTAGCCTGAAGAAGGTTATGAAAACATTGATCTCAAAGAATGAGTTAGAAATTTCTTATATAAATTACACATTTTTAGTGACTAAGATTGATAGGGGTAAAATATATAATTCAAAAATTATGTAAATTGCAAACTGTGTAAGATAGCAGACAGGAACTGTTGAAACAGAATGATCATGGGCAGTTGAAAAAAAGTGTTGTTGCAAATGTCAAAAAGGTAATTAAAAATATAGCAAAACAGATATGGAATTTTGGTATATCTATATTTATTCAAGCACTGACCATTGAAAAGATATTTTATGAATATTGGATTACTTGAAAAAATATTAAATAACGGAATAGTAATAATTTCTTATTTTAATGCAGTGGTTTTTTGTCTTTTTATACTAATTTAAAGAAACGATCTAGAATGAGAATAAGCCCCCTCAGGAGCTGAATATAAGCTGAGGTGTTTAGCAAACCTACAGATCAGATCCTGAGTAGGAAAATAGGTCGTAATCCTATAATCATACATGAACATAGCTTCTTTTTGCATGCAGTGGGAGACCCAACTTATTTAGCAATTTAAAATTGATCTTCTGATAGCACCTTGGGACCCTCTTACGGTCAGTAATAGAGCCAAAAACCAAAGTTTCTTAGTCCTCACTCTGCTGTATTCTCATTAGTGTTCATGATTTACACTGGTCATAGTTTATAGCAGAGAGGAACTGAGATAGTGTACCATTAAGGAAAATAATTAAAATTTATTTTTTTAGCTTGTCATGCACATATCTTTTAAATGCATGAAGTGATGCTTTCCACCACATGTAACCTCTTCAGCTTTCATGACCTCTCTACAGCTTTGAACAGAAAACAGTGCCTAGCTGATTTAAAGAGTGTGAGGGGGAGATGGAAAAAGAACAACTACTGTAAATACAAAAAAATCATGAAAAACTGGTAGCTTAATGATTCTGTGGTTTCAGGAGAAAATGTTCTGTCTGGTGAAAGGCTTTGTCAGAACAAACTTGTTACCATATAGCTTGTGGAAATGCTTTTCACTTTATCAATCTTCTTTTTTTGTTTGTTGGATTTTTTTGTTTTGTTTTCAAAGATTATGTGAATTATATTCATAGGCTGACCTGCCCAAAGGCAGAGGTCACTCTACCAGAAAACAAAGCTGGCACAAGCAATGGGAATACTTTCCCTGAATCTTATCTTGGCTTCAACTTCAGGTTAGTTTAGGTTTCACAGAGTTCATAAAAGTTTGTAGACTGACATTGATGGACACTGAAGTTCTCGGTTTAAGCGCAAGTTAACCACAGCAGGAACACTGCCTTTACTCACCTGGCAAGGGAGACACCATAATCAAGAAGGTGACTTTCCCAGGTTGGGACCTCCCTAACACTCTGGATGTGCTAACCCCTCTGATTTCACCAAATGAAGAAAACCTGACTGCATACTTCTGCTATCGGGAAACTGTGGTAAAAAAAAGTTGAAAGTAGTGCTTTTCTTAGATACTAGGCAGCTACGGAACCACAGAAGTAATATAATAAATTACTTGAGAAGGAACAAAACTGATGACCCATAATGCTCAATTTCTGATGTAGGAAAAAGAGAATTAATGGTAGAGAGATTTTGAATGACAGCAGAAATGTTTGTCTCCTCATTATTACAAAAGAGTGTAGGCACAAAACTGGTAACTTTTATTAACACAAAAGGCCTGTACTTGCATGCATTATCCCATTGGTTTCATTGTGTTACTCGTACAGGGAGGGATATGCATGATCAAAGCACAGGATCATTAACTCGCTCTGAGTTATTTATGTTCTTTGAAACACGATGCTGTGCTTCGAACAGATTTTTGTAGCAAAAAGAAAAGCCATTTTTAAAAGTGCATAGTACAGGGTAGAAAGAGAAGTTATCTTTCTCAATTTACGATTAAAATCCTTTTAATCTCTGCAAACAAAAAAAAGATAACACAGTTAAGCCTTGGAGATTGATGACTGGAACAGAAAATCTCGGTTAAATTTAAGTTACCAAATACAAACTTTGAGAATAAATCTACCTACAGATGACAGTTTAAAGGAGTCCAATTTTTTTAAACTTCAGAAGGTGTCAGTAATATTTTAACAAACTTAGGGTGCATAGTGACATGCAGTATAACCATAGATTAACCCATCAGACTTTAGGATTGAAAGATTTATTGTACTTTTTTTATTGACTTGAACCAGGAAGAGAACACACTTGCCATGAATATTGAATTCTTTATAATAATCCTAACCTAGAATGGATTGCATTCCCTATGTACTTTTATGGTGCTTTTTTCCCTAATTAAAAGTACGTGCCTGAATAATATGAATTAACACACTGATCTTTTCTAAATACAGGCTGATGTTATTTCTTCCCTGGAAGGTGAACTAGGTTAAATTTGTAAACTAATATGCGTAGGCACAGATGCAGCACGTACTAAACAAATCTCTGTGTGCAGCTATGGTATGTAACTAGGTTCTTCGCAATGAAGGTTGTAGCTCCAAGTCTTTCCCAGTTTGTAATTGGTGTAACTTTAACAGATTTGGCCTAGAGCAGAAACTGATTTTTGTATTTTAAATCAGTTGTAAATTTTTTTCCACATGTTTCTTCAAAGCATCTGTAACTTTCAAGTGTTTTTTTCTTGGTGAATTTGACAATAAATGAGCTATGAAAAGGCTTTGTTTGAAGAGCACATCTCTAAACTAAAGTTTTAACACGTTGCTTCCATTCTGCTGTGGTGTACTTTTCTTTCTGTTCCTATCCATACTGAGAATTGCGCCTCTGGAAGGACAACAAAATCAGATATGCATATGTCACACTAAATGAAACTCTTCAATGGTGTTGTAGAAAAATGTTCCATAAAAACTAGAAGTCCTCTGCTGCATGTGATAACTAATAATTCATAAAAGGACTAATGATGATTCTACGTATATGAAAAGAGAAAAATCAAGGGCCCAGGATTGAAAGATGGATCTTAACTTACTCCAGTTAAACAAGAGGTGGTAAAGCATGTATTTCATTTACTCAGCAAATGTGACTAGTATTGAAAATACAAAATTAGCTGACTAGGATCAAACCAATTCAAAAACAGCAAGCAAAGCACCAAACAATCCTAAGATGAGGGGACCTTGACATCAATTTAACGTTCATCAGAGTAGGCAGATAAACTATTTTGAAGAAAATATTCTTCTGAGTTTGGAGAAAACTAATTTGAAAAAAAAAAATTTGTATATCATTGTAATTCATTGTGGCAGAAGGCAGAGAGTGAGCGCTGGAGAAGAGGACGAGGAAAGAGATTTTCTCTATTGCTTGTAATGGCCTTTAGAAATCTACTGGGAACAATTTTGTTTTCTTAAACTAACTGCTCTAAACTGCCTGACTCCAATCCTGACCTATCATCATAGCAACAGATAGTGTCATAACACAGATCTATCACAATTTATTATCAAAATATATTACGTATCTTTTTCTCTCTTTTCTCTCAGTGTCCTCTAGCAGTCTGAAGCTGCTTTTGATGACAGTTCTGGAAAATGAAAAAGTCGAGGAATGTGTGGGAACCAAGAGCCTGGGACGCTACTAAACTGTCATAACTTGAAAACTGTGTTATCCGTGAAATAACACATGCCTCAGTTTATATTGTACTGTTTAGATTAGAACATAAACTGTAGCACATGGAAACTTTTCCAGGCCAGTGTCTAGGATTAAAGCTGGAGGCTCAAGTCTCTATGTTTGGGACTAGAACCTCAAAATCCCACTCAGACATCACCTCTCTCTCCTCTACATTTTATAGGAGAACAGATTTTTTTACACTGAGGTTCTCCCATTGCCTGAAGCTTAATGTCTGCGTAATCCAGAAACTGGATAGCCACCAGTGCTTAAGTGTTGTTTTTATTTCAGTTCTTTCTGTTGTGTTTGACTAAATAAATTGCAGGTTGAAGACTGTGAAGTTCTGAACAGGAAGTCAGAGTCTGTAAATACTATAATGTGGATATAATGAAGTAACTGTTAATCACTATATATTATTAGCAGAGAAGTCTAGTGGTAACTTGAATAGAAGTTAGAAGTCAAAAGATCTGTTTTGTATTCTTATCACTAGCCACTGTTTTATTTTTGACTCTGGATAAACCGCAAAGGCCGAATTTTTCACAGGAGCTGAGTTATAAAATGTAGATTAGAGCACTCCTCCAGTTTTGAGAAACTCTGTGAGGTCATGTGGATCAAAAGCACAGAAAATTTGTAAGAAGTTTGGAAGGTGACACCTCAGGTCAGGATTGTGCATCATGCATTCTTACAGCTTAGAAGGCATCCTGATTTTAACTACTTGAAATTTTCATTGTCAGGCCTCAGGATGAAGTTTTCAACAGATAATTATAGCAGAAATTGCCCAGCTATTTCTCATTCTGAGACTGAGAATTAGAATCATGTGGAGATCAGAAATTACCTTCAGGAAAGGATTTTGAGGCATTAAAATGGGTATCACTGGGAATCAGAATCATCCCACAGAAATGCTGATATTGTTTGGGAAGAATAATAAGAAGGGATTATTGTCCTTATGTTTTCTGGTTGAGAAGTTCTCTCTTATCAGATTTCATCAGGAAAGAATGTTTAATCACTGATCATGTCACTTCTTAACCTTCAATTTTGGAAACTAAATTATTCTTCTGATTTTCTTTTTTTTTTTTTTTTTCTGGTTTTTTTTTTTTTTTCCCCCCTGTAAGAGATGTTCTCCAGTCCTTTAATCATTTTCCTGGACTTCTCCGAACCTTTTATAATTTTTCATCATCTTTCTTTGAACACATAATTAGATACAATAATCTAGCACTGATGGTTTGCTTCAGTGCCAGTACAGATGTAATACAACCTCTTCACTCATACTTGGCATTTTCTTACTAAAACTTTCAAGGACTTTTGTATTCCACAATGAAAACTCATGTTCAAGTAATTATCCATGCTGACCTCTAAGTCACTCAATATTTCCCTCATTCTTTAGAATTCCCAATCCTGAAGAATGACTTACATTCCTTGTTCATAATTATGCTCTTTCCACTTGGCAATGTTGAAACACACATCATTTTCCCACAATATGTTTACCAAGAAACTGAGTTCATTCTGCATACGTGACATAGTCTTTTTGCTACTACAGATTCTCTTGATCTTTATGTCATTAACAAATTTTATAATAATGTAATTATATTGTCTTTCCTCAAGTGATTGATTAAGAAGGTTAAATAATACGTATTCAAGAACTAAAATCTACGGGACGACATTAGAAACATTACCTTATGAAATAATTTTTAATTTTTTTTAAAAATAATTGGCTTGTTTTAACCTTTTAAATGTGTAATACTGCCTATCAATTATCAAGATGTAGAAGTCTAAATGTATCCACACTGAAAATATGAAGGTTATCATCCAACCACCGGATGTACTCTAAAGATGTATAATAGTTTGAAAAACATATTTTAAAACCTGTCAATCACATAGATGTATAAACTGTAGATTTCTCTTTGCTTCCTTTATAAATATTTTACATTTCCTATCTTTTGCTGTATGTTTATGACTATCAGCTCCTCCTCTTTTCTATCATAATTATTAGTTAATCAACTGATGCTTTCAGTTTCCTTCTATGTCTGTTTTAGCTAGCACAACCTTCTTCCTCAGCAGAAATTTTGACATTTTTGGCACTTAAGGAATTCCCAATTATCAGTCACATTTAATTACTTTCTCCCAATAGACTTTGCTCATAATTGTTATCAACTTCATGAAGCTAGCCTATAAAATTTAAATGAACTGTAAATATGGTGGAGGTTGGGACTTTGGTCTGCACTCTCAGACATAATTTGACCCATTATTTCTTGTACTGTACCAGTTGTTAATTTTTGCTCTGAGGTCAATGCTTCCTTACATGTGGAGATAAAAAGACTGCAATTCCTCTATATTAGATGTCACATTTTTGCTTCAGATTATGTTTTATAATTTTATAAATCCTGAAAGTATTGAAGGGCTCCCTGCATATGACTTCCAACATGTGTCAGTAAGAATTGAAATCCCTGACAGTAATGCATCTTTTTCCACCTACGTATGATATATTGGTCTTTAAAAGGTTGTTCATCCTGTTATCTAGTGTAATTTGCTAATCTGCAGCTCCACATTTAGTGCTTTATTTATTACCACAGTAACTCCTAATTACTAAAGTTTATTTGTTTCACAATGTTCGTAACTTAGAAACTGTTAAAGTTATTTTTAACATATTGTACCATCCCCCTCCTTTTTTCCCCACTGACTTCTTCCTAAATAGGTTATAATCACCAATGGAAACACTCCAGTAATGTGAATCTTATAGCACAATTTCATTTAGGAATTACTGAAATATTACAACCCAAATTCAGTTGTTCCGAAGTAGGTCAAACTCATATCAGACATTTTCATTTGTTTACTACCTAGACTCCTCTCAGTAACATGTAGGAAATTAAATAGTTTCTCCTTTGTGTCCACCTGTGACTTGGTTATACAGGATCCTGATTTCATGGTTTAGTGTTAATTGTGTATATATATTTTTTCACTTTTTCACTTCCCTCTTATGTTTATCCCTCCTGGCTACTTTAGCCATACTATTCATGGAAGATGATTAATTCCAGGAAGCTCTAACAAGGGCATGTCCTCTTTTTGCTGTACAAGAAGGTTATAACTTCTTCTGACCCCTGACTGCTTTTGCTCATGACATGGGATGAATCTCTGGGAAATGCTTTAATGTTCTTCTCCTTCCATGCCCCTTAAAGATCTCCAGAGACTTTTACAATTAGTCATATATAGTGCTATCAGTTATAGCCATGATCATGCTCTTAGGACCACTTTGAACTACAAGACCTTTTCCTGACTACCTACAAAGCAAACTGGAGTATTTCCAGTCTTATAATTGCATCTTCTGTCTTGGCTCCAAGGGAAAAGCACAACATCCTTTTGTTGATGCTCATCACAGTACACTCATTATGTTCTTTGCAGGACAAAATACCAATGTTGGGTATTTTCTTTCCTTGGATCATTGAAGACCTTCCTGTGTCCTTTAAAAACAGTTTCATTCCTGTTTGTAAACCCCAAATTCCAACAGTGGTGAAGGTCCACAAAGATCTACCTTCAAGTTAAATTGTAATGCATTGTTTGAATTGTATATTTTAATGAGGTTCAGGGCCACAAGTTTAACAATGAAAAAGTGACTATTAATTGATCAATGCCTATTCTGAGCAATAAATTAGATGTGTTCTGTAGTAAAAATTAAAAGTGACAGGAAATCCACACATAAATATATATGAGTACAATTCAGATAGATAAATATTGGTCATACTAAGGACTGACATATATATACAAGAATAAGCAGTAAATTGAAGATTCAGATTAAGATAATCTTATTTCTGCAGTTTTAAACTTTGTATTCCCTAGTTTAACAATACTAGTGGTACTGAACTCTAGATTTTACATTGTTATTACATTTTACATATAGTTATTAAAAATAAGTTGTTGTCATTGTTAGCACAGTCTTAATCATGATCACACTTTTTCTTAGTCATATTCTTCTAGAATCATTCTTCATTTCTAGGGAGTAAGTCAAAACTATGAAAAGTACAAACTATCTTGAGATCATTAAAAAAAAAAAGGAGAAAGAAATTAAATATTTTCACACATGAACAATTCTCTGTAGAATTCAAAACTCCCTTTCACCATCTAGATCCTCTAAGGCCTAGCATTTCATATCTTTTTCCTTCATTTTATATGGCTAAAACAGTGCATTGCACTAGAGAATACTCTGTGATTTATCATTGCTGGTTTAATCAGGGAACTGCTCTTTCAGATAAGCTGTTTGCCTGAAATGCTGTCCCTGCTGGACTATTTAGTTAGATTAGAAAAACAGTGGCAGATTCTGTGGCCTTTTTCAGGTTAAAAACCTGATAATTTACACTTTTGTTTTCCTTGTAAGTCCTTTATTAATAAATTTCTGTGTCTCCTGCTCAGATTACTATCCTGCTTAACATCTTGTCTAGAAGAAGACTTAATTAGCTGATGAGCTAAAGAACTGAATAGATGCTTAAACACTCAAGTATTAAATGTTATTCTAACCATATCAAATTTTACAGTCAATTCCAGAATGCTCTCTAATAGTAGATTTGCCATGTCCAGTCTTGCCTGAAGTAAGATGCAGATGTTGAGACTTAAGGGTACAGGTTTTTAAACTTTAATTTTGTTCTGTAGCTAAGGAAGCATTTTGCATTTTTGGCTCCCCAAATCTTGGGTAGAGAATGGAACTGGGAGTGTGGTTGCATACTCAAGGCATTTTTGTAAATGTCATATTTTTCTTGGTGTGACAACTGCACTGTAAGACCCACGGTGATGATACCAAAGGAAGATCAGTAGAAGGACATTTGTCAGTAAGGTACCTTCATCAGTCATGGGTAGCTAAATGCCTGTGTATCTTTGTGGATGGTCACAGTCCCTTTATGCATGCTACTGCTAACTTCTTAAAAAATCTCCAGCCTCCTAAATATTGACGGGGCCACGGTCATTTTCCATCTTGGTGTATGCCCTGTCCTTCTTAGCCAACATCTGATTATGTAAAGACAACAGAATATAAACTTTGTTGGTTTACGTTGGTTTTCCTTATGTCCAAATTCTATCTTCTGATATATACTCACTGAAGTCTTATATTGAACGTAGTCCTGATTTTCTTTTTCATCAAATCAATACAAAGTGGGTTAAACTGCCCATATAGTCATATTTCTTTTAAATTCAAAAATCCATTAGACAAAATCTTCTACTTTTACTCCTGTAAGAGCTTCCAAAATTTCAGTTAAATGGCTAAGTAAGCTCTGGCCCTAAAATGTTCCTTTAAGTGGACAAGATTAATGATTGGTGAGTTAAATAGTGTAAAGGAGAGCTTTGAAAATTTCCCTTACCACTTGTGAGCTTCATCTTGGTTCTGAAGTCTGACTCAGTAACAAGAAAGTTTACGTGATCCTCCAGGTAATGAAGTTTTTAAGCCAAATTTTTAACTACTGAAGTCTTGGAAACAACTTGCAAAGCCAAATAAACCCAATTGACTTCCAAATGCACACTCGTATCCTCACTTTCACTGGAACTGACTTTGGTGTTGGAATTTAAATGAGTCTTACTTTTCTAGCTCAACTTTTAAAAGAGTTCTTTCAAATTGGTTCAAGTCCCCTATGTAGGTATTTTTTCATAAGTTTTAACTCTTAATTAAACTGTTTAGTTTGAAGCAGTAAATTAGGAAATTAAATTGCTTAAAGGAATGACAAACTCTTTAAAATATATTTTCATATGGAATTTCACTATGAAGTTTTAAAATCTAGTTTAAAATATTTCAGCTCTTCCTGAATGAACAACAGCTAAACAAGGTGTAACTTTGTGGCGCCTAGACCTAGTCACACATGTGACTGATTTATGCTCATGATGAAAAACACTTGAATTTACTGTTATTTTTGGTTTAGACATTCAAGAAAATACAGAGGATATGCATCAAGTCAGAAGCACAAAACATGTGCCAGGGCTTTCATGTTGTGTTGCAGAGAAAGCAAGCACTAATGCCAGGCAGCGTGGCTTTTCCCAAACCTCCAGTAGCACGCCTGCCACCCAAATTGAAAAAGTGTGTGTGTTGTGATATCATTTTGGACAGCAATGCTTTTGTGTGTAGAACATTACTGTCCGGGAATTAGTTTCTGGGAATGATGCAAATAGAAGGCATTTTAATAATAATAAATGGGGGGAGGGCGTATTTTTTAAGAAGCTGTCTCTCTAAGAGATGCTTATGTGTATCCTGTGTCATCTCCTGCATTAATGTTCAGTGAAATAGTTCATCTGAGATGGTCTTGAATATAAATTACTCTTGTCAGCAAATGAAGATGTTACTAAGGAATGGCAAAGGTACACAGGGAGATGTAAAGCCAAGCAAATAAGGATTTGGTTCTGTCCTAATAGCATCATAGAATCATAGAATAGTTTGGATTGGAAGGGACCTTTAAAGGCCATCTAGTCTAACCCTCCCACAGTGAGTGGGGGGTAGTTGGCTGAAATTTGTCAAAAGCAATATAAATTTGATGGAGTCACAACTTTATAAATGGGCCAAAGATCATGTTCTGAATTATGTGGGAGGATGCTACACCGAAATTCTGCATGGAAATTGAAGTTCAAAGATAGTATGTAGGACTAAGTTCAGATAGAGATGGCTCTAAAAAAAAGTCATTGATCTAAACAGAATTAAACCAGATCTGAAACCAGTGATAGACCAGAAGTTATCAGCAGAATATTTTGTGAGAACATTGATTCTTATAAGATTTTAGTATTAAGCACATGAGGAAACTTGTATTTTTCTTAACATAGTGTTCTTTGAGGGCTTAAGGATCTTCACTGTGCCGGTAACTGTAGAATGAACCTTAGACACTAGAGTGAAAATAATTAGGAAACTTCCTTTCTTCCCTGGGCTTTGGGTTTTCATTTCAATATCTTTGTTCCCACTAACCCTGCACTGAGGAATATTGCCTGACTTCAGTGAGCTGTGGATCTGGTCACCAATTGTAATATCCTTACAAGCATATTCTTTACATTAACCTCCATAATCACCTCTGGACAGGTTTTTTCCAAACTTTGCCTCCTACACATTCCCTGTCTGTTCCAACAACACTAGAAACACAATACTTGTCAAACCGATCTGTGAACATAGTGGTAATGTAATCAGGGACTAATAATTTTGGATTGCTACAAATAACAGTTTACTAAACCAGAAGTCTTCATTTAAAAAAAAAAAAAGAAAGAAAAAAAAGGCTATTTAGTTAATATGATACAAGTGGGTGATAAGTTCCCTCCTATCCTACATACAGTTCTACTTCTTGTCAGAAAAAGTACTTTCCACAAGCCCTCCTCACCTGGCTTTGTTAGCATCTCACTCCCTTTCCTGGAGGCTGTGTGGGAGCTGCTGTCCTGTTTTCTGCAGAGAAGTTCAATAGGGCTGTTGAATTTGGTCTCCATGGACAAGACTGCTAAGTTTCCTATGCCTTAGTGTTGTATTTGGACAAGAAAAAAGAATTCAGAAATCTACCAAGAAGAATGATCTAATGTAGTTGTAATATTGTTGTTTTTCTCTTCTGCTCACTTGTACTGTTAATTCAAATGCTGAAGGGTATTGGATGACTCAGACTCCAGGGAAGTATGCATGAGTTTCACGCCTCCTTTTTAAAGTATCAAAGTAAAAAGTGATTTTGTTACCTCGTGCTCCTATCTCTCTCACTTTCTATTTCTCTTTTTCTCTCACTTTCTTTCCCCCTGCTCTTTCTACTTGATATAGCATGACTGACTGGGAAGTATACATGAACATTGGATGTTAGGAGCCTGAATGTCCAGTGCATAGATCACTGTGTATCAGGAAGCATAATTCATTTCTGGATGTGAACAAAATATTTGCACAATAGCTATACTACAATAGACATATTTTTAAATAGATTTGTCATGTTGGTAAAAGCATTAAAAGATACCCAAACCATATTTCAACAAGAAATACATATGGTTTTATAGACTTAAAGTAATACTGCAATATCAACTTCCTTTCTTTTATTGTGACTCAGTTCAGTTTTGCAATTCCTGCTAATGTTATGTAGTTATGTGTTGTTAATTTTTAGTGTGCTTCCAGCTGTAATCACTCTCACATAAAAAGTCAACTGCTACAAAGCTGGCATGCTTCTGCTGTTAATATTTTGAATCCTAACACGCTCCACATGGGCTACTCCCATGCCATTGTCAAATATTTGTTCACAAAAGAGCTGTGTGATTAATTATTTTTCCAGGACATCCATAAAACTTGAAAAGCAATCCTTCGTGAATGAAGTAGTGTGAGTTTTTCATTACTGTCACCAAAACAAACAGCCCCTGCCCCAGATTCTATACTTGGCCAAAAAAATCAATTTTTTTTTCTAATTTGAGACAAAAAAGAAAAAATATCTAAATATATATAACAAAAGAAAATTAGTTGGTGGACTTACACAACATTCACCAAATATCAATGGCTTCCATGATACAAAATAACACATATTCATAACATTTCCCTATGATTATGGAAGAATGATCCTACTCTGCTTTAGGAATTTCAAATCTAAGTATGAGAATGTTCTCAATCATCATGTTTTATATCCAAGATAGGGCTAGCTTGGGTCTTTTCTGTTGAAATTATTTCATTTTGTATAAACTACTTGACTGTTCTCTAGGTCAGAGACTGTATATCACATCTCTAGAAGTACCCTAAATACTGTGCAACAGATGAATTATCTCACAGTCCTGTTTTATGATTCAATGAACATCTGAATGTTCTGTATGGAGTTGAAAAACTCTTAAATGGACAAACTGAGAAAAACAACTTAAAAATATTACCCAAGGCAGAGTCTTGAGAGTTAAGAGTTCAAATGACTGCTTTATCATATATGTTAGATCTGTGTTTGGTATTTTTTCAACCTATTTTAACACTTTAGCATCAATTTCTCTTGTTGGGAAGGTATTCAGATTGTGCATGAAATTTTGCTGATTCTGGTGTGCATCTGAAATATAGGAGACCGGGTTTCCTCTCTGTGTTCCAAGTCAGAAGAACAAGTTAGATCTGAGTTTTTGCATCCAGTATAGACCCCGTAACTCAGCTATACATACATTCGCTTTCTTTTTCCTCATATGGTTACAAAGTCATACAGCAATGTCATGGAGAACAGCCAGCACACAGGCTCCATTCTTGCTCATGAATCCTACAAAACCTTTGAAACCAATATAGAATGGTTTTTTTTTTTTTTATGATTAGAGGCACAACCCTGAAAGTTTATACTCTGTTCCTCCACATTCTCACTGCAGAAATCCATGTGGACTTAATCTTATCTGTCCATGGAGCCGAAGGGGATGATACAGTTTACTTTATTTCTTTTTTTATAGGTCCTCATAAAAGTAAGCACTGTGTCAAATGTTTAAAAAACTTGGGATCCAATCCTGCTGTAACCTATATTGGTGCAGATTTGGAACCACTTTGCTGGAGTTTCAATGACAGAAATATGCCTATAAAATTCAGTAAGTGCCTGGAAAAGTGTGTTCCTTAAGAAAAAAAAAATACAGTCTAGTCAACTAATCCTCCACTGTTGTCTCTTCTAAAAGAATTTTTGTTTGGCTATGTTGTACTAATAATTTAAGTAATATGCAGGAACATTCTTAGGCAGTTGAACATGACTGTCTCTATTATCAAGCAGGTAGACTGTCTTCTGAGATTATTTTGGAAGGTGTCAATTGTCCACTTGGAGAATTTCCAGGCATATTCAGGAGCTGGAACTTCTCGTGGACTAGTCTCAATAGTGTATATAAAGCCAACCTGTTTAGAGGCGAACATGTGGATGAACACAGATGTAGGCTGTTCCCTGTCACCTGGCCTCTGTGCCCAAAAAGGATTCCAGAATGTGTTTAATTTAATAACGAAATTAACATGCTAAGGTCACATTCTACATTCAGAGGTCAGTTAAAAAATTGCATTCCTTCATTGTCAAAAATTTTAAAACAAAACCAAAAGTTTGGTGTATTTAATGTATTTTCTAAAGAAAAAAATGATTGGAGGTTATATAAGTATGTAGAATGCAAGACTTTTTTGTGGCTGCAAAAAAGAACAGAGAGTCTATTTTTTTGTAATGCAGTTAACACTGCTGCACATCTTATGGTCAGTCAATGCTTTTGAATACACAGGGGTGAGAATCCAGTGGCTTCAGTAGGCATCGCATTGGTGTCTGAAGGACAGAAACAACCCTCTCACAAAGATCTTATGGATGGATCTCAGTAAATGTGTATTATTATGTCTGAAGCATAATAATTATTTCTCTTCTGTCATAGTATGAGATAAATTCAAGGAAAGTATACATGAATGTGTTTAATTTAGTCTAATTTACCACCCTCTGACGGGTATTCCTTCCAGCCTTCCACTGATAAGGCAATAAGAGGAAATGAAGGGAAGGTCATTGATGGAGCTGTTATAAGAGACACTTCTGTAATGTTTCAGTCCTACAAAAACACATGGACAGCACATCATCCTATTGTCATAGAATCATGGAATAGTTTGGGTTGGAAGGGACCTTTAAAGGCCACCTAGTCCAACCTGTCCTGCAGTGAGCAGGTTGCTCAGAGCCCCATCCAACCTGACCTTGAGTGCTTCCAGGGATGGGGCATCTACCACCTCTCTGGGCAACCTGTTCCAGCGTTTCACCATCCTCATTGTAAAAAATTTCTTCCTTATATCTAATCTAAATCTACCTTCTTTCAGTTTAAAACCATTCCCCCTTGTCCTGTCACAACAGGCCCTGCTAAAAAGTTTGCCACCATCTTTCTGCTAAGAAAAAAAGGAGGGTAATTGTCATAGGTGATTCCCTCCTGAGGGGGACCGAGGGCCCAATTTGCTGACCAGACCCATCCCACAGGGAAGTCTGCTGCCTCCCTGGGGTCCGGGTTAAGGACATTACTAGGAAACTCCCCGGTCTGGTACAGGATTCCGATTACTGCCCGCTATTGGTTATACAGGCTGGCAGTGAGGAGGTTGCAGAGAGAGGTCCCGAAGGGATCAAAAGGGACTTCAGGGCACTGGGGTGACTGGTAGAAGGTTCAGGAGCACAGGTAGTGTTTTCCTCGATCCCTTTAGTGGCAGGGAGGAATAATGAAGGGAACAGGAAAACTCATCGGATCAACACATGGCTTTGGGGCTGGTGCCATCGGCGGAATTTTGGCTTCTTTGATCATGGGGAGGTTTACGCAGCACCAGGCCTGCTCGCGACAGATGGAGTTCAGCTGTCTCACAGGGGGAAAAGGATTCTTGCGTATGAGTTGGCGGGGCTCATCGAGAGGACTTTAAACTAGGTTCAAAGGGGGAGGGGGTAAAACCAGGCTCACTAGAGATGAGCCTAGGGGTGGCACGCCAATGTTGGGGGCAAAATTGGTAGCCCAGCTCAAGTGCATCTACACCAATGCACGCAGCATGGGCGGCAAACAGGAGAAGCTGGAAGCCATTGTGCAGCGGGGTAGCTATGACTTAATCACCATCACGGAAACATGGTGGGATGAGTCTCACGATTGGAGTGCTGCAATGGATGGCTATAAGCTCTTCAGAAGGGACAGGTGAGGAAGGAGAGGCGGTGGGGTAGCTCTGTATGTTAGGGAGTGCTTCAATTGTATAGAGCTCAATGATAGTGATGATAAGGTCGAGTGTTTGTGGGTAAGGATGAGGGGGAAGGCCAACAAGGCAAATATCCTGCTGGGAGTCTGTTATAGACCACCTAACCAGGATGAGGAGGAAGATGAAGTATTCTACCAGAGGCTGGCAGAAGTCTCCCAGTCGCTAGCCCTTGTTCTTGTGGGGGACTTCAACTTTCCAGATGTCTGCTGGAAATACCACACAGCAGAGAGGAAACAGTCGAGGAGGTTCCTGGAGTGTGTGGAAGATAACTTCCTGATGCAGCTGGTAAGCGAGCCCACTAGGGGAGGTGCCTCGCTTGACCTGCTGTTCACAAACAGAGAAGGACTGGTGGGAGATGTGGTGGTCGGAGGCCAGCTTGGGCTTAGCGACCATGAAATGGTAGAATTCTCGATACTTGGTGAAGTAAGGAGGGGGGCCAGCAAAACCGCTACCATGGACTTCCGGAGGGCAGACTTTGGCATGCTCAGGACACTGGTCAAGAGGGTCCCTTGGGAAACAGCCTGAAGGGCAAAGGGGTCCAGGAAGGCTGGACGTTCTTCAAGAAGGAAGTCTTAAAGGCGCAGGAGTGGACTGTCCCCGTGTGCCCTAAGAGGAACAGGCGGGGAAGACGACTGACCTGGCAAGGGGAACTCTTGCTAGGACTCAAAAAAAGAAGGAGAGGGAGAGTTTATCACTTGTGGAAGAAGGGGCAGACAACTCAAGAAGAGTACAGGGATCTCGTTAGGTCATGCAGAGAGGAAATTAGAAAGGCAAAAGCCCAGCTAGAACGCAATCTTGCCATAAGAGACAACAAAAAATGTTTTTACAATATATTAAGAACAAAAAGAGAGCCAAGGAGAATCTCCATTCTTTATTGGATGCGGGGGGGAACATTGCCGTTGAGGATAAGGATAAGGCTGAGGTACTTAATGCCTTCTTTGCCTCAGTCTTTAATAGTCAGACCAGTTATCCGCAGGGTATTCAGCCCCCGGAGCTGGAAGACAGGGGCGGCGAGCAGGATAAACCCCCCATAATCCAAGAGGAAGCAGTTAACGACCTGCTACGCCACCTGGACACTCACAAGTCTATGGGGCCACATGGGATCCACCCGAGGGTACTGAGGGAGCTGGCGGAGGAGCTTGCCAAGCCACTCTCCATCATTTACCAGCAGTCCCGGTTAACAGGGGAGGTCCCGGATGACTAGAGGCTAACCAATGTGACGCCCATCTATAAGAAGGACCGGAAAGAGGATCCGGGGAACTACAGGCTGGTCAGCCTGACCTCAATGCCAGGGAAGATTATGGAGCCGTTTGTCTTGAGGGCGCTCACAAGGCATGTCCGGGACAACCAGAGGGTCAGGCCCAGCCAGCACGGGTTTATGGAAGGCAGGTCCTGCTTGACCAACGTGAACTCCTTCTAAGACCAGGTGACCTGCCTAGTGGATGAGGGAAAGGCTGTGGATGTGGTCTACCTGGACTTCAGTAAAGCCTTTGACACTCTCCTACAGCATTCTCCTAGAGAAGCTGGCAGCTCATGGCTTAGACAGGTGCACTCTTTGCTGGGTGAAAAACTGGCTGGAAGGCCACGCCCAGTGAGTTGTGGTGAATGGAGTTAAATCCAGTTGGTGGCCGGTCACAAGCGGTGTTCCCCAGGGCTCAGTACTGGGACCGGTCCTGTTCAATATCTTTATCAATGATCTGGATGAGGGGATCGAGTGCTCCCTCAGTAAGTTTGCAGACAACACCAAGTTGGGTGGGAGCGTTGATCTGCTGGAGGGTAGGAAGGCTCTGCAAAGGGACCTGGACAGGCTGGATTGATGGGCTGAGGCCAGTTGTATGAGGTTCAACAAGGCCAAGTGCCGGGTCCTGCACTTCGGCCACAACAACCCAAGGCAACGCTACAGGCTTGGGGAAGAGTGGCTGGAAAGCTGCCCAGAGGAAAAGGACCTGGGGGTGCTGGTTGACAGCCGGCTGAACACGAGCCGGCAGTGTGCCCAGGTGGCCAAGAAGGCCAACGGCATCCTGGCCTGTATCAGAAATAGTGTGGCCAGCAGGAGTAGGGAGGTGATCGTGCCCCTGTACTTGGCACTGGTGAGGCCGCACCTCGAATACTGTGTTCAGTTTTGGGCCCCTCACTACAAGAAGGACATGGAGGTGCTGGAGCGTGTCCAGAGAAAGGCAACGAAACTGGTGAAGGGTCTGGAGAAGAAGTCTTATGAGAAGCAGCTGAGGGAACTGGGACTGTTTAGCCTGGAGAAGAGGAGGCTGAGGGGAGACCTCATCTACAACTACAACTGAAAGGAGGTTTTAGTGAGGTGGGTATTGGTCTCTTCTGCCAAGTAACTAGCGATAGGACAAGAGGACATGGCCTCAAGTTGTGCCAAGGGAGGTTTAGACTGTACATTAGGAAAAATTTCTTTACTGAAAGAGTGGTCAGGCCTTGGAACAGGCTGCCCAGGGAAGTGGTTGAGTCACCATCCCTGGAAGTATTTAAAAGACGTGTAGATGAGGCGCTTAGGGACATGGTTTAGTGGGCATGGTGGTGTTGAGTTGATGGTTGGACTTGATGATCTTAGAGGTCTTTTCCGACCTTAATGATTCTATGATTCTATTCTATGATTCTTATAAGCTCCCTTTAAGTACTGAAAGGCCGCAGTAAGATCTCCCCGAAGCCTTTTTTTCTCCAGGCTGAACAACCCCAGCTCTCTCAGCCTTTCCTCATAGGAGAGGTGTTCCACCCCCTGATCATTTTTCGTGGCCCTCCTCTGGACCCACTCCAACACGTCCATGTCTTTCTTGTGCTGAAGGTTCCAGAACTGGAGGCAGTACTGCAGGTGGGGTCTCACCAGAGCAGAGCAGAGGGGCAGAATCACCTCCCTTGACCTGCTGGCCATGCTTTTGTGATGCAGCCCAGGATATCGCTGGCCTTCGGGGCTGAGAGCGCACATTACTGGCTCATGTCCAGCTTTTCATCCACCAGTACCCCCACGTCCTTCTCGGCAGGGCTGCTCTCAATCCCTTCATCCCCAACCTGTATTGATACCGGGGGTTGCCCCGACCCAGGTGCACTTGGCCTTGTTGAACCTCATAAGGTTCACATAGGCCCACTTCTCCAGCTTGTCCAGGTCCCTCTGGATGGCATCCCATCCCTCAGGAGTGTTGACTGCACCACTCAGCTTGGTGTTGTCTGCAAACTTGCTGAGCATGCACTCGATCCCACTGTCTATGTCATTGATGACAATATTAAACAATACTGCTCCCAGTACAGACCTCTGTGGGACACCACTCGTCACCGACCTCCATCTGGACATTGAGCCATTGAGCACTACCCTCTGGATACGTCCATCCAACTAATTCCTCACCCACCGGACAGTCCACCCATCAAATCCATACCTCCACAGTTTAGAGAGAAGGATATTGTAGGGGACCTTGTCAAAGGTCTTACAGAGATCCAGATAGATGACATCGACAGCCCTTCCCATGTCCACTGATGTAGTCACTCTATCATAGAAGGTCACTAGGTTGTTCAGGCAGGACTTGCCTTTGGTGAAGCCATGCTGGCTGTCTCAAATCACCTCCCTGTACTCCTTGAGCCTCTGCACAGTTTTCAGGAAGATCTGTTCCATGATCTTCCCAGGCACACAGGTGAGACTGGCTGGCCTGTAGTTCCCAGGGTCTTCCTTTTTTCCCTTTTTAAAAATGGGGGTTATGTTTCCCTGTTTCCAGTCAGTAGGAACTTCACCGGACTGCCACGACTTCTCAAATACAATGGATAGTGGCTTAGCAACTTCATCGGTCAGTTCCTTTAGGACCTGCGGATGGATCTCATTAGGTCCCACGGACTTGTGCACCTTCAGGTTCCTTAGATGGTCTCGAACCTGAGCTGTTCAGCTGTTTCTTTTAATGCTCTAAAAGCAGAGAAAAAGCCGTAATTTGATGTTAAAAGAATAGCTTTGTTTATATCAGCCAGAAGAGGAAGTTGATGTATTTGTAGGAATAAAGTTGGGTTTTGATTCCTACAAGGTGAATATAAAATATCTGTATGGACATTAAATGTCTAATTTACAGGGATATAAAAGAAAGAGAACTCATGATCTATTAAAGAAGTGAGTCTTTTCCTGTCGAGATAAGGGATGCCCGTGCACTCCCAGGACATTAGCAAGCTTCAACACCTGTCTGGTTATTCCGTCTGTTCTCATACATATTCTGTAGCTATGTGGAAACATCATTTTGTGCATTCAAGGCTTTGCCATCTTGGCTTTCAGAAAGCAATCTTGTTTATCATGATATAATCCTCTTGCCTTCCTATAGAAAGATTCTTATTGGATTAGGTTTCAACAGAGGCAGCTGAGCCACGTTTTCTGTGCACCGGTCTCTTGCATGGCCACTGCAATATGGGAAATATTTCACACATTTTCTTGGAGGCTCCTACTTTTCTGTGATCATGTTACTGTTTGTACTCTCCGTATGTTTTAGTCTTGAATCTCTGTGTTCACTCATGATTGCTCATGTTCAACCATTTGAAGGGAAGGTAGAAAAGGAAAGGTTAGCCAATCTGTTCCCATTAAAAATGTAAGAGAGATGTGTCTAAAATGCTTTGAAAATTTAATCTATGATGTTGAAACAGACTACTGTAAGTAAACCTGGGTTAAGGAATCCCCTTGGCATCTCCAAAAAAAGAAAATATTGATGAAATGGCTTCTTCTGAAACTGTGGAAAGACTTGAGAACGTAACTGGAATGAGGTCAAGTCAATGACCTCTTGCTCTATTATTGCTATGATCATATTTTTGTAAACCCTGTGGTAATTTACACTGTAGTCCAAGGCAGTTGCCCATTTTGTGAGGAGGAGGAGAAGGAACAAAAGTCAGTAAGGGGTTAAATTGTCTGTCTAATAAGAAAGAAAACTGCATACTAAACTTTATATGCACACTTTTTGAATTGCTTTATAAGTCTTTATGACCTACCCTAAAGCAATACATGATACAGTAGCTGCTGGCTTAAACTCTGAATGATTAAAGTTACACATGCCCTTTATAGAGAAGGTAAGGCTTTTCTGTACCATTCTTTTTAATTCTGGTCTTACTATAGATAATTTTTAAAATCGGTGCAGTGGTAAGATGATAGTGTCATTTTGATACACAATATCAATGTGTTTAAAATATGTTTTTTAGTTCTTCTCTGAGTATCAATGTCTAGGACAGCAAAAGATTCAAACAAACAGCAAATATTTGAAAAATGAGTGTTCAGGATTCATTAAAATTATTGAAAGTTCTGGGTATGCAATTCCAGTTGAATTAATTGAGAACTTAACCCTAACCTTAAACCCATTCCTATTTAATTGCTGTTGTTTTTACCTTTAAAACCCACACCCACCCACACCCCAAAAAAAGCAACCCCCCCAAAAAAAAACCCCAAACCAAAAAAAAAAAAAAATCAAACTAACCAACCAAAAAAAAAAAGCCGTATATACAGATACAGCACAAAATATTAGTATGGTGATAACTTGCCAAGGGTGCTGAGAGAGTTTTGCAGTTTTTTCTTTTTAAGGCCTTTACCACTCTCCAATTTTCAAAGCTGTACTGGAATGCCAAACATGAACTGAACAGTTTCCTTCATAGACTGTATTTTATTTCCACTTGTCTTTTCATATAGTGCTTAATTTTCCCCAGAAAGCCAAAAAATTCCAGATGATAGACAGAAGACATGGACATTAACATCGATCATTCCGAAGACAACTGATCAGAGTATTTTTTTTTAGCCAGTTCTAATGAAAGCCACAGCAGTTACAAATAGAGATCTATGTTTATATGATAATTTATGTTTCTAATAATGCCACTTATATGAATAACATGCTGCTTATAAACTGGATAATAAAATATATGCTAAGACCATAGCAAGCCAATGGCACATTAATTCCTGTATTTTTAATCAAATGTGGCTCTAGGGGCTAGGCACTACAATCCTGATTTTACATCCCTTTATTTTTGGGCAGGGGGTAGGGGAGGGAAGTCATCCAAAATCGTAAAGGGAAAGTGTAAAGTAATATAGCTTAGCCTGAAAGCTCACTGAATCTTTCATTTCTATGTCTTTGCATCACAGGAAGGAGAATATAAAGAAACTGTCATTTGGAAATGAATGACCTTTGCATTGAAGTAATAAAAGCAAAGCCCCTCAGAATCCTTCCAGATGAAAGATGCTGTATAAAGGTATGATTGTTAGTAGTGGTTTTCAGTTGCAGTGACACTGCTTAGTTACAAGTTATAGAAAAACTGAGGAGAGAATTAGAATATTTGTGAACTAGTTTTGCAAAAGCATTTTAGGACTATTATTGTTTTGCAGATCTAAACATGTTTAGATCATCATTATGGAAAATAATGAGTTTGGTATTTATTTATTATTTTATAGATCTGTGTATATCTGGAAGGGAAAAAGATGAATCATTTAGAAATAGAATACATGTTTTGTTGAAGTTTTCATACAGAAAAAAAAAAGGTACTCTGTCCCATGTTAGTGCTCTGAAATGCTTCTAATTCTAGTCCTGAACTGTATTTTTACAAAGTTACAGTGACATAAATCATTCACCTATGAAGTTTAAGCTCCCTTTATTTTTCCACATTGTCTACTAAAAGCATATTATTATCAATTTATTTGTTTATTATTGTTTGACAGAGATCGTTGAAAATAGTCTAATTGAACAGAAGAAAAGATTTTTCTGAAAGAACTCAATTCTGATGAAATTTTATTTTAAAAAAGGAGAAAAAAACCACTGATTTTTAAGTATTGCATTAATTATTTCTGTATTAAGACTTTCAGTTTTTAATTTCACAACGAATGAGGCAAGTAAGGTCTTGAAAATAGTTCAGTTCATATGATTGAACAGAAGGTGACAGCTAAGCTTGTTGCAAGTGTATAATGTGTAGTGATATGTCCTGTTGGGGCAAAGAGTAATATGGATATATGTAAATAAGCCCATTTTAAAAATAAAGTTAAAACCCAAGTTTGTTGCAATGTCTGAAGATAGTATTTTTGTAGTTGAAGGACTAGACAAAGGTTATAAAATGTTATTTTAGTGCATATTTCTTCTAGAAATTTCTTTTGTGAACTCCTAATGTCACTTCATTGTAGTTCATGGGAGTTCACAATCTGTGCAGTGGAGATGGTTCCTCTGGAGTAGTCAAAAATTAACTTCAAAAATAGGAAATATTATATTTTACAATTTTTTTTCAGCTTCTTATTGAAAAACAGATTTTTAAAATTTTTTTTAATCAGTTGCTGACTATGTAAGAATTCTTTAAAATTTCCAAACTACTGTAGGCAGCCCTTCACCCTCTATCTAAATAGCTTTCTTAGCATATGAGTTCTTTAAAATCAGGATTGTCTCTTGGATCCTCAAGATTTTACATCAGAACAAACAACAAAGTAATAAATTCAGTTGTTATCCAGTTAAATTATTCACTCCTTCCTGGCAAGTAACCATTTGTACAGTTCTGTAAGTTGGTATCTACTGAGCTTCCATGTCCCATGGAGACATAACTGAGTTCACTTTTATTTCTTTCCATCTAGATTCCTGATGGTCTTTCCCAGCAGTTCTCTTCTGCTTCGTTACCCAAGTAATACTATGAAATCTGTGTAGAGACAATAAAACCAATTGGTCTGAAAATGATTCTTAGTTTGCTTAATGCTGCAGGTAAGACCAGGATGTTTCATTACAGGGTTGTCAAACTGCCATATCAGAAGATTAGGAGAGCACACAAAGGCAAAATATGTTGTAAAAATCTAAATTTAAATATTATCTGTTTTACTTCCATCAACTCCTCATTCTTCTTCATCCAAAATATTGCAATCTGGTTCATTCATGACTTTTTCAGAAATTTTTGCAAGGGTAAATAGCATCTTTGTAACTGGGACAATCATGTCAGCAAGTGAAATGTATTATTACATCAATTAGAAAGATGATTTATGGGAAATGGAAGTTCAGAAATGAAGTGGCTTTTTCTGTTTCAGCAGAATGCCTTCCACCATAAAATAGGTTACAGTTTTCAAGGCTGAAGCAATACCAAACACGTGGTTTTGGATTGAATTCATGTACCAATAATTGTCATCCTATGTTACTGAAAACTCCTTGACTGGAGATAACCATAGATTTTCCATTACTTTTCTTCTCTTTTGTGGGTGACACTTCATTACTGGAAGCCTGTTCTCTTTTTTTTCCTTTGGGTCATAATTCAGATTCTTGGCACACCATGTTGAATTTTATGGTTAAGGGTAGAGCAAATCATTCACAGCTGTCTGTTGGTTAGGTGTGCTCTGTGCTTAAAAAATATTCATCTTGGTGTTGCTTCAACCCAAAATCAAGTGTTCCCAAGGCTCCGGCTTAAACATGCCAATTTTCATACCCAATTTTCTTCTTCCTTTACTGTTTTGAATGTGTGGCTGATGCTTTACAGACAGTGTTGTCCAAACACTGACGTTTGGAGCCAAAATGGGTCTGAATTAGTAGTCAACAGATATTGCCCCAATGGGAACATTAGTTTAATTTTCCATTATTGTACTCTTTCTTCAGCAATATAGACTTTAATTTCCAATCAAAGTAATATCCATAGCAAAGGATTTGGACTAATCGTACTTACCATTTGGACTGGTGGGGCTGCAATGTTGTAAATGCCTGGCACGTACATTTTGAAATTTATCTGAGCTCCACTGGTAGCACATACTCAGATAAACGAGTCGTTTTTTCTTGTGTTGCCAAATTGTAAGCTTTATTTCTAAGCAGAGATATGATAATACAACATCCATCCACCATCTATAAATCAACATTTAGGCACCTGTATGGATGCTGGAAAGTCCATTTGGACTTACATATCCAGGATTTATCTATTTTATTGTTAGTTTTTATTAAAAATATTCCAGCTTGTCTTTTCTCCTGTGCTCTGTAGAGCTGTCAATTCCCCATTTCTCTGCCCCAGAACCAACACCAGCAAGCAGTAAAACTTTGTATCGTTTGGCAAGAAACCCTAGCATGCAGGATGCCAGCTGAGCATAGCCAGTCTGTACTGTGGCTATTAAGAAATAAAGTCTGCTTAGAGGCTGACTATGTCAGATCTATGCCTGCTGGAGAATCTAAATGGGTAGCAATCTAAATGGAGATTTATACCTAATATCTGCTGCCTTGACACAGTTCAGGAAGTGCAAAGGGAATGCACAAGGCCAGAAAACGGCCTTCTCAGTCAATGAAATGATGTCCCATGTTCACTGCTTCTTGATGGCTGCTGGTCAAGCTTGCTGAGATTACAAGTTAAAGGATGGGTTGAGTGTTTTTGTGGGTTTTACTTTAAACTATCAGCTCTGCCAGCATGATCTGGGATGTAAAAGTCAACTTGTTGTCTCTCTGGTTCTCACATCATCTGGAGTTATGAAGATTCTTGGGCTGAAACTTTGCTGCTTGAGGTTACGCACATCAGAAAACAGATCTGGCTTGTACATTTCTTTTAGTGTATCTCTGAAAAGTTTAAATTATGGAGGGCTTCTAAACAATTAAGAATGGTGAAATAGCTTCTCTTTTGAACACTCTGACTCTCAATTAACCCAAATTAAGGTGGTTCCTTACAGGCGTCTTACAGGGATCGAAATGAGTGCAGTATACACTGTCTGAAGAGCTGATTCCCAAGTCATTTGGTCTGTTAAGTAACTCACACAGCAACTTAGTGAATTATGATGAATGTGTTTCTAAGTTCTTTTACTCATAAAAAACATACTTGCTAGAGCAAATATTTATTGACAGCATGAATTTTTGTGTACAACATATAAGAAATGCAGATTTCAACACCAGAGGAAAACAGTGCCTTTGTATATAAAGTGAGATGAAAGATGTATATCACTATAGGACCATGCCTATTAATTTTCTCAAGGGCATCTTTTATCATGGCTTTTCAGTAGTTGTATTTGAAGCAAATAAATCACTTGAAAAAAATTGTAAGATAGGACAGTTATTCCACTCTTCCTTCTATGTATGTGTAGTTTGCATCAATGACGACTCATGGTTCAGTGGATTTCTTAGACATTGAACTCTTCTGTTGGTAGTTGCATTGATTTAGAAAGCCATCCTTTTATTTGGCAAAGCACATTTCAAATATGCTATGGTCTTCAGGATCATTATTGAAGACATTGACATCCTGCTTTTCTTTCTCAGCAGACTGCTGACCTCTTAATGCTTGACAAACTCTTTTGCTTTCACGGATATGAGCATCTTGCTTTAGACCATAAAGTGTAAAATATTCTAAACAGATGGACATAGTAGTACAATGGTCTATTGAAGCTCAAAATTATTTTAGATTCCTTGAGATTTAGTCTTATTCATGTGCATTGGAAAATATTTCCCAATTTAATCTGAATTTCTGTTTATTCACAACACAGTAAAAAGAAACAGAATATGGCTGTCATTATTCTAGGTAATTTATACATAATTTAACTTACTTATAGGAATTTATGAAAGATAAGGAAATAATAAATTTGTAAACAAATTAACAGTAAGTACTGAAGAAAAATGCTGAACTAGTTAGAAGAAAAGACATGTAATTTTAAGGTAAAACATTCACAGAAATATTTTTGGATTGATAATAACTTTAAGGATTTAGAGAGCAGTGATTAATAAAAATATATATATTCCCATGTTATTGCAGACAGTTTATATAGTTTTTATGAAAAAAAGTCAATATATCTCTCATAAAATAAATTGTTCATAGAAAATAAAACAGAGATTATGGTGTATATATGGCAAATGGGTGACACTCTTGCCAATTCAGAGTAGAAATTTAGTCTCAACACATCATATCCTTGCTTAGTGCTTTGACCAAGAGGTCAAAGAGGTCTACTAAGTATTGTAGACTATGGATCTCATGCTGCTTTTCCTTGTAAGTGCAAGTCAGAGCAATGTAGAGAAACAAATAAATATTAAAAAACAAACAAACAAACAAACAAAAAAACCCAAAAACCAAAAAGGACAGCTTTGAAGCATTTTATTTCATCCCCATGTGGATCAGGACCACTCTCAGAAAATTTTCCTTTTCAGCTTGCACTCTTACTGAAAGCAGTTGTCTGCAAAATGTGATAATAAATGGTGCTATTAGCAGTACTCCTGGCCTGGCTAAATGTGGTAGCCCAGACATTTAGCTGCAATCTTTT
Organism: Calonectris borealis; assembly: GCF_964195595.1. Lineage (NCBI taxonomy): Eukaryota > Metazoa > Chordata > Aves > Procellariiformes > Procellariidae > Calonectris > Calonectris borealis. The sequence goes on from NC_134312.1 coordinate 9,716,729, forward strand.
GAGCTCAGATAGGGTTAAAGATGTTCAAAGATTACTTAAAGAAATGAGATTCCAAAATGTGTTATTTTATTGCAACCTATTTCATATATTGACTCAAGCATAACATTCATATGAGTTATTTATGGATAATCAGGTTAATAAAAAGCTGCACTTTATGCTTTCTATCTTGGTTAAACAAATTGCTGAGTCACAGAAAGAGATAAGAAGAAGGTACATCAGGGAACTTTTTTAATCATCATAAGCGAAATTAGCTCCTCAGATTAACAAGACAAGAAAAAATTATATTCTCTCTTTCTTTATTTCTTGTTAAAATGTTGGTACACATGTCATTGCTTCTGACTGCCCACAAGTGGAACTGAGGCTTGGTATTACAAATTCAGTGAAACTTTGGAAAGAAGTATTGAGGTTCTTTCAGAATTTAGCTGAAATGGATATGAGGGTTAAATTTTACATTCTCATAAATCCTAACAACAATTTATGTATTTGTTTTATATTAAGCAAATAATTTCTAAGTTCCCAGTGCAGTCACCAAGAAAGAAAAGAAACATTCATTACTGCCCTCATGAAAAATTATTTTGGGACTATTGAAAAAAACCTGTTTCTTTAAAGAGTATGCTGGTCCAGCCCTCAGCTGATTCACAGCATTTTACAGCTGCCATAAATATGGTGGTGCGAAACATACAAAAGTTCAAAGAACAGCTGCATATTTGTGATCTGATCCAGCGACGTGATAAAGGCAGTCAACAATCAAACCAAATGAAGAATGGTTAGTATGTTCTGCAGGACTCGCTCACATTCTTGAAACATCAGTCTCCAAATAAATTACTGTGATAAACCTTCTATAATGGGGAACCTCCATAACAGTTACATCTTTGTAAACAGCAGAGTGAATGGCAGAGCATAAAGCTAACAAATGTTCTACATTAAAGCTTCAGGATCAATAACACTTTTAAGATGTTATCAAACAAAGCATTCAGTGTTGAAAATAACAGCCTCAGTTTTATGCAGATAAAAAAAAAAAAACAGCAGCTTCAGTGTCTTTATACAGAAATGCAGTTGCAGAGCCAAAGTTCCTATTGTTCCTTAATGTTTATATTGCACTGTGATGAGAAGATGCTCAACAGAAACTGAAATTAATTGCAGATGAACTTAGAAGGAATGAAAGATATACATAGGTCCAATAATAACCCTTTTCTGATTTTTGGTGTGAAGCAGTCTTCCAAGTGTGGAACACAATCTTCCTACTTAGTGCTCTTAAGGGAAGAGGGAGATACTTCCATGACAAGGTTGCATGGCTCAATGGAAAGCTGAAGTGTAGGTGACACGTGCCCTCATTGTCTACCAGCTGCAAAGATCTGATATTGTCAGATTAGTGAAGCATTGCCGCTTCAGTCCTCAGAACGAAAACCCTTTCCAGCTGTTGGAATGAGTTGATGGAATAAGATTAATTAGAAGCAGGGAACAGTGTCAGTTTCCTGAGACAAAGACAGCTGAGCTGTTCTTCTCAAGATGAGATTATTTCCTTGTCTGTATGAATTAGAACTCTACGTGGAAACGCATAAAAGATTAACTTTGTATATGGTACAGAGACAAAACTATAAACTATGCATGTAATCATTTGGGGTGGAATTCAGCTCTGGATTTAGACACCTAACTGTAGACGTCTCATGTTTCTCATGGATGTCTCCATATATGGCCAAGATGTCTAAGCTCTCTTTGTAGTCAGTGCAGACTCGTTGATATACTTAGAGTCTAAAGAACAATAAGGCTGTGCAAATCCAAAGTGTCTACCCTTACATTCAACTTTTCTCCCCTATTTAGCACCCAAAATTTATCTTCATTAAAAAGACAGAAGCCACTATAGCATTAGACAGTATTATTCTGTTTGGATTAAATCTACCTTGATAATTTTATTCTCTCTCTCTGTGTTCTTTTTTTTTAACAGAACAGTGATAAAAATTGAAAAAAGGAAAAGAAAAAAATATTTCTTCTGTATGCTTTTTTTAAATTTTAGCTGTAATCAGGAAAATCATGAAAATGGCTGGAAAAATCCATGCAATGATTTGCTAATTTATGATTGAAACAACAAAAAGATCCATCTTTTTTTTATCTTCTTAAATTTCTTTCCTGCTTTTCCGTATTCCTTCCTTCCTTTCTTCCTTTCTTCTTTCCATCCATAATCCATTCTTTCATTCTTCTTTGTACAAAAAATAAAAACATGTTTATCCAGACCTCAGGTTTTAGTAGTCTGGTAATCTTTCTGCAAAATTCTAACATATTGAAAAGGTCTTTATCTGATTAAAACTTCAGAAATAACCATTTAAAAAGTAGTCTTATTAACTAATTCACTTACTAACTAGTAAGAGATACTGATGATTTTCCATGTCCAGGAGTTATTACACAGGAAACAGGGCAGAATGCAGCAACTGAGGAAGAAACATGTTCTGAGAAACAGAATTATTTAGTACTAAAATTTAAAAACTACATAAATTCACATTCGTTTTCTAAGCTGGAGAGTAAGAAGCTAATAAATTTTAGCAGCTAAAATTAGAAGTCAGTCTGATCCTCAGGTACACCACTAGAAATGGATGTGAAAACAAAATTTTGATTTTCACCCTGGCCAGGCCATTAACTCACTCTTGACTATGCTTCATTTTCCTCATCTATGAAATGGAGATAGTGAAACCCTCTCTCCCCATGGAATCCAATTTAAAAAGGAATGAGAAATCATTTGATGTGCTTAATATTGGTGTTTCTAAGATTCAAAAAATATTGTAACATTTTATTTTTTTCTCATGTTTTTCAACTCTGATGTGATGCTATATAAACTAAAAATGGATAAATTTTAGGAAAGCCCAACTCAAATGCCTCTATGCAAACATATGTAACATGGGGAATAAACAAGAGGAGTTAGAGATGTGTGCATGCCTGGAGGGCTACGATCTTATTGACATCACGGAGACGTGGTGGGATGGCTCCTATGACTGGAATGTTGGAATGGAAGGATACAGGTTCTTTAGGAAGGGAGACGAGGAAGGGCTGTCGCCCTCTATGTCAATGACCAACTGGAGTGCATGGAGCTCCACCTGGAGATGGATGAGGAGCTGACCGAGAGCTTATGGGTCAAGATTAAAGGGAGGGCAGGGACAGGTGACATTACGGTGCGGGTTTGCTACAGGAAACCCAACCAGGAAGACCGAGCGGAATAGGCCCTCTATAGACAGATAGGAGCAACCTCACGTTCACAAGCCCTGGTCCTCATGGGGGACTTCAACCACCCTGATATGTGTTGGAGGGACAACACGTCAGGGAATAAGCAACCCAGGAGGTTCCTGGAATGCATTGATGGTAACTGTCTTCTCCAAGTGATAGAGAAGCCAACAAGGAGAGGTGCTATGCTGGATCTTGTTCTCACCAACAAGGAGGGGCTGGTGGGGAATGTGAAGCTCAAGGGCAGCCTTGGCTGCAGTGACCATGAAATGGTGGAGTTCAAGATCCTTAGGGCACCGAGGAGGGCTCACAGCCCTCCCTGGACTTTAGGAGAGCAGACTTTGGCCTCTTCAGGGATCTGCTTGGTAGAGTACCATGGGATAAAGCCCTGGAGGGAAGAGGGTCCCAAGAAAGCTGATTAATATTCAAGGATCACCTCCTCCAAGCTCAGGAGCGATGTATCCCAACAAAGAGGAAGTCAGGCAAAAACGCCAGGAGGCCTGTATGGATGAACAAGGAGCTCCTGGGCAAACTCAAACACAAAAAGGAAGCCTACAGAGGGTGGAAGCAAGGACAGGTAGCCTGGGAAGAATACAGAGAAATTGTCCGAGCAGCCAGGGATCAGGTTAGGAAAGCTAAAGCCCTGATAGAATTAAATCTGGCCAGGGACATCAAGAGCAGTAAGAAAAGCTTCTATAGGTACGTCAGGGATAAAAGGAAGACTAGGGAAAATGTGCGTCCTCTCCGGATGAAACAGGAGACCTGGTTACCTGGGATATGGAGAAGGCTGAGGTACTCAATAACTTTTTTGCCTCAGTCTTCACTGGCAAGTGCTCAAGCCACACCGCTCAAGATGCAGACGGCAAAGGCAGAGACTGGAAGAATGAAGAGCCACCCACTGTAGGAGAAAATCAGGTTCGAGACCATCTATGGAACCAGAAGTGCACAAGTCCATGGGACCTGATGAAATGCATCCACGGGTCCCAAGGGAACAGGCAGATGAAGTTGCTAGGCTACTATCCATCATATTTGAGAAGTCATGGCAGTCCGGTGAAGTTCCCACTGACTGGAAAAGGGGAAACATAACCCCCATTTTTAAAAAGAGAAAAAAGGAAGACCCGGGGAACTACAGGCCAGCCAGTCTCACCTGTGTGCCCAGCAAGATTATGGAGCAGATCCTCCTGAAAACTGTGCAAAGGCACATGGAAAATAAGGAGGTGACTGGTGACAGCCAACATGGCTTCATTAAGGGCAAATCATGCCTGACAAAGTTGGTGGCCTTCTACGACAGGGTTACGGCATTGGTGGATAAGGGAAGAGCAACCGACGTCATCTACCTGGAATTGTGCAAAGCATTTGACACTGTCCCGCATGACATTCTTGTCTCTAAATTGGAGAGATATGGATTTGATGGATGGACTGCTGGGTGGATAAGGAATTGGCTGGATGGTCGCACTCAAACAGTTGCTGTCAATGGCTTGATGCCCAAGTGGAGACCAGTGACAAGAGGCATTCCTCAGGGGTCGGTATTGGGACCTGCACTGTTTAACATCAGTGACATGGACAGTGGGATTGAGTGCATCCTCAGAAAGTTTGCCAACGACACCAAGCTGTGTGTTGCAGTCGACACGCTGGAGGGAAGGGGTGCCATACAGAGGCACCTTGAGAGGCTTGAGAGGGGGCCCATGCAAACCTCATGAAGTTCAACAAAGCCAAGTGCAGGGTCCTGCATCTGGGTCGGGGCAATCCTAAACACAAATACAGGCTGGGCAGAGAATGGATTGAAAGCAGCCCTGAGGAGAAGGACTTGAGGGTGTTGCTTGATGAGAAGTTCAACGTGACCAGCCAATGTATGCTCGCAGCCCAGAAAGCCAACTATATCCTGGGCTGCATCAAAAGAAGCATGAGCAACAGGTTGAGGGAGGTGATTCTGCCCCTCTACTCTGCTCTGGTGAGACCCCACCTGGAGTACTGTGTTCAGCTCTGGGGTCCCCAACATAAGAAGGGCATGGACCTGTTGGAGCAGATCCAGAGGAGGGCCACAAAGGCTGGAGCACCTCTCCTATGAAGTTAGGCTGAGAGAGTTGGGGTTGTTCAGCCTGGAGAAGAGAAGGCTCCATGGAGATCTTCTAGAAGGGGAGAGACTTTCTGAAGGGGATCTTGAAGGTCCCTTTACAAGGGAATATAGTGATAGGACAAGGGATGATGGCTTTAAACAGAAAGAGGGTAGATTTAGATTAGATATAAGGAAGAAATTCCTCTCTATGAAGGTGGTGAGGCACTGGAACAGGTCGCCCAGAGAAGTTGTGGATGCCCCATCCCTGGAAGTGTTTAAGGTGAGGTTGGATGGGGATTTGAGCAAGCTGGTCTAGTGGAAGGTGTCCCTGCCCATGGCAGGGTGGTTGGAACTAGATGATTTTTAAGGTCCCTTCCAACCCAAACCATGCTATGATTCTATAATTCTATGAAATGGAAAAAGGCAAATTAATGAATTTAATTCTTCTCACTTTTTATCTAGATGATATCACTAACTTTTGATTAGGGAGTAGGCACTTACTGTTTCTTATTAGAAAGGAACATAACTTGCCCTTGACAGAGAAGAATGAGATTCAGAAAACTGCAGTCTCTCAAAAGTCTGTGTTAATTTTCTTAATTAAATTCTGTCTCACTTTAAAAGGTTACAGTGTCTCCTTATTTACAGAGCAGCTTATTCATTCAGCTCTTTTTTTTGCCCCTTGAGCTTGTCAGAAGCTGTTAATGTTGATACAGTTTGACATTTTGCCCAGACTGCATCAAACCACAAACCTGAGAATAGAATGTGGCCATTAACAATTTAATAACCTGTTGCAATACTTAATTTTTTTTCCACATCAGTAGTGTCACACTTGATAATGGTGTGATTTTTACCTTTACTGAATGAGACGAGACTATTTACTTTACATGCCATGGTTTCTAAAGTGCCTCAGAACCTTAACTAGTCAGAAGTTTCATTTTTAAGTGCTGGCTAGTTGAAACTGTCAGAATCCATAAGTATACTTGAGCTGAGATTTGACTAAAAGGCAAAAGTTTTGTCTGAGGAGTAGACATGAAAGTCTTGATTCAGTATAACAGATAAGCACATGCTTAATCTGAAGAATATGAAAGCCATTGACATCAGTTGAAATGCTTTCACACATACACTAGGCATATGATAAAATACTTTCATGGCTAAATCTTAAGATTCTATTCATGTTGTAGTCTTGGTAAAAGACAATAAGGCCTATAAAACCATTTCATTGATTTCAACAAGCTTTGACTCTTACATTGTAGTTGGAAATATGAAAACTTTATATGGAACATGGTTTTTAGAACAGTTTCTATAATCAGTGTGCAGCAGGAGATTTTATATTATTATATAATATAACATATTATATTTAATACTGGATTTGCCAAAAAGATAAAAGATGACATGAATATTTTCCAAAAATTTAGCACTCCAAAAGTGTTAAGATGGAGCAGAAATATCTGGAGAGGCTGTCCAATATTTTATCAGTGTTTAATATAGTCATGCTGTAGCAGGCAATTTTGTGGCTTTCTCCTGTCTCCTGGCTAAGAGTATGTTTTTTTCCTGATGATACTTAGGGGAAACTTGTACAGACCATTTGTAATCCACCACAGTCTATTGCATCCAAACTTAATCCAATGCTCACAATTCATTTTACGAAAACTGAAACTGCTGTAGTCTGAAGAAGCTCATATCTCTGTATTGTTTCAAATAAATTTCCATAGACTAACATCTGATCTCGGTTATACCTCTATACGTTTACAATAACTTAATTGATTTTCATGGAATTCTTGCCAGTTTATATTGGTTCGAGTGCACGCTTTGGCCACACTAGAAGCAAATCTAAAAATAAGTAACTCTTATTCTCCTGCAGTATGGGAAAAGCTTTAAATACAGGTTTTTTATGTACACTTCAAAATTTTTACTCCTTACTGACCACTGACTCTTAGTGTGATGCTGACTGCTTCACAAAAGTTCTGTCATGATATCTTTAGCTTCTGCAACTACACTTTTGTTCATTTACAGCTGTAGAGTTATTATTTATGCTGGCTGATAATCTACTTCCTTGTGTCTTTTTTCCCATCAGTATGAAAAAATGTAAGAAATTTTGTTCTGGCTTTTGCTGAGTAAGTCTCCTTCTTGTACAAAGAAGTCTTATGTATTTGAGAAATCTAGAGTGCTAATATTTCTTTGGGGAAGTCAGTTTTGTCTTAGTCAGAAGGTGGCTTTTCATGTAAATTTATAATTTAGCCTTTCTAGAAGAAACTAGAAAAATACCTAAGTCTGCCTGAGAGATAATTTTATAATAGAGTGTGTATTAGGATACTTGTTTTACCTTTCAAAGTGGAATAATTTTTTACTTAGTTTTTTTCATTATACTATTTAGATTGAATCCGTGTATTCTTTATCATATTTCTGAGCTTATTTTTGGTAGAACTGTGCAAAATCCTCTTTAGAGAATCTCTGCGATGATCAATGTAAGGTCATTGCCTTACATGTGAGTGAGAGATGCAGCAGGGCACGCCTGTTTCAAAATTTCCTTGGGTTTTACAGACTTGCACTCTTGTGGGCTGGTATCATTGAAGGAATTCTTGCACTTTCTGCTTGCAGTTCAACTGTGAATATCCGACATCAGTCTTCGTAGAGGTAGTTAGCATAGTAGGTAGTAGATGGTGGCATAAACTCCCCCAAAAGATAAAATAGCCTTGGACTATGTTTAAAGAACTAAAGAATAAGGTCATAATTTCTTTCAGTAACTTCTTCACAAATGCATGTATTGACCTAAAAAATATGCATCTCCACTTGTGCAAAAACATGTACTGGATCAAGCTGCACAAACTTTTTATTAGGACACACTTCCACAATCTCTGAAATGAGATGTTGAGGTGAGATTGCACATGTGTATGTCTCTCTGTATATATATAACAGTCAGTCCTAGATAACAGTCTAAACTCAGTACCTGTCCCCATATGATTAAAAGTAGGTAGCAGATTAAATAGTAACAGATTAGAATTAAATTAGAATTAATTATTTCATTCACCTCTTCAAGCACTCTTTTCTTATTTCATGAAAAACTTATCAAACTTTCGCAAAAAGTGCCTTCAAGTGTATAGGATAGCTCAAATCAGCTGAAGCTCAAATCAGCTCCAATCTATGAAGCTTCAATTTAAGTGTCTGTCTGTCTTTGGTTTTTTTGTGTGTGTTTTTTTTTTTTCTGTGTTTTGATTTTAGATCCAATGTGATTTGCCTTTAATTCCTGTTGAAAAACACCTAATTCAGCATGCAGGTGCTGTAAACATTTGGATGATGTGCCTGAAAAGGCATTCAGGAATATATAGTACAGTTCTGGTTTTCTAGTACCAATTACATTTGTTGTGCACTATGAACCCCTTAATAACTCTTCACAAATTTGAACCTTATTTTACAACTCCATTTTGTCTAAGAGACAATAGATTACATTCAAGGGTGTAGCACAGCTGATGGCTTCTGCAGGACCAATAAAATATGATGCAGGCTTTAGAAATATTTCTCTGACAGTGCATTCCATCAAGACTTAACAAATTTGTCCCTCATTTTACAACTCCGTTTTGTGTAACAGCCAGGAGCCTTACCCTGAAGTGGGCTGAGCACTCTCAGACCGTTTTTGGATTTGTATAATTCTGCCGTTATAGTGCCTTGATAAGATTATAGAGATGCTGTAGTCTGATGTCAAGGGGAATTTCTATGTCAGCTAAGAAACAGCAACACCTCAAGAGCGTTAGGAGAAATAGACAATATGATGTATCTCCTCTTGCATAAACAGTGACATCTAGAGTTGCCATTAGTATTCCCTAATATGCAACTAAGTTAAAGGTTATCATCTGCTGCAGATTTAATGGATTGCATTAGAATTACAGCAAATGACCCTTGCAGCTCCTTTAAACTTGATCGATCACAATGTAATTGTCAAGGCGGGCTAGCAATTAATTTTCATTAGTCAGGGAAGTCATTAATGCTTGCTGTTAAGGAAAATGACTATTAGATTGAAATGGAAAGGATTCAATAATTTTTTACAATCAAAAAAGTTGGCCTAATTTGCTGGTTCCATATGTGTACAAGAATATCATTGAGGTTCCATTACCATGTGCTATTCCTGCTGTGATGCACTGGTTCCAACAAAGAGTGGAATATGTCCCTTTTCATTCTGAAAGGGAAGGCATTTATTACAAAACTTCTGTTGGGAATATTATTTTTAAAGAATTCTCCATCAATATTTTTTTTTCTATTACCTTTAAAGATATGCTGGAATTTAATGCTATGGTGAAAGGCATGCTTCCTCAAGTCAAAGTGCTATTTGTTTTTCCTTTGACATACGGGGCATTTTTACTGAATAAGACAGAGGAGTTGAAAGATCCCAGGATCATTCAGCTGCCTTGATAAATACTAAATTGCCAGGCAATGACAGTTAGCTGGGGTATAGCTGCTTGACATCACCGTTGATACAACAATGGTGTTGATTCATGCAGCACTTTTCATCTGAGAACTTCAAAATATTTTTTCAAACTCTACCTTCAAAAGGTCCTAGTCAAATATGGAAGTCAAATGAAACAGAAAATCAAACACCTTAAATTCCAAGATGGAATTTTCATAAATGCTTAGTCTTGTCCAATTTCTCTTCCCATTTAATTAATTGGTATTGTTTTCCCACATCCTTGGTGTTAGGATGCACTTTGCTGAGACACTTTTTGTTATCCTAAAAGCATATTCTATTTCAATGCATCGTCTTCAATGCTGTCTCTGTAAATGTCCTTTTAATGAATTTGAGTAGAAGAAAAACAAAATTATCTAGGCCTGATGCAGTCCCTCTGAGACTAAATTTCATCTGCATGTTAGGTACCAAATGAACAGCTCTTTTTTCAGTATGTACCGCCATTCTTTGTAAAATAAATGCTAGAAAACAGTGTTATTAGAATGTTTTCATAGAATTGCCTATCTCAGTTTAGGTCAATAAATTAGGTGAACATGATGTAGCTCTAAAGGCTTTCAAAAATACTTTATGCTTTTCCTGGACTAAAGGAATTTAGGCATTGTAGTGAGTAACTCACTCAAAATTTATGTGCTTGCAACATGCAAAATTTGAGTAAATTGGCTCTTATCATGATGACTAAAACATATTGAAGAAGATATATTAATATTCCTTATTATACTAAGAAGGGTTTAGAAAGTTTAAAGCCAAGCACGAAAGTATAATATTCTCAAATGTACCTAAGGGAATACACATAGGAGAAAGGCTACATTTTTAGACTTCAAAAGTTCAGTAAGCTTTTGGAAAACTACTGAGTAACTAAACTTCTACTGATTTCAGGCCTAGACAAGTTGATTCGTCTAGTCAACTAGTACTTCATTTTTTTTTGTGTAAGGGACGCTAATGGGAATTTGGTACTCAGCTGCTTTTGTAAATGCCTCTGAGAACCTTGTTTTCACCTTTAGCAATCTAGAACAGGTTTCAGATCATTTAGTTTGACGCATACATTGGCTTCTATATAGTCAATGAAGGCAAACAGATATCCAGGAGGTGGAATTCATCTGATCTATTTTGATGTCGATACCATGAGGAGGTAAGTGGTATCATAACATCAGCTTTGTATTTCTCCGCTGATTTTAAGGGAAACTGGGATGACAGTTGTTTGTATCATGAGTGTTTAAACATATATGAACAGCCCATCTACTGGTGTTTCTAAATCTGACCTTCCCTGACTCAAGAGCCTGAAACACAATTTCAAAAGCTACCAAACACTTAGATACCTAAAAGTTCTTAAGTGATTTACTTGATTCAAGCTTCAAAGTCACTTTTGAAAATGTTACCCTTTGTTATAAAATATTTCCTTTCTCACTTGGAACATTTCCAATAACACTTTGAGCTGCTTTTGGGATGCTTTAGTTACTGCTGAGCAGGGCTTACACAGAGTCAAGGCCTTTTCTGCTCCTCACCCCACCCCACCAGTGAGCAGGCTGGGGGTGCACAAAAAGCTGGGAGGGGACACAGCTGGGAGAGCTGACCCGAACTGACCAAAGGGATATCCCATACCATATGACGTCATGCTCAGCACATAAAGCTGGGGGAAGAAGAAGGAAGGTGGGAACATTCAGAGTGATGGCGTTTGTCTTCCCAAGTAACCGTTATGCGTGATGGAGCCCTGCTTTCCTGGAGATGGCTGAACACCTGCCTGCCCATGGGAAGTAGTGAATGAATTCCTTGTTTTGCTTTGCTTGCGTGTGCGGCTTTTGCTTTACTTATTAAACTGTCTTTATCTCAACCCATGAGTTTTCTCACTTTTACCCTTCTGATTCTCTCCCCCATCCCACCACAAGGGAGTGAGCGAGCGGATAGGTGGGGTTGAGTTGCCAGCTGGGGTTAAACCATGACACACTTTCATCACATAGGATACATTGTTCTGCAGTTTGATGAATTGCCTCTTTTATACAACAAAAATATGTTCAAGATGTGTATGTGATAGTCTAATCCTATTTTCAGGTATGTGGCAATCTAGATATTCCACTTTTAGAAGAATCTTTTCAACGTTGGGATCTAAATCAAAATCATTTTTAATGTTCAATGGTGGTCAACATTCAGCACTTCCTTTTGACAATGAAGTTCAGCAGTTCTGAAATTTGAATATTTAGGAAACTGAGGCTTCTTAAGTCATTAAATACTCAATTCAGACATTATGTAACTAGACATTTAACTTATTTGGAAAAATTACGCTTCCACTCTTCTCGTTAATGCTTTACTGGCAATTGTCAAGTAGCAATTAGGCAACAGCTTAATAGTTAAGATGAGTAGGACTGTGTTCTTTGGAACTGAGGGGTTGTTCAGATGGACTCATGTTTCTCACCTTGTTGTATCCTTCAGTTTGAATACGTTTCTGTTACAAGATCGACCAGTGTAAGTCAGACTTCCTCCTGACTTGTATCTGTCGCTCAGAACTGAATCCTCAAATCATTATGCACATTTTGAGTCTCAACATTTGTGGTTTTTTAAATGGAAGTCAGAGGATGAAATCTGGCATTTTCATGCAATGTATTATATGGTATGCATTAATGGTAAAGCAGTACATTGTAATAAAAAGTTTTTGTGGGAGCTGGTGTAGGCAGACTTTTTGACTGGATAAATCCTTTTCTATTAAAATAAATGATTTTTTTTTTCCTGAGATGAAACACATTATAGGCTGTCATAAATCATATTTCATAGGATCCAAAAAAATGGAATAAGAACAAAACCTTTGCCTTCTCACCTCACTTTTTATACTGTTACTGTTCCTATTTTATTTCTATTTTTTCTATTTTATTTCTATTTAAAAACTGTATTCTTGCACAGCTGAACTGTCTTTACAGAACTACCTGATTGAAAGTACCGCTTTTATTTATTAATTCTTTTTAAACAGTGATGATATTTGAAATGAAAAGCCACAAGCTATAGGTCCCTGGAAACTTGTTACAGAAAGTCTTGAAGAGAGAGACGACTAGTAACTCTCTTCTACTTTCTAAAGATATAAAAAGCCTAGAGATAGAACTAGGACTAGGACTTTGGCGCTTTTCAGAAGCAGATTGCTGCACAGTTCTCATGGGTTATACACAAAAACAGAGGACACAAGCTGGGGATCAGCCATAAAATACTGTACAGTCTTGTGAGCTTGATGGCTAACCTTACCAAAGGTCATGTTACATGTGCAGAAAAACAATGCCAATGAACTCCTGAAACCTGTATTACTCTTGTGTTGGATGAGTGTGTAGAGGTACAGAAGCAGCTGTAATAAAAGTCTGATTCTTCAGGAGTTGATAAAGTCTTCTAAGCATAAGCCGTGGCATCTGGAGAACTATAGATTCTTTCTCTCATTAATCCTCAAAATCCTTATGTTTCAAGGTTGCACTCAGGTACTTTTACATCAACAAAAGAAGCTCAAAAAATGAATATAATGAATCTACATTGTCATTGCTAATAAGAGGTCTAACTTAATTTTTATGATGTGTAGCTTATTATTTTGCATTATATAATCTGTTTTAAATATGACAACTTCATAGAATCATAGAATCAGAGACTCATAGAATCACAGAATCATAGAATCATAGAGTGGTTTGGGATGGAAAGGACCTTCAAAGATCATCTAGTCCAACTTCTCTGCCATGGGCAGGGACATCTTTCACTAGATCAGGTTGTTCAAATCCCCGTCCAAACTGATCTTGAACACTTCTAATGGGGCACCCACAGCTTCTTTTTGGCAATCTGTTCCAGTGTCTCATCACCCTCACTGTAAAAAATTTCTTCTTTATATCCAACTTAATTGTACCCTCTTTCAGTTTAAAACTGTTGTTCCTTGTCCTGTCACTATAGGACAGGTATCAATTTATTGATTCTGTCCTATCAAAGCATCTGCATTTACACAACAGTGTGAAAAGTTAGAAAGTGATGTATTTTTCAGTGATTCAGTCCAGTAAATAAGATATAAAAAGAAAGTTCATGAAAATAATTAGATTCTCTTTGTGTTCAGGTGTACCTTTATGTAATTTCCATCAATTATGTGCCTTATAAATATCAAGCTGTTAAAGCCTTGATCAGGTTTTTGATGACAGTGTACATCCCTGCAGCTGCCATCTATCAAATACATTTAGGCCATTGCAGGAGAAGAAAATTCTAAACCTTGAAATTGGATCAGAACATGTTATTTTTGGAGCGTTAACGCTGCTTCTCTCGTCACAAGAAATCACTCTTGTCATTTTCTTTTCTCATTGAAATCCTAGGAATAAGAATAAGGTATCCACATTTTTGTTACTCCACTTTACTTTGAAAATATTTAATTATGCCTCTCATTACTGTATGGCTTGGATATTTAGTTGTCATTGATATTCAAAGAAAGTTAATTAAGTTACTTTCAAACTAGAGCATTAATGAGATCATATTTTGAGTCATTCTCCTTTCTTTTTACAAAGTTTTAACTCCTTTCGCTGTTCAGATCTTCTAAAGAAGGGATATTGGAGTATAGTTTTCAACTTATTGCAGAAGTAGCCTGTATTTTCACAGACCTGCTCTACTGACATAATCATCAGATGGGCTTTATTCCTAGCACGCTATACTACTTTCCAGTTTTGGGATGTTGGTATTTTCTCTTCTGACTGTGTACACACAAACTTTATTAAAAGAATACTGTGCAAAGTCAAGAAGTTGGAAAGCATAATAGGATGTCTGTACAACTTTGATTTGGTTCCCTTTTTGCATATGCATTGTTACAGTCTTTAATTGCATGAATGCATACTATTTTTCCATATAACTCTGAGCAGTGCTCTTTAATTAAAAGCTATAGTATAACTCTGTCTTCTTCATTATCTTCACTTCTCACTACAGAAAGCACACACCTTTTTCCAGGGATTCATGTATGATACTTATTTCTGTAATTTTTGAATACTTCACAAATATTAATTTTCTTTGAGAATCTTTGAGTTACAAGAATGATATTTTCCATATGTTTTAGGTCAGAAGAGCAAGGATGGAGAGATTAAAGGTCAAACAAATTTGCTAACATAAAATGAACAATTTGAAACACACATGGCCTATTTTTCCAAATATATGACAGTCAGGAATTAAAAAATTCAAACCTTCTCAATTTACATTGCAATTTTGAAGCTTAGCATTTCTCAAAATCCTACTCCCTGGTTTTAAAAGGGTCTTTCAGCAAATGGAAAATATGGTGTTAGTGAGTACCAGCTGTAAGTTTGAGGTGAAGCATTTACTTACACACATCTCTGTGGCAGAGGAAAGACAGAATTGTAGAGGGTGGCATCCAGTTCTCCTATCTCTCTGATTGCTCTTCTCTTTGCATATGTGAGTGCATTCATAATTCACCATATCTAACCAAAGTCCTTTCAATAGTAAATGCATTAAAAGCTATCTACATGATGAGATGTATTTTCAGACTCTTCCTGGAGAAGCTTAGCAATTCAGTATATTATTTTGGTTATCTATATATTGTGTTATATATTTATATTATTGAAAGCAGATTTGGGAAATTATTTTACCCACTAGAGTGAAAGGTGTGTGTATGCAGGCAAGAGAGGGAAGGTAGACATGATGCTGATAAACTCCTCATCTCCTGTATGAGTTCATCCTACAGTCTGAAACAGCTCCTAAAAAACACGTTCCCTTCTGCATGATGAGATTACCCGGGAGCCCAGTTTTGTACTAGTGTCATTCCAATTTACGTCACAAAGATCTATAGACATATATATCTCATTCACATACCAAATTCATAAAGTAAAAGGTATATGCCTCTAAGTCACATAGATTTTTGTAAATTCAGTCTGTAGGTGCTCTTTTATTTAGATAAAGAGTTTTTTCCGTGTCAAATTCTGTTCCTTCTTGTAGCAGAAAGGATGGTTATACAACAGACTAACTTAGGCTGAAGGTCATCTGGTCCAAGCCCCTACTCAAACCAGGGCTAGAATCCCAGTTAATCAAGTCACTCTGGACCTCAGCCAGTTAAGCTGTGAGTATCTCTAAAGGTGGAGATTCCACAGACCTTCTGGGCAACCTGTCCCATATACAGTCTTCACAGTGGAATCAAAATAGTAGCTTTTTTTAGAATAAAATGCCTTGGTTTTTACACAAACTGATTTGAATTCCAGATGAAATGTATTCAATTATTTACAGTAATGAAAAATAAGTAAATAATAGCTTATTTCCTCTTTCTAATTTAAAAAAAAAAAAAAAAAAATCCCAACTCTGTTTTAAGCCTTTAGCACAGCCTTTAATAAAAGTGTAGTGAATGTTTTTAAACCCCACGACAGTGAGCTAAAGTTTTTAAAGGATTATGTTTGAGTAGTGGCTGGCGCTATGAAGGAATGTTACCCAGATGCTTTATTTCATATTCATTCTGCATGCAAACCTGTTCTTTGGTGCATTAGATTTGAAGGGCTAACCTGAAAATATTGTTTTTTTCTTTTTTAAGTATTGATGGTCATAATTTTTAATTGAAAACCTATATATTTTCCTGATTAGTGAAAGCATTTGTGAAAGAGAACTCACTTAGAAACATTTTTTTATTTCAACATGTGCTTTTATAAAGTATTTATGCATCATATTTCCCCAGTAGACATACCCCAAATTTTGTCAAAAAACTTAGCTTGACAGCTTGTTTCCCATAGCTGTTCATCTCCCATAGTTCCACTTATTTCTTAGACCATGAAGTGACTTGTCCTCAAGCTCTGTCCAGCTTGTCCTCATATCTGATAAGAGATACTTGTGCATTAATAACTTCTAGTTGCTAGTTATATTTGGAGACCTTTTCTATACATTCTTTTCTTTGAAATAAGGCATTATAAAATTATTATTACTACTTGCTGCATACTTAGTGCTTTAAAAGTTAAAAGAGCTGTGCAAAAGAAATTTGCTTAAGGATTAATCACATCTGTGACCCACGGGATAAGGGATCCCAACCTGTCAATAAGGCTTATAACTACTTATACCGGCTGAGCCAGAGTGTTTAAGTAACTTGCCGTGAAAATGACTTTTACTTGGTTGGGAATTGAAATGAGGATTTGTCTGGCCGTCAAAGTTATATTTTATAATGAAGATTGCATAGAGATCAGTAATTTTCTTACTCTTCCCACCTGTTAAATGACATTTTATGTAAAAATAAAGCAGAAGCTCCTGCAATATTACTTTTCAGGATGAACTACAGCTGTCATTGCCACTGCAGTACTGCAGGATGATGAATGGGACAGGGAATTGATTCATGTAGCTATGACTGGGAGGGAACACAGCCTTGTGGTCCACAAACCAATTTTTCTATTAAGGTGTCATCTATTCTAGAACTGTAGCTTCAGTTCACTGCATAAATCAGAGACTCTTTGTATCATTTCCCCTCAACTCCCTTTCCATTTTGAACTATATGTCACACTCAAATCCTTTCTGCTTCCAAGGATACTTTCTTTCCTCCCCATTTCCATTCATTTTCCTCCTTTAATAAGTCAGAGTGCCTTTTCACCCTCTCATAGGGACATGACTTAACTTCCATCCGTGAGAGAGGCTCTGGAAGCACTTCTGAGCTCCTCAAATCGAAGACTTCACACTATCCATGTGCACCCCTGCCTCCCCTGCTTGCTTCCCTGCAAAGACACGCAGGAGCTGCTGCTCAGAGGTCCCTTGGCCTGGATGCAGCTGGGGTGATGGTGGCAGAGTGACGATTGCAGCGTGTGCCCACCTCCACGGATTGGGGGAAGAGAAGATCCTCACACCTGCCTTGCAGCCCATAGCTCTGACCCGTCCTTTTGAGAGATAAGATTTTGAGGTTGTCATCATTTGCAGACTGTTTAGGGAGGAGTGATGATGTGCGTTAATGGCCTTCATCGAAGTGTTATGTGTTAGGGTGCAAAATCACAGAGGCAGTTGAAGCTGCTGGTACTGCTAACCTGTCTAAATTACTTTGTATTCTCCAATATTCTTTTTTTCTCCAGAATTGAAAGACAGACAACATTAAAGAAATGCTAAATTGAATGTGAACCATTGTTTCTCTTAGTACTCACTCAATAGACATTTTTTATTCTTTTTGTTAAAACCACTGGATGTTCTGCCCTCAGAGGTTAGCAGAGCAATAACCTTTGAAGACTTTTTAGACTGCTGTTGAGTAACTTCTTCTTTCTCCTCAATCAAATAAAAAGCACACATTAATGCTCTCAAAGGAGGTTATTTATTATTGCAGTGGTGTAAATGAGGGCAGGATTTGGCCCATAAGCAATAAAAGAGGAATAGAGCATGTAATTCTTAACGACATTGTGAGGAAAACTCTGTCCAGTAACAGTAAATTATCTCAAATTCTTTCAGGATATATGAATGACTCCATAGTCAGAGAAAGCTTGTGAGGTTTAAAGCATAAAAATGACAACCATAAATAAAGGTAGAACCCCCTGATCCCCACTGAAATGAAATAACATAACATTCCTGAGGCACTGGTGTCTTTGGAAAATACATTGCCTGGCTGACTAGGGGAAAGGGAGGGAGGAAAGTAAACCCATCATCCTACTTAGGGCTTTGTCTTCCAAAAGTAAAGTTTAATGCTCCTACTTAAAAGGACAGTTTTCTCTAGGAAGACCCATCCTGTAAGGATGTGAGTTTATTGAGTTTGTAAGACTTTCAAACATACATTAATCAACAAATATGTGCCTATGTATTTTAATAACCAGGTTTAAAAAAAGTGTTTAACAAGACAGGTAAAATACAGAGAATTTCTATATCCTTTAATCTGTAGGGTGCAAAGTAGCAAAAAAGGACCATAAGCATTTTCATAGCAAGGTGGAGGGGTGCACACATCTTATCCTGGGAGAGTTAAACTTTCTAGAAAAATACCTGCTGTACTCTGGACATTGTCAATATCTTAGCACTGTTAGCCTAGTCACATTTGTGTTAACATTGCCTCATTTCATTAACATAGTAATGCCACTGTAGATAACCTGTAAATACCTTCTCAAATATGTGCCTTGGAAAGGACAAATCTGCAATCCCTGTTTTGATTTGGCATATTGCAAAACTTCGGCATCGTTGCGGCAACAATTTAGAGGATAGAATCAAAATCCATAAACACTGGGTTAACAGTTCTATGATCTCAATATACATCAATTTACTAATGCTGCACTGAGTTTAAATACATTATGATGCTATAGATATGCCACTTCTTGCCTTCTCATTACACCAGAATGAAATTTTAACTTTGTAATCGATTATATTTGAGTTCAAACTAATCACATTGAAGAAATTTGTCAGCAATTTCTCACTGTTACAGTAACAGAAGTGACACATAAGTTTTAAAATCAAGTCAAAGTCACCAAAAAAGTTAAAAGCACAAAAGAGTGAGACAATTTTGTAGATGGACAATGTTCAGAGATAGTCTCCCAGTGAAAATTAGTCTATCATCTCATTTGTTTGTAGATGGTCTAAGCCAAGACTCTGTAGTCAAATCCTCTCTGCAATCAATAGCGGGGATTTGTGTTCAGCACCTCATGAAAATGGGGAACTTGCTTGTTTTAAAACTTTGAACCAGAGATGTCCATCTGCAGTGTCAGCATAACTTTTGACTCCTTACACAACCACTGAATATGGTCCACTGAGTCTATGATAGCCTGTGATGATAGCTTCTTTGATGAAGGTCAGATGTTAAGGAACTAATAAAATGACACAGCAGGTTCCTATTAGTCTAGTCCCTATTTCAGCATAAATCTTTTTTCAACTCTTTGGCATATATACTTTGTCTCAGTATTGAGATTATATAAAATTGTGTTCCATCCTTTATAAGGTATCCTGGCCTTGTCTTTTTATATAATTACTCTTACTATAAAATATACATAAACATATACACACATATATATTAGAGTAAACATTATAAATGTAAAAGGTAATCTTCTTCTAAAATGATGTTTTTAAAAATTAGCAGAACTGCATTTGTGTTCAGAGTTTGATCTCAAACAGTAGACTGACCATACAAAGAATAGACTGTATTTACTTTGTTTTTTTTTCTTTCCTCTTTTTAAGTGATCAATGTGTAAATATGATTCAAGAATAGAAAGCAGCAGAAAATATTATTTGATTTTGTCTGCCACCTGAAAATTTTACGTGAGGTTTCTCTTTTTTCTCTTCTTTGTTCTGCTCTTCTCTGAAAAACTGTCTTCTTTACTACGAGAGCCAATATTTTGAAAAGTAGAAAATGAATTTAAATATC
Organism: Calonectris borealis; assembly: GCF_964195595.1. Taxonomy (NCBI): domain Eukaryota; kingdom Metazoa; phylum Chordata; class Aves; order Procellariiformes; family Procellariidae; genus Calonectris; species Calonectris borealis. The sequence goes on from NC_134312.1 coordinate 9,736,724, forward strand.
AACTTAAACATATTGATTAAAAGATACTGGACTAAGACTAATGACAGTTTCATACAGTGTGAGTACATTTTTTTATTCATTATGTTTTGATTTAGTCTTCAAGAAAATACTGGAAGGCAATATCATTATACTGACAGATGTTGATTTTTTATCTTTTCAAAACAAATATAAGACAGAGAAGCAGTATGTGATGCACCAGCTATAAGTAACATGCTTTTAATTATGTGCTATTACTCTAGGAGGTCTTCTAAACACGGACCATCCCTGCAGGTTTTGTCACTGTTTAAGACATATTATTTGGTTCTTTTTCTCTACAGTAAGGCATTGGGCAAGGGAATTCAAAGGGGCAGTGGGTTCTCTTCTCAGCTACACTATTGATGCGCTATGTGATCTTGAGTGAGCAGTTATATCTGTATCAAGTACATATTATTCAGATATAATTTTTGCTACCCTACCATACTGAGCGAACGATTTAGCTAGTGCACATGATATACTTTAATTAAATAATTTAATTGAAATTTCTGGAGAAATCTGCTTAGCCAGTGCAAAGCAAAGTTGGTTACTAGTGACAATTAATATTGTTAATATTTCTCTTAAAACTGAATGCAAGATAGCAATATGACATAGTGGTGGTATCATAATGCTAAAGTCCTTTTTATTTATATTAAAGATGACATTTCTGATGATTGGCATTTTTTTGATAACCTTTTAAACAAACATATACATTCACCAAGAAGTTAGCTTATCACAATGAATTTCTAATTAAAATTGATCCTGTTCTTATTATTCATTTGCACTGTGAACACCTGTGAACTCACCTCGTTGATAAATGCACAAATAATACCAGCATTCAATCTTTATTTGAACTGCCCCATTTCTCTCTTTTCAGGTCTTAGCTGTAAAACGCTGGCCTACGAAATGATGGCTGCTTTCCCAGGGAGATGGAGAACACTCAAAATTTCGTGAAGGGGACACTCTGAAATGGGGAAGGGTTATGTCTGAGAGCAACTTTTAAGACAACAACTCACCTTAGACGTGAAGTCATTAAAAGGTATGAACAGAGCACAAAGTTGTGATGTCTAAATGTTTTATCTTAGATAAAACTGTCCATCAGTTTGACTTGGAATATAATGGCAGCTGAACATTATCTTTTTCTCTTATAGGTATCCAGTGACAATTGTCTAAGCTTCTTTTACAAATAATATAATGAGAAAGAGCTCGCCCCAATTGTTTGCATACACAAGAGGAAGAGATGTAAAAGTGGAAGTGATTTCCTTCGGGTTACAAGATGGCTCAGTGGCACAGCTGGAGTTTGACCCCATGCCTCCAGAGTGCTTGTGCTGAGTCCATACCTGCAGCTCCCACGTTAGCAGGCACAGTTGCTGGGACAAAACTGCTTGATGGGCAGGGACTCAGAGAGTGGGTGAACGCCCAGTGCACTACCTCAACCACATTTTGTGCACACACAGCACAACTTCTCACAAGTCAGGTGTAGCTTGGTCATCCTCACATCTGGTAAATGCCATACTGAATTTCATCTTAAGACTCCAAGGTAACTTGGAGTTATTGCACAAGCATGTTTTTATGAACTGGTACCTCCATGTTGTAGGTAGAAATGTTCTTTTGTCTCCATTAAGCAGCTGTGTCAGGTTCTAGTTTTCCGCATTACTTTTGTAAGTTGTTTCATGTCTATGTCTGAACCACTGTTTTGTACAAATGGTCAGTAACATATATATACCGATCCAGTGTAAGGTCTGAACAATTCTTAAATTATTGGATAGTTATTCTCCTCTTCCGGATAGAGTCAGAAAATGAGATCAAGCCCATGTACAGCCACTCAATTGCAGAGTAACCTGTAGCAAATAAAATCAAGCCCATTTTTTGTCACTTTTCCCCAGGTATATGAATTCTGTTTGGATTTTTCTCTTCTTATGCATTTGTACGTTCAGATTTTAGCTGCGTTTCTAAAAGCATCATGGTGTTATAAACACTGTGGACTAAACTATACAGACAATGAGCCTGAACATTAGAACAACTTCTAATTTTTCATGCCTCTTCATTTATTTTGTAATGGAAGGACAGACTAGATACAACAAACAATTTCTGATTTCAATATTAGGCCAACAATAATTTTGCCAACTTGTTGCTAGTATAAAAAGGAAAGCCCTTGCAAAGGTATTATTTGAAGAAAAAGATAAAAACTTAAAAGATAAGTTTCAATGACATACCAAAAATAAAATTATGTATAAAAGTTACTTTTGTAAAATTCTATGTGGTGGGGAAAAAAAAGTACTCATTTTTTGATAATATGATCTTCTATTTTGCCATAGCTAGAGACAATTACTGTCTTGAAAAATGTATAAACTAAATAGTCAGGTAAGAAGCTTAAGAAAGAAAATATTATCTTCAATTTCTAGACATAGCACAGGGAAAAATGCAAACTAAGTGCAAGACTTCTAAAAGAGTATGCAGAACACAGATAGGAAATCAGTAATGAACTGCACTTGTCAAGGTAGTTTGAAAAATCCCACCTGACCCCCTATGAATCTTTCAGTGACACAGTATATCTATAAATGAAAGTGATTTGCTTAACTTCCTACAGAGACCTATGGCAGAGGTAGAGACTTTGTTTCAGCTATCAGAATGCCCTGCCTGTGCCTTGCTAGCACATGTAGACATTACATTCACACAAGTTCACAGAAAACTGATTTTTTTGCTATGAATGTTCTGGTTTACAGTGAAGGCTAAGCTTTGTTAGATGGATAAAAGTCAAAACAGTCCATAAGCCTATTAATCATGGAATCAGACATGCAAAGTGCTACTTGTGCACATACAGGGAATGAACCTGGCCCCATATGAATTTCTTGTGGGTATTGACTGATAATATGGTATCTCTGGTCTCACATGCTATGATTAGAGAGGCTTTTCTCTTTAAACACTTTGAGTTCAGAAGCTTAGTGCATTATCTGCAAAACCTATTTTAAAATAGACCTAATTTAAAAGGATAGGTTTTAGGAAGGAAATAGAAAGGAGAAGTCTTTGAGAGGAAGTCCGAAGCATTAATTTATTTTTTTAAATGCATCATTGTTTTTGAAGACCCTATATCAAATAAAGAGTCTTCCACACTCTGTTGCCTAAGTTTATGGCTCAAGAGAAACCATCCTCAGGCTGTAACACAGTCCATATGGCTGGCTGTTTGAAGTGTGCTTAGTACTCCATTAGGGATTCTCGATTTGTACTTCTCAATCTGATTTCGATAAGACACAGGTTTCCTTTAGTGGCTTGACCTGGTGCAAACACGTAATAGATTAATTCTATAATAAATTATGCTGGCAGTAAAGCTTTCTGGACCATTTTGCCTTTTAAGTAACAATTTTTTTTTATGTACCCTTATACAGCTGAACCAACGTTTCATTTGTAATCACTTTCTGTATATACAGAACTACTTGCAGCTTGGGAAGGTAATTTTGCACTGCGTGCATTACTTCTGCGTGTATTCCATTTTATTGTGTTTCTGGAGCTACTGCCGCATTCTGAGGAACACCAAGAGCTTTCAGAAACAACATTATGCCTAGAAATGTGCTGAACTGCTATTCAGGAAGCTCCAGCTGGTTTCCGTCTTAATGGTAGCATAACTACATTATTTCCATATGCAAAACTGCATTTCCATAAAACTCATTATTACCTTCTACTTTTATATATTGTTTTTACATGATATTGTTATTTTCAACCACTGAGTTTGTTTTAGATTTATTATCTACTTAGCACTTTGCATAGTTCTGCTGCCATTTCTAAATACCGTTGGTATTTTAGGCAATATTGCTAGTCATAGTTGAGGACCCCAGTGTGCTAGCCATCCTGCAGATCCAAAGCCAAAATCTTACAGATGAAACATAAAGCAAAAGATGACAAATGTGAGTGGAAAAACAAGGAAGTACAAAAAACCAATGAGACAAAATCCATCAGCAGGGCTGGCAGCCCACTGGGAATCTAATGTTATTTAAGAATCATTTGTATTTTCAAAGGACAGTATTAAGGAGAGCAATCCAGGAGCCTTCTAGACATTTCCAGGGAATGCTCATAAGCATAAGGGGCAGGATGGAAGAAAAGCACTGCAGTGCTTTTATATATGCCAACCGAGTGACAGACTGCTAATCTGTCAGCTTCTTCCACCTTTCCTTTTCAGGCTCATGAGCTCCATGATATCTCTCTTCTTAGAGACATCCGGCTCCATCTCCTTACTTCACCTCGGGCCTTCTCACAACTAACTGAGATGGTATGATAAGAAAGGAAAAAATGGTGAAGGCTTTGTAAGTGACAAAAGGATGGCTCTTAACCAGAAGAAACATACAACATATGCAACAAGATACAATGTTTTGGTGTTCTTTTTTTTGCTTCTTTATGGCCACATAACCTGTGAAGACACGCCCATGTAGGTGCTACGTGATAAAACCATTCCACAAAAAATCTCAAAGAATGCTGATCACGACAACAAACCTCCTGCTGAACTATAGAGTGGTCTTGGTAGCAAGAAAATTACAAAGTCATCTGACCTTCTACTGATTCATCAGCTGTCTACCAAGATTTATCTGAACACATTAGAGAGATTCATCTATACCTTACATGAAAGGATGGAAGAGGAGGAGAAAGCATGGAGTGAACAAAGGGGAGAAGGGGACATTGTGGGTCCTGTGGAAAGACACAGGAAATGCAGATGTAGAAGCAGCTGAGATGGAATCTAAAGAGAAAGGAGAAAGATCTGAACTATGGGCAGATGGCATGAAACTTCAGGCACCCAGTAAGCAAGGAGGAAATAGTGAATAAGGATAAAAAGAGAAAGATGAATAAATAGGAAAAAGGAAAAAAGAAAAAAAAAATTAGGGCATTAAAATAAGAAAATTAGAGGAAAAAGATAAGAACATTATGCACAATAGGAAACAAATAAAATCTACCAGAGGAGAACAAGGATACAGAAGAATTAATGGGAAAAGACTGACATTATATACTAAATATTTTAGATTATTTATAATGAGCATGAGAGGCAGAGGATTTCCTGAAATGCACGTAAACTTTTGATTATTAGAGACGAATAAAATTACATAAATCCAAGTACATAACTTTCCAATTTCCAAAAGAAAATGTATAAAGAGAAGCAAAATGTTGCTATACGAAAGACAATTAGCATTTTAATTTAACCTTAATGGCAAGATCAAGTTAATCTCTTTATAATCAACTGAAATTATCTTTTCCCCATATGGAAGTGCTTTTTGCCTATTGCCCAATGGCTTTCAGTAAAGTTCGACTTTTCTTATTAAGTAACATGTTTCTTTCTTATTTGATCTTACAACGAAGCCTCAGTCATCATTACAAACGAAAGGATACTGGCTGGCAGTAATAGAGAAGGATTTTTTTAAATCACTTTGTAAATCAGTGCAGGTAAAAGAATTCTGGGAACATTCATTGCCAAGTCCCAGTCTTACAAAATGTCATTTTGTGCATAATTCCAATGAACTCATGCTATTCATTCCAGTACAAAGATTTGTGCAGAAGCAATAAAAATGCTTGCATAATTCTTTTTTTTTAATTCCCACTATCTAAAAATAAATCCCAAACTCCGAAAGTGCTACTATACACGGCATCTCTCCAATATAGATTATTATTATTTGCATTGATTAGATTCAATTGATTTACTTTTCGAAGTAACTAAATAGATACTCTTCCCAAGTTTCATGTATTTAGGCACACTTTGACAATTAATTCCAAACTTCAACAGAGTTGTCTGATGATTCAGCAGACATGTAGGCAGCTAGCTACCTGTGAAAAATTACTTTTCTGTCCTTCTTCATCCACATTCTCATCTTTGTTCATAACCGCTCTCTTTGAGATAACTTTGTATTGTGCTTGGAAAGTCATCAAGTGAAAGGAAGCAATAGTCACTTGAACACGACAATAAAAAATTGGAATTCTTTTATTACTGTGATTTTTGAGTATTAGGTATTGAGATGGACAGAGATGATAAGCACTTTCAAAAATCCAATTTAATTTTCTTGAATGCATAAAATCAAGGAAACAGTAACAGACTTTTAAATAAAATAAAGATCCATTTAAATATGTGGGATAGTTAAACTCTATACTAGCTGAGGATTCCAACCACTCGAAACAGTTAAAAATTATCATTACAATGGACTTCCTGACTCGGTGTATGAGATGGGAGTTTGTGAAATAATTCTCGTCTCCTACATGCAAGTTAAGTATTTCTATATATTTAGGAGACCACAGCCTGATTCAATCCTGCCTAAAATGAGCACTTAGTGAAGTCATAAAATAGCATATTAGTCATTCAAACTCTCCATGGGGAGGGGAGTGACTGTCTCCACTGGTCTTGTTGGGAACCTAAGGCAGCTAAGGCAGCTACCTCAAAGCTTCTCAGCATGGAGCAGGTGTATTAGACAGGGCATAAAATTATTGCCATAATTCCAGAACAGTATCATCTAGAGGAATGGAAGAAAATATGTTTTGTGTATTTGTGATACTAGGTTTGTTTCCATCTTTTCACTCCTATGCAGATAGAATGGATTTTGATATAAAAGACATAACTGCACATTCAGTTCAAAGAGGTCCTAAATTCGAAGCCTCTTTTAGTTCATGTATGTTGTCAAAATTGAAGTATTGCTTTATTCCTTGTTTCAGTTTGGATTCACAAATATATTTTAATTGAACAAAACCTTCTAATGACAAATTATTTCCCCTAAGGAATTCCAGATAATGATTGCAACGATCGGGCAGGGATGTTGAATTTTTAAGCATTAAAATTTGGGTCACTTATAACTTGGCTGATGTCATATTGGTTCGTTCTAGGTTTTAATATATGTGTCAGCACTCATGTTCTGTACACAGTTTGTTCACAGAGAAGTAATATAAGAGTGACTGGAGTAGGAGGATTTTGATTATCTCAATATCAGAAGGCGCTTCAGAGAATGTATCTGCAAGTTAAAACATTTTAAGGTCCTTTGTTTGCTGGAGCTTTTCTGTTTAGAACTGATTTGGATGCACAACCAATGCTTCCTGGGTGACATGGGATCCATGGATCTGGTAGGAACCGCCCTCTGTGTTCTGCTTTTCCCCCAGAGCAACGTAGGAAACTCATCCAAGGCGCAAATTTTGAGCCCTAACTCTCATTATGGATCAGGCTTAAAGATTGCTGTCATCTCTCGGTTGGCTCCAAACCAACTCAGAAATAGATTCACTAATCAGAAATAGTATGTGTCTTAGAAAACCAAAGTGATTATAGTGACTTTGCTGAGTACACTGCTGGGGATAGCAATGTCACATAGGACAGTACATCTTCTAGCTGTTGACTGAGTAAATGAGTACAAATATTCCTGAGTTTCCTTGGACAAGGAAATTAAAATTAATTATGGTTCCTATGTAATTATTCATATTTCTTATCATGGTTTTAGAGAATCTGCTAGTAATTACAATTTTAAACCGCATAAATATGTCCTTTCTTAATGTCCCAGGTTATAAATGTTTGTGGAAGTAACAAAGCATGCAGCAGGTTAGAACCTTTTCTTTCCTGAGGACTGTAGGATCATTCCCATGATGCTCCCAAATCCATAGAAGAGGCCTATTTCTTTTTACCTAAATTTCTCAGAAGGCTGCAATTACAATTATATATCAGAATAAAAAAAATAAATGTTTACTTTAATAGAATTACAAGTGCTGACTGATCTGAAATTTTTATCATAGTGTAAAGGAAATTTCAGTTCAATGACTTCTGATAATGTCTTTTATTTAGCTTTATTTGTTTATTTATTTTTATGAAAGCTCAAATCTCTGTCTGGGGCACAGCAAAATGTAAATTTGGAAATAGATCATTCTGTTTTGTACAGCTTCAAAAACTTGGAAAAACATTCTTTGATTCTGAATATATATAATTGTTGTATGGATGTTATGTATTGTTAAAACCAGGAATGTTTAAAACAGTTTTCAGTGACAAAGCAGCTGAAACACAGAAATGTGTAAGTGACTTGGAGGTGGGGAAATTCCCATGTACTCAGAAACGTGGTCTCAGGTAAGGTTCTTAAATTGATTTGTTTGATAATCAACATAAACTTTACCCATCTATTTACACTGAGATGTGTTGAAATTGGAAGCTATAACGAAGCTATGAATTCATTGCTATAATATTATCATTACATTAATTGGCCAAAATTCTGGTCTGCTTTATATATATCTGCTTTATATATATAGCATATATATTTATATGTTTTTTTTTTTAAGTTGAAACCAGTAGAAAGACTGCAGGCTTGTAGTAGTATTATAGAGGGCAGAGTTTATTCTATTTTTTTTCCTGAACTGCAGTTGGCATCACCATGCAATGATGAAAGAAATCTGGAAAATTACTTGTGCATTTTGATGATTATTTGCACAATTTAGTTGGAGTCCAGATTTCTTTGATTAAAGAAAGTGCCAAAGAATTGCTGAGCAGAATGAAGTATTCAGTACATGTTTTGCAAGTGCTGAAAAGTGAACATTTATTAAAAAAATGAACGGCGTGAAGATTAACTTTAGAGAAAATTAATAGAACTGATAGTTTAGACTAGCCTCTCCCTGTTAAATCAATAACATCCAATGATCTGTTTGGAGAAGTGCTGAGTTCCAACAGCGGTGATTGACTTCATTAATGGCTGTGGGTTCTACCTACTTTTTCAAAATCAAGACCACAAGCTCTTAAACCTGGAGCTGAATCCTTAAAATCAACCTAGGTATCTCAAAGACAAAAAGCAGCATTCTGCAGAGCTATTTTTGTTTTATATTTATAGAATCCTGTCCTTGATTAGCCTCACCATGTGATCACAAAAGGAAGTCAAGCATAAAAATATGAAGAACTTTTATGCTTTTTCCTGCGGATCCTGTTCCTAATCTAAACAGAAGAAGAAAAGAAAGAAAGGAAGGAAGAAAAAAAAATGAAAACAAACCCAAAAAACCCCAACCTTTAGAATATATTACTAATGAACCTATGAGATTTAAATTAAAAAACTTCAACTTTATATATAATTTAGGATGAGGAAGCATATCAAGATGTAAGTACAAGTAAAATCAGGTTAGATTAAAAGTCCATCTCAGCCAGCACCTATCTTCAATAATGGCTAATTCACAGATGACTAGAGGAGAACAGAGTAACATGGAAGAAAATATAATAATATTTTTCCGGAATAGTCACACAGCTTTAAACAAGTTTTGTATCAGGGACTTCTTTAGCCAGCAATTGTCTTTCTTGGGTAAAAAGCCATTTTATGTCCATTTTAATGCAATGAACAGCGACTCTAGAATTTCCTCTTCTCTTTCGCTCATGATTTTATAGACTTCTATCATGTTGGGTTTTGTCTTTTTTCTTGTGTTTTACTCTATTTAATTCTTCCTTTTATCAAACCTTCTCCATAATCTTTCTAATTTTTCTGTCCTTCCAGAAGGAGAAGGGAACTTGAGCATCACATAGACATATATCCAGGATTTCTATTTGTTTTATTCTCTATCCCTTTCCTAATAATTTCAATATTTTTTGCCTACTTCTGATCACTGAGACCACATTTTCATAGAAGTACATATCATACTTTTAAGATCTTGTCCCTGGGGAACAAGAGGCCATTACTTTATTAGCAAGGTCAGAATTGTTTTTCTCATGTGCACCACTAATGAATTAGTGCATCCATCTGCAATGAATCTTGTCTGCCATTCTAATGTTCAGTCACTTTCTCTAGTAAGGGTTTCTTGCAGTTCTGCTCCACAGACCTTTGTCTTTACTGCCCTGAATAATTTAGTACCATCAGTAAACTTTATCATTTCAGTATTCACTTCTTTTTACATATTGTTTCTGAATACATGCAAACAGCAAGGAAAGGCACAGACATTCATACAGAAATCCACCTGTAAGTTTTATTCAATATGAAAACTGATCAGTCACTCTGCTTTGTATTTTAATTAATTATATAGCTATGTGAGATTCTTCCATTTTATATTATTTTAACTTTTTATCCTTTACAAACTTTGCTGAAGCACTTTTTTGAAGTTTTTGAAATCCATGTGAGAAACACAGCAAATAGGTTTTGCTATTGCAATTTGTAATTGCCAAGGAAATGAAAAACCTGGCCAAACTTTGTCAGCTCATCAAAGAAATGGTATAACAAATTTTTTCATTACCAAAATCTTTTTTAAAGTCTGGCTTGAGAAATCACCTGATAATTAGATCCTGGAAAAGGGATAGAAGCACCTAAACTAACAGAGACAAGAACATAACCTCTCAGGATTTTATAATGAAAGTAGGGAGGTTTTGGGAAGGTCATCGAAGTCAATGATGAGTCAACAGTGCTTAAAGAATGCTACGGAGGTCATAACAAATGATTCTCAGCCAGTGAAAAAGTATGTTTGAGGGCTAGCAAAATATTTCCAGTGGAGCAAGCAAAGACCAGAATTACACTGATGAAAAAAAAATCTAAAAACCAGACATGTGGGAATGTGGTAAAGGAATTTGTTAAGTACAGAAGGACAGGGACTTGGCATTAGAAGATAAAACAGAGTGGGTTGAAGAAAATAAATAAGCAACTAGTAAATTTATTAGGGAATTAATGATTAACTGGGAGGGCAATCAACTCTGCCACAAGTAAGGTAATTAAACATTCAGAGAAGCAACAAGAGTGATAATTTGAGGTATTTGGAATCAATTACACAATTAAGCAGTTGATAATGAGGCAATTTAAGAAAAATAGAGCTATAGAAAAATAGAAGTAGACTAAAGAAATAGCTGGTTCTGAGCAGACAGTTACTTATACTGGAATCCAAGAGGAGTAAGACACTTACCAGGTAATAGTCTCTTAAGGAGAATATGGAATGAAATCAATATATGGAGACTATACCCTTAATGCTGCACAGCCCTATAATGGGTAAGTCCCAGAAGAGGGCAGTGGTGCTCCATGGAGACCATAAAATGATGGTGGTCAAGGGTTTTAATGACTCTGGTCTGGTGCCCTCTGTAAACAAGTGCTTGCCTATGTAGGACTGAAGTTGGGAGCAGGGCGCTGTGTATTTGAACTTTGGTTCTCATGGAGGTGTTAGGCTCTCTTCTAGCACAGGGGTGAAAATATTTGTGTTTTCTATTCTTCAATATGTCTTTTATTGTTGGGGGGTGCCACTTTCTTTGAAATACGGTGAGCATTGAGCTTCCATACCACATTGGTGCTTATCTCATTTCTCCTCGTGCTCGTCTAAAAAGACTTGATATGAAATGACTTGCATCGTTTGGCCTTCACAGGAGAAATGGTTCACTGAGATTCCTGGGGTCCCATTATAAGTTATAGCAGCTGTAATTTCAGCCACTTTATGAAGCAGTCCATTTGTGTCTGCTCCAGTTCCTAATGCTACCAGCCAGTCTGTAAAATGATCCTAATCTATTACATTTAAGTCATTTGAGTCATCTTTTTGAAGATTGTTGAGTGCAGAGATACCCATAAGGAAACAATGTAAGTTTTCCGTATACCACATATGTTATATGTCTGGTGAAATGTACTGCACACATTTAAAAAAGTGACAGTATTACAAAACTGACAACTTTTCATGACCTTTTGTATTATAATGTATTTTAAACATATGGCAGGATTCTGTTCTTCTCATGGATATGGCAGATACTGTATGAATATTTCATGAATTGTATGTGCATGTGAAAAAAAATTTGTTCAAGAAATTCAAGAAAACACATTAGCCTTTTACATTTAAAGTGGGAAAATAGCTACTGATTAAATATATTACAATGAATATTTATGGAGAAACAGTGAATATTTATTGAGAAGCAGTGAACATCAAGAGGTAAAACAGTAAAACCAAAATTATGATGCAGTGGTATTCTTTACTTCTTATCCTAGGTCTTGTTATTAATTGTAGTGTGGCATGTTTTGTTACTTCTTTTCATGTCTGTTACTTTTGTATTCTTTGTATTATTTGTTTATTTAAAATACAAGCTCTTTAAATCTTCTGATTTAGGTACCTTGATGTTCACATCTATCAGTTATCATACTTATAAGTTCAGAGTAATTAAAATTAGATGCTTAACATACCTTAAAGTATTTTATGTGTATCATAGAGGATTCCCTCTATTAGACGTACAGTAACAAAAAGTAAGAATACATTCTCTCATCAGTGTTGCACAGAACCTACTTCTTGCATTTTGCTTTTCCAGCTACATATTGGGCAATGTCCAATACATTGTAGTTAGGCTGCTTATACTGAAAAAGAGAGAAGCATAATGCAGATTTGTACATTAAAGAGTACTGCTATCTAAGGTCAAACATGCTTCAGATAAGATGCAAAAAATTTGACTGAGTCTTTGGAGATTCAAAGCCACATTCATGCTGTAGATATGAAAGGAGGCATTACTGCAGAATTTATGATTTAGAAAATACCCATAAGAGCATTAGGAGGCTGTGTTGTGTTCTGTTTTTCCAAAGGACACTTACTTGTGCCTCATGTTTCTTTTGGAGCTATTTCTCACAGATACTCTAAAAGGTAATGATGATAAATTGCTTGAGTTCTTTTATGAATCTAAAGAAAAGAAAATGTCTGTTTTCACTGAAAAATGTAAATGACTGTTTTGACTGACAAGAGTATTTTGGGCTTCATCTAACAATGTCAAGTTAACATCAGTCTTAGAACGGTGCTCTACTATGCATCTGTTTCCTGATCCTTGTTAGCGCCTCTTGTCAAGAGGTCTTTGGTCCTTCTCTGACACTGGCAAGGGTAATAGCTAATTCATTTTCTTTGGACAAATGCAATTGCATTATTGGTCATGAAACAGATAAAAAGGGTACATTGTAGTGTAAGGGACTACAGGAAAATTGAGGTGCAAAACTTGTGGAGTGTGGTAATTGCTTTCAATATCTTCGATAGCCACCCCTTATTTGATAGGTAGCCATAGATTCAAGGACACTTAGATGTGCATTCCTCAAAGAAGTCATTAAAATTAAATAAAAATTGTAAAAACAGTTCAATTTAGGGGTAATTTTAAGGGGACTCCTTCAACTGGCTCACAACAAATCTGTACCATGAGTTCTATACCATGACCTCATCAAGTTTTCCAGAGTAATCTTCTTGCAATATAGTTCTGACACAGTTTACATTTTAAAATGAATTCCTTCTTTGAGGAGGACAGTGCTTGAAGATGAACAAGAATAAAGGAACTACATTAGTATTTGCAATTTTATTTTAAAGATGTCACAACCATTTAATTAATAATGGCATGGCGGTTTTCAAAACAACCTCAGTAGCCATCTGTATTGCTGAGCAAAAGGAATAATAAGTTTTTAAATATGAAAATTTGCAGAGCAGAGGGAGTTTCTAATGAAAGAAATAGAGAAGGAATAATTAACTTGTACAATTCCCATACTTAAAAAACTGTTACTGGAAGGACCAAACCTACAACACATGTATGTACCCTTATTAAATGTCTGTACTGTTACCTTCAGCCATAGTTACTATTATTTATGCCCTCAGAAGGCATCTCCTGCCATATACAAGCATACAAAATAATGTGTCCAGTTTATCATTCTGACGTGAGCCACATTTATGTCCTCCAAAAGTTTACAATAATTAACTTTTTTAATATTTCCTGCAGAAGGGTATTACCACTTGTGCTGACTATCTTAGAGAATTAATTTTGGAGGCAATACTGAAGTAGTAACTGAATTACAGGACTAAAATAAGAGACAAATGGTTCCATAATAATTTACTGCATCCTTTAAAAGGTTGCATGGCAGAAACCTCTTGCTCAGATTTGAGTTGTTGTCCCAAAGCATGTATCTCAAGACAATCAAGGAGGCATGTGAACTTCAGATTACTTAGAGAAAAATGAGTGGTTGACAATGAGTTTGTCTTCATTCCATTATAGTCATGTCGCTGTCTCAAAACGAAGTAATATATCTGTGGATATTGTTAATTATACATCAAGAGAAACTATAATTTTATAACTGTCATTGAGCTAAAGTATAGTATGCCTGTAGAGGACAGACAGCAAACTGAGCTTTGCTAACAATCAAGACAGGTGGACAGATGGCTTAAAAAAGACTTACAGTTTTAATGAAGAAAAAAAGACCTGTCATACAGAGGCACAGCAGTGTTTTGACACTGGCATAAAATTCAGGCTCAGGAGCATCACCCAAGACACATGGAAAACTTTATCAGTTGAAGGGTGACTTTACCTGAAGTGTTCTTAAGCACCACAGTATTCCTATACCTTGCCATAGAAAGATTACTCGTGCAATTTAGGTTTAAAATAAAGTCCCAGTTTATTATATCTATATTAATAAACAAAAACACAGGCATATGCAAATAAATATGTATGTGCATGTGTGCATACATATACATATATAAAGATTAGGCTGCATGTGTTGTGATGCTGTCTTCCAGTACTCCTAGCAGCCATGCGGATGGGGCTATGGTAGAAGAACTGTGTATCATTTTTCCCCTCTGCATACCTGTGCTCCAGTTTTGCTGGATTGTGAGATGCCTTCACATGCTGCTGCAGTAAATGTTATCTTTCCTGGTGGAATCAGTGGAAGGTCGCTAGATGGTTAATGGTTAGAGGGCTGTAACACATAGTGTAGGAGAGGATGAGGGAGTTGCCGGGGAAAGAAAAGCCTAATGGCGGGATCTATTTGTTAGTTCAAGTAACATCAAAGGTCCAGTTGGAGTCAGCCAGCAGAGAGGCTGTGGCACATGCCTCTTTAGAGAAATTCAAAATTCAACTGGACGAGGGTGGGAGTCACCTGATCTCACTGGCCTGTTAGCCCTGTTTTGGGGGGTTCAGACTCAATGACTTCCAGAGTTCCTTCAACCCCAGTTTACACTGCAGTTCCATGGTTTTGTGATGTAATGTCCCAAGGCAAAAATTTGCTTTTTTATATTCTCCCTCCTTTGGTGCCTGAAAGCACATGGATGGAAACATAGGTAGTCTGCTACAGACTTACAGACAGCAAGATATAAAATGTTTAAGTGTGGTGTTCACATTGGGTGGAATATTCTCTAAAGATAATGATAAAAAAAGAGTAAAAACAAGTAGTAATTTCAAAGCTTAACAATACTTTAACTGTTGATAACAGAAAAAACTTTCTTTTTAGTCCAAGAGGTGTAGTTATTGATTCCAGATGTATTTTGCAAATTCTTAACACTTAAAACATTTAATGTACAAATAACATTTGACAGTCCATGTTTGGCTATAAAATGTCCAAGAAACCTGTAAACCCTAGTAGTAATTTCTCAGTGTTTACAAACAATGAAGCTTTGAACAAATTACATTTTTATGTTTATTCTTCTACCTCTAGTGCTTGTAGCTTGTGCACTTTTTCAGGAAACACCTGCCTTGTTTGGAAGTTCTAAAATAGAAGACATAAATTATACTGCATGAAAACTTTTACTTTTTAAAAAGTGTTTTACTTGTTTTAACTGCTGTAGTATAAATGTGTGTTACCTTTTATCTTGCCAGTTCAGTGCAGCTTTTCAAACGGCAAGATGACCTCTGCTGCTGTAATTAGATGTAAATCGCATTGATAATTCCTTTAGAATTTATTTTCTACTTGTAATTGCAATATAACTTCTATTAGCTTTATGCTCTTTGTGACTAGCCTTTCACTTCAGCTTCTGTGTTATGATAGTCTTTTATTTTTGCAAGTTTAGTCAGTGTTCCATTACTATTTTAATTACTGTAGTACAGTAAGAGTGTGCCAGAGACTGTAGATTCTGTTAAGCAGAGCAGACTTTTTAATAATGGTTCTCAGTGACTACCTACATTTGAATTTATTATAAAACACATGTTTTCTGTAGAGAATTTGCAAAGACTTTGCAAAGTCTGGTTATTTCAATTATGCAAAATTTCCAACTCTGTATTTTTCAAGACTATAGTTTGAGCTATTTTTTTGGTCATTTTTAATTCTTGTGATGAAAATCATGCATTCCTAATGAAATATATTGATATAGCATAAAGTGCGTAATATCTCAGAAAACTGGATAAAGAAGTGGAAGAGTTTGTAGAGAGCTTGTAGATTCATGTGCATCTCTGAGAAGTGCTTGGAAATCACAATCTGAAAGGTACAATAGATAAAAAAGTAATACCTGCAAGGTAGTCACAAAACTGTTATCACAGTGATGGGGTAAGCATATGTATAACATAACCATGGTGTGAAAGAAAAAGATAAATGCCCTGACCAAAGATTGTTGGTTTGCTTACCCACAAAGCATCATAGGGATTGGGAGGTCGCAGAAAAGTGTCGCAGATATAACTCCAGAAGCACATAGGTTGATTGGCTGAGACCTTATCTAATTCATCATAGAGAGGTTAAGAGGGGCATAGTTTTCATTTCCTCAAGAGTAAAATGGAAAGATGTAAACAGGGAAGAGCTTTAAGGTAATTTCAGCCATAACATCCAATGTTTTCCATTCTGCAAGTACTTGTAGACATGATTAATTTTGTGCCTGCAAGTATCTTTGTTAGTAAATAAGTTGAGAATTTGACATTCCATAAAGTGAGTGGCTCTTTATATCCATATGCAGTTCCATAGTTGATTCTGCAGTTATCTTCTCTAATTAAGTTTGCCCCTTACTTTTGATCAGGCTTGCGCGTGTGTGTGTGTGTGTGTCTTGATGTGTGCTTAAAATTATTGTATTTCAGTATGTTTAGTGTGTGAACTATTTGTCTTAATCTGCTTTGAGTATAAAAATAGATTCTTTAAAAATCCTTTAATAAATATCTTCTAATTCTATCCTTATTTTATAAGCTTTGGTGTTTAACAAATCAAAAGTAAACCTGTAAGTTGACTGAAAAAAGATTAGGAAGCAGGTTTTTTTCTCTCCGTTGGGGTTTCTTACTTTCAGAACCAGGTATTTAGAATGCCATCCTCAGGAAGATACCTGAGGGAAGCTGAATTTCAGCTCTGTAAAGGAAGAAGCAGAAGCAGAAAATGTTTTTAAAAATATTTTTTTCCCAATGGCTGAACAGTTTTTCTAAAATAATTCTAAATTTAAGTGATTTCAACAGAATAGTGATTAAAATAATTAAGAAAACAAAACAGCTGACACACAAATTACATTCAATCACTTTCACAGGGAGACACTCATGGCAAGGTACTGAGGAAAGCAGTATTTGAGGGAGCAGTTTGGAAAAATCCTCCCTATCCTACTTAGACATCTGAGATATTTGTCTTCCTTGATCTGAATGTTTAAATGCTTATCCCATCTGGTTTTCAATTAGGGCATATCCCAGTACCCAAGTCAGCGTAGGAGCCCAGTCATCTTGGTGGAGTCTGACTAGCCGGTGGGAGATACATGAACACCCTTGCAGAGCAGGAATGGGTACAGAGTAACTAGTTTATTGTACGTTCATACCTCAACTTCCTTTAGACCAACTTTTCCATGCAAACTTGCAAGTTCATTGTTATCCCTTTCTCATGAAGGATTACCAACCTGTGGGGAATCACCTTTTATAACCTCTTCTCAGAATGCGCATGGGACTTAAGCTATGCAGTCCTTCTGCTGGAGCTTTGAAATGGTGATTTTGGCTCATTTTATGATAAATCCATTAAATACAAGGAGCAACCATAGCACTAAAATATACATTTTTAAGGCAAATTTCAATTTTGTGTGTGCAGTACATATACATTGATAAGAATATAGAAAAATGAATAGTTGAGGCATGGAAACATGGGAAAAATGGGGAAAGTAGAATCTTGTCCATTTGGCAGCAAGAAGACAAAGGATTAATTCAGCCATATAGTTTAACTGCACCTTTACATCCCCTGTTCTGTTGTATTTTTCTGTGCTTGGACTGCCCTGGACATATGGTAATGCTTCTGAAGGGTTATAATTAGTACACAAAAGTCTGCAAAGACTATTCTCAGTGAGCTAAGGTTGGACTAAAGATTAAATTAAAGCAGAGCTGTGTACCTGAGGAGCTTCAGGCATTTGTGTCATTTTTATCTCTATATAAGTGAAGACTGTGGGCAGAATAAATGAAATACAACTGTTCTTTACTATTTTATTTTCTTTAAGCAAAATACATATACTTTTTTAAAATATTGAGATTTTAAATAACAAGTTTAAAAGGACACTGGTTTTCTTGGGGTGTTTTGCCAATGTTTGTCCTTCTGATAATGTCAAAATGTAACAGATTGAGTGCGAGTTACCTATCCTTAGAAATAGTAGGGACATTGTATGTTTCTTGCTTCATTTATCATGAAATAAGTACTCATGCTTTGTCTAACGTCCTTTCTCAGACAACATCCTGAAAATGTTTTTATCTTGTTTTAAAAAGTCGATCATTTTATAACATTTGAACAGTGAATTATTGCTTCATGAATCAAAAGAATCCTACAGTCTTCTAAAAGCACCAGGCAGTTATAACACATAAGGGCAGTTCATGATCAGTGAAACCCAGTCCCCAAAAGCAAATACAGTATCAAACCACTGCAGTGGAACTTTGAACCTCCGGAGAATGATTGAAGATCTTGGCAGGTGTCATTTACTGTGTCATTCACCTTGAAGTTTCCCCGGCTAGACATGTGGTTACGTTACTAGCAAATTTCAGACTGCCAGGGTAGACAAATGTTCTGTCTCTTCAGTTCACTCAGCACATACATCCAAATTTATATTTGCCCCCTTGGGCGAAAGTCAGTGCTATTATCATCTGTCCTGTATTTTCTCCTTGACCTCTTCATGCTCGCTTCCTGGTTCGATGGGAGAGTTTAACTACCTGTGCAATTTTCTTTTGTCAGTCTTAGAACTCTTATGTGCACTTTGCAAATTCAGAAAAGCAAGAAACTGCAATCAGACCTACTAGATGATAAATAATTCTACCATTAATGGCATGTCCCACATGAAGCATAAGGGACTATATTTTTAAAGTTATATATGCCTTAATTCAAAAAGTATATAGTTATATATAATGTACATAAAAATAAAAAGTATAGTTACACATAGCTGTATTCTTAAAGCAAATTGCCAGCATTTGCAAAAATAAAAAAAAAAACCTAATAGAGATGGCATGCTGCTCTTTGTTAAAGTCACGCCAATTATATAAGTTCTTTTACTTACAGTATTACATTATTCTTTTTTGAAGACCACAGCATAAAGAGCTATTGCTCATGTGAGACCTGCCCTTATTTCCTTTTGGTGTGCAGGACTTCAGTGGATCTGTTATGATCACCATTTCCTATTGAACTGTCATGACGAACTTGGAGAGATACCATCCAGGATGCAGGTGTTCAGGTCAAACAAGAGAGAAGGAAGTTCAAAGGCATTCCCTCCCACAATTCCTGATGCTGTAATGCCAGCACACTGTGTCACGGGAAGTCTCTGAAACACCCATGTGAGGGTGTACTCACCCAGTGAAACATCCAGACATATTTCATAGCAGCTGAAAGTCAAAAAATGAATGGATTTTATTCATCAGTAACTGAAAGAAAACAATTTGTTCAGATATAGTGGGAAGGCATGCTCAATTATGCAAGAGCCTTATACTTTGTCTTCTATAAGATAGATGTTAGCCTCATCATACTCTCCAGATTTTCCCTATAAATTGCAATAAAAGGTGTTCAATAAGCTTGTCATCCTGGCTTTTTTCTGATTGCATATAATAGCTGGAAAACTCTTGAAACTGCGTATGTTGCCATTGTTATCAAGAAAGTTAAAATTCTTTAAGCTCTCCTGGGGGAAAGAAGGTTGGAATTAATTCTTCCCCCCTCTTCTCCCAGGAGACACACATAACTTGTGCAAGTTTAATGAAATTTGCTAAGATTTCTGTATATGTCATTAAGCAACTCTGTGAAACAATTACCATGTTGTTCTTCAATGGTGTGCAGCTATCAGTCATAACCAAACAAGCAGGCAGCTTCTCTATTCGCATCAGCAGGTGATCTATATAAGGCTTGCTATATAGAATACTGTTTGGACTGCAGTGTAATAGAGATGTAACGCATTTTTAAGATGTCAGTTTAAATAGAAGCCATTATGTCTACTAATAATAATTGTTACTTAGGCCATAGGCACTGGTGCTAATATTAGCATGTGAGTAATAACTACATATACGAAAACAGAAAACATTAAAAGCAACAATAAAACAAAGTACATGCAATAAATAGCTAACTTTTAAGTAAGTCATCTTTTACAGATACTGAGCCAAGAGAGAAGGTAATGCCTACTTAGCCCAGTAAGATTCATTTAAAAAGTTCAAAACATTTTGTACACTATTATGCTGCAAGATAGTGAGAAAAATCAGATTAAAACTTGAAGTATTGTAGTACAGAGGTAAAATCACTGCACTTCACTAAAATGCTGTGGCTAGTACTGTTTTTTCAAGGTAATTTTTGTGTGTGTGCATTATAATCAACTGTGTGATTGTGCATTTTATGTTCAATTTCCAGAGCAGCATCTTAATGACCATTGCCCAGGACTGTTGGCTTTCCCTAAATGTTCCCTGGAGTAACGTTTCATTTATAAGTATCATTTTAAATGTAGCCTTCTGTAGCACTTTTCTTGTGATCCTCAACCTCTGCAAAGAGGTTATGTTTTAAAAACATGTGGCGAATGCTGGCCACCTGTTAAGAGCTAATGATGCCGAAAGAAAGCCTGTTATGTCAGGACATTTTCTTAGGGAAGGTGATAAAAAAGACAGAAATCTTTCAAGCTGGAGCAGCATTAACTTTAACCTATTTTGCACTCCGCCCTTATAAATGCTACTTCAAAGGTAGCCATAATCCTCTTGAAAGAATTGGGTGAAGGTAAGAACAGGGAGGTTTTGGCATGATAATTGCAAACGTGCAACTTTTTGTGCAAGTTTTACACTTCTATCTAGAAAGGAGATTTATTTAATCTTTCTTTTCCTCTAGAGAGTACTGGATAATAAAAAGATCCATAGACAGATTAAGATTAATCTGTTCGGTAATAGTGGGGGTGTCTTTTCTGGTACACTGGGCATACAACATCATCAGCAAAACAGAATGGACAACTTCCAAATCCACTTGAAAATGATACTATTCTGGTGACAGAGATACCTTTAAATGAACAGACAAGAAAGACAGATTTACATTTGCAAAATTAAATAAAGGAGTAAAACATAAATAAGGATCAAGATAAAGGTGAAAAAGCACTCCCATTTTCCTCTGTCTCCCCCTTCAAGATTAAACTGTTTTGCAAAGTATCAAATAAATATTTAGATAATATCTGCCTAACTTGATAAAAATGTAGGATAAGATTTTTTTGGACGTATTTAAATTTAAGTATACAATCGGTAGATTTTAAGAGGAAAAAAAGGGGTGGGGGTAGGTAGAATTACATATTGCTGAAGAAGTGTTATAACTTTGGCTTCAAAGTGCATTTTATCTCCAGATGCCACTAGCAAAATGGATAGTTTGGATCCACAAAGAGAAGAAAGGGTGTATTTGTGCCAACATATGTTTGACATCCTTATTTTTGTTTGGCACCTAGGAGAACCAGTGTTTCTCATGGGATTCAAAGTTCAAAGTTAAGTGCCATTTTTGTAATTACATACAGATGCATAAGTAGGATTATAACAGGCAAATGAAGGGCTCTTTTACATAACAAGGTACACTTGTCTGTATTTCTTACTAATCAGTTACAGAGATTGCCATTGTTTTACGCAGAAGAAGAAATTACCATGTCAAAGAATGTCTTGGCCAGTAACCCTTTGCAAACCTTTTTTTTTTTTTCTTCATAGTAATCAGATAAATAACATCCATATATGTAAAGGGTTCCTTTTCTTTCTTGAAGAATTTGTGTCTGGATGTAGGATGCCTCATGCTTTCATTTGTATTCATACTGAGTAATACTTCCTTCCATGACGATCCAAGTAATGTTAGCAATGCAGTGTAGCTAATTAGATTATGATTGATAAATACCTCTCCTCAAACTTCATTAATATTTCAGAATATAAACATGGATATATAACAAATTTTAGCCTGTATAAAATAAATTTGGTGTAAAGGACTTTCCTTTCTTCAATGACCTTCATTGTCATAGATCTTGAATGATTCTTCCAGCTCCATTTTTATCTTGTTAATACCATATTTATTTTCAAACACGGAAAACAAAGAAAATACATATTGCATTAGTATAATATGTAGAAATTCCACCCTTTGAAGCTATAAGAGTTCTGCAAATGCTTTCAATGGAAATATAATCATAACCATAATTACTTGGTTTTGAAAGTAAAGAACAGTAGCATTTTAAAGTTACTTTCTAAAAATTACTCCTGAATTACTGAAACAAAAGCAAAGCTGTATTATTAGAGAAACAGCAAATAGACAATACGATTACTACTTTTAGTGGAAAATGTGATACCTAAACATGCAATTGTAGCTTGATTGCAGTAGTGTTCATTGTACCTAAATGCTAATCATTGAATTAGAACTTGTAAAAAAGTTTTACATTGCAATATTTTGAAAACTGAAGTCGTAAAAAATATTTAAAAAAAAAAGTTGATCTTTTTTAAGCAAATTATTTCTTCAACAAGTTTATGAAATATTTCAATGAATCATTTGCTAATTTCCACCTTATTTTTCAGCTAACCTAATTTCTCAACTGATTTTCAAGAAGATATTTTAAATGCCTCATTTCACTAAATTGTATCTATTTTCTTTGGATAAGAACAATGTGTCTGAAAAGCTTTGTAACCTCAACACATAAACTCAGGTGTTCGTTCTTCTCTTGAACCGTCACTGACAGAGAAGGTTGCATTCCTGTGCTCTGCACTGGGTGTTGGCAAAATTAGCAGCTCCAGCAGAGGGAACACTACATCCCATTTGACCAAAAAATCAAACGGGGAGACTTTTAACATCAGCACATTTTGTCAAAATGTGTTTAAAAGGAATGCTATATATACATATGTAATACAAATAGAATATATAACACAGCATGCATATATAACAGCAAATCCTGAGTTTTCAGCTAAAATGGATGTTGAATACAAAATAGATTTCACCTAAATATATAGCTCTTGACTTGGTCTAC
The DNA here is from genome assembly GCF_964195595.1 of Calonectris borealis. Taxonomy (NCBI): domain Eukaryota; kingdom Metazoa; phylum Chordata; class Aves; order Procellariiformes; family Procellariidae; genus Calonectris; species Calonectris borealis. The sequence continues at coordinate 9,759,785 of NC_134312.1, forward strand.
AAGGACAGAATCCTCCATTAACTGTTGAATTCTTACATAAGTAGTATATTAAATTCTCTACTGAAGTTAGTGGAAACTATTCTGTCTATTAAGTGGAAGTAGAAATTTAATATGTAAATCTCTGTAAGAACATCAGCAATAACTCTGAATGAATGGGAAATTCTTGTCTCAATCCAGCAAATGAATGCTGCTTGGGTTAATTATTTTAAAATCAATGGAAGTACTATAAAATAGCAAGCAATCATCTGACACTAAGTTCTAGACTTATTGAGATGCTTCAGAGTCTAAATTTCACTTGAGTAGAATTTCTGCTCAACTAGAATTTAAATATGTAACTGTAACAAAGTGATTTCCAAATATCCTCCTCCAAAAGTTGCATATGTTGCATCTACATATGCTTGCACATTTTCTGTAAGGTTGGTATTTTCCCTAAGAGGAAAGAATGTAACATGTTCTAAAAGCATTAACTGTCTTCTAAAAGCATGTAATTGTCTCCATTTACTGTTTAGAACACTTAGGCATCTGCCTGATGATCCATGGACCAGGTGTCCAAGTTTAAGCTACTTCTGTGTTCAAAGGCTTAAAACCTAACTTGCTAGGTAAATCCAGGAATATATGCTAGACCCTAGTGGTGGCCTTTCAGCAGTTCCAGTTTTATCACGTGCATATGTTAATGACTGAAAATTTCAGTGGAAAGTAATCTATAGCCGTAGTAACTGTTTCATGATTTCAACCATCTTGCATAAACAACCATCTCCCTTAAGATATCTGCTTAGCCTCATTTTGTGCTGAAATTTAAAAAAAGAACATTTTTCTGCAATATTATATAACAAAGGAATGCACGTTTTATTGCAGACATTATAAATCAGATCAGCATTTCTGTTGGGAAGCAATATTTCATAGGAACAGTAGCATAGAGGCCTACAGTAAAGTTCAGCCTTGTAACTCTTTCTCTTGTTGTTCTTTTTTGTATAACAAAACAGGTGTCATTGACATTTGGAGCCAACGTTCATGCCTGAACAGCTACTTTCTAAACACATTTAAACAGAAGACAAAAGCAGTTATTACTCTGGAGTTTCTTTTTTTATGGATTCATACCTTCTGGGGACAAGAGATAAATGAAGGTAAGATGAAACCTTTAGATGTTGTCTTCATCAGTGTTGACACTCTTCCTTGGGGGCTGACAGCTGCTAATGAATTCATTTTAAACATGACACACAAGAAGAGCAAAAATGCTGGTTTGGTTTTGTTTCCTTCTTGAAGAAGAATAAGAATAGCAACTAGCATTGATTATAATGGGACAGCTAATCTGTACTAATTTGTGATCAAATAAAAACAATAAACAGATTCATGAAGAAATCTTCACATTTTCCCAATAAATGAAATCAAGTTGGCTTTTTTAGTTGAATTCTGACATTTTGCCTCTTTATACGAAAGTGCTGTAGCTATTATCATGCCAGAAATAGAGCCAGAAGTTCAAATTCAATTAACTTATTGACCAGAACACAGATATCCTTTGTCTTCTCTTCACCTGACAAAGGTACTTTTATTTGGTTCTATCCTCCATCACTAAACTTTTGGCATTCTTTTTATATTGATATTAATTAAACTTTTTTGATATTGAGACTTTTACTTCTAATTTAAAGAAAACATTTATTAATTTTTTACTTTTCCACATAATTTGAATTCTTTATTGAAAACACAATGATCCACATCCATAACTATTCTGGATTGTCACTGAAATTCTTTCACATTCAAAATTTCAAAGAAAAGTAACTCAGTCTTATCTTGTGTATTAGTACATTTTGTCCCTGTCAATTGAGTGTGATTGTTACCATGAATCTAAGGCCTGATTGCGGCCCACTGACTCATGCTTATTGATAATATCTCATATGTTTAACTATATACTGTTTTTTAGCTAACTGAAGGGCATATGATCATAATATATTCATGAAAAGAATTGTTTATGGTTTTTGATTGCATTAGCACAATATGCTTAATGGCCAGTACTGATTCCAGCCTTGTGTTCCTAACTGTTTTCAGAAGACATGCATAATATGTAAATATTTCACCCAGTCAAAGAATATGGAAATATATTTTTTTTAAAGCTGAATATGTATAAATGTGTAAAACAATAATTAACTTATACTACTTTCATGCATTATGAAACGAAAGCATGCACAAAGCTCTTCCTATGTGATTCGCGTATGTAAAGATGCATGGAGACTAATAAAGACCATATATATCCATTGTCATCTGGAAAAGATCTTTGAACATTAGAGGCAAGATTGGAGGGAAGGGTAGGTGTGACGTAAGGAAGAAACCTATGCCTTATCTGCAGCAGAAATTTAAGTGAACACAATGGTGCCTTCTCAACATTAACATACTTTGGAGAGTGGCGCAAAGCTTTGTAACACCACATGCCAGCCTGGTATGTAAGGAGGAACAAACTCAATGCTGGTTTTCATCACTAACACTTCAGTGATTTCATTCAAACTCAATGAATAATTTATTTAAAGAGAAGACAATGTAAATAAGGTATAATATGTTCCTCTGAAGATATAATATACTCAACTAGAAAGTTTGCCTGCTATGGGTAAAACATTTTCACAAATAAAGGTACTCTAAGTTCTGTTACAAAGAAATATGAGTCAGGTGGATATAGCTGGAACTCAGACCTAGGTAACTACAGAAGATCACTTTGCCTTTAGAAAACATGTGCAGGTAGAAATAAGTTTTCATTAAACAAGTGCAGAGGACACATGGGATAAATATTCTCTGCTTTTCCATTATTAACCTATCCATTAGTTAAGCAGAACTCAATTTAATTTACATATTATTAAACTGAGGACCAGCTTGTAAACTTCAGACTGTTGTAAGTATGTTTAAGTCTTCAAGTCTTAATGTTAATTTAGATATACACTAAATTCCTAGACTGAGAGAACCAGCCTTGAGTTTTTTAAAATAATACTGACCACTACAGACAAACCAAGGAGTATAAATTTGAAATAACATCATAAAAGAGACGTTAATATGTTAGCTTAACAATGTTTCAATTTAAGAACAGTCATAGTGGGGAACTTAGACGATCTAATAAAATAATAAAAATAGAAATGAAGCAGGGAGCATAATTGTCCAAAGTAGGTATCAACAACATCAGGATTTATCATGGGTATAGGCTTGTCCTGCCTACTTAATTTTTAACGTGTGCATATATTCTGTACAGACACACTGTTATGCTGAATTTCCTAAAAATACAGACAGATATATAGAACAGTACTTAATTAAGACATTAGCATAGAATAAAATTAGCTGCGTGTAATCCCAGATTGTTTTTAAAAACATTTAATTTGAAGGCATGAGCCTATGTTCCTTGCCCTTCCCTTTCAGGTGGGACTGAATTTAGGGCATAAAAACATACAGGATCGAAGTTTTTCCATGGTAGTTTTCCCCTCATGCCACATTCATTTATATATATTTATTATTTTTATATATAATTTTTTTAATATAAGAATTTGACTTGCTATTCTTTGCTTTTTAATGAAATTCAGGAAGAAAAGAATGAGATGGCAACTAGAATTAATTCTGCCGATAGAAATTGCTCACAATTTATTTAAATGTCTGGGGTTTTTTTCTGCAAGGTAAATGCACTCAGCAAAGCATAAAACAGTGTTTGCAGGTTCTTACACTTTTCTGAAACAAAATTTGTTTGTGGGCAGCTTGAACCTGTTATTTTGTGGACTCTGAATTACAAAAAGTGTCCTCCTTCTTTCTGATACTCTGCTCTTGACGTAGCAGATCCTGCTATAAATTTGATTCGTAAAGGTGCCACTCAGCACAAAAATGTTTCAAAAGGATATTTTTCTCCCAGGCTGGTTTTTGTAGAATGCAGTTTCTATGTGTAGATACTGATTTTTACAAGTCTATTATTTCCTTATTCTCAGCTCTGATCTACATCCAGTCTGCCTGCAACTTTTTGCCATCATTGGAAGGTAGCCGCAATTTTTTTCTAAGCAAGCACGTTTCATGTAAAAAGCTGCGTGCTGGACTTGCACATTTGAAGGAGATTATTTTGTGCCCCGTTTTATTGCCAACAGAGATTTGAAGTAATAGCAGCCATTATTAAAGAGAATGGAACATAAAATAAACTTTTATTGCTCTAGAAACAGTCTGTGTTTCTTACCTTTCCGTAGTGATACATGAGACTTCTGCACGCTTTGGCAACAGATACCTTATAAAACATTTATTTTTTTGCAAATATCAGGCAAGTATATGCCCTTTTGTGCTTATATCTGCAAGAAAATACCATATACAGTTTAAAAACTAAGCAGTTAAGCAGGATTTAACTGTTTAAACCAGCAGTTCCATCCTTTGCAAAAAACAGCAATGCTCTTGTCAGCTGTGGTAAAATTTACGGCTAGAGAAAAGTGTCAAGAGTCACATCTATTGCTGTTAAGTTTCGTATAAATGAGATCGCACCTTCTGATCTCTTCCTAGTGATAGTGCCAGTGCTTAATACATTGCTCAGAAGCTGTGACAGGGCACAGAATAAGTTTTTAAAGTCACACAAGAAATACTATAATCTCTTACTTTCTGCATAAAAAAAATCATGAAAATGTAGATTGTCCTTAGACACAATTGTGCTGGGTGTAGGAGAAATGTTACTCCAGGAAAGGAAGTAAATATGGTTTTGGTCACGAGAGACAGAATCTTAGCCCTACCCCTGCACACTTTGGAAATCAGCCTGTTACTACTGAACAGAGATGATGCAGAAAAACTACTCCTAAATTCTGGACCTCAGTATCAAGTTAAAGCATTGATTGTATACTCATCTTCTTTCCTGCATTGTGTGCTTTAAAACCCAAGGCCTCAAATGATACGAGCTTTCTAAGACCAGTCAAGCAACATCAGGTATGCTCATTTTGCTCTCTCTTTGCAAACTTCGTACCTTCATCCACTGCCACTGTCACTTCTCACACTTTTTCTTCCTTATGCATTGAGATTCAGATTTTGGAAAATCTGTGGCTTTTGCTGTAATGCCTATTGAGCTCCAAAGTGGTATTTTACAAACATATAAGAGACAGTCCTTGTCCCAAAGATTGTACAGTCTAAAAGACAAGAATAAGGAAAACAATACTGCATGGGAAGGCAGTAGTGGCAGCAAATACAAGGTGTTGTTGGATTTCTCTTCCTTTCTTTCTTCTTCTTTTTCTTTCTTTCTTTTCTTTTTTTTAAGTAGCCAGTACTATGGGATTGCTAGTACAAGTTTAGCTACAAGATCAGGGAGAGGAATATATCATGCATAAAGCAAGCTGGTCTTCAAAAGTCTCTTCGTGAACTCCTGCAGCTGCTTTGCTGAGTTTAACCTCCAGCTAGCTTGTAACTGATACTTCCATGGCTTTGCCAGCTGGGAACAGAGGGCTCACTGCATGATACTGGGACTTCAGGTGCCACAGAACATCCTGCATGATCCTGGACACACAGCACAAGAGAATACATCCCTGTTGGACCCCATTTTTCTCCTACCTCTCTCCCATTGTTATTTACTCAATTCATTTTCTAACTATACTGTGCAGGCTCTGGGTGGCTACTCCCCGCATTTTCTTTGATCTACCAGCTTATGCTTTTATTTCCTTTTTTGGGTGCTTAATAAAAGGCAGAGGTTTACTTTTTACCAGAGAGAAACTGGAGGAGGGAAATGTGTCAGAAAATATCTGTGTGGCATCAGTCCTTTCCTTGTTATAAATAGCACACATCCTTAGTGAAATAAAGCATTTACACCCTCGGAAGGAAATCTGATCATTCATGGATTAAAAAGGAGACATCTCCTAACCTTCCCAGAAAGTGGCTGATGGAAAAAATAAAAGTTTTGGGGGTGGAGATAAAAGTTCATTCTTAGGTTAGATTCCAAATGCAATATAAGATCCTGAACCGCATTTTGCATTTATCTTTTATAGCTGAGACTGTGTTCTTGCTGCCTGTATAAATCTTTAATCACGAAGACCGTAATTTCCTCTTCCACACAGATCTTGTAATTAGTTGCTTTTAGTCCACTGACTTGTGTGTTTAACATTGCGTTTTTGTACAACAGTGAGACTCACTGTGATCTCATTTAAACTGAGACACAAGTCAGGGACAATTCTGGTTAAATCAGTGCAAATATGACAGTACAAAACATGGATGAAAAAAGCCCTAGGGTTTTAATGTTGAAAATACACCTTCAGTAGTGTAACCAAATAAGAAATAAGATAGGTGGCACTAAAAAAGAGGACCTAGTGTTTATAACAGGGTGATGATTTAGATTTTTCAGAACAGTATATATATATCTAATGTGAGATCATTTCTGCCAGAGAAAGGCAAATTGCAAAAGGTCAGTGAGAGAGCAAGTCATGTTCTGTGCTAGCGGGGTGATTATTGCTGTTAACTGTTTAATCTTGTCTGGTTTTTTTATGTGATTTCCTTGTGGTTTATTGCTAGTGAGAGAAAGCCTATGTACATTAGAAAACAATTTTGGTAGAGTCGTCCAAATGCAGCATTTACGGTTTAACTAGATCAGTTTGGTATTGGGTGAATGGTCAAGACAATTTCAGGTCCTTTTGCCGCATTATTTCTCACTTCATATGTGATCTTGGACCTTTATGCTGCTGTGTAATAGCAGGTAAAGATGATATTGATGTTTCATGCTTCCCTGTAGAGGTCGTCAGCACTCAGTCTTAATGGACTTGCAGACCTTTCTCTCAGCAGAATGGAGGAACAGCTCAACCTTCATTTCCTAAAGAAGAGGAAGGAGACACACCATCTTTCACATATATTTAGCAAGCAGACCCAATATGTAGGTAAAGATAATGCAAAAACAGGCTATAAAACTCTAACGCAGTGTTATCTTGTGCTTTCTACAGCATAAATGTGTGTAAATCTGAGTTAATCCTCCCTCAGTCCCATTAAAGTCAAAGAAGAGATATGCAACAGACAGAACTTGGTTCCTCTAGCCTCTTCTAGACGTTTATCTTGGGATTAGATGAGCTGCCCTTTGGAGGTAGTCTTTTATCTCCACTGATTGTGAAAAGGACCTAGGATGCCTACCTCACATACACTTCAGCATTTAATTTTTAGGTACCTAAGATATAACATGAGTTTCTTCCACTATCTCTACTGCTGACATAAAACTGTTGGCTTTTATTGCTTCATCATCATTCTTTGAATATTTGTCATTTTTACATTGTTATTATAACCTTTTCTTTCACTAACTAACATATGGAATTCTCCACTAATGACCTGAATCTAGAGGGAGACATGATAGTAATTGCAATTTGCTGTAATCTTTCAGTGGAATATTGTCATTAAAAATTTTGTGTTTAACAGGTTTTACTCAATACTTAAACTGCTAATTTCAGTAGTCAGCAAAGGTTTTCTGTGTTCAAATCAAACCTGAAACACTCTCTTGACCTGCTTGCCATTGGAATTCAAGTGAAATTACAGACCACCAATTAAAAAATCATTTAAGTGCACTGGTTTATTTTGCTTTGTGGTTTTTTTGTGTTTTTGCACCCAGCCACAGTCTTTAACACATGTGGTTTTGTAATTGTGATATGCTGGGAAAGTTCAGAGTGCTCATTGGCCTTTTAGCTTCTACTTCCACCTGTGTGTTCATACGTCTAGTATTAATAAATTGGACTGTGAGTCACACCAAATAGCTGGCTGGAACTTTGCATTTGTATTTTCTTTGAATTTGCACCATCTATGTCAAATATTTTCTTCAATTACTAAGATCCAAAACCAAAATATCACAATAAGTGAAGAACTACCAGAAACTGTCCTTTTAAACTGACATTTACTCTTTGACCATATTTCTTTCCTCTCCATGTAAATTGTAAACTCCTTAGAGCAGGATCCCATGATGTGTTTGTATACTGGTTAGCATATTGAAGACCTGGTTTTCATAAGGGCCTTTAAACATTCATCTAATAACAGCAATAAAGAATCATAATTACTTTCCATATTTAATAGATTATCCTTGATTAACCAAGGGATGTTTATTCATCTAGTTTTGAAAACAGAAGAGTGCCAATGAGTCATGGGCCAGCATATGTATTTGGAACGTGTGAGTTTAGATGTATGCTTCAAATCAGAGAGATGAAAGTTGTGTGCGCTTGCACAGCATATACTGGATATCTTTTTATTTCTTTCTCTAATCAGATATGAGACTGCAACCTTCATGTGTATGCTTCTTTGTCGTTTGATTGTCAGCACCAACTATATTCATAAAAATGCAATTTAGTCTGTGCCCAAATGACTGTTTCTGCCTACTTCTCTTCCTTATTAATGTGAAATAATACAATTCTAGGAAAATTGAATTGCTATTTTGTTTCAATATTCCAGAGTATGTGAGCCCAACCACAGAGACTGCATAGACCTTGTTTTAAAACAGTAAGATATATATTGGATAAAACAAGTACATGCAGAATTTTATCCCACAGTAGATAAAGTCTCTGGAAAATCAGTTTATATCTGACCCATTTCCTTTTAATCCTGCTTACCTTAGATCTTAATAAAGACAGTTTTCACTACATATGGACTGACCGGTTTCTTAGTCTCTAGGTTTTTTGGAGTAAAATTCAGTTTTCCACCAACAAGTTCTTAGAGTGTCTACCTGCTTTTCTGTGGTCCTGAGAAAGTTGCCCTGGCTGAAGACTTTGTTCTTCACAACCCCTCTTCCCACTGTTTGGTTTTAACCCTCTATTCTGGACTCACTTTGTGTAGCAGTGTCATTTGCTGTTTTTTTTCCTCTGTAAATATTCAATAAAACTACTTTTCAGGGTTTTTTTTAGTTCAAAACTAATTATTTGATCATATTTTTTTACATTTTTTACTAGTGTCTTTATCAAGATTACTGTTGTTATTAATAACAGTTTGATTACATCAGATAGCACAGCATTTTTTCAAAAAGAATTAATGAAGCCTTGCAGAAACCAAATCAACACCAACTTTGAAAAGATTGTAAAGAGGGTATCTGTACATTAAAGTACAGAAGTGTTCTTAAAGGCCAGGGATCATACAATCTCTGTCATGATCACGCTTGGTTATTGATCTTATGTTGTACATATTTTGTAGTTGTTCATCTTCTCTAGTATCAAAGTACACAGAAAAAACATTTCCATGGAGACATAGGATAAAATGGAAAACTTTCCATCTAACTGAAAGTTTAAAAAAAAAATTAAGTCAGAGTAATATTAGGTATTAGTAAAGGAAACTAAATGATCATGCAAAAGGAGGACACTAAAGAAATTTGAGATCTTATGACATGTACAAACTTGCATTCTGCATATGCACTTTAGGCAGTCAAATTTTTGTCAGTTTGTGTAACTCATCCTGTGAGTATAATTCATCCAAAGGCAAAAGTCATATCAAAAACCCTGAAATACTTTTGACCCGTAATTTACAGCTTCTATTGCTTTCTTCCAGCTTTGACAGTGCTAGTAGTTACTAATTATATACAAGGAAAATGCATATACAAATTTACCATCAATATGTAATTTTAGAAATGGATCTTATTTAGAAATCAAATTACTTTAGCTTTCATTGCTGAATATTATTTAAGAAACCAAAACAGGGGAAATAAGTCTGGTCCAAAACTTCAAAGTATTTCACCCCTCCTTTCCCAGTGAACTATATTCTTCATTTACGTAGATCAGTTCAGTTTTGTTTGAGCCTGTTAAAATGTGGAAACTGAAATTCTAGTCTTAATTGCCTTTCTGTTGCTGCTTTTCAGATAAGGCTGTAATTTATCCTCCCTTTTTAGAGCTGTGTTAAGTATATCATGAGAGAGACTGTACTGCTTAGTGGAAAAAGTGCTGCACCAGACTTAGGGAGTTCCTTTTCCCAGCTTTACCATTCGTCTGAATGAAAAAACTAGACAGTTTTTAACTCTTAAATTAGAACTTCTTTCTCACCTGTCAGTTTTAGTTTTGTCATTTTGATTTGCATAAATCATTTGTCACAATTTAAAAACAGAAGCATAAGGAAACACCTGCCCCGTAGGCACTCTTATTGCTCCTGATTGAGTTACCGTTTCCTCAAGAGTGTTCCAGCTTAGTTGCTCATGGTGGATTTTAAGAATGACAATGGTGTCTGTTGTTAAGGACTGACCTAGATGATTAATGAAGAAATATTATTGATATTCTCATCTGCTCACTTTTTGACATCTTTCTTCCTTTAATAAACAACTTATCCCAGCGAGGAGCTCATGAGTGGTCAGGTCTGCTTTGTTCTGCGCACTAACGGTGTAATGGATACACTTTCCTTTAACCTGTCAGCATACAGGACTCAAACTTGATTCAGATCTGCCTCATTCTTCAGTAAAACAGGAGTAGCTCCTTTGAAGTCAATGAAATTCTTCTGGTTTCTTGTATGGGAAAATGAGAGAAGAATAAGGCCTTTTGTCTTCTTCCAGGGCAGCCATGCTGCTTAATAAATCATCATATCAGCAGCTGTTTTTCACTGGGGAACAGCACAATAATTGATGTCGCTGTCCAGAAATCCACAGAGGTTATCGATCAGGCCAGTCTGTTAGCATCTCTGCAAACCTATGGCATAGGACTGGAATAAACAGGACTGGGAGAAATGGGAATATACTCACAGAGTCATTTGCAAAGTATATTTTTCTCCAACATTTTAAAAAGAATTAAATTAAAAATTTGTTTGTATTTTCTATGCTGTTTCTGTAAATATATCTCTTTACTCACAGAGAACACCACAACCAAAAATAACATTTCTGCTTAGAAAGCAGGAGACCTTGTAAACATTTTAATTGTGGTAAAGATTATTCTGTTTACTAATTGTGAAGATTAACAATTTAGTCCTGAATGATTGAGGAACTTGGATCATGAGACATGTCATCTTCTAAAAGCAGCAGCTAGGGAAAATTCCTGACCTCAGAAGTACATAGTTTTCTAATTTGATCATTATTTCACAAGCTTTTCATTTGGAATTATTCTGAACTAGTTTGTAATAAAGCTTATAAATAAAAGTTAAACACAGCATGTAACTTCTCTTGAATTAAAATTATCCAATAGTATAAAGTAATCTCTTGAAGACTAAAGAATATCAAGATTTTTTTTTAATTTCTAAAACGAGTATTCAAATATCTACTACAACCTAGATTCAATGAAATGTAAAAGATAAGCTTGTCAGTCAAAAGAGGATTTTTGACCACTAAAAAGAAGTTAGTGTTTGCCACATGTATAGTTAGTAAAATCAAGTAGTAGATAATAAAGTTTTATTATTGTTATTATTATTATTGGTATATTTAGAAGATAACAGACATAGTCATGACTTTTTGATATTGTGGTTTTGTTGGAAAAAGTTGACGTGGCTGCAATTAAATGAATTTATTCAAAAGAGGACTCCTTCAACAGGAATGGGAGAACTGCATATACTAACTCTATAGTCCTGTATTTAAATCACTCACCTAGAAAGAGAGTCTTGTCTGTCAGATTGGGACATGAACTTGACTCCATGTCCCATATAAATGACTCAGGTGTCAACCTTTTGGTACTTTGGGGGAAAGTAGAATTTTGATTCATTCCTCCCCATCCCAATATTTTTTTAAAAATTCCTTTTGTTCCAAATGCAGCCAGATACGAAAATCGTAATGCTGTTTACAATACTTAACATTCATTTTCTATCTAACCCTAGAAAATGAAACAGAATGCAGCTACTAATGCATAAAATTTATGGCCTGAAAATCATTGTCTTCACTTGTGTAATGGAGCAGGAGCTCATAGGTCTTGAGGGAAAGAATGCTCATCATTAAAACTTTATCATTGAACATCCTGGAGAAGAGATTTATTTATTATTTTAAATTATTCTGCTGAAACACAAACCAGAAGATAGTCCTTACTTGATCCTGTCTCCTTATTACTGAGCTGTCTGTGACAATTTATGAAGCAACACCTGCGTTGATAGCTCGCTGTCCTCCCACTTCCTTCCTCTTTTTGGCTGTTTGCTCACCTGTTACTTGGTGTCTGACTCCCCAGTTAGAGCTCTCAGAGAGAGGAGGGTTTATTTTTGTTCGTTTTAATGGGACCCTGAATAGGAGACTTTTAAACAGCATTTCCAAGGACTATTAGAAGAAATACAATATTTCTGTTTCTTCTGCAGCAGAAATGAGTGTTATAATTAAGGATTTAAAAAATCCAGAAAATGCAGCCAAGAAATTCATTTAGTAAAAAAGAAGAAAAGTAGAGTAATCATAAATTCATTTTTCCTGGTATTTTGATATATAACTTACAGCTGCAAGCAAGAAAACAAATGGAAACAACATAAATTAGTGGAAAACAACATTTTTGGATGCTACAAGGAAAATAGCAGTTATATTCACTATCTCATACCTTATCTTGCTAAACCGGTCTGTTATATAAACACATAGTTCTCTATATCCTCACTGAGTATTGAGTGTTCCGACAGTTAATGTTCTTGCTTGTAGTGGAGCCAGCTAGCTTGTTGCAGCTGTTTGTTCAGCAGACCCCAAAGCCTCCCTACCAGAGTCGTTACTAATTCAAACAAGCCACACTCAAAACCAATTACATGTCTGCGCCTTGGAACAATGCAGACCTAATTGTAGACCTACATACCTTTTAGGGTGAGTGAAAGAAAAATCTAAACCATATCAATATGTACTATCCGTGTTCCACATGACACCCTGTGCTGTTCTTACCGTGTACCCCAGAGGTTGCACCAAGGGGATACAGACTTCTTAACGGGAGAAAGCAGTGCAGCAGGTGAGTTTGAATGGCATGTGATCGGAGCTGCCTCACATCCAGCTGCGCTGGGAAAGTGCTCTGGGTGTGCTCCCTGGAGATGCTAAACTCACAAATACTTGGTCTTCTTACGGATCAACAATGAAACTCCTCACAAAATAGTTAACGGCTGAGGTCCCTATTTCTGACAGCTCACATTAAAATTGCAGGCAGCTGGCACAGCTGGCATGGCTGGGCAAAGGGGATAAACTAGATATGGCCTGCCAGAAGAGTGATAAAAGGATTATAGCACTGAAACTGTGTTCATGTTATAGGGGTACTCAAAAAGTACAGCTGTAAATGAGAATCAATAATAAGCCTAATTCTAAAGATGGTTTTGTGGTAAAATGCAATAGAAGCGTGAACTGTAGGGGGAAAAAAAAAAGAAAAAGAGACACTAATTAACAGCAGTATGTGATACATGAATTAATTAGTTTCCTTTACACCTAACAGTTATACCATCCTCTCACTTCTGTTATGTAGCAAAAATAGCATTTTTGGTCATATTATTTGTTGTCCCTTTCCGATGTTCTAAAAAATGAAAAGATAATGGTGTAATCAGAATGCAATTACTGGCTTATCCGTTAGTACATGGATGCCCATCATAGTCAGTGACCACTATTTTTCAGGTTAATATAACTATTTACTTCCATTGTCATTGAATTTGTGAGGAACATATGTTGTTACAAGCCAGAAGGCCGCCTGAATTTTGGCTGTTTGGAGGACAATGGTTTATTCTTTCCACTTTTCTTCTGTCTCTGGTTTAGTTGTTCATTTCAACACAAACTCTATGGTAGCATTGTAACCTTTTTTACCTCTTGATCTTGTTTTACCTGGAATTCATTTTCTCCCAGTCACTGATAATGTTTTGCGAAGCTTTACAGAAGGATTTTAGAGTATTCCAAAAATGCTTTTATTGGCCTAAAGGTGTGCTTTTGCTATACACAAATTGGCCATAAAAAATCTGCACAAGGTTCCTGAAGTTTTCCATCCTGTTTTTTTACCTAGCCCACTGCAAATGAGACACTTTTGAGGGTAATACAGAGGTGATTTCTGTAAATAGTGTATGTGCTATTTATATAGCCACATAAGTTTATAACAATGTTCATGCACTGACAAAATTGCAGACTGGGTTAACTATAGAAGAGCAGTAATTAGAGCATTCTCATCCACAGCAAACTACAAACATAAGTTTGCAAATGACCAAAGGATGAACTCTCTTTAGAAATGCAGAGAAATATTTCACCATCATTTAGTGCTGGTTTCGAGAGAATGCTACCAAGATAGATAAACTTGTCAACCATGTTGAGTTCCTTTGATCTTGTGCCATGGCATAAACGTACAGCTTAGTGATTAACTCTTTCTTCTTATTAGTCATTTTATTACTTTTTCTTTTTTTCTTATTTTTCTTTGTACTTTTCTCTCAAAATTTACTGGAAGTGGGCTTACTGAAATGGTGCTCAGTTCCTGAATGGTTCAAGGATTAAGATCTTGAATTTGGACTAAAAGCAAATCAATGGAGAAAGAACACTCGACCTACAACAGAAAATAAAATGCTGATAGAGGATTGGTCCTGTAAGAGTTGTTATTTCTTCATCATTTATTTGCTGATCCTCCAGAATGTTTTTCTGATGCACCACGTTAAATCTAATATCCAGTTCTCATTGAATATCTCAATTGTGGATCAATTTTTGCCCAATGTACTGATCTACCTCCTTGTAATAAGATTTAGTTTTCAACAAAATTACAGAAGCTTTGTAGTCAACAGGATGAAGTGTGAGGTAGAAGAACCTCTGTAAATAAACTTTTTTTTTTTTTGTCTGCATAATAATGCTTTTGTTTTCTGTTTCAGGGGAAAAGAAAGTGATCTGACATCAACATCTCTGTTTTTTACAAAAGTATGCTCCATGTTTGTATTTTTCACTAAATGCCTGCTAACTTGTAGACTACTTGTCATACCTGGTCTTTCACATTCCATTTTCCAAATCATATTTAGTTCAAGCTAGCACAGAACATGGAAACTCAACTGTTCTTGTCAGCTTTTCCTTCAGCAATGGTCTAGACAGTTAAAGGAAACAAAAGCTCTTCCAAATTTGTATTTGCTGGTATGGGAAATAGGATGATGGTGAGAGATGATGTGGAATACAAAACTGATGCATAACAAATATAAAAAATATCTTAAAAGAAATAAAGAATTTAAATCCACTCCTCTGAATGATGATGAGAATTTACTGTTACACATAAGCAATGGATAAGAAGATATACTAACCCAAACTCGGGCTTCATTTAGATTGTGATTTAACAGCTGCAAGCAAATTCAGTTCTGATTTTGGACTGTTTCTTTAATAACTTGGAGTGGTTTTGCTGATATTAAATATGCCAGTCTTGCCAGTATATGTATACATGATAATTTAACCTGACAATATTGAAACTGAGTCTTCAGTTGTGTAGGTTAAACAGTTTTGAATATTGAGTGAACAGTGAATTTCCTCTTACTTGGTCTGATCTTGAAACCTGTTGAATTCAAGACTTTTGACAGTAGAGATCTTCAATCAGATTCAGAGTATGGGGGGAGCCATTATTGTATCACCACAGACAAAAAGAAATCCTCATTTCTCTTAATTTTTGTAGTTACATTTTCTTCTATGAAATATTTGATTTGTCCTGCCATTTAAATAAGTCATTGTTTTATCACTGACACAAAATATGCGGCTGTGTTTTTAAAAATTAAAGGGTTGAATTTAGACAAACTATTAAAAGATTTTCATTTGATGAGTCAAATCAAATGAAATGTAATTCAGAAGAATATATTCGTTCAGTCTGATTTAATCCTCTTAAAACGGCAACTTAAACTTGGCGGTTTTAATAGGCAGTCCTAGTGTTTTAAAAGTATCACCAACACTCTAGTGGATATCATTGTTTCTTTCAATGGCTTCTGAAGTCATCTGAATCACAAATAACGATGTCTGGGAAATGGCAGAATGATATGTTAACTTCTCCCAGCAGTAAGAAAACAGAGCATATTTAAGAGGTGAGAAAGTGGGGAAAAGAAACCAGAGTAGAAAGAAGAAAGGGCAAAATGAGGATAAGAGAATACGAGAAGAGAGTCTGAGTTGAAGGAGATAAATTTCATCATACCTCTCAGCTTCTTCTTCAGCGTGTTTGTACTAGAGAAAGACTAATTTTGGTGTCTCATAGAAATAGCTCCATCTTCGTGGTGGCTAGTTTGTAACATAAATTGAAACCCAGAGGTATAAGAAGACTCAGTTCTGCAGAGTGCTCAATTCCCACTGAAAATAATAAGAAACAAGAAACTTTAGCATAAAAGAAGTGGCCAGGATCCTGAAGAATCAGTCCCAGAAACCTGATGTAAATCCACTCGCCACATTTCATAAGGCTACATCATAAACCTCTAAATAGACTACTCATAAATTAACATATTTATAATCAATTAGGGGACTATCTCCATCCTTACTCCTTTTGGAAGGACATGTGTTTTGTCCCATCCTCTCCTTGCTTGTATACCAGAACTGTAAATAGCCACCTGCTGAGTGAAGTATCATCTGTATTCAGTGCGAGAATAAACCAATGTTATCATTTGCCTTTGCATGAACAAAAACTACTATCACATTATGGACCATGTGCTAGCCCCATGCATTAATACTTTGCCACCTCAATCTGCAGAGAAAAGAGCAAGCAGATTTTGGGGCCGGTGCGAAATGAGGAACAAGGGAAGCTAAGTAATAAAATCTGCCTTATGAAGACAGAAAGGGGACCCTTATTTTGGGTAAAACTGTGAAGAACAGTGCTTATGTGGAGTTGTGTAAAAGGTAGAGTTATTAATGTTGGTGTCTCAGTTTTACTTCATAATACTAATGGAAATGTCTTCATAACATTAAAATACATGAAATATTAGTTTTAAAATGTGTGTATATATACATATACCTATATGTCTAAACATATATATATAATAGGTAGGCCTTCGCAGATGAATGTGTTGTGTATCCTTGTTCCCCACTCCTGTTATTTACTGAGATATCTTCAACCCTTTCACCACAAATGTATGCATCCCCTTTTCAGACATATAAAATAGGAGAACACACTTGGGGGAAAGAGGAATTTCTTCAGACTCCCCTAATGTTTCACAGATTGGATTTCTGTGGCTTTTTCCTAACTTCCTTTTCTGGGAAACAAGGTACCAAGTAAATGGGATGTTTTAACTTTGAGTTTATCTGACAAAAATCTAACCTGCATGGCAAATTGCTAACATCTAATAGGAGTTTGTTCCAAGCTGGTTTATGTCAGTTCTACTATACTGGGGCAGGAGGGGCAATGTGACATTAATATTGCAGTGGTTTAGGTCCCCTCCTTGCACGGGATCAGATTAAGTTCACTGCATAATTCATGGTTATATGTTCAATGATTGCCATTTAAGAGTGGATCTTTTGGTTCACCTCCACCTCAGTTTGTTATAACAAACAAGTCATATTTGCTTTTGAAATGCAAGGGAAAATTGGATGAAGAGGAATGCAGAAATGCTTTCTGGGGACCTTTTATTCTTTAAAAGGAAACTTGAAATCAGAGTTTTGATTGCTCGAGTGCTGTTTACCATTTAATCTATCTTGATAGAGTAGTAATTTAAGAGTTCTCAACATCTTGCTTCAGACACTTAACAACTTTTAGTATTTGGGTCCCAGCTGAACATTTTAACTCATGCAAAGGGGACATGAAAACAGTGACCTACCTCTGAAAACATCTTTTTAAATCAGAAAAATGTGCACGGTATGACTGGAAGGAGAATTTTGTAAGTATCAAAATGGGAATTACGAATCAAAGCCCACAGTCTCCAGTTTCCTCTAAATGAACAAGCAATTGCACACGACAGGATGTACATCAGCTGGCTAGTGTTTGTAAAATTTGGGTGCAGTGTTGTGCCCTAATGTAACATATAGTGTGCATATATTGGATGATAAATACAGTCCATGGACTTACTAAACTTATAAAATATTTTATTGGAGAGGAAAAAAGCCACACATAAATTTAAGAAATAATGTTTAAAGAATTGCTTTAGAAATAAGCAAATTTATTCTCTAGGGAGGACTGCTGAGGAAAATTGCAAAGTTACTTCCATGTATAGTAAAACCTTATGCACATGTTTGTTCCCTACTCCCTCTAAACCAGCAGTGCTTCAAGTTACTTGTCCAGCTTTTCCCTCCAGTTCCGTTCTGCCTCTCAGCTCTTACCAGTTATTGAGAAAAGAGCATTGGTAATGCAGATTTTTAAATGCAGATCTTGGCTCTAATAAAAAGGCTGAGGAATAAGCAAGACAGTTAGACTAGATGATCTCAAGAGGTCTCTTCCAACCTGAATGATTCTGTGATTCTCTAACAAATTCAAACATTCTCTTTGCTTGGAGGTGGGATACATTTCCACAGTCTGTTGAGCTGTAGGAATGCACACCAATTCATCATCACCTTCCCTGTTCCCACAAACACTCACCACAGTGCTTTATTGTTTAAAAATGGGCAGTCTCCACCCAGTTCTTAATCTAACAAGGTGTTAATAACAAATAACATAAAAAAATAGGAGTATTAAAGGATTATTAGTATTCAGATAAATAGTAGTTTCAATTACTGATTTCAATTATTGATTAAGAAACGGACACAGGAGAAGTTATTGACCTGCAGAATTCAGGACTATAGATACTATTCTGTTTCCTTTCTTGCATAAATTTTTCAGTACTTGACTTTACCCTTCAACATCTAACAAAATTATTCTCAGGAGAAAAAGTAAATTTGAGATTATTATTTTACATGCGAACCAAGCTACAGTTGATTGCATTTAGTCATCTTTGATTTTACCTTCTCTTCAGGTGTAATCTTTTGGCTTTGGTGTGGATTTGGCACAGTTGCTATAAGGGGTTCTAATCTACAGATCTTATACCTCTCTATTGCCTTATACATGTTGACATTCTATTATCCTATTTCCTTCATATAGTGGGTGTATATTCTTAAGTGTATTATCTTCAGATTCTGTGAACTCTTTGGAAACCTAATATGGCCCCAGCTGCAATGATATTACCTATCAAAAATCTGCTTTTCATAATAATTGCAGAGAAAGAAACTGATAAAAAAAATACGGTAATGTTAGTTATGTAGAAATGACGTTCATTACATAGATTTCATCAGTGAAGAGGATCACTAACTGTAATTACACATGAAAAAATTATGATAATTATACATATAAAACAGGTGTTATAACTAGTGCATGTATAAGCATATCCTAACGATTCTTTTAGTTCATTCTAGTGCAATACATAAAATATGTCACTAACTACTGCTTTGAGCCTAGTTCACCTGAAAGAGGAATATATGGTCAGTTTATATATTCCAAACTTATTGGTTGTCACCAGTGTAGCTCCATGTACTTTAAGTTTTAATGGTATATGTATCATCGAAAGAGATTATATTTCTATCACATAAAAAATTGGGAAGCTCCATCCAACAATGTGTCCAAAATGTTAACATTTTGTAGGCACTGAAATACGAAGAAATTCCAGACTTTAATCCTCATTCTTCTCCCTATTGTGAAGGCTGCAGGCATTCAGATTTGAAGTCTCTGGTTCTGTGTTTATTTCCTCACAAGCTCTATTATCTTCCATGGTCACAAAATGGCAAAAAATGTCACTTATTTTGTAGAGAAATTATAAATAGTCTGGTGCCCCCAAATATGTGAAGGTTATTCATTTTTAACTTAATTTTATCTTCCAGAGAAAGACAGAAAATCCGTAACGTATTCTGATCGGTGGAGCTGGCGCGAATTCAGATTAAGTCCAGTGAAATCAGTGAAGTTTCTGTGAATTTTCAACATAGAAAACCTTCAGGGAAGATCCTCATAGAAACCAGCAGAGATAAACCACTTTGTATCAGCTGAAGATCTAGTCTAGTGTCTGCTTGTGCCACAGGACAATTAAAAAACTGGTTGCATAAATATATGTAGTATAGAGAGATATACGTGTAATGTTAGACACTCAGCAGCACATTCCTATTATTGCTGGAATAACAAAATCCACAGTGGGGAATTCTGTCTAAATAAATAGTCAGTCTGTTATTGAATACAAGCCAGTTAGCAGATTGACTACAAAGATGCCATCAATTTGAATCAAGAGGATGCTTTTACAAGTTGCAAATATCTTCTGACTTTTCTCTGACTCATTAAAGCTTTTATGAATCTTGCCAGATGTTTAAGGCCTCAGGGAAAGTCAAATGTACATGGAAAGATGACAAAAGAAAAATGGGTAGATAGAAACACTAAGAATTATGCTGCATTTTTGGTTCTAACATAACATGCCTGCTCTGGCATTGGCCTTTTCTTTCTTTGGGGATACAGTTTCTTATAGTACTTTCGTTCTTTTATAAAATAGAGCCGTGAATTTTCTGACATTCAAAAAACTTCTGGTTAGCCATAATGCTACATACTTTTAAGTTGGCATTTTAGCTGCAATTTATAGGTCATCTTACACACTCTGTGGGTCTGTTTTGACCACTGTTGAAGTGGAAGCATTATAAACACAGACTGGAGATTTGGTAATCTTGGTTTTTTTCAGTGTGTCCAAGAATATTTATTAAACATTATCATTTAAGAAACTGATGTAAACATCCTTTATTCAGAATTGTATTGAAAATCCTTTGAAAGTATATATAATTGCTAAGTTTACTATGTGTTTCTACAGCAGCCCTACAGTAGCAATCCCGTATGCAATGCAATAGTCAACTTTTCACAGCACATTTAATTCTGCTGCTGCCATAAAGCATAAAACATTCCTACTAAGCTTGAAATGCAAAATCAGTTGGCAGTTCTGGGCCTATGTTAGGAACAGTGGTCTCCTGATTTTTATAGACAGACTGTATTTGCAAATCAATTATCTTAGCAATTTTGCCACAACAGAGGGGTATACCCTAGGCTCCCAGAAATGTGGGTGGTAATACAGCCTGCAGCCTGGAATAACACAGGGAGGCTGCTTGATGCCAGGGAGATAGGCTCCTGCTAAGGCTGTGGCAATGAATCTCCCTTCCTACAGTTCAAGAGCAGAGAGCCAAAATACTCTGGCTCCAGACTGCAGTAGAATTCAACATTTCCTCTTAAATGATCCATAAAGAGCCAGGAAAATTCTCACCAGCACAAAAAAAGCCAAAAAAATTGGATGACTTAAAGGATAAAGCAAAAGAGGTTCTGCAGTGGTATAGTGGATATTAATACTTACATGCTAGGGACAGTTTTGAATTTACTACAGTAGCTTGATTACTTTCCATCTCAGCTAAGTCCAGTCAGAAATGTAATAAAATCTTGTAGTCAAAGAAAAGAGGTTTAATATCATGTCTGTTGCAGCTGACAAAAACCTACATTAGAGCAGCTCCTTCCAGTGATGAGGAACGGGATTAGGCACTAGTAGAAAATGTGTCCCTAAAGACCATCTAGAAGACCACAGCTCTGTAGCGATGAATGTTTAATTCCAACAAGATATATTACAGTAAATAATTAACGCTTAACAATACAAGGTGGTAGAAATCTAATAATTACATTGCATTTCTTAGTAGCATTTCCCCTTATGCCAAACATTTCTGAAGTCCAACATGGGCCGTACTGAACACACGACAAATATCAAACAACCTGCAATCTGCTTTTTGCATAGGAAGTTTTGTGTTAGATTTTTCTGTGCTTCTTTCTATATCCCTCTCTAATCTGGCCTTCTGAAGTAATTCTATTTACTAAAAAAGGTGTTTTAAGTAAACCACTCAATACTATGGACAACATGGGGTAGAAAATAGGGAACTAAAGTGAAACGATGGGCTACTTCAGTCATCCTAACCAATCAGTAGAGAAACAGAAGGTAATTGCTCATATAATTTGATTCATATGTACAGCACTCTCAAAAAAAAAGAACTAAAAGTATTAGAACTGAATACTGGGTAATTAATCTTTCAACTATTGGAAAATCTTGGCATAATAATTTAAGTTGCAATTGGAACTATTAAAAGCAAAACCTTTGATTGTTGAGAAAAAAAAAATGAAAAGGTCATATGGTAAAAATAGTTACACAGACAGACTGGGAGAGACATAATTATAGTCCCACTATTGTCTGTGTGTGAATACTTTATGACATTAATTAGTGAACATATGTAAATGTATTTTTACGACTACTTTAATTGAGTACATTAAAAACAAACCCACTATACAGAATTCATGTGCTATTGTTGGCCTGAAATTTTATCTAAGGCAGTTTTTAAAAGTTTTATTTATTTATTTACTTACTTATTTTGGGTGTTAAATCATTGCAAAGTTTTTCAACTTCAAAGTTGCTTTAACAAGTACTCCTTTGCCTTTGGATGCAGTCTTCTCATCAGCTACTGCTTGTCAAATTGAATATATGCATTCCTTTTCTGGTTTCTTCTCTCCCTACATTCCCTCTAATACACCTGGGTGAGATTTTAAGCTGTAATGTTAAATGAAACAGAGTTTCCAGTTCTGGAAGTGCAAAGACTACAATAGCTTTATGCCCCCTCTGTCCCTTTTTGTTTCAGGGCTATTTGCAGAGGAAACAGTAACTCCAGCTTCAATTTAAGCAGCGCTGAGGGCTTGTTTGCACGGTAGCAGTCTCCTTAGGCTTTCCATATTACAGTCACTCCTGCACTGGTGGCAGAGCAGTTTTTTTGACAATACGGTCACAGCATCCAGGTTTCCCCTAACCTGCCCTGTTCATTCTTCCTGAGAGGATGGAGATGCTTTCATTCATCAGCTTCTGATGCTTTTTCCTAGACTAAAATTATAATTACTTTATGTCAGGGGATATTTTTTACTACACCAATGTATTTTGCCCCACATAAAGGGGCCATTGGGCATGATGCAGATAAAAAAATAACAGTAAGGGAATGTCTCATTCCTACAGAGGTGGACCAGATCTTGAGGCTCTACTTAGATTTGCTTCAGGTTTATTTTGACTTTGGGGTTTTCCAGAGTCAAACAAAATAGAAATTGTGTTAGAAGGATGCCAAGATTATCTCTATTGCTTTAGTCATTTTTGTGAATCAGAGCCAGCTTGTTTTTTTCCTATTTTTACAGTTTCATATCAGATGGTTTTGGAGCCATTCAAATTCCACACCCCCAGCCCCCTGTCCCCTCCAGCCCTGGCCCCCTTACGCCCCGTGCCATGAGGTTACCTCTGCCTAGTGATAACTTCAACTGCTCCCTGTGAGTCAAATATTTATTTGGGATGGAAAAGAATAGGGTATCCCCAGCTTTACTGGAGCTAAATTCAACTCCTCATCACAGCAAAGGAATTTCTAAAAGAAAGTCTGGGGAAATCTATGTAGCCTGATAGCTATTTACATGCATAATGAACTCTCTTCCTTTGCTGATCACTCATGCAAGCATCTTATCAAGTGCTGTACTCTTATCAAATTTTAAGGGTGCTTGTCTAAACAAATTGGTAAAGAAAGAATTTGCTGTGGGACAGGCTCCTCTTCAGGAGTCCAAGGAATTATTCTTTTTTTAACAGGGATGCATGCGAGGAAAACTTTTTAGGCTCAAGCAGATGTCAAAACTGTCTGACAACTGCCTTGCATGTTTCCAAAATTACACATGCTACTGGTGTGGTATAAATAGATTTCAGTTTTATAAAACATCAAAAAAAATTGTGTGAGAGCTAATTTGGAGAACCAAATGGATTTTTTTCTCTAAAGTTTTATGTTATTTTGTTGTTTCATTGTACAACTGTGTGATGTTTATGTATGCATCTACACACTGTAATATTGTTGTGGTTTTTTTTTTTTTTTTGCTAAATACATTTGGCTGAATACTGAAGGAGCACACTTTGGTGTTTACAATTTAATGCTTACTGTGATCTGTATTTTCACTTTATTTATCATTCTATGCATTTGAGTAATCTTTATTAAGCAAAAGAACATTCCGAATACCCCCAAAATTTCATACCTAGCACATGAAAAATTAATTTACCTTAATACGTCACCCATGTAGGTGCTGCTACTTTTTATTTCTCTTATGGGAACAGTTTCAAGTTGGAGTTCTTTTGTTCTTCATGCTTACAAAAATGTGTATTCTCCGTCACATAAACTACATTTAAATATATATGAAAGACAAATCTATAAATCATTATTTTACATATGAGAAATTGAGGCAGAAAGGAATTAAGACACTTTAACATCACAGAAGGATTAAGGATAACTTGCCCTTTGATGGAAACATAGTGAAGAAATGGTGAGAGGAACCCTAAAACCAGTCAGAAAAGTGAACTTCTCCTGTTTCTACTTTCTCCAATTCAAGTTTTCCACTCTTCCTCCCATTCCTTTTAAAAAGCAGATGTGAATCAGCAGAGATACTTGAGTTACTATGAAGTTCTGTAAGTACTGTAGTCTACAATAGCCTATCAACCATTTTGGGATTGCAAAAATCTTTTATTCTTCTAGAATAACCACACCAAAAAAAAAGATATCTGTGATCTTTTTTTTTTTTCCCCCTCTTTCACTTGAGCTGATTGACACAAAAGATTCTGGTTTATGAAAGGTTTGTCATCAAAAAGACACACAAAGCCAAAAATCTAAACAGTCCATTATTTTGAAACAAAAACACTAATACTTAGCATAGTAAGCACTTTTGTATTAGCAACATCTTGTGAAAAATGAGCTAGTCCTGAAGAAATGTTCCTGCATGCTAGTTTTGGCAATAAGCACATATACTTCATCTCATTTGAAGGTTACTTCGGTTTCCGAAATGGAATTCCTAGATTTATTGCAAAATAATCTGGAACAAATCTCTATAATACTATGACAAGGTAATTTTTTACAAAACAAAATGTTACTTTACTATTCATTCATTGCTATGTATGAGGCTTCTGTCTGTCTCTTAAAGCTGTTCTAAGAACAAACAGCTTCTAGACAAATCCTTCTGTTGACTTCTGATTTCCTAATAATGTACACTTTAAAGCACTGTTTATGTCAGAATCCAAGGGACTGATTCTCCGCTTAGTTACACTAACATAAAACACACCTTTGAAAGATTCTATAATTGCCATCGGTAATAATGTTGGATTTTTTGTTCTGGAAAAGATTTGATTCTTGGAAATTTTTTCCTTGATCCAAGAAAGACTTTTAAAAAATGTTTTAAAATTCTAAAAGTTGATTGATTTTTGACCTGTAATAGATATTTCAATTATACTGTATTCTAATAGATTTCACCTTCATAGCCAATAGGTATCAGAGAAAAAACAGTGAAGTTTTTTGGTGGACTTTACAGGGGTCCTAGCACTTGAGGATTGCAGAAGGCCCTGCTGCAAAGATTGCCCAGCTTTGCTTTAGGGATTTTGAACCACAGGTATTATTTAACCTTTACACCCAATGTACATCCTACTGTGCTACAAATATCATCACAGAAGTTTTCTGTGGGATTCCTGTTCCCAGGAAGAGCTAGTAGTGTTCAGTGTCTGATTTGGATTCAGAGGGATAAGTACTATCATCCCCAAATGTACATGCCCATAGTCAGCTTTGTTATATGCAAACTAACTACAGTTTCCCAGCAAAATGATAGCTTGGCTTCTTCTTCAGCCACCTACTGAAACCAGATTATTGTAGACAGCATGTTTAACTAATTTCCTGCCAGTTTGAGTTTAATTGTCTTAACTATCATTTCCTGTGATGCAGTGTTATTGTAACATGTCCACCTAGTTAACAAGGATGATGTGAAACATGTTTTTTTGTATTTTCAGTGGGTGTGCTACTGAAAAATAACCGGAACACATATTTTAGCAGGTGTGTTAGTCTTGGCTATTCTTCCAAGCTGGATTTCCTGGTGCCTTTTGCTGTTCCCACATCTCATCTCATCTCCTATCCTGGATGTGCAGTGTAAGAAAGGGCAATCCTTTCAGGGAGGAGTATGGCTGTATTGACCTTTAGAAAGCTTAGTGGATGAAAAAGGACATACGAAATTGAACAAGATGGATTTATAGTGTTTCTGGCAGTACAGGTTAAACAAATACTGAACAAACTCAAAACAGAGCTGTCCAAACTGCACAGTTTAACACTTCGGCCCCATAGAATGACTCATGGGAGACTGGTAGAGGGGTATTTACTTATTCTGGTTTGAACTATGAATCAGGCCAAGCGATACTGAAGATTGAAAGGCTGGCTAAGTGTGCTTGTAATGAGCCTCCCTTTGCAAGTCCAGGTCAGGCTCCATGCTTTGACACTGACATTCAGCCTGTCAGATGTAACCATTTCACATCATTAGTTGACAATGTTGCCTTCAGCAAAACAGAGGTACAGGAAAAAGAGTAGGGACATCTCTAAGTTTTTGCTTTTGCTTTAAAAAGGTATCTCTGTACTTAGCCAGGGAAGGAGACTGTATTTAATTGTGTGTTTGAACTAGAATTTAAAATATGGGTTTGGGTCAAAATAAGTGTAATAGTGGGTTTGTGCTCTAGGAAATTAATATTAGGTGAATTATCAACCCAAAATCTACTTATAAAATCAAATATACCTCAAAAAAAACTTGTCAGAACATTTCTAACATACTTGGTAATGTTAACTTAAATTCGGACTTAGGCATTTTTCAGGTTTAGATACAACTTCAAATCGTGACCATGAATTTGTTTAAGATCCTGGGATTTCAGTACAAACCCCACTGAAAATGTGCATGCCCTTACATTGCATCTCAGATTCTAATCTGGAATCATTTAGAAGTTCTTGTGGGCCTTTTAGTCCCAAAGAGTGTCTATAAACAGTAAGTACTATTCAGAATGGAATTTTACAACACCGGAGAGCAGAGGTTTAGGGACTGAGGAATCCTTTCACTTGTGAACCTTGTAGGGTAATTTTAAGCAGCAGAATATAACTTCCCAAATGGAAAATTAGTCACAATACTTGAAGAATAGCTATATCATTGAATAATATTCATAGATCTTTACTGCGCTCGAGAGGAGGCTTTATTATTGTCCCAGAAAGATAAACCAAATGAAATTCCCTAATGTAACAGAAATCTGGAATCTCACATATCCTTGCAGATGTGAGCTCTCAGGAATAGAGGAGAAAACAAATAAATTTTGGCTAAATAAATAAGTGCATACAATGTACAAGTGCAAACAGACCATTTCCTAATGATGAAAAGCTTCAGGGCATGAAACTCTTGCTTTTATTACTCTAGATCCCAGAAGGACAAAAGCATTTACATATTATTGTGCTGATGCTATCAACCTAATCACATGTGCTTACCCTGTTGTGCCAATGACAAACTTATCTGAAGGTCAAAAGAAGAATTTCTTACAGAAGAGCCACATTAGTGTTTGGGCTTTCCTTTGTTCTGTTTCATCCCCTTGGCAAGCTGTAATTTTATCTCCTGTGGTAGGAAGCATCCCTGGGTTTTGACACAATTGCAATTTCAGTCATACAAACACACTGAAGTATGCATATTGCTTACATTCATATTTGTGATCCTTGGCTTTGAGCTGTGAGTTGAATAGACCTGTGGGAGAGGTGGTATGTTAGTAAGTACCGAACCCAAGAGAGCCTCTGAGAGACGTTACATCTGAGAGAGACATCCAAGTCACATTTCTACTCCACCTTTCTTCAGAATGGGTAAGGATGATGATGTAGTAATAATGCATCCATCTGCACTGTTTAATAATCAGGGAGTCCAGCAGGGAGAGCACACAGAGTATTCCAGGTATTCCTGCAGCCCTCTTACTCTCTACTTAGAAAAGAAACATGCAAATTCTTAATTTCTGGAAAGCCAGGGTCATTGTCCTGGAAATCTGTCAAAGAATAGTGGCATTGCAATATTTTCAGAAATATTTTATTTGGTTTGCAGTTTTTCAGATCTTCAAACAAATTTGGTTTGGTTTTATATAGTGGCAGATTCTTATTTAGTTGCCCATTACCCAATAGCTGGAGTTCTATCATTTACCTTACGGGTACACTGTGAAATTGTTTTAATAAAGAAGATTAAATGGTTAGGTTAGGGGCATATTGCTCATTGATTCTCTGTCCACTCTTGTTTTTTGCCATACTATTGTAATATGTGCCACAAAGGAGTTGTTTATTATTTTCACTGTTTCCCATTTATTAACAATAAGTTTGATCTAAGCAATTCTACGGTCAACTAATTTTCTAAGGTTTGTTCTCTTTTCATGTCAAGTAGGTCATAAGAATGGTTAAGCTTTTATATTGTTTTTCTTTATTTTCAAGAGGACATGAGTTACAGACATTCAGCTACCTAAAAGAAATAAAATAAATACTTCTGACCTTGCTGGAGAGATTTAGATAGGGTTGTTAAATTTCTTTTTAACACTTTTAAAAAACCAGAGCTTCTTGCTGGAACCTCCAGCAAATAAAGTACATAGCAAAGGATAATCAGCGAACGAACTGACTGAGATTTATATCCTACTAAAGATTGATGCTTTCATGGTAACATCTGAGCATTTTGTTGACTGTCTTCTAGTCCTGCATTCATTTCCAAAGCCTTTGGTCAGCCTTTAAAACGAAATCCAATGAAAAATTGCACAGTTAGGTATAATCCTTTGGACAGAGCGTATCTGACGAGGCAGTTCAATAATGGATTATTGGATAAGTCTATAATTAAATGCTGGCCTTCAAGAAATTGTCTTTCTTGTTTTTATGCTTCAAGCACTCTGAAACAGAACCCAGCAATGAGTAACACATAAATCTCATAATATACCTGTAATCCTGCTGGGGTAACCTTATCTGTTGCTGTATTAAAGACAGAATATTCTCTGCTTATAGGACCTTAATATAAACGTGTATAATAAGTTTTAAATGGTAATCAAGTCCTTTCTCCCAGCTGGTCATGGTTGTACTTCAAGAATTATGAATGCTTTCTATCAAAATTCTTCAATCTAAGGGTTTTGCTGATTTAGCAGTATTCAGCTATTGCAGCATTATTGGCTGCATTGTAATTTATGAATCCATCGTTGTCTGAATCACATGGGAATGTGCAATGCATCAGCAGTGGATATTAATGGAAGGAAAGCAGCAGGCAGAGGCCAGGCCAATGTTATAATTAGAGCTCTGGCTTTGGATTCAAAATCTAGATAATATTCCCGGTCCTGTTAAAAACTTCCTGTGCAATCTTGAGCATATCACCTAATGTGGGGTTTAGCTCATCAGGTTTTAGCAGACAAAAAGTTGTCTAAGTCACTTAATTAGACTCTTTATATCATAGGGAGAGAGCAGTATCTCCTGGAGACAATCCATCTCACCTAATTTAGATCCCTCATTCAGTCTTCCAGTTAATAGGTTTTTTGAGGGTTACCTCTTGTCCCAGATTTTGTTACCTGAGCAAAATTAAAACTCAGCAGTGGCAAAAATAACTCTGAAATTTCACACCTTGTCAGCAGACATTCTCAAAATGGATTTGCTGATCTTTTTCTTTTTTTTTTTTTTTCTTTTTATCCTGCCACTACAACTACAAGGACCATCTGCATTCAGATCACAGCAGAATTTGTGGGGAGGGTAAGCAGGACACCATCTCTATGTATTACTTTGGAGACAGGACCACCTGGTCACACCACCTGTTGCTCAGCATGTTGAGGTGAGAGCCATTTCGTTTATTCTCCTTCCTTCTTTCATGAGAAATGGTAGTCCCAAAGTGGGGAAATAGAGGTGGGGCGAGGGGGAAGAGTGTATAGACTTTAACTCACAAGGAAATACTAGTGATGAGGAAGAGTGTTGCTTCGTGTTTTGCAGCTCATCTCCTCTCAGCTTGTTTCAGCCACTCCCACAAGTTTGGCAGTGGTGGTGATGAGCAGCAGACAAAAGCAGTGAAGAGAAGGATGGTGGCTGAAATAACTTACTGAGGCTCCATCTAGACTCTACACTTCTTTGCACATTTCATTTCCATTAATTTCAGTTAAGGTGGATATTGGATTAAACAAGTTGACTCACGTTTTGTCCTCTTTCTTTTCAAAATGATTACTTTATTTTAATTGACAAAAAAAATCTTTTACTTTTTTAATGACTGCTGCTCAAATATTATGAGTGAACCCAACAACAGCTACAGCAGGATATTTATGTTAGCAATAAAAGTAATGTGATCTTGCCACAAGGTTAGTTTGAACAAGGTTATAGAAGGTGAGCTACTAGGATTTCAGCCTAAAATTTCAATTCTGGAAAAACAAAGACATTATGACTCGGAACAAAAATCCTCAAATCCTTAAATTCCCTTAAAAAATCCAAAAATCCATAAAAAAAAATGAGCTGAAATCACAGAAACATTTGATTTTAACTGTGACATTTTTCTTACATCCTTCAGGCTTTTATTTGTTGTATCTGTAAATTTCAGATTTATTATGATACTAATTTTTAACAATATAGAATATGTAATCAAGTTAACCATATTCTCTTTCATTGTCAAACCTTTGTCATCGACAGTAACATATTCTTGCAAAGTATTCTCATCATGATTGAAAAATACTCTTATGTATTTTCAACCAGTTTTAATTAGTTGCTCTAAACTAGGAAAATCATCTTACAGGCAAGGCTTTGCATGGACACTTTGGAGGTTGGTGTTCAATTTGAAAACGGCATTAATGGCTCTTCTGTGGTCTTTGGGAAAATTATTTATTTATCTTGTGTTTCAGTTCCTCTTCTTTAAAATAAGATTTTTGTTAATCGGTGGATATTCAAATATATTAGTTAGATGCTCAAGCTAAATAGTTTGACACATTTCAATTTGAAATTTTCAAATTTAGATTGTCTGATGACACTGTTTGCAGTTATCTATATAGACAAAAAAATAAATAGTTCAAATGAGTAACATGAAAAAGTAACATTTCACCTTCAGCCAACACTCCAGTCCAATCATTAGTGACTGAAAACTGTTCTCATCTGTAGGCTGAGCAGTACAATTTTTTGGTGGTTTTAGTTTATTTCTTAATGGACAGATGTGTATATCATTAAAAATCCCCTTCACAATTAGCACTGCTTGGCACCAGTGGTGGGAAGATTGGAAAATGACCTGGGCTGAGACCAACTTTCCTCTAAACTGTACATGTGAATTCACTACAACAGCAATGAGAAATGAATATGGGACACTGGAGGAATTTTCCTTCCCTGTGCACCTGCTGGATTAATGACAGATTTCAGACTGCCGCACAGACAAATTGAGTATTTTTAAATAATTGATGTACCTCAGAAAAACAATTATTCAGATTTTAGTGATATATCCATTTCACTTTCACAGAATTCTTGAATCTCTCCATTCCTCCAGGAGGGATTTATTTCTTGCTAGTAGACAAATAATGCAATTTAGCATGTATTTTTCTCCTGAGGAGAAGGAGATTATTTTTTATTATTATTTACTTATTTTTGAGAACTGTTTCTATTTTTGTGCCATCTTACATTCTAAATGTGAACTTTCTGGAAACTGTATGCCTCAAAAGAAAATACAATGCTATTCGTGTAAAAGAGCTGGCTCAGTCTTTTTATTTGATTGACTTCTTATGTCATGGTACTTGGAGGAGATTAAAATAGTTCGATAGTTAGTATTAATAAGGGTCATCCATTTACAGTTTGCTTTGGAAAATGACATTCAGCCACTTTCTTCCCTTGATGCATTGATACTCAGAGAAGGCAAACTGCTTCAAAGAATGTCAAGGAAATAAATCATGTCTATATATAAATATTTATAGCAACAAATGTATCCTCCCAGACCACTGAAGAACAACCTTATTATCAGACAGTTTATGCTGAGAATTATTGGTATTAGACAGCTGTTTTGCTGAGAAATATTTGGGCAGGATTAAATAGATTCATTTTAACTAACACCATACCATGTAAATTATAACAAAAACTTTTCCAGTAAACCTTAATAATTGTGGACCTGTCTTTAGACACTTAACATTTCTATGCATTGCAAAGACAGAAGAAAATAGTTATTGAGTTAGGTTGGTAGCTTTTTATACACATTTTATGCTGATGTAAATACAGACTGTAGAGTAATTAAATATCATTACTTATTCTGCTTAAAGATGTATGTTGTTAAATTAAATAAAATAAAAAAAAAAAAAAAGAAGAAAGAATAAGCAAACTCGTGGTCAGAGCAATCTCTTCCATTGCTACCATGCCCGCTGACTTTATCTTCGGACAAAAAATTTAAAATCTCTGTTCACTGATTGTTTTCTGAAAGAAGATGTAAAACCCAAGTACATGTGTGAACCTGAGAATAAAGAGACTAAATAGTGTGAACATCAGCATTCATTTTTCTGAATGTATTTCTTCCACTCCCTGTGCATCCACTTGTGCCCTTGATGAAGAGACCCTCTGGAGTCCTCCAGCAGTGGTGATACAGCTGATACAGCTACACAAGGGTGCTCAGGCGTGTCTGTTCCTTTTAAGAAAGGAAGAGACGTATTTTAGATTACTGTTTGGATTCATTAAATGTGCTAACACTTGGCTTATTATTGAAGTTTTCAACTCACCCTGAAAATGGATTAGTAATCTGTTATTTGTTTTGAAAAAAGAAACAGCATGTAGCTTTCAGTTTTAGTCCTTTGTATTATAATATACAGGATTGCAGAAACAATATAAAATCTACAGTATCCAACTGTAACATACCATCTGGGTGCTCCTACAAGTATTTCTTTTTGGTTATTGACTTTGGTCATCAAAGCCTTAAATAATTTGGCCATATCTGCCCTAAGCATTACCTCACTTGCTGTGCTTTTCGGTAACAGGGGAGATAAGGCTTAGATTTTTACACTTCATGATTTGTCTGAAGTTAGGTCCTCTTTATATTCCAAATTTATCACTCATGGGGGCATGAATCATGTTTTGACTAATTACAAAGTAAGAACAGACCATGGCTAGAATGATAGACTACGGTTTTAGTTGAGCAGTGCACTCAACGGAAGGAGAAAACAAGTTTGGAATAACTTGCACAATACAAAGTTTTGTTCAATATACTATAAGCTGGTTTGATTTGTTAAAAACGGTGACCGTAACTGTAATCAAATCTGATTTGTGCTCTGGTGGCATGAAATGAAGAATCAGGTTTATGATACCAAAATTCAAATAGAGGATATTTTTAAAAAGCAACTAAAGGAAAAAATCAGGAAATGAAAATCCAAAGAATCATCATGGAAGTTGCTCAGAGAACATATGGGATCCTTACATATCTCAAAACAGATATATATGAATGTATTGAAAGGAAGCACAAAAGGATAAAATAGGTAAATTATGTGGGCAAGCCCAGTTTACATAGCCCAGTTTAAATACTAGAAAGTCAGGACAAATGGTGCTAACATAAAGAAACGAGAAGTGTGAAAGGTAAGATATAAAAGAAGATTAAGAAAAAAATGAAGGCATAAAGACAAAGAAGTCCTCTTTTAAATTATCCTGATAGATTAGAAGTATCGCAGAGTGAGCCAATGGGTCTGCTGGTCCTCCAGAGTACAGAGAAGCCAGTCAAAAACACAGGATTGCAAGGAGGATAAATGGTTTCTTTGCATCTGCCTTCACCACAGTGGGTGCTGGAAAGATGTCTACATCACAGCTACTCTTTAAAGTTAATTTGATACAGAGGTATCAAAAAGAGGGGAAGCAAAGCAAGAATTGAACTTGTTAAGGTTCAATTAGGGGCTGAAATACAAAATGCAGTACTATAGTAATCTCCTGTGATTGGCACCAGTCCTGCCAGTCACTGTCACAACATGCTGTTTTCAAGACTCTACTGTCTATTACAACGCTGATTTAGATAACAGCAACTGAACTTTTCACTTTAGGTGGGAAAAAGCAAGTGATGTATTGCTCATTATTACAGAGCATCCAAATGTATAGATGAACACAATGCAAAAAAAGATCCTTCTCTGCCATTGCCTGGCCTCCAAGGTCTGCATGCAGTTAGGTATATATATGAAAATCTAGCTTAGGATACTAATTGTTCTAGGTTCCCTCTGTAGTCGGTGTTCAGAGAGAGGCAGAATATGATTCCATTCATTTATTCTCTGAATCACCTTCTGGAAGTGTTTATTCAGTAATTCCTAGTTTAAATTGTCTTCAGAATCAGAATCAGCTTTTTCTTTCACTTTGATGATATTTTTGGTCCTGAGAAATTGTTTCAACCAGCCTTGTCATAAAGAAAACAGAAATAAAACAATTGCAGCTTCTGAGAGGAGTCTGAACTTTTAAAAGCTAAACTTTATGGACAACCATCAACATGATATTTTAGGCTTTCAAAAGTGTGTTTTCATGAAATGTTGTAGACAGCAGCTAAATTTTATCCCTACAAAGTAGGAGACTAACGCCTGGAATAAATTAAAGTTTGGTTATAAGGTAAGAAACTAAAAGAATAATGACATTTTCAGCTGGCAGCACTCCTTTCATTTTGTTTTCCAAAAAAAGACTTTCATAATGCTTCCAAGGACTTCTTAATCTATTTCTATCAATATTGTCTGCTGGCTAATTTTATTAGAGAGTGGGGAAAATGTCATGAAAACTGATGTTTTATTTTGGAAGATGATATTCAAAACTGGCAAAAGATGATGTAAATGATCCAAATATTGTAAGATTCATCATTGCTCAGTAGAAGTCCCTATTGCAATTCATCTTTCATAATCTGTAGTGAAACTAATTTTAACAAGTTCTGCAGGCTTCCTTTAAATAATATCAGGAAAGCTGTCACCATTATATGGACAAACAGCAAGAGTCTCTATGTTTATGCAAATTCTTTATAATTAAATTAAAGCTAATTACCTATAAGTATATGCTCATTTTTTACTTGTTGATGAAAGTAAATGTTGAGTTTAATTAAACCATAACCAAACCATAACAAGAATATTAAACCATAATAACAAATTTACAAATTTCCCAAATCTAGAGAAAACTAACAGTTGGATTAGAGCTGGTTCCTGGTGTCCATCTGTCATTTTACTCAATTTTTGCCTGTATGTCTATGCCTGTGCAGGCTTCTTTCAGGGTCCTCATACTTTCAGTCATTTTAATTAGCATTCAGCTGTGTCTCTAATCCACAGTCCAAACTGCCAACAATAAATAGGGACCACACATAGTGGTGAAGGATTTTTAGGTGTCGTCATCAACATTTTTGTGTCTCTTGTGGAATGAGACACCTGTGAACCTTCTGCATGGACAGAGCTGGGTCAATTTTCTTGACTTGAAAGGCTGAAAGGAGACAGGGGTAAAGTTTTAGCATTTCACTTTCTGGCTGTTTACCTTCTTCATGTCTTGGCTCTCTCCAAACCAGAAGTACAGAGGATCAGAGCTTGTCCTTTGTAACGTCTTTGAACCCATGCACACCTGCTTGATGCACAGAAGAAAAAATGTTTATCCATTTGAAATAAGTCAAGAGAACATTGCATAGCACTGTCTGAATCTGGCCAAGAAGCAATTGCTTTATTGCTGCAGCATGTGTTGGATCTTTATTTTCTAAACAGCCTGCTGGGAGACGTGCAATAAAACCCTTTTTGCAATCGTTTCTCTCTCCATGGCGCTAAGGGTTCCCTGTTCCATCCTGCTCCAAATAACACATGTGAACGCCTTGCCTTTTGTTTTTAAGTTAGGACAGCTCCACAGGGCACATATTAACACACATTAATGAATGGATTATGGGCTTGTCAGAGCTTCCGGTGATGAATTTAGAGCCCATTAAAGACTAGGCATTGATTGCACTGGAGACTGTAGCTCTCTGTTTAATCCCTAGCAGGTGGGCACTGGTGCAAGCTTCACCATCTTGCATCAGCAGTGAACCTCGAACGTGACCTCTCCAGAGGGAGAAGGGTAATTCATTTGCCGTGTTTAGTTTATCTTCACTTCTTTTTAGAGGGAGGCTCCTAACTGTGCTGAATTGTTCTAAGCGAGGAGTGGCAGATGTGTGATGTGGCTCAAGTTCTTGAAGGATTCTGTAGCAGTCGCTGTATGCTTGACCTTCAGACAGTTTAAAGTCAAGTCCCCACGGCTAAGAAATGAGTGTATATTATGAGCTCTGTTAAATTAACTGTAGCTTTCTTCGTGGACTTTCACTCCCAGGGCATACATTAAAATTACACTCCTGCAGCATGACTTTAATTTGTTAGGTAAAAGAACTGCTCAGTTAATGCAGTGCTTTTACAAAATAATACCTAATGAAAAAGGTGAAAGCAGACTAAATCAGGACAAATTTGAAATAAAGACAATTTTTTTCTTAAGGGTTATACAAACACAGCATAGTTTCTTTTCTCAATCATAATGCAGTCCCTTGGATATCATGTTAGTAATCAAATTTTAAAAACCAACCAACCAACCAACCAGACAAAAAATCTCCCAAAAACAAGAGGGAGGAATAAACAATTACGTATTTACTGAAGAAACAATCTGCCTGTAGATTGCTGAGGCTTAAGTGCACAGCCCAATGTCTCATTTCTTGCCAGACACCTTTCCTAATCACTATCAGTCACTGGAATATATTTTTGCCTTGAGTTTTGTAGGGATAGTTCCTCCTCTGGCCCAGGCAGCTGAAATGGAGTATGGGAAGGGAATGCAATCCATCACTCTTCAGATAATCTGAAGGATGTGCTGGAAGATGGTGCACTTGCTAGTGCCCCAGTGCCCCAGTTCATAGATTTTTCACAACCTTGCATGAGGAATGAACGCTTTATTGTTATCCGGCTGCTTAATTCACACTTAATTCAATCAGATTAAAGGAAAGTGTCACCAGAAGAATTTTCTTATTAGAGCCAAAATAGATAATAGGGTTACAAAAAGATAAAGGTGGAAATGATAGATTTGAAGGACTGCAAGAAAAAGTATGCTCAAATTACTTTAATCTTATACTAAGTTTAAATCATAATGCTTTCTCTTTCCCTTATCAAGCTGATTTGCTCTCCTTTCATGACTAGGTGGTTGCCAATGTTTCATTCCTTATACATACCATATGCCTCACTCTACAACTTTTGCAGATAATTTCTCCACTGAAGAGACTTCATCAGAATGCACCTCTTCTTGCAGAACATTAGTCCTCACAGACTCTCTCCTTTGAAGTCTTCTAGGAGGCCCAGAAAGATTTATCCTTCCTTCTGTAAGAGCTCTCAATTTCCTCATTAACCATGAGAAAGACTTCCCAGTTTCTTAATTAAACAAACAAACAAAAAATTAAAAAATCATTGTTTTGCTACCTTAGAGTTGAAGGTCTCTCTTTGTTAGACCAAGCACTGTTGTATTTGACTGCTTTGTCAATAACTTTGTGATTTAGTAAGGGATAAAACTATTTTTTCTTTTCTCCTCCCTTCTTTGGGGATTTGTTGTCATATTTTCACATGGAATGTGCCTCATGATGGACTTCATGTCTGTATCTCTGTGTACCTTAACAAACACAGTCGATATAAACCTTGAACAGAATACATGAATGTAGCTCATTAGCTGGTTCTTGACAGAGGTGAGACATGGTGGCAATTCACTCTCCCTCTTGTCATATTGTCAGTTATACAACTATCAATTGATTTAGGTGACCTTTTTATATTTTATTTCTTTTATCAAAAAACTTGAACCAAGCAAAAATCTAAAGATGTGAGAAGTAAGGACCTGTTTATTTGTTTTGGTGAATGGATGAAAAAAAATCAAACTGTAACAAGGAGGCATAATGAAATATTGAAATGTCACCCCAAAATATAGGTCTTCCTACGCCCTTTTTTTCCTCCAACCTTTAATTAAAACAGCTAGTTGTTTTAACTTATACTTTCCTTTTTTTTGTAAGCCTGTCCTCCCCATTTGTTCTTTTTTGCCCCTATGTTTTCCTGACTAAGACTGTAGCTTGACTGAGATTCACTTCTGCAAATAACATCAGCATGGGGGCTGAAAATGAATGTTGGTACAACACATTCAAGTACCCAACAGATGAATATTATGCAGAATTTGCAGCTGACCCTGGGGAAACCAGGTTTAGGATGAACTGTCTCAGCTTTTCTTTAACCCAGGAGGAACTAAACTTGTTCAGCTACTTTGATAGGACTCTTCATGCCATCAGGACATGGCTACTGTTAGGACAGTATATTTGTTTCCTGTGTGAGGCAGTGTACCAAGAAAAACAGAAAACTCCTGTCTACTAGAGTTTTTGATTTTCAGATACTTCACTGGTTTTGTGTTACCCATGCCTCTAGCATTCCTCTGCTTCTCAACAGCTGGTCTAAGTTTTGATTTTTGTTGACTTCAGAGATGTTTTATCAGGCCTGAACTGGAGCTTAATCAGAGTTTATCTAAACACTGACCTGGAAGCTGTAAGGCAGAGGAGGAATAAGTTTGCCTTCTGTCTCATTTCCCTTCCTTCCTCTGGCACCGACCTTGCTGACTTCACCACTTGAAATTTCATAAGAGCACTTCATGCTCATTTTGTATGTCCAGAGTCGTGGGTTCTTTTTCCTCTCACGAGCACTAGTCTGCTAGTAGATTGTATCATTCTTAGCACCTGTCCAAATTTATTAGACTATATAAAAGATTCTTCAGTTTGGAGACATTCAAAATGTGCAATTTTAGTTCAGTTGATTAGGTGTGAGATACATGTCACAGTGGACTACCTATGCAAGGTGACTGTCAACCACCGCACCTGCAGGAAACGTTATTTTCTTTGGGTAGAGGTACACAGTGTCAAGCGATTAAGCTCCGCTGCTCCATCTCGTGGGAGGAACTAAGCACATCACGATGCACTAGTCAGACAGGTGCAACACCTCTGTAGCCTGTTGTAACTGCTCCGAGCAAAGGGATAAAATCTCCATCTGCTGTGAAGGCAAAGATTCAAAAAGTAGAAACAAGTGACACAAACCCAGCAATGTTCTCTGAAGATGAGTTTTCATTTATGTACAAGTTTTCCTAAGTCCACTTTCACATTCCTCAAGAAATGAAATTCTAGAGATGGTTGTAGGTCTCAGATGTAGGAACAAAACCTGACCAATCACCTCTACTAACCTCCAATTAATATGTAGTAGCTGAGAGCTCCTGCCTTGTGGCTTCTTTAATATTCAGACTCTCTGACCCTACATAATCCTACGTGCTAAATCCTCATCCTCCTTTGGAATCTATTAAAACTGCATTTACTTAAAGCAATCGCAGCTAAGTGATTTTCATGTCATTAATGGTGGCAATGGACTACCTTTGTTACATT
The DNA here is from genome assembly GCF_964195595.1 of Calonectris borealis. Taxonomy (NCBI): domain Eukaryota; kingdom Metazoa; phylum Chordata; class Aves; order Procellariiformes; family Procellariidae; genus Calonectris; species Calonectris borealis. The sequence goes on from NC_134312.1 coordinate 9,798,748, forward strand.
GTTTCCCTCCAATTTATTTCTTAATCTTCATGTCACTTCAATCACAGAATAGATGTCTGTTTCTTGGGATGTTTTTGTGTGAATGATTGGTAATGACAGATCACCAGGCACTCTTTTGTGATGGTTTTATCAATGAAAATGTCAGTAAATTCCCTGTTTCACCAGCGTTGGTCGGCACAGTCCCTCAATGACTATTCTCCTTCAAAGAGTCCAGCCAAACAGGAACATCTCAGTAGGCCATAGAGTTTCCCCTATAATTCTGTGGGCTAACAAGTATGAAAAAATTTTTGGTTTTGATTATTTCAGTAAGAAAGAAATGTCAGCTAATATAAAATTAAAAGGAATTCTTAGCATAACATTTAACACAATAGTTAAAAATAGTAAAATTTTTTATCCTTCATATTCTAAGAAAGGCACAAAGTCTTTATACACACAAGCACACACACATTTTCATTTTGACAAAATTCTTCTTTCTCTGTTCCTTTTTAATGTACTATTTACATCTTAATAAAGACATATATAAGAACTTATTCAGTTTAATGATAGCTTTAAAGGAAAATTGTGCAAAATTCAGGATTGACTTCAATGTGATCTGGTGAAACCATGGAAGATTAAGAGGAAATTTAGTCTGCTTTTTATACTCACCAATCCTTTGGAAAGCAATCCTGATTCCAGCAAATATACCATGTAAGCAACTCTTTTCCCTTGAGGATTGGTAGTGTTGGGCCCTCAGAATGTATTATTGAGAGGGAAAATCAGCTGAACAGCCTCTATTACCTTAGTCTGGGAGGAATTCCATGAAAGTCAAACATGAATATTTTACTGGGGAAGGGAATGCCAGTTTGATTTGCTGTAATTTATTTATGAGTTAAATTTCCAAAGCTTTTTAAGACACATGTAGGTTTTTTGGGTCACACTCTGCTTTCATTACATCAATACACAGAATAACTTCATTGTCTTCAGTGAGATCATGACATATTTACACAGCTATGAATGAAATAAATATTATTGTTAACAAGTTAGGGTCTAGATTCCTTCACTTTGTTTACTCACACAAGCTGAAAGGACATCATCACTTCAGGTGTTAGATGGCTTAAGGAAATTTAACACATAGGGTCTAAATGTTCCCCCATGTAATCTATAGGGGAGTAAAGTCTCATAGAGTTTGCATTTGGCCATGATCTTCAATTATCTTTGTCTTGCCTTCCAACCAAATGAAAGTAAGGTGTGCTTTCGATAATTAGGTATAATAAGGTTTGACAATGATTAGGAATTTCCCTCCAGTCCAAAAAGCTGCCAGCAGTTGTCTGAGTTGTAGAGAGGCATAGGGTGAAATCCATGACAGCCCATGGCACATAGGAAGAATGGTTTGGAATTACTAATTGCAATGCCATTTGCAGTAAAAATAAAGGTAAAATTTGAACCCAAGATTGAAGACCATCTGATGAAAAAGAGCCCTAAATCCACCAAGCAGGCGTTTTAGATCAGAAAAAGAGAAATAGCGCAAGTTTCTTACCTATTTTGTGGTTCTTGATCTAGCAGTGAGTTTATAAGCAGGAGGAATTGTCAAATTCTTAGATGTTAGTGAATGATTTATTAGGTGTCCAAAAGCAAACCTGTGAGCCACAAGATATAAAGAAAACAGGCCTCAAATGGTCAGTCCAGATTTCCTGCTAAGGTAAAGACTGTTATATTCATTAGGGAATCTAACAAAGAAAAACATTACAAATATAAAAACCACGTCTGATCTTAAAGCTGTAAAGTAGGAGTTTAAGAAATTTCAAGATGGGTGATTTGTTTAACATTTGCGTTACCTGCATGACATTGTATAATCTCAGTGTCACACTCTTGAATGATAACTCTGAAGATCAAACTGACCACTTCGCCTCATGCTGGCTTTCCCATCCATTGCTAATTATGATGTTTGCCTTTGTAAGACTTTTATGTGCTTGGCATTCAAATGCCTTTTCCACTTGTGGCCTCAGCTGGTGTGATTCTACTTCAGCAAGAAGGCATGAAGCAGGGCTGTTTTTGTTTCCATGTTTCTCTTTCTATGCTTTCACCTGCCTGCTAGAGGTTGACAGAATTTTGTCAGAAACACCGGAATAATTCCCACCAGGTCAGTGGACAAACATTCAAGCTCAGTAATATCCCTTACCTACCCCGTGTTGTGAGATTATTAGATAATGTCTGCAAAGTGCTCCAAAATCCTTGGATGAAAAGCAGCATGAATGTGAAAAGCGGTACTAAAAATACATCTAGAATTTTAAATATGTGTGTGTGTCTGTGTGCGCGCACATAGGTGGGTATGTGTGCATCTGTGTGCATGTTTAAGCATATACACATATGCATTCCCATATACATTTAGAAACACTGTATTTAGGGATCTGTAGCTGCTGCATATCAGCACCACCCAGGGGACTTCTTGACACCTCTCCAGAACTACATATGAGACTCTCTTTTCCAGTATCAGGATTGTGCTCTGTATTTTTCCCAAGAAAGCCTATCCAGGGCCTTTGCAGAGAAGGTGTTCACCACATCAGCTGTGAAAACTGAAAAAAAAAAGCTTTTATAATAAAAAAGAAAGTGTATATTATATTATATTATATTATATTATATTATATAGAGAATATTATATATTCTAGCTTAGAATGCTCCAACAAAAATTATTCCTCTTAATTGCTCTCATTGCTTTCATGCTATCCCTTTCAGTTGAGGGGATATGAACTGATTATGTATCTGCATAGTTGATACGTATTCATGTATCCATATAGTACTGTGTACCCACAGACTTCTGAATATATAGTCAGCTAGTATCTTTTTTTTTCTGGTGTTTTTTTTGTTTGTTTGTTTTTGTTTTTGTTTTTTTTTCCTAGTAGACCTCAAATGGTTTGAGGTTTCCCTGAGTGTTTTCTACATTTCAGTATCTGTGACCGCACTCAGTCTTATTTGCAGGATCTTTGTAATAGATTGGCCTGGTTATTTTCTGAGAATTCTGATCTTAAAAAAACCTTCAGAATTTAGGCACATGGTGTACTTAGGAGATGGCATTCCTTTGGACTAATACCCAACCAAGACTGTCATGTGTTTTTTCACTGCTAAAGAGTTTTCTTAAAGTTTTCTTCATTAAAAAAAACTATTTGCAATTCATTTACAGCCAGTAAAGATTCTGGAGCACATTTCACATCCTTACAATGTTTCTTGTCCTCTTCTCAGAGTCAGCTCTACTCAGTAACAGATGTTGCTATGTTTCTTTTGTATCAACTTTGGAAAGTACTCTTGCCTCCTCTGGGATGAAAAACACTTTATAAATGTGAGCTTATTGTTATTTCTTTATGAGTATCTTTGACAGTTCACTGCTGTTACCCATGGAACTTTGGCCTGGTAATAAAGCTGTTAATAATACACTATCAGTCAACCTTAAGAAAGTAATACAGTATTTATTGGGATAGCAGCAATGTTTATCATTCTTGGTTCAGTGATATGCATTACTTGCGTAGTATTTCTGAGGGACAAACAGGGTTGCTGGTGAAAAGATGGAGATGATTCTGCAGAGGGCTGGGTACAAACTTTGAGTCAATGTTGGTGCAAATGCAGAATTTTCTACATTTTAGATGTGATACTCAGTGTACTGTAGTTTAGGGCTTGTTGTATATGTATCATTTACACACAAACTCTTAAGCCTGTGAAAACATGATGCCATTCCTTCAGTAAATAATGCTGGGGCGAGGTGGGAAGAAGAGCCCATCTGAACATTCATCGCTAATTGTATGTTAATGTTGAAGCTTGCAGTCCTTAATCCCAAATCTCTGTACTTTGGTGCTTTGTCAGCTACTTAAAAAACATCATCTTCCCCTGGAAATTATAACCCTTTATTTTCAGCAACCTATTCTTAAAAACTGTAATGAAATTTTTTCTCCTGTTTTGCTGGTCAAATAATGCATGTGTCTGTTTACCCAGACTGCAGCATAGTGTCACGGAATAGGCAAGGGGTATGTAACAGAAACAATAATTGTCAAACTGCATTTTTCTGCCTGCTCAAACTATACAGAATCTTTTAAATGCTTCTATCAATTTTGGTTATGCGTTTTCCATTTTACTTTACCTTTATAGTGTTATCACACCAAATATAACATAGATGGGATATCAGTGTCCTAGATGCTTTAAAAACACAAAGGCAGCCATACAAAAAAAATGGTGCCTGGCTCAAATAATGTATAGGCTGAAACAAAAAACAGAAGACAGAAGGAAAAAGTTTAAGAATGACATATTTTAATAAGCATGAAAGTCAGAGTTTTAAGAGAAAATTTGAAAAGGGAAAAATTACATAGTTTTGCCTATCTTTATAAGTAACATAAGTAGCAGCATGGGAGGAAGTAAGAAAGTGTTTGTCTGAAAATGTAACACATAGATAGAAGAATAAAGTGCCATGAGCCAACGTCTGTTGCCAAATTCTTGATACTGAATGAGATCATCTTCTGTCCTCATTTCAGTTATTTCTCCATAAATCATGGACACAAACTCTTGTGCTTTTCCTTCTAAATAGACAATAATGCAGAAATATTTACATTTTTATTGATGTACAAGTTTTCTCTACATCCTACACAGTTTACTTCTTCCACTAGGAAAGCTTTTTCCTACACTAACTACAGTATACTCCAGCTGATTTCAGCCTTTTATTCTTGGGCTTTTGGGGAATGGACACCTCAGGGATGCATGAATGAAAAAAACACATATATTTACAATACAAACTGGAAATTGCAAATAGCACTATAAACTGGAAAAGGCTGAAAATTACTGATATGAAGAAATCACAGTCGTCTTTTGGATAAGTGTAATTAAGAATAAGTTCCAGCTGTGATCTCTGTAGGCTTTAGAGTTTGATTGAATTAAAATTCAGCCTGCCATGTTCAGCTAAGTGAATATCATTTTATCAGAGTTACAGAGAAGCAGTATAACAGACCAAAGTAACATCAAGAATCCTATTCTCCCATTCTTTGTTTTAACATTGTTCCATATAATCTCTGTTGCCAAATGCTTGCTATTACACAATTCAATTCCTTCAGAAGCATCTAACCAACAAAAAGACTCAATCTGCCTGAATATGAATCTTCATCATTATTCAGTCATTACTAGATGTCAACATAGAAGACTAAATAAACTGTACTGTGAGTGAAAATGTAAGGAGAAAGTCTAAAGCAATACATATTTGTTCTGTTGTCTCTTCTCCATCACATATAATTTACTAATACCTTTGTCATAAACCAGTGGAAAACCAGCCTTTTTATATTGTTTTATAAACCAAGATGGGTCTCTTTGGAAATAGGTTTCTGACAGACCTATTCTTTACATGGTTTTGAATGAAGTCCATTGAAACTGATGTCACTCCCTGTAATGTATCCCTTTAAAATTCTCTTTACCTTCATAAACCAATAGATCTAAAAAGTCTCAAGACTGATGTCATGGAGAAATGTTTAAACAAAAGTGTGTAAAACTTGCAGTTTCATTTCTACAAACCAAGTCTGCTTCCAGTAGTCTGGCTTTACAATTAAAACAGTTTTAGAACATTGAAGTTTTCTAGTTAAGACAATGATGTCTGGAAAAATTGCCTTTTGATTAAAAGATTTTTGCCAAGTCATTTTAGACTTGAGCAATGGATTGTCACTTGCCATGTAGCACTGTTTAAGAAAAGCCCAGATAAAGAATTATGGCAGGGAATCGTGTATTTAAAACTGTAAATTCAATCCAAGAGAAACAGGAACAATACTTAATTAAACTTCATCCCTTATTTAGCAGTAGTTTCTTCATGTCTGAAATACAAGAGAGTTAAAGAAAAGAAAAAAAAAAAAAAAACATGTTAAACTGAACTGAAAAAGATACATTTGTTGTGGATTTGCACTCATATTATCTCAATTCTTTTGCCAGAATGAAAAAAAAAAATGGCTTTTTATTGTTTAATTCTACTAAGAGAACTATATGAAAAAGAAGGTTTAATATCTCTTTCTGTCTTAGCAATGAAGAGAAAACCACAAATTAATTGTGTTCGAAAGAAATGACAGCTGATATCGCTCAGAAAAAAAAATTATTCTTCATGTTGAAAGATGATTCTGCTAAGAGACTTGCTTGTTCGTTTATTCTGAGATCAGGTACAATGAAGTTATGTAATACATCATGGTTCCCCAGCCCACTAGAAATTAAACCAAAATAAATTCTTCATATCTCATTGGTATTCAGTCCTAGACCAGTACAAAATGGTGTCAATTAACACAGTAAACTTCAGCTAAAATATCTGCTAACAAATGTAGGATGTAATGGAATTCATAGCACAGTAACTTTCCATCTCTTGGACAAATAGCTATAGTACAGGAAGGGAAAGAAACTGTAGCAATCATGCTTCATATTGACTGCATTATAATAGAAACAAGGCACATGGATGCCATGGAAGCATGGATGCTTTCGGGGTATAACTGGCTATGTGAGTATATAGTTTAAACTCTTTTTTTTTTTTTTTTTTTTACCTTCCTTCTCTTCTCATATTTCTGTTTTCCTCTTCCATTAATTCAGGGAAATTTTTTATTGTCACCTGCAACCCACTAGACTACACAGTGTGATAGTTATGGGTAGCTGAAAATGGATGTGTGAAGCTAAGTTGGAGGGATGTAATCCATCAGCAAGTAACACAGATAACATCACTGGTAAGAGACAAGGTTATTGATATTTGCTTATCCCAGGAAATATTCCCCATTTGTACTGTGATTCAGTTAATTAGTAGACCCTGAAGAAGTGAAATTGCATGACAAAATTTGCTTCCCCAAATCAAGTAATGAACATACATCTCACTAGAAGGTTTTCTTATTTAAGATATCACAGTGTCTTGGAGGTATTTTCGGAATAAATGTATATAGGAAGCTTAGCTAGGATGAGGATAGGGATGGTGGAAGAAGAGAAAGAAGAAAAATGGAAGAAAATGAAAAAATCTGAGATAATTAATAATAATGATAACTACAAAAATAATTTTTAGAACTGTAGATATAGAAAGATAAGAGTCAAATTACTTAGTAGGAAACTCTGCTAGAAAGACAGGTAATTAGCAATATATCTTTCGCCCATTTAGCCATGTCATTCAAATGAGACATACCTGCAGATGTAAACATGTATTTTAAAAGCTCATAAAATTTTCGTGTAAGCTGATTTTACAGACAAATTTCCAGCTGTTGTTGGTTTATGGCTGTTACAAGACTTATGTCTCTTGGTTTGCGCCCATGAACGAAGTGTCATCTGCAGTCCAGCTATCATTTAACTGAATTTTGAATTGGTAATCTAATAACCTCATTTGTATGTGTCATAACAAGACACACAAATACAGTACTGATCATGGAAGTGAGAGCGTAGCAGGATGTGCCTAGCTGGGAATGCCACAGACAGGAGTTTCATGCTGTCCCTAAACCTCTGCCGGGGTATTGCTGATCTCACCAGAGACACAGAGAGTGGTGGCAGGGTCAAGTTCTGTCCAGCTGAGCAGTGATTTTGTTATGGAAACTAAATGTGGCCTGCATTATTTCTAGCAATGAGACTCATTTTTATTTTACTGCAAGTTAAATAACCCTCTTTCATTTCTAGGGATCGTAGCAGCCTGTGCTATGGTGATATGCCCCATACTCTACCTCAAGGCAGCTGAGGAATACCAATGAGATCTCTTCACCACAAATGAATTATAATGATATTTAAAATGCTACCCGACAGTTCATGACCAGGAATTAAAGGCAAGACACAGTCTTATGCAGCAGAAAATGTTTCCCAAACAGCAATCTGGCAAAATCAATGGAAAGAAATAAGAGGATAGATCATGATACACCTCTGTTTGGGTTTAAGAATCACCATCATAAGGAACACACACACACAGACATAAACCAACACACCCCCCCCCATAACTTCTGATGCTAAGAAGTAATAAGTTATTAAAAAGACAACATATTTTGGTGCACATTGTTGAAAGATTCTCCTGGAGTCAGCCTACTCGTACTTATAACTCATATTGCCTTTGAGGAAAAAGTGCAAGGCAATGCCTTTTACTATATGTTGATTCTGTCAGATCTGTGTGTTGTTTAAAGACATCATGATTTCTGGATGAAGCAGAACTGCATGAGAAATTGCATAGAAGCAAGAGAGATATCAGGATAAAATTGTAAATACAACAGTGGCAATCAGAGGCATACTGCATGTTTTCATCATCAGATTTTATCAACAATATTTCAGTATCTGAGTATCTGACCTGCATATGTAATAAATGGAGAGATGTATGTTCCTAACTTAGGTACTTACAATTAGTTGTTGAAACATGGATGGAGCCTGGATATTAAAACTGAACCCCCTTCACTAAACTGGGCCCCTGAAGTTAGAAAGTACCAAATGTAGCCGTCATTTGAGAACATAGACTTTAATTTAGTAGATAGTAAATGTGTGTTCTCTGTTCAAATTACAGTTTTATGAAAAAGTTTTCAAATTGCCTGGTTTTCAGGGTAGGATAAGTTGTAGGATAGAATATAATAAAAATGTAAGATATAAAAATGTCCTACATAAAAAGTAAAAAGGGTTAAAAATTTCATCTTAGTGTTTCTTTCCCTTTCCTTTAGCTGGATACATTTGAATAGCATAGTTTTGATAACAGCGCATCACAAAAAATTCCTTCTGAGTCTCCAGTGCAATAGTATCTGTTTATCTTTCTGTCTGCTGAGAGAAGTAGAATGAATCTGAAATGGCAAACTTGCCACCAGGTAAAAAAGCTGTGTTAATGAGTTAACTTTGTTCTTGTGTCTGCTTTTACAAACAGAAACAACAGTGGAATAGGTGGATCAAGTGGAAGGATGCATAAACAGTCTAAGACAATCAAACTGAAAGGATGGACATACCTGTTGTGTAAGGACAAACAAAATATATAAATAAGTTGAACTTTAATGTTTTTATCAATACTTTTAAAAAAATAAGCCAAACTATCAGCAGGTCTGAATGCCTTAATTTGTCCCTTATGTTTTATAGCTTCTTAACCATACATTCCTCGGTCACCTTTTTTGCTTCCTAGTGTGGTGATCGCACCTTCACAACAACACTTGAAGTATGTTTTCACTTTATCAGTGGAAATATAAGCTATTAAGAAACCTATTGAACTGATATTCAAGAAATAGACCAATAATTTCTGTGTCATGATGTTTTTCAAAAACCTTTAAAAGATAAGAGTCTTGAAAATGTTTCATTTGTAATCAAGGAAATTTTTTCTCTACCTGGAATAAGTTCTTTTGGCAGAATCATCTATTAAGCTAAGCTGAGTACTACTAAACTGCCTAACTACTACGTTCTTTCCTATGACAGGTTGAATGAGAGACTCTGAAACTGAAATCCATTTTTCTCATTAAAGACTGTATTAGTGTCTAAAAAGCAGTTAGCCACACAACACTTGATATTTATTACCACATATTTGCATATAGCATAGCAAAAGCAAATTCACTCCTCAAGCAGAAATCAAATTTTACATATCAGATAAATTCCCATGACATTCAGTGAGGTGTCCTGTGAACTTTAGAAGAAATTTCACTAAAATAATTTAAGCAAATTGCAAATGAGTTCCCACATCTGGCTTGAACTCATCTATCATTCATTGTAACACGAATAAATGAAGACATTCATCACAAAGCACGCAACAGAAATTGTGTTCTCCTATTGATATAATTAAATACTCATAGAGGGCTAAATACATAATAGCTTCCAGACCTTTTATTTCATGCCAGAATTCAATGGCTCCATCCTCATATGTTCCTAGTCAGAATCATTGTGAACCCTCTCCAGTTTCTAAACATTTATTGCTAGTGCAGTAATAATAAACATCTTGCATTTATAAAATGTAATGTTGCCTAGAATTTTTCATTTTTCAAGAATGTAGATCACACTGTCTAATGGCTCTCATATGTCCAGCATGCCCATGAACAATTTGTCTTCTGAGTGGAGTGTTAATCTGACACCTCAAGGACAGAGCCGGTTTCAAGAATACTCCGAGAAAAGCTGGAATATTTCACGTGTTGCAATAACTACTGAAAGTCCAAGTATACTTATTTTGGGATTACTCAAAGCTCTGGATTATATTACTTCTGCTTTTCAGTGTTTTGTTCAAATGGGAATTATTAAAGATGCCAGGAGATTTATTTTTTTCTTTAGTTTTGGGTTTATGCCAAAAATAATTAAGAGAAATTTGTACCTAATAATGATGTTTATTGTGCAGTCCTGAACTGAATCTAGGGAAGGAAATGCAATAAGTTTGTTAGATTTCTAATACGCTTGGAGAGACACAAAAAACGATACACCCAATTCAAACCTATGAACACAATCTGTCTCCTGCGTAAGGCTGAAAATCAAGACATGTTCTATCATCAAAGTCTTCCTTTTCTAAAAGAGTGAGGGCTGGTAAAGGATGACAATGATGTTCCCATCTAGCTTCTCTTGTCCTTCATGAAATATATTCCACTCATTTCTGCAAGAGTTATACCAACCTGATCAAAGATCTATTTAGTTCTATAGAGTTACCTTCTGTCATTACTGCGCTTAGAATCAAATGTTCCTGTGTTTTTAAAGCTATTATTTCATCCATAATGACACTAAGCTGAAGAATTAAAGGTGCTTTATTTTCTAGATAGAAAATAATAGAAATTAAATTGAGATGTAATGAAAAATAAACTCAATTAAATAGAAAAAATACTCCTTCCTTCCAATGTGACAAAATTGCACTGAATGAAAAATTATTTCTCTAGGCTTGTTTGCATGTGGTCCAATCATATATATGATTGCTTGCTTAGAATAGGGCCCAAAAGTTTGGCTGGCAAACAGCTCCTGGGTCAAGGAACTGAATCACTTGATTTATACTGTTCCTTGCCAACAATAGAGTATTTTATAATAGAAAATTGGTGACCAAATCTTAGAAGTATTTGTATCACAATTACATTGGCCACTGACCATGATACTGTCTCATTCAACCTTAGATGCCCACATAACTCATTTAAAGTGCAGATCATGCAGCTTACTGTTGGCTATCTTGTTTGGGATGAGATGAATCATTGCCTTAAAATGCCTGTTTCTCCTCATTGACTGTGAAATGAGCCTCAAGCGACCAGCTAAGATGTAGATATTTATATGGAGCTAGATGACCCTTGCTTTTTTTCTCCTCAGTGATAGTAGCAGTAAGTGCACGACAGACATTGAATGTATTGAGTGTTCCAACAGAGCTAAGTGTTATCCTTAAGGACCACTCCTATGTGACTGTTTTCTGGATTGAAAGAAAGGAGAAATCCAAATGGTGCTCCATTCGTGAGTCACGCAGAGCTTTCTTCTGCTTTGAATACAGAAAATTCATCTTTTGGCCTGGGGAAATTTCTGCCCTGATAGAGAAACTTGGATGTTAGCTACAATCATATAACCCTTTGAAGAAGAATGTTATCTTTCCAGCATATAGCTTTATTCATAACTTTATTATTTATTTGAATTATATTTTCTAGACTTCGGTGCCACATTTTCTGACGTAGCACAAAATAGATGAACGGCGTGTAACCGGGGAAGTTTTGTTTTTATGAGCTGTTCAGTTTGTTTTATGGGGTGGACATAACTAATATTTTAGATGTTGGGCTCTGGTCATGCAGAAGGCAAAAGAAGTTTTTTTCACTTTCACCAGACCATGCGTTACTTTATCAATGGAATTCCAACGTCGAATTTCTAAAATCTATAGGTCAATGAGACATAGACATTTAAAAGATTAAGTCCCTGTTGGAAAAGAGATGTACTGTGAGAGTCAGGTCATTTAGTTGTTGTTTAAAGTGTTAATCAAAACCAATTCTCACTAATTGTTCTATGAAAGAGCTAGAAATTAATTTAGATCTCAGATCCTGGCTCCAGGACTTCAATGGCAAAACTATGTTCCTGGTTGACTGGCAAATGTATATTCTTAAATTGTTTCAAAACACTTTGCATGTTTTCTGTCTTGGATTTGTCATTTCATTTCATCATCTTTTTCTTGCCAAGAAGGCCATTGTCTAGCTGAGAAAAAAAGTGTTTATTTGAAGCTCATATTTTGCTGTTATGAAAGAGTGATTGGATCTAAAAATTCCATTCATGTACAGTCTTTACCCCAGACTGTATAGAATCCAGAAATCTGCACTCACTCCGACTTTGAGCTTGTAATTCATATAGCTCTAATTAAAGTAAATAGACTTTAATCTGACTGCTACAATGTAATAATTTATTTCAATAAAATGACAAGGGTTGCAACCAAATAAATTGTCAAAACATTTTGCAGTGATGTTTTTAATCACATGTTCATTCTGCTTTTAATTTATCTAGTTACAGAGGTATTTATTGGGCTCTCTTCTTACTTTTATCTTGAAAAACTTTTTTTTTTTTTTTTGTCTTGTATTTCTTTGACTTTGGTAGGTTTTGGTAGCAAATCATACTTGAAAAGAATATAGAGCATGCATGGCTGAGATTGAAGCTCCGTTAAGGTGTTGCATAAACGTACCCACACTAACTGCAGCACTTGGAAAAATTTCAAGTATCACTTCTAAATCACACTCTGATACCATTTATATTCACATGTGATTCCTGGAATATCTTTTTCTTGTCATGATCTAACATGACTGGCAAGCAATATCTTGGGTACTCTCGAATCTCAGGAGAGGAATGTATACAGGATGATTAGGTGCTCAAAGAATAATTATATATGTTTTTTTTTTTTTGAAGTAGGGAGAGGCTGAACGATTCTTATCGGCTTAAAATAATTACACCTGAGGTTAGTTGTTCAGGTAGTTTGGGTCCGAGCTGTGGCTGAGGAGTGATCTGTAGTCATCTGTTCCCAGTAAGGACACCTGATCACAGGGTCTGGTGCAACAACCTGGGATCACTGGAGTGTAGATTACCTTGAATGCCAACTTTTTTCCCCCAATTCAGCATTTGGGATATAGCATTTGTGTGACATCTTCAGTAACTTTCGTTACCTGTGAAAACCCTTTCTGTAAGCCATGATTATCTTCCTATGCTTACAATATCATCAGGAGGTTTTATGTTTGTTTTATACACCATTCATTTCTGTATCTTTGTAGAGAAGCCTTGACCAAATGCTGAACAGCAAAATTGGCAGTCAGAGATGTGTAATGTTGAACAGTCATGTTGCTCCTTATGTTCACTTAGTTTCCTGATTTAACACAGTATTTGATGGTATTACAAGTGATTTACACAGATGTCACTTTAGATTCTCCTTATTGAAGAGGAAAAAGAAGGATTTGCCTAAATTTCCTGTATTTATAGTAAAAAAAAAAAAAAAAAAAGGTGTTCTAAAAATGAAATTTTCAAGTCTGATAATCTTTCTGGTAATTCTTCTCTTTCTGATGCATTGCTTTATAGGCCAAAAGTATAAAGCTATGAAATTTTTAAGTCAGTTACCATACTATCATTTCTACTAAAGTTGTGGTTGTGACATGACAGCCTTTAACATGAAAGCCAGAAATTTCTTTTTTGCTGGCATACTAATTCTGGAGTCAAAGAATTTACAAGAAGAGCAAATTTATAAAGTTAATGCAAACCTTAAACCAAAATGCACTAGGCTGGTCTGTGCTAGTACAGTCATATCACTTCAGTTCTTTTGAAGGTTTAATTTTAACCATGACCAAATGAATATTAAGATAGGTAATTTCTCCTCACCACTGAAAAAAATTGGATTTTTTTAGTGGAGAATCAGGAAAAAAGTCCTATTGAAAGTGTTTTTTAAAATAAAAATTGAAAAATAAATTTTAGTTCTCAGTATTTCAAAACTATTTTTACAAGTAAATACAGGAGATGAAATTATGTATTTTAAAATATAATATAATACAGACTATCAGGTTTATTTACAATTGTGATATTCTTGAAATAACATTAATCCATCACTAAAAATGTGATAATTAATATAGGACGTAAATATTCACTACAATTTTAATTTCTTTTTATTATAATGTTAGACTAAGGACATTCTAATAAATACAAATGGCTACTTCAAGTTTATTTTCTTTTTTTTTAATTCTAGAAACCTGAGTGCTTTCGTTATGTGTCTCTTAATACTGAGTTGCATTCATTTAATTTACTTTTTAATATCTACACTGAAGACATTTACAGTGAGATTAGTAACTGCAATTATTATTTACTAAGTCACAATGACTCCTTAGTCAATGGGCAGAAATGGGCACTTTGAGGGGGAAATTTGTGTAACTTACATTACATATTTATTCTTCAGTGAAATGATTCAGGCCTTAAAGGATCTATTTCTGTTGGCTGTAAAATCTGTACAACAAGCTTACATGCACATGCCTACATGGTACAAATCTATTCTAGTCAATGGAATGCTGTCTGATTTTCCAATAATGACATTTTGTAGGTAAAGACCTCTCTTTTTTCCTATAACTCAATAATATTGGTTTTGTTTTAAAAAACCTTTACTATTTTTGGTTATAGTATACTGCATACTGGCTTAAAGATGCTTTGATGAGATGTATTGATAGGTTCTAAAACTGAATACTTATGAAATTTCCAGAGAAACACAGATCATTACCTAAACAATTGAAAAATGAACTGCACTTGCAACGCACTTATATGGTTTCATTTATAAAAGCTGTTTGAAATCTTCTAATTTCTGAAACACTAATTCAGGCGTTTGCTCTGCATTGAAAAACTTACAAGCCCCAGGAGTTCCTAGCCCTCTTCACTCTTAAGGCTACTGTATTTCATTTAGCCTCATTATTTCCAATTACATGGCATAAAAGGGATTTCCAACATGACACATGGGGGGCAATGGACACAGGTCCTATAACTTGTGAGTGTACAAAGGGCATATAAGTGCTATTTGCCTGGATGTTACACTACAAAGACTGATGTTAGCAGGATCTATTATATCTGAATGGTTGGTAAGCTTCAAAATTATCTTTTCCCATCTGTTTCTGTTTAAATTTGCAGATGTATTAGCACAATTCCAAAGTGTGTCTTGTTATTTTGACCCATTGCACTGTAATTTACATGAATATGGAACAGAAAAGAGCTTCAATCAATAACTGGAATCAAAACAGCCATGAAAATCTGGATCCAGATGCTCTCCACTCTGTTCCTAGAAAACAAACTCTTCCACATACAATTAGTCTCCAGTTTTAAATCTTTGTCTCTTTAGATGCATCTTTTACTATCCTTCAGATAAGTCAACCCATAAACCATCAGGATTTACTCTGAAAATCCACATATACCGAAGGTCTGCACAAGGCCTGTACATAACTCTTTTAATGACTTTTGTAGTAGATTGGACCCAACTTTCTACAGTTATGAGTCTGCAGTAAAAATAAGTTAAGCTTGTTAATAATTCACACCATGTGGACTGAGAGAAAGTTCCTTAGAAAAATAAAGCACTCTTGTCTCAGTTTCATAATATGAACAAGGATATAAGCAGTAGCAAAATAAGCAAATATGTTTCTAATTGTGACCTTTAGCAATAAGTGAAAAACGGATGAGGTAAACCACTAATGAAACCAGGATATTTTGGAACAATGAGTAGCTTTTATATTAGTTTTCCGTATGTGTTGATTCAATTAGGGGTTCATCAATGTTTTCTTCTGAATTGTCATTTGGGTTTTTCTATGGTCAAGTAATCTCAGGTTGCTCTAGATTTACATCAATATCACAGGTAAAACTGATTAATTCTTAAGTTTGGAATTAAATCAACCTGTCTGTCTCTCTTTCTGTCTGTTTCTATTTCATTTCCACAGTGTTCCAAAATATCTCACTTCTGAAGTTTGTAAATATTTGGATCTTATTTTCCAAAAGAAAATGCATCAGGCAACTGTCTTCAACTTACGGAGACAAGAGCACTGCATTCAGGGATGACTATGAAGGTTTCCAGATCATGGCTATCGAGTCAGGATCCCAGACTCTGAATGTTTCTGGAAAAGCCAAGACTTATTGACTCAAAAATATTTAAGCTACTAAGTATTCTATTACAGTAATATTTGGGGAAAAAAAAAGCACCAACCAACCACAAACCAACCAAACCAACCCCTTAAGATAAGTGTGTATATATATATGTAAGCATATAAATCCACACACACACACATATGTACACATATGTGTTCTTCAAACAGGAAAAATAAAACATATTGGACTTTCTAACCCTGTAGCTTAGTTCTACACGGTAGTGACACTCAAGAGCTCTGAAGTCTGGTCTTCCTCAGTACGTTTTTCAGAGCACTTTCACTGCTGTTAGGGAGAAAAGCCATTTGAGCCTTGGTGGAAGGGGATTTGACATTGACTCATTCCTTCCAAACTCTTTTGTGCTAGCAAGTTTGCATTTTCTAAGAAAATGTTTTCAGAAGGTTTCTAGTTAGAAGGCCAAACTCTGTTGCAGGTTATAGGCTCAACTCCCACCAACTTCAGCAGGCGTCTGAAGCGTCCACCTATATGCTTAAGGAGAATGAAGAAATAAAAGTGCTGGAATTTTGTAATTTACTTTTGTTGCACATGTAGCCCTCCTGCCAGGTGTCAGTGGTAGTAACCAGGACTGGGTTCAATAACATGTCTAGGGGACTCCTTCTAAAATAAATATGAATGGTGGTTTGGTCCCCCACCTAAAACACCAACATTTAGGAATTTAATAATCTAACCTTTTACAGGTGTTCCTTCTCCCCTTGCAAGCACGCAGGAGTTCTGAGAATATGAAACCACAAATATCTTTTATTTGGGAAAATACAATAAGTATATAGTTACAAAAAGTAAGGAAAACCCACACAGCATGTTGGGGATATGACCAGATTCACAGTTCCATTTATTAGTCACACAGCTCTTTATGGTGTAGCACTCTTTCTACAGGCAAAATATCCTAACATCAGCTGGGCCCTTGGGATGACTTTATTCTACAGCTTTTTTTCCTTCTGTAAGATCTGCACTATCCTTGTCATGCTACCACTTTTTTTTTTTTTTTTTTCCCCTGAGATGTCAGATATAGCATTTGGATTATTGTTTTTTGGTCTTAGATGCTGCTGCTAGTCTGCTCCTATAAATTCAGCTCCTATAATATTGGTCATTGAAGAACCTGTACACCACTGCCTGCATTTCCTGCTAAAAAAATCTTACAGAAAGAAATGGATAATTACCAACAGCTAAAGCAGGAGAAAACAAAATAATGAATGATGTAGAGATCAGTTATAAGAACTTGTTTCTGTATAAGAATGGAGAACCTGCTAAGCTACAAAAAAGTGTCCTATTTTATGGAGTACAGGTCAGTAGAATTGTCTTGCATGTTCTGCTGAGTTTTTTGATAATTTCTGTTGTTTTTTTTAAAAATCTTCATTAATTTTCTGAAAAATGGACAGTCATAATATTAAATCTATTACTGTATGTCACAGTGGGAAATTTAGAAGAAAACAGCAGTGAAAAAAGGAAAAATAGAAACGATATTTTGAGACTCTAGAAATATCAGTCAAGAAATGATAAAATAAGCTTCGGTTAGACATGAATTCTAACTCACAATGGGAAAATTAGTCAGAAATACACACATGTAGCGAAATAGAAGATGCCCCAAACACTTGAAAAGGAAGAATAAAGAAATAGTATATTCCAAAGGTGTTTAAATCAGATAGGAATTCATAGTATGGCATGATGGCTTAGGCAAATGTGATATTGGTCTGCCTGCGTAGGAACATCTCATCATGTCCCAGGGAGATGATAGTCCTTGAATATAAGTGATTATGCTACAGCACAGGGACTATTCAAAAGGATGTAGACAAATTGGAAAAGACTTCACAGATGTGAAAGAAAATATATGGAGCCAGATGTTGATTAATGAGGGTTATGCTTATGTTGGCTTACTTTAAAAATTAAATCCATACACATACAGCATAAATACATAAATACAAGGGGCAAAGAATTATTGTTTGCTGAAATTCAGGAAAATACAGTTAAAAGTGCATTAGAAAGGAGTTAAAGATAAGATGAACAGCAGGGAATACCTCTCACAGTAAAACAGTCTCCTGTGTGAGATGAAAGGAGCTTTTTCACCCAGGGTATTTAGAACGTGGCTGCACAGAGGGAAGTCGTCTCACACGCCCATGGTTTCGTGGAGGCGAGAGTTTGGGAGTTTTGGACCAAAATTCTACTCAGTGTAAGAATGGCATTATTGGTCACAGTCATTGTTTAGGGAACTTGGTATTGTTCTGAAGCAGACTTGGAATGACTTTTCTATGAGACGAAATTCTCCCACTCTTGTTTATATGTCCTTGTGTGACATTGGATTGTCAGTGTGAAAACAGCAGATCCATTAATTATTATGGATTTTTTAATTTATACCTATTTTATCAGCTAATGGGAGTGACTGGGTTGCCACGTGAACCCTGATGGACCTGTAATGCTGGTACAGAAGTCCACACTGCTGCTTGTTATCAGTTGTTATTGTTAAAGCTACAGGCAAATGGCTGGGCTGCAGGGCTGGCCCTGGCCTGAGGTGATGCTAACTGAACAGAGCACAGAAAACTGCTAGACATAACATGAGAAATTGCTGGACATATAACAGCTAAAAACGTAAGAAGTTCACAAAAGTAACAGACAGTGCTGCGAGGAATGGCTGGATTTCATTGGTGATTAAAAGGGCATTATGTGAGGAACAACCAAACTTCAGATATAATTGAATTATGTCTGGATTAGGTACTAATTCAGGTTTTGGGGAGTAGTCCTGCATTTCATTGCTCCAGCCTAAACAGTAAAATAAACCAAATCTGTTCTTATGACCATACCACATGAATTGAATCTGCTTCCATGGTCAGGAAGCCTGGGGTACTAGGAGGGACTTTCCCAAACTGTTGTCACCAGGATGGTGCCCACTCCAGTCCCAACAGCATTGTCATCTACTCACTGCTTTCTAACACAGTATAGGAGACAACTAAATTAAAGTTATGTCTTTTCTGATTGCGAGGTAAATATGCCCTAAACATGAGTTGGAAGCCACAATTCGGCAGACTGAATCCACCCTCAATTTCCAAACATTCTTAAGGATTTAGAACTTGGTCTGATTTACATACAATGGTATTAGAAACATTTATAAGTGTATTGTCTACAAAAGGTGCCAGCAAAGTGCAATAACAGTAATAAGAATAACCATAGCAATAGCAACAGCAATAGTAATAATAATAGGAATAGCAACAGCGATACTAATAAATTGAAACATTAACCACCAGTAACCGTGTAAATATAGAGAAGAATATGCAAGATCACAGTAGCTCAGAGGCAAGAATTAAAAGGGTTAAATCACTTGTCCATCAACAATTTAATCTCTAAGGCTAAGCTCCATACACACATTTGCACCTCACTTAGGTATTATGCTACTCTGGGAAGTCTGGTTAAATAGAGTAAGACTGTCAAAGAAGTTTTTATATGACTGACTGACATTTATACCTAGCATGTCCCACAGGCTTTATAAAGAACACTGTTTAGTGCCAGTAACGTTACATCTTGGGTGAACATGATACAGCCATGGTGAAAAAGAGAAATAGATAAAACCACAACTTTGGAAACTAAATCCTATTTTTCTGGAAAGAATAATTTTGTCCTGGATTATCCTGGGGAGGATCAGTTGTCCTGGTTTTTATTTCTTTCTTTTTTTTCCCTTAAAAAAAAAAAAGTGCTGAGTTCTTTAACTTCCATCTGAAACCACATCAGAGCTAAGCAGAAGCAACCTTGTTTTTATCAAGACTTGATCTTAAGCAATGAGGGGAGATATCTGGATTACTGATCAGAGCTGCTCCATTGCTCAGCATAACACATTTCTCTGTCTTCCATTTTGTAGTTCTTGGCTCTTGTCCAGCTTCAAACTAAACCATCATGAAATGATTCTTTTTCCTTCTTCTTTCTTTTTTTTTTTCTTTTCTTTTTTTTTTTTTTTTTTTTTTTTTAAGAAAATACAAACTGTATTAATTTACAGTAAGAATTATGGTATTATTTTAGAATTACCTCCACATTCTTGGATCTGCATTCTGAAAGGGATGCCAATAATAGGTCTAATGCAAAGCCCCTGATATCTGTGAGGATCTTTCCACTGAGTACATTAATCCTTAAATCAATCCCATTGGAGAAAGGTGTATGCCTTTTCTTTACACATTTATGCCTAGTCATAGTTTCCTAAATGCTACCTTTGCTTTTGAAAATATGTCAGAAGGCTGGCTTGGGAGGTGGAGGTTTGTCTGGATGCCATTCTGTTACAGACAAAGCCAGGAAAATCCTGAATGAGCTCCAGGAACAGAGAAATTTGCCAAGACACTAGCTGAAGCAGGAGGTTCCAATTTGTTTGGACACTATGTAGTATGTGCATGAGAGCTTCTGAGGGAGCAGGAAAAAGGAAAAAAAGCACAGGATACTCTAGGATGCATGAATGTAATGTTTACTTTTATCTATTTGAACATTTTGGCTCCATTGAACTATGAGACAGATCCTTTCAAACAGAATACTGACTGTCTTGGCGGTGTCACATTTTGGGTGTTTTCACAACCTGCTTCCAAGAAGAGAAGGCAAATGCATTTATACCCCAAAACAGGAAAGCAGCCGACCTGGAGCTAACTGAGCTATGTAGCTATGTCTGGATAGTTCAGAGATGGCTAATTACAGCTTAATTTTCAGGGTGAATTTTGCCTAAAGTAGAGACCATAGAAGTAACATGGATGCAGTGCTCTGGGCAGGTAGGGCAGGAACGGTGAAGGAAGGATAGGAATATGTTGACTTCTGAGGCTGGCCCATCTAAAAAAACCTTTTCTTCTAGGCCCTTCTTCAGCCAAAAGAAAGCACTAAGCACCTCAGAGGATTATTAATCCCTCTTAAAATAGGTATTCTGGATATGTGGGGAGGATCACCTTATAGCCCATCAGTTTTCTTCTCTCTGTAGACGAAATTTGGACATCTTGCTTAGATTTAGCAGATGAGTTTAAAACAGCCAAAGCTAGCCTTTGAGACAGGCTCTATTTGAATGTAACAAGGTATAATTAGCTCGCTGTTTTGCTCCTGTAATTTTCATGTTTCCCTGGAATCATCTTCTGTGGTCTAATATATGTAGATATTAGAAGTATTTCTATGAAAGATAAGTATAATACAGTCCCCAGAAAATTGTATTTGATTTGTTCTGGACCCTCTGAAAACTAAGCTCCTGCTGTGAAGAGCTTTCAAAGAAAGAAGTATGGCTAAATGTGTTTGGTGAGTCCTGTTTGTCATGGATGTACTTCTTCAGTGGGGTAGTAGAAGAAGAAGGGATGAGGAGGGTGGGTTGACCACGTAGGTAGAAAATTTACTCTATCCCAGCCAAAACCAGCACAAGGTTGTACGAAAAAATGTAACTAACTGTATGACTAGACATAATGATTTAAACTCTGTCTGATCAAATTCAGTGTTTAGAAATGTAAAGTAATGAAAATGGGGATATAGCCCTCTCAGCTATACATGTATTGCCACAAGGTGTCTAAATTAGCTGTTATGTCACTTAGGGAAAAAAAAAAATATGAAGATGTTTGAATTTTGCTTAGAAGCAATTAAGAAAGCAGATAAAATATAATAAACTATCAGGAAAGAACAGAGAAGAGCCTGGGGGGTTATTAAGTCTCTGATGTCTTGAGCTTGGAATATTACATCCTCCGCTGTAAAGAAGGTGTCAACTAAATTAAGAAAGTATAGGAAAAAACATCAACGATGAGCAAAGATAGTAAAAGGCAAATCTAAGTAAATCAAGTTAGCAACGACATTTCTATTTGTGTGGAAAAGATACATGCTATTCTGAAATGTTAAATTTGAATTTAGTTAGACTAATACTGGAATGAAGTACCATTCAGCATAATGGCTTCAGGTAGAAGTCATGTGAAAAAGCTGTAAAGAGGAAAATGAAAATCTGTGGAAAGATGCAATGATTTTAATTTTGTCTGAACTAGCCTTATTTCCCTCATAAACGTTCTGAATTTTGGCAACTGATTTTTTTATCAAGTTTAGATTTAGGCTTCAATTTTTCATTAAAAAAAGAAGAAAGAAAAAAGGAAAAAAGGAAAAAGTAAAACGGAAAAAGAAGGAAGAAAAAAAGAAAAGAGGAAAAAGAAAGAAAAAAGAAAAAAAGAGAAAGGAAAAAAGAAAAAAAAAGAAAAAAGTCACTGACTTTCTACAGAAAAAAAACTTGTCCCTAAATTTCTCACAAAAAATAATTGAGCTAAATTAACTGTACCAATTTATTAGCCAAAAAAAAAAAAAATAAGTATAGCAAATTATTTTTGGTTTTGAGTGCACCAAAAAAAAGATGCTCTCTGGCAATTACTTCCCTCATTCAGCCAAGGTGGTGGCCTCAGAGTAAATCTGAGAACTACCTTTTTACATTACCTACCCCTTTGATTGAACTTCTAATCTTCAAAACCAGAATCAAGAAGAAAATACAAAGTAAATTGTGTAACATCTATGTAATGGTACAGTAGCTGTGCTGAACACATGAGAACTTGTCAATCCTGAGGCAGGGTGTACTGTGGAGCAGACTGGCTATGAGGGACAGATCTTGTGGAATATTGGCGGAAAAAAGGATGGACAGGAAAGGCTGTAAAAAGAAAGTAAATTAAACAAAAAATACATCTTAAAAACACTTTAATCACCTTAGCACTCATTTTCAAACCTAGTCTCACTATTTTAATTCTTCCACATGCCATGCTGAAAGTTTCAACGTTGCACATACCAATAATTAGACATTAGATACCAAAAATTCTTTTTTCTTTTTTTACTTCCCATTTCAGGTAATTTGTGTCTGACTCCTTTGTGTTTATTGAAAGTAATTCATATTAGGCATTTCAGCTCTTGCCCTGTCTGTGTGTATGTTTTTCTTCAAATGGCCACTTAACTTGAGTTTAGCCTTGACCTCTTTATGTGATTTTAGTATTTCATTTATCTAGCCACAATGAATCTTGCACTAAAAGGGACAGAGCCTGCAGAAATATAAGATTTTATGTACTCCAGATAAAATACATACACATTAACTTGCAACAAATTGTCATTTTCATGAGGGTTAGGAACAGAGCTTGAAGAATTTCACGAGCTTTGGCAATATTCTTCAGTGATTTTTCTCAATGGAAGTGATATATTGGAGATATTTTGTGTACTGTGTGTTCATTTATGAAGACTTTAAAACAGCTTGTATGAATCTACATATGGAAAGCTATAGTTGCAGAGCAGTAAAATGTTATGGCTGATCACCTGAGATTTTATAATATTAGGTAATCTCCTGGAAATATTATTTTTGCATGACTCTTATTGAATCTTCAAAACATCCTGTCAACAGTCTTGACAACTATTGATGACGAAGTCTTCAGGAAAGGGCTATTTCCAGTGTCTGGTACAATGAAGACCTGGTTCTGTCCAGTGAGTCTCTATGTTACTATAATAATGTGTTTAAATCCCCCCCGTCTCTGTAAATGTTGTGTATCCACAAGTATATATAACAAGAGATTAAAAGTGCCCTTCATGATGCTCATTCTTTGTCTTAGCAGAAAAAGTGTCATGCACTGTAAGTCACATAACACCTTGTGGCATAATTGAGATATTTGGAAAGATGTAGATTTAAGTGAGAAGCTATGTGAATGTCATAATAGCCAGGGCCAAGCACGAAGCAGAAGGGCTGACAAATGCCATGCCTATACCATGTTGCTTGGTGCAAAAGGATCTTGTTTCTTCTTGCTCCTCCTGGCTCACTCAGCCAAGTGTGTTGCTTCTGACCCAGCATATTCTGCCTCTGTGTGAGAGGATGTCGTGGTCTGTCCGCTCAATTCAAGCCAGCTAATTGCCTATAATCAAAAGCAGTTCTTTTAGCTCCAAAGATAGAGATTTGCGCTTTAGCTCTTACCATGTATGTTCAAAAGAAAATGATGTGTGGGAAAATAATTCAGAAGCCAGAGGAAGAGAGAGCAAGATATTAGTGAGTAAGAAGAGTTTAAGTCTTAAAAATTGAGTAGGAACAAGGAAAAATGGGATCGTAAAAGAGACACAAAATTATGCCTGGGACATAAGGAAGGGGAGAAGGGGTAAGTGAATAAGTGAGTAGGAAATGGAACTTGTATAAAAAGCCTGAATGATGTCATATAGTGATAACAATGTAAAATGCCTTTAAAATGAGCATAGCCCAGAAATTACTCAGTTAGGCAAGTAAGCAAAAGGCTGATGCAGGGATCCAGGTCAGGAAGCTGTGATGAGATCTGAGCAGAGATGAGATGAATCTGAGCCCATTCAGTCAAACCACCAATACCTCTTGAAGACTGAGTTGAATCTGGAATAAGCTCCAAACCTCAAGTTTTTAATTTTGGCTCCAAAATAAGATTTGGCAACTCTAAACAGGAAAGCATTTATTTTCTTCACTACATCAACCAGGGAAAAGTTAAAATGAGGAGGTCAGAGTAAGGGGATGTTGAAGGAGAGTTGGTCAGTGGAAAAACAGAGGATAATTTGGTAGAAACTGCAAATAGAAAGGGTCAAAATGGGAAACCTCTGTGGGAACCCAGGCAGTAACAGGCCACTAAATTATGAATGGAGAGAGAGAGGCAAATGTTATGTTAAAGAAACTGAACTTCCTGTGCTTTTAAGTGATGGTCATAGCAAAATTTGAACTTACTAAATAGGTTGCATTTGCCTTGTAGGGTTCCACGACATAAATAAAATGACACATGTAACATGCCACTCTGAAATGTAAAATTATTGTAGAATAAGAATTTGAACAATGAGAAACAGCTTCCACTTCCACTTGAAATTTCCTGTGTAAAAAGGCGGCGAGATTTGCTTTAGTTTTGTCTTCTTTAACAGTTACACGTAAATAGGCCAAACAGTCATAATCAAAGTTTCTTGTTTCATAAACTTCAGCAGCTTCACATATGCAAAATTTGTAAAGTAGAGTGAAGGAAGAATTATACATTAAGATTTTTACTCACAAAAATACCAATATCATCAGTTAAAGGACCAAAAGAATTTTCCCCTGATGACATCAAAGAAGCGGATCTTCAAAGAGAAAGAGAATTCCTGTATGTAGTAAAACTGAGGATATCCCAACTCTTAGCTCGCAGAGCCTGGTACAGTTCAGCAGAACTATGGTAATTTAAAATAGTGAGAAACTGGCCATTAATTTCTCTCTCCCTTTGCCGCTTTCTGTCCTGTAAGAATTACAGAAAAGTACATTACTGTTGAAAAATACATAAGCCCTTACTGAAGTATGCATTTTATGACATTTAACTAAGCCTGTGGAAGTCCCACCTTGTAATATAATAAAAACTACTGCTTGTTCTGCATTTGCCATCCATAAATCTCAAACCACCTTTCCGGAGGGCAGTATCATTGCCTTTTGACAGATGGTGAGACTAAGGAGCAATAAAATAAAGCAATATACCCAAGATCACCCCAAAACCCACCAGCTTCCACTGCTTTTCCAGTTTGGAAATCGTACCAGAAAAAATACAGGGACAAGGCTGCAGGGGTATTTTGAAGATCTTTCTGTCTGCAGAATTATTTAGAGGCTTTCTGCAACTTTGCGGTGGAGGTAGAGGTTGATATGTGCAAGTTTGGACTGAGAGAAAAGGCTCTGCTGCTCCATACAGACTAGACCCATCCTGTTAGTCTGGATTTCAGCCGCTTTCACAGAAAAGAAATATGTTTAACAGGGGCTACTGTAGGAGGAGGAGGGGGAGGATTAGATACAGGAATCCTAAAACATACTAACCTGCTTTGTATACTTTTTGACTCTTAAATCTGAGCTTTGGGTTTCTTGATACAACTGGTTTGTGGCAAGAGCACAGCAACCCAAGTTTATCAGCACTGCTAAGAAGCACAGTAATAAGTCACTACAGAAATATTTATTACCTACCGGTAACCACTGGTAATTGCTGAAAAAACAACCCGAAAGACATGTCTATGCTCTTGCTGGAACGACTCACCATGATGTAATTCCCTAAGCACCTCCACTAGGAGACAGTAGTAAAAACTTATGAACATGTTCCCCTGTTAACATTCTTTCCTTCTTTCTTTAATATAGCTGAAAAAAATAGCAGTGTGCACCCATAAATTCTCTACAAAACAAAATCAGTTTTTTTCAAGTGGGCACAGCAATGCAGAAGGACATTTTAGAAAGTCCTGTAATCTGTAAGCATACTGCAATTTTTTCACATTCTGTTGTCAAGGAGTTTAATTCACAAATGTTTTCTTCATTTAGTGTTTAAAGGCATTAATACAGAAACGGACCCAATTCTGCAACTGTTGTCGTTGTCAAGCTGATAGAAAAGCTTCTGATGGAATAATGCTAAGCCCCTGTTTTGGGTAATATTCACCCAATATTTGGGAAAGCTCTGAACAACTTAATACATCTTTTGCAGCAGTAAGAAATGACTAAAACTTAGGTTGAGCTTTTGTGAGATGCTGTGAGCCAATGTCGCAGCTCACCACTGCCAAAAGGGAAACCCCACTGCCTCCAGCCCCCAGTCCTCCCTCCCGCCCCGTCAGGAGAGGGGGAGCAATGGCACCTCCTGGTTTCAGCATTGCCGGACTTTCAGATTGGCCAAGATTTGGGCAAAATCGCAGCTTCAGAACCTGGTCTGTTACCTCTCATAGGCAAACTGTTTTCTTGACAGGGCAAGGCGGCTTCAATTACCAACCCTCCTCCCCTATCCCTCCCCCCACAGCACACTTAGCAATTCCCAACTCATCTGGCTACTTTCAAACCCATATTTACACCAACTGGTTAGTTTTGTTCTATTAGCTCACAGACCATTTAAACCGTCTGGTTTTCTTCTAGCAAGTCCAAGACCCCTGACCCCAATGATCTCTATATTTGAAGTTCGTCCATGTCTGAAGTAACTGTTTTTAGAGGTGACAATCCCAATTATCACTCGCTGATATGGGCATGGTCCCAGATCATGCAATGTGGTTACATGATGCCTGTGCATCTTCTCCCCTCCACCACCTCCTGCCACGTTTGAGGCAGGGCTATACAATCACTCCTATACACAATGCAGTGTTAGTGAATATTCACATTTTGTAACCACAGAAAAAAAATCTTGAGTTCTAATGCAACTTACTTCTCCCACACTATTTATCTAACTATAAAAGTGTGATCTTTTTTCCAGGAACAGTCTTACAGTAGACAGTGCCTGGGTGTGATTTCTAGGGATTCTAAAATTCTTACGTGACCCCATCTCAGGCCCTCACCCAGAAATCTGGGAAAATAAATTACCCTGTCTGGGTGTTCAGAGTAAGAAATATTCCCTCATTTAAAAACCATGTTTGCATAAAGGAAGTTAAATGAACAGATTTTTATCTGGAGGGAGATCCTCTAAAACATTATAAAGGCTCTGGATGTGGTCTACCTGGGCTTCAGTAAAGCCTTTGACACTGTCTCCCACAGCATTCTCTTAGAGAAACTGGCGGCTCACGGCCTAGACAGGTGCACTCTTCGCTGGGTAAAAAACTGTCTGGACGGCCGGGCCCAGAGAGTTGTGGTCAATGGAGTTAAATCCAGTTGGCGGCCGGTCACAAGCGGTGTTCCCCAGGGCTCAGTACTGGGGCCGGTCCTGTTCAATATCTTTATCAATGATCTGGACGAGGGGATCGAGTGCTCCCTCAGTAAGTTTGCAGACGACACCAAGTTGGGTGGGAGTGTTGATCTGCTGGAGGGTAGGAAGGCTCTGCAAAGGGACCTGGACAGGCTGGATCGATGGGCTGAGGCCAACTGTATGAGGTTCAACAAGGCCAAGTGCTGGGTCCTGCACTTCGGCCACAACAACCCCATGCAACGCTACAGGCTTGGGGAAGAGTGGCTGGAAAGCTGCCCAGAGGAAAAGGACCTGGGGGTGCTGGTTGACAGCCGGCTGAACATGAGCCGGCAGTGTGCTCAGGTGGCCAAGAAGGCCAATGGCATCCTGGCCTGTATCAGAAATAGTGTGGCCAGCAGGAGCAGGGAGGTGATCGTGCCCCTGTACTCGGCACTGGTGAGGCCGCACCTCGAATCCTGTGTTCAGTTCTGGGCCCCTCACTACAAGAAGGACACTGAGGTGCTGGAGCGTGTCCAGAGAAGGGCAACGAAGCTAGTGAAGGGCCTGGAGCACAAGTCTTATGAGGAGCCGCTGAGGGAACTGGGACTGTTTAACCTGGAGAAGAGGAGGCTGAGGGGAGACCTCATTGTGCTCTACAACTACCTGAAAGGAGGTTGTAGTGAGGTGGGTGTTGGTCTCTTCTCCCAAGTAACTAGTGACAGGACGAGATGAAATGGCCTCAAGTTGTGCCAAGGGAGGTTTAGGTTGGACATCAGGAAAAATTTCTTTACTGAAAGAGTGGTCAAGCCTTGGAACAGGCTGCCCAGGGAAGTGGTTGAGTCACCATCCCTGGAAGTATTTAAAAGACGTGTAGATGAGGCGCTTAGGGACATGGTTTAGTGGGCATGGTGGTGTTGAGTTGATGGTTGGACTTGATGATCCAACTCGATGATGTTGGTCTTTTCCAACCTTAACGATTCTATGATTCTATGATTATCTTTGGAAACCTAAGTAATTAACAGAAGGTGAGACTGCTATCCCCAAAGCCCAGCCCTGGCCCTGAACTCTTCCTACAGCAGCAAGGGGCAGTCAAGGTTATGGGCACTGTCCTCCCCCCTCCGGTTACATCCAACTCACACAACTCATTATTCAGGCTCAAAAACCAATTTGAGGGCAGTTTAAATCTCCTGGCCTAAGTCAGAGGCACTCAGTTTGTAGTAGTGTGGGGGCTGTATGGGATCCTTAAAGACAGGTTATTGCACCATAGTCAGCTTGGGAGCAGTCAGGGGGTGGGACAAATTGTTCTGGCAATGTAGCAGTCTGCTCCCCATTTTTCCTCCCTTAAAATTTTCTGCAGCCCTCTCGCTACGAATTCGTTGCTTCTGAAAAAACACACAGATTTGCTGGACATAAATGCACTCATTCAGTGTGTAACCTGCAATTCTGGTACTGCTAGACGGAGCTTGATCTAACGCACACGCAGAGTAACTTGCACAGAGGTGGAGGAGAGATGTGTCATGTAGGCATCTCCACCACTGGTTTCAGGGAGTGACCACCAAGCCTAGAAGGTTGGCACCACCCTTTTAAGGGTTGTGTAGTTTCTGTGAGCTTTTCTACCAATCACTAATAAAAAGACCAACCTTCTCTTGCCAGAAGGGAGGTGTCAACAAAATCCCTAAGTTGACAATAGCTCCAGGTGAGCTCCATCATTCCATAGCCAACTCACTGAGCCTTTTCCTGTTGCCACCTTGTCTCCTCTTGCCTTCCCATCACTGTAACAGTTCTGTCACCAGTCTGCTGCCAGATCATCAGTCCTCCCTGCAATATCATTAGTCCAATGGGGCAGTTCTTACAATTTCTTGAGATTTTTTAGAGAGAAATCAGAGACATCCTATGGGAAATATTGACTGAATGTTAGTTTTTTGAACAAGACACTTGAATCATTTAGTTTGTTGAGATGCAGGCTGTTACCTGAATCATTTCACTAAAGGGAGGATATGGACCCAGTTTCTAAAATTATTCTGTTCTTTTTTTTTGTTATTTTTTATTCTGTCTATATTTTCCTGAAGAAGGCATTTTTTACATCCTGTAACTCAGGTAAATCTCAATATAATTATATGTGAAGGAAAAGCCCTTTTCTAGCCCAGGAGCTTTCTTTTGCTGAAAATCAAAGGGTATTTTGCCAAAAAGAAAAAAGTGAGAATATTTCCATACAAGGTCACAGTTACCTAAATAAATCACAGCCAGCTTCACGCTCCAGACTCTATTTATATTTTGAGCCAGGGAACATCTGTTTAATAGTGGGTGGTCATGTAACAGTTTCATAGACAACAGAGCCATCCTAACACTCTTGGAGATGTCAGGAAGGGACTTATCCTGAAGTCAGTGAGTTGTAGAGGGGTAAATGGGAGGAGAATCAACCCCACCATTCTGGAAGGTTCTCTTCTCAGTAACCAAATAAAACTACATGCCAGGAACTACATGGCAAAAGACAGATTACCCAGGAGAATTCTTATTTAAAATATAAAGGACAAGCCAGAATCCCATGGCAGTTCCTCAATAATAGCTGCAGTGATTTCTGCACAAATAGATGAGAAAGACTCAAGATATGCCAATGCCTTTGCAAGGTAGCAGAGTGCTGTCTCCCAGTGACTCCCAATGGTTGGATGAGGAGCATGGAGAAGGCACAGACCCTGCTAGTTTTTACCTGAACTTTACACAGGTCAGTCACCCTGGTAAAGAATTAGCACAGAAAATGAAAACTATATAATTTTGGATGTGGAGTTAACTGAGAGCACAGACATTAGAGCTAAACAGTATTATTCTCCCCAATCTGTTGTCCGCAGGCTGTTGCCACTTGTAGACCCATCTGACTTTCACTGACTGTTGAGGGACACCTCTCTTTGGCCTGAAGTCAGTCTTTTGTGCACACACCCTGACCCTTTCCACAGCACCCAAGGAACCGAGAACGTAACCCTCGGCACCCAGCGTGTTAAGTGAGAGGAAACGGGAGAATAGGTCATTGTTGAACACCTCCTTCTGTGTATTTGAGGCACCTCATTTATATGTCGGATTACGTATCTTCTTTCATTTAGATTCTTTCCCTGAAAGTGTATGTCTACTGATTTTATTTCAGAAGGTCAGAGAAGGCAGGAGGAGGGCAGAAATGATGCCTGTAACAGAGCTGCCTTTCACTCTAAAATACTTCTGTTGAAATCCTCTTCTGGAATATAAATATCCTGATCCTTGGTCTGGTCCTTTCTCTTCCTGAAGGGATCAAATCCAGCTCTGCCACCTGTCAAAGACTGTTTGTGTATTTTTCATTAAACTGTCTTTGAATAAACAGTCTGTGGTAAACAGAAAAAGAGACATTTTCCATCTCTGTTGCCTCAGGTGAATGTCTCAACTACCAGGCTAAACAGTGTAGTTCTCCTATGCTAAATCTGAGCCAGGGAATCCTTTCCTATCTCATGAAAAGTGCAGGCATTGAAAGCATCTAATTCCAGAAAGCCTGTTGCTATTAGGTGGACAGTAGGGTTGTGTGTTTTGGTTTTGAAAATTGGAAGTCCATTTCATACAAGGCTACTCCGTCAGCAGTCTGACAAAATGCTTCTAGATTGAAGGTGAACCCCTTGCTTTCCAATTATCTCAAAAATTTAGGCATAAAAAGGACAACAAACTATTCAGTGTTGTGAGGCCTGAGACATTCTGCTACTTCCAGACTCAGAATTTAAGACTTCTAATGAACTTTAAATTTAGATTTCTTCTAACTTTAGGTATAGGCAACTCCCATATATGAATTTTAAGGCTCATTAATCCCTAAATCTTGCTTCATTTCTTTTGTCTGGCTAAGAAACTTTATTAAGAGAGAAGAGCATGCCAACAATCTAGCTTCTTAAACTGGGGGAGCAATGAAAAATACATTCTTGTGAAAAACCCGTTGTGCTAAAACAGTTCTAGGACATGGAAAAAAAGGAACTTTGCTATAAAAAGAAAAATATTTGCCCATTTTTTATGTTTCCTTTGCTGTTTCAGTTACCTGGATATGAATGGGCCTCATTGAAAAATTAATAACAAGAGCTTACATGGGAAATATCCATAGGATTTTGTATATAAACCATTCTTGTCTAAAGGGCCTGATAAAACAGCTGGTAGATATTAAGGACCAGCATTCCCTATACACAATAAATAAGTACTATAGTATCCTACAATGGTACCCTAGAATACTGTAGTAGTATTGTTTTGGGCTGCATGACCATAATCTCAGTTCTTATAAAACATCATAACTATACTGATCAATGCTAATTTAAACTGGTTGAGAATCAGACATGCAGACTGGGGGATTTACCTTAGTTAACTCGAATCTGAAATGCCATGATAATCAATAGGAACAGGATGTGATTTGCTCGACCTCCTTTAGATACCTACAGAGGCTCAGACTTGTTGCCTCCTAGCAGTGCCTGTTTCTCACCATTGACCACAAAGACGTCCCAGGGTGATCAGCTTAGATGCAGGCATCTGCTCGGTGGTGTCTTTCACTGTTAGTGGAAAAAACTGCAGTAGAGATTCACTGAGGGAATTGTATCAGACTCATCATTTCTGAGTAGAAGTCCAGCAAAAGATGGGTAAACATTATTTAAGTTCTACTTAAACCTCAAAGTAGGCAGCCGGTGCACACATGAGCTCACACATGGGAGCTCTGCACTTGAGATCATTTCAGTACTATACAAGTAGCCCTTCTCTCCTGTCTGCGTAGGAGTTTAACGTGTACTATTACAAACTATTGTTGTGATAACAAGGATTCTCCGACCATCTGCTGTAGCCAAGTTTCAATAACCTGGGAAAGGCAGCATGACAAAATCACCCCTGACATATACTGGTGTGGTTATACTGGGGCTGATTTTGGCCCTATGCATGTCAGACAGAAGTTTATAATAAGGATTCCTTGTTCACTTCTCTGATAATCTGCTTCAACCATTCTCAGAAGTAACTGCTAACGGCAGATTCACTCCCACCGCTCAGCTTCTCTTTTTCTTTTAAACTGAACCAGACCTGACAGACAATGTAAAACCCTCAAAGCAACTCTAATCCATTTCCAAAAGATGCCTCAGACTGTACGGTAGCCCAGGATTCTGTTTTGAATAAACCCATGCTCATGCTCTTTGCAACTGAGTATTTCTAATGTAAGTGCCTGCAAGGAGGAGGAGGGGAGAGAGGCTCATTAATAATCATGATGGCTTCAGTATTGCATAACTCGGTCAATTTGATCATCCGTTGTGCTTTATCAGATTTGTTTTACTGCAGTTTGCTTGTGTCTGTACAGTTCCCATTTTGGGGAGCTTTAGTTCCTGGGAGCTTTCATGCTATCCCCACTTCTAGCACTGTAAAACAGCGGCCTGCTGTTTTAATCACGCCTCTCTTTTTCCAATGTTGTTTGCGCCCTGGTACAACCCATCTGCCTTGAATCTAGTGCTCCACTGGGGCTGCACACATCTGCCAGCCAGACTACCTTCGTACACAATTACTCAATCCACCGTAAGGCTCTTTAATAGGAAACAAGTGTGACAACGGCAAGCCCTTTTTTCTCTCTCTCTCCCTCTCTCTTTCCCTCACTCCCCCTCTCTCTTTTTATTTTTTTCTTTAAACCACATAGTCAAGCCGCCCTAATAGAGATGAAGCTTGATAGATCCACCCAGGTGTAGGTGAAATGGTAGAGCCTCAAGCGTAATAGATGCCGTGCTCTTGTGCTGAAGTTCAGCACAATGTCCTGAAGGGTTGTCTAGCAGCAGTGAGATGGGTTGCTCTTTGCACGGTTAAAAAGTCAAAGAGCTTCCTCCAGCTTACATGTATGACTAATTTAGAAAGCAACCTGGATCTAGGTGAGCGCTGCAGAACTGTCTCTTCTCTTCAGTGCACGGACAAAGCACAGCACACAGTAAGTGGAAAATTTGCGTTTACTTATTTTACTTGGGAATTAATTAACTGTGTTTACTTTTGAGGGAATCCTCTAAAGGCTGGTGCAGAAATGAAGCAGAATAATGTTTGCATGTGGATCCCCCGTGTATTTCTTCCTGCTTCATTTTACACCGTGCCCTTGTCCTGCCACTTCAGTCTGATTGCTCAGACTGTGCAGCTGGTCTGAAGCAGCTTTCTTATCTAAAACTGAGCTATATAATGATATCAGTAACACATAGGTCCATTTCTCTATTAAGATATGTATCTGTACAATATCTGGTTACTGAGCAGAAGTAGGGTTTAATCATTTTTATTATAAAATGCATAAATGAAAAACCTTAAATGAAGGAAGTAAAATACTCTAAACCTCCTCTTTTTTTTTTTTTTTTTTTTTTGGAGGGGGGAGTGGAAGAGAGGAGGGAAAAGAGGAAGCAAGAATTAGAAATGTTAGGCATTAAAAAATAAAAGTAATTTAACCTGAAAAAAAGAGCTGCATTATTTTGTTTACCAAACCATTGATTCAAACATAATGAGAATGTTGCCAAACTATAAACTAACAAACTGTATCAACTACAGTGATAGTAAAGCTTGAAACAAAAAAAGAAGGTCGCTTGTCTAAAATGCAAGAGGCATATTAGAACCAGATGTATAGAATCTCAACTTTGACTCCTCAGTCTTTCATGCTTGGTTTAAAGCAGCCTTAAAATTGCCTTTACTTTGCATTTACAACTTCGGATTCGCTGTTAAACTGCGCTTGAACTTGAAGTCAAGATTTGATCTTAGCACACACGTATTCTTCGAGCCTCCTACCAGAGTTTTACTTTGCTATTGGGAGTCTGTTTACTGCTGTACCGTATATCCTGAAGCACATTAACAAGCTTGCTGTGATGGACTTTCAGGTGGAATGTCAGCCAATGTAAAAGAATGTGTCCGTTGCATATACAAAATGTTCTGTCTGAGAAATAAACACATGCAGTATAAAAAGGATCTGCCGGCATCTCAAGTAGATGATGACACAGTTTAAGAATGCATACCAGAAGTATGTCTGAATTTATTTTCTGGAGGGTCCAATGAGATGACACTTCTCACTTTAGGCTTAATTTATTCTGAACTATTACCCAGGTTGGTGGCTGTTGTCAACACTGGAAGTGGAACAAATGAGTCTGCATAGTTATGCTTATAAAATGCTTTCAGTAGTCTTCCCTTCCACAGAAGAGTTATTTTCTTTGCTCTTGGACAGACAAGTATATATGGCCCTTTTAATTAGCCATGGCTTTAGGCTGCTACGGTTATCCTTTGTGCATGATAGCCATTAGCCTAACTCTGCTGCTGAAAAACATCCAGTCTGTAACAGTAAGCTTCTAAATATGGCAATTTAAAAGGGATGAAGTTGGAAGTTTAGAAAGGTAAAACAACCATCTCAGAAGAAATATTTAGACCTGTAGTTGCTGGCATCAGACAGCGGTCAACGTCTACCCCCTACAGGGAGAGAATCTAATTTCATTGTGACTTCCCTAGTGCATGAACACTGTAGTAGTTCAGGTCCTCCACTCGAGTAGTGCAGCTATTCTCTGGCTCCAACAACTGCCCCTTATTGGCAAGGTCAGACTGTGATTAATAGAAAGTAATTTTCAAAGAACTGGATCACTAATAAATAACATAACTAATAAATAGCAATAGGCATTTTCTCTCTCTTAAATTTAACCCAGTGGAAAATGACTTTTAGACTTTAAAAGCCATAATCAGCAGTGCTTTTCTTTCACAGTTGCAAAGTGCAAGTGTGAATTCACAAGAAATTCCTGCTTACCTTACGTCAGTATGTATGTATCTTGAATACAACTTTACAACAATCCATACATAATAATACTATGTAAAAAATGGTCCTAGATGTTGCAGTATAGCTGAGGTTAAGTTACAACCAAATACAAGTGAGGTGATAGATTTATGGGACACATTCTCCCTATCATACTCACATCAAGTACTCTGCCAATATTCAAATCAAAACCAATTACTCTGTTTTTGCCAATCTATCAAATTTTGAGTGGTACTTTATCCTTTGCTTTCAATGCAACTCATTGCTCTGTAAGGCACTTAGGGATAGGAACAGAAAAGGATGAAGATGTTATCAACAGATAAGTTTCTATTTACATAAACAGACCGGACAACAATTATCCCAGTTTGCTAGCCAATTTAATTCAAGAAAACCAAAAATATGACATGTGTTTTCATCATACAATCTGTGTAACTCTTGGTTTTTAATGTATTTTTTTAAATTCAGACATTATGCATTTGCATGTAAGTTACAGTATCATCTACTATTTTGTATTGCATTTTTACAATAGCACAACTTTTAAATATTTTAAATAAGCATCATGTGATACCTTTTGTTCCCATTTGTTTGTTAGGACTGTGAGTTTTGCGTGTGTGCAGTGTAACCACTTAAGCTACTTTTTTTCTTTCTTCCACCATATTTCTGATATACACATGCACTTATACACACATATGCTCACAAGAAATGTTATGTCCTGTGCTTTCTCCCCACTTTGAAATGGAACTTTGGATCCCTCAAGACCTCTTCTGTTGGCTTCAGTGCCTAAATTAATTTGAACATGAAAAATATGGCATTTCCATATCATAGAGCCTAATCGTGACCTCAGCTACAACTCATGAGTGTAACAGAGTTCTGGGTTTATGCATAAACTTGATTGTCATTATCCTTACCCAAAAAAAGAACAAGTAGCAATATGTTGAGCAACAATATTTATTTCTGATATTAATTATTAGTTAGTGCTGACAGTGTACTTTACAGCAATATGTCAGTTACTGGAATTATTATACCGCCCACTTTTACATTAATTTTGTGTGTGGGAAAAAAAAAAAAACAGATCAGGATCTGAAAAAATATCCAGATCTGAAAGCACAAGTTATTCAGACCTAAGTTTGTCTTCCTTAGGCCTTTTGTTTAAATGCATGAATACAACCCTAGGAGGTTTAGTTTAGGCACAGATATTTGAGATTTTTAGCTATATTAGCTCCATGTTCAACGAAGAGCCGAATGGCAAATTGTCAGTTATACTTAAGATTTATAATGGAAGCACAGTGTCTAACACTTCAGTAATCTATAGAAATAAAGAATTTGTTAATTAATCAGTAGTCATTTTGAAAATATTTTCTTAATAGACATAATTTGACCGTACTGTTTACTAACAAAACTTCACCAAAGACATAAATATTAAGGAAGCCTTTTTTCTTTCTATAACTAACATTTCTACAGAAGGCTTTAATTTTACTCCCATTTGTTAGTGTTGTGGAAGCTATAGGTATTGTATGACACAATGAATCTTGTATTATCTTCTTTGATACTATTACTCATGGCTGCTAAAGATTTAATGAGTCTTAAACTGAAAAAGATGTAGAAAAAGTGCTTATAGGCATAACAATGTGTTACTGATGAGCATCAAAAGATTACCAGGACATTAGCTAGGGTTACAGGAAAACCTCAAATCATGTATATTCCACAAATCCAAAATATTTTCCATAAGAAATCACTGAAGAAAGTTTCTCTTCATCTGTATTATTATTCTTCATATAAAACATCCATTCTAAGCTAGTTCAGATTTTTGTTCTGCTAAGGACGATGTACTGCATGTCTATTTAGAAAGTACTGCTAGTGCTATTTACATTAAAATCACACCAATTATTTACACAAATACACAGCAGATTTGCAAATTTTACTTCACTAAGTCTTGGTTACTTCTGTGAGTTTAGGTAGAAATGAACATAATTTGGTTTTCATTCTTCTTACATTAAGTAAGTATCAATGCTGATTTGATGCATGAGCTGTTACTTAAGAGGGCATTTTAGGTACTGCCATGGAAACTAAGCCTTTGATCTAGAAAGCTTACGTCCATTGATAATTAGGTTTTGGTAGTGAATGTCTGACACATACTTTTAAAATAATGTTTAATACCAAGTAGGTCAGATTTAAAGATAAGCCAATATTTTAGGAATCTGGACACAATAAAAGATTTCTTGCTGCTGTCTATATTAAAACTAAATCACCTCAAGTGAAAAAAATGTTTTTCAAAATTTCTGGTGCATTCAGACAATGATTATATTTTTTCTGTCTTGGTGCTCTGTGTCAGAATAACAGTCTTAAAATACCATAAAGCTGTTATTTTCGTTAATTAAACTCAGTGGTATCACAGTAAAGAGGTGTTGACTTGTTGATTGTTGATAACTTTATTCTTAATATGTGGACTTGTGGATGGTCACATAAAGTGCTTGTATGAACTAATGCTGTCATTCTGATTTATCATTCTCATATTCCAGTACCAGTTTGTCGAGTGACTTTTCTCATAATTACTAGCAGGTTGGTCTTCAACAGAGGTGAGCAGCTTGGATGCTGATGGCAGTAGATACAAATATTCAGGAATAATGGAACTAAAACTGCAGGAAGAAATTGAAAATCATGCTTTTCTAAAGCCAAGCTGTGTATTACCCTCTACTTCCTATGAGGCATTGGAGTGCAAATGTTATTAAAACAAACAGCAAAGGAGTGCATTTTAAGAGCAACATGCCTCTGTCCTTGTTCTAAAAATGTGAGTTCACTTGAAATGATTAATGGGAAAGGCTTTCTGGCCTTTTTTTACTGCTATTCTTTAAAGGGTGATAAAGATATATGAACCCCATGATATGCACAAATCCCATGCACAATGACTACAAGTTTGATTCAGTAGCTCATACTCTGGTGTAAAACCTCAGAAAACAGTAGTAAGGAAACCATGAATCAGAATAATTTATTTTTCATTATTTTTTTTCCTTTAAATTTAAGAGTGAGAAAAAGATTCAACTAGACTAAACAATAGGATTGTTTTGTGGTTTTTTTTCCAAATCTTATTTTGGATTTACTATATTAAATTAAACTCAGGTGTTATCTCATTTGCTTCTTTGGAATTAACAGCAGGACTCAATTTTTATTTTGAACTGTTTTAAAGTAACACCAGCTACGAGTTTTGTTACTCTGACAACTTTGAAATTAAAAACCTGTAAAATTGGGACAAACTGGCCAACAATACTGCACACAGGAAGGGTTGAGGTCAAAAATGTGTTTGTTAAATTTCCAGAAGGTTGTGTTGGACTTTAAAAGCTCCATGAATGTAAACCAGTCTTGGAAATATCAGCACAGCAAATTCACGTGGTACATATCACAGATGTGTGTCATACCTGTGTAATAACATTAGTGTTACCCTCAAAATTTACATTGAAGAAAATGAAAGAAACATGCATTGTACAAAGTAATGTGATTTCTACTGGAAGTTTTTTTAACTCAGTAGGTTTTCTCACAGTGCAAATAGACCCCTCCATCTCGAGAACTGATATGTGGTACAGTTTTAGTAACTGGTTTTTAAATCATAGGCCTTGTGCATCCACACAAACACAGATTTTCTTTTCAATGCTGTGGTAATATGAGAAAAAAACCTATTTTTCTAAATCAAGTTTTGTAAAATTCCTAAAGAACTAGTAAGCCCAAATATATTCCTGTTCCAAAGATAGTGCCTCACATATCTACTGTCCTAGTTAAGATTTTCAAGAGGGCAAAGGGGTCTCTATAGGGACACAAAAGTTACAGACAAGTGTGTCACCAAGAATACCACCTCTGTCCCATGCAGAATCTTCCAACATCAGCCCAGAAAGTCTTCCTAGTCCAACCTGCCCTATCACATAATGGGGCATTCACCTCATGATCCTGGGCATACTTAAACAGTTGAAACACAGCCTTCACAATATTTCATGTGCATCGAGATGAAAACAAAACAAAATAATAGTCATGTTTTAGGGCCATAGAGACGCCACATGAAGCCTTATGACTCTCCAAACCAAACAATATGCAGAATAGGTGTGAACAGGGCCTGAGGGTAGTGGTTTGCAAAGCTTTTTGCTCTGCAGGGCAAAGCCTATTTCTGTTTGCCTCCATTAGCAAGACAAAAAGACTCATCCCTGACAGATCTTCCACTGGGTAATGCACAGCTGAAAAGTGATACAGTGCTACGGTGTTGGTTTGTAACAAGGATAGGATAGGATAGGGTGGGATAGGACAGAACAGAAGTTACAGTGGTTATTCTGCTTGAAAGATAATCACACTTTCAACCTTATTAGTGGAAAAAAACCACCCTTAATTTAATAGAGATGGTGTGCATTTCCCTTTGATGAAGTAGAGGTTTGAGAAGGCTGTGCAGATGGCCAGCACTGCAGAGAACAGCTCTGTCAGGGCTCCTTACGCATCTACAAGGACGCAGTATGCCAGCAAAGCTTGATGGTCCATGGATCAGTGCTTCCATGTCTTCACAGGCCAAATTTCCACAAGCTGATGAGTGTATGTGTGAGGTGGGAGGGATATACCAAGCAAAGCCCTGTTTGTTATTTTGTGGAATTAGTTGTGGTTCCACAGTCCGTCCATTTGTCTTGTTACAAGAAACTCCATCCAAGTGACCTGACTCGGCAGCCATTTTAGCACACTGAGAAAAAAGATTTAATGACATGTCAAGTGACCTACTCTGTTATCACTGCAACGGCTCCCTTCACACCAGGTTTAAGGCACATTAACAGAGTATTGTGGGAAAGCAGACACAGCTGATGCCCATGCTGTATTGGATCTGTGAAAAAACAGATAACTGCTGTCTCCAGAGAGAAAATCCTGCCAAAACTCACACTGACTTCCATAGTGCTTGGATTTAGCATAGGGTTTTGATTTAGCACCTTTACAAAGAGTTAAATGTACATATACTTGCATTCATAAAAGAATACGTCAATCACACTTCACGTTATTAGATTTAAGATCTTGTAGGCTACAAATTTACTTATTGTTAGCATTTACCAGTATTTTCATGACCAATCACAAATTTGGTGAGGGATGACAAGAGCCATTTGCAGCAATTAATACAATCTCACAGAAAGCACAGTTTTATGAACCTGATAATCTCAAGTGTTTGGATTTGTTTGAGTTTAAAAATGCCAGTGGCTACTTGTCAAACTTCATTTGTAAATCAAAATGGTTTTTAAGTTCTACACCTGTGAAACAAGTGTTCAAAACTTGTAAACTTCTTTATGGATATATTTTTTTGGCCTTCAGATATGGTGGAAAGAGTCCAAGACAATTTTTTATGGCTGAATTATAAACACTTGAAAAATGGAGTTTGCAATGAAAATGCTGACACAGCTTTAATTATTGTGGCATGAATGATTTTATTATACACTATCCATAATGTCTATACATACAAAGTACATGCTCTAGTGTTCTAATATTTCATTTAAGAAAAAAGCAATTACTTAGCAGATGTAGAGAGCTAAGCATAAATAGGCTAAACCAATACCTTTATGCTATTTGAAAACCTATATGGAATGTTATTACCACATAAAAGGGTTTATACTTTAGAAGACTCAAAGGTACAGAGAACCAGCTAAAGCAATAAACTGCTCTGGTGTACTTAATTAAAAAGCTTCAAGTTACTGAAGTCAATTGAAAAACAGAAGGTTTGATTCTTTAAGGTAATTTTGTCCTCTTATGTTAAGTGCTTATCAAGTGTTAAAGAATTAAAATGCCGTCCCAGCAGTTTAAATAGAGAATAATTTGCTTTTCTTATATTGAAGGCAATTCTTTATGCTGTCAGCCTAGACACATGTAATAAAACGGGCAATGTGGATGTAATTGGGTGACACGGTTGGGTTTAATTTACCTTTAATTAACCGGAATTATAGAAGAAGCTGGGAAATCAGTATTGAGACATTTAAAAAAAACATTTTTTAATGTTAATCTCTTTACATAAAGCTGGAAAACTTTGCAAAGAAAAGCAGAGGGCATTGCTAAAATATATTTCCAGTGTATAAACACAGAATTTCAGAGTGGGTTTTGACTCAGTCACGTGAAAGACCAACCTCCAGACTGGCTTTGTTAGTGAAATCAGAAAGATTATAAAAAAGAATGGATATCTACACTGTTCAGTGTTGTTGTGAATGATCCATTTTAGAGAAGTGAGCTTTTTTTTCTTTTTTCTTTCCTTCCGAAAATGATGCTACAACTTCATGAAAATACCTTTTTTTGCAAAGCCTAGGGTTTGCACTTTCCCAACAGGTGAGTGTGGAAAGTATATGGCTGAATGGAGGCTATTGTGGTTCCCTGTTTCTTCAGCCAGGTCTACATTATCCTTGGCATGGTTTGTGCTGTGAGATGATACTAGCCAAGAGCAGGCAGAGAACAGCAGTGCCCTGGGCCCTGCTCCCTGGACATGGTCTGGAGCCAAATGCTGCGAGGTGGGTGGTTTGGACTCGCCAAGCCAGATCCGTGCCGTGCTCCATGAATGTCCACCTGGAGAGAGCTGCCGACTCCCCAGACTCTACGTACAGTGTCCAGCACAAAACGAAGAGACTGAACAGAAGCAAGAAATCTGCTTCAACTGTAAAAACATAGGAATTGTTGCTATGTTTACATATCTGCTGTCTGTGTTTGAATTCTGCACTATGACATATATAGTTGTACCATCTATGACATGTATACGGGATTTAGCATTCAGATAACACTGATAACAAAAACGCAAGAACAGAATTTGTCACCGGCTCAAAGGAATATGAATGTTGAGGTCCCATCTGGTTCCAGCATGGTTTTATGGCTGGAAAGAAGTGCAGAACAGGTAGATT
The DNA here is from genome assembly GCF_964195595.1 of Calonectris borealis. NCBI lineage: Eukaryota > Metazoa > Chordata > Aves > Procellariiformes > Procellariidae > Calonectris > Calonectris borealis. The sequence goes on from NC_134312.1 coordinate 9,840,990, forward strand.
TTTAATTACTTGGAGGGAAGGAAAAGAACTGGTGACAGTCAATTTTAAAGCTGTTTAACCAAACTTGCGGGATATAGGATTTCATTCCCTCCGAGTTCATTCCTGTTTCAGATCCAATAGTCACAGTAGAATTAGAACACACGATAAAAAAAATCCGGGTTGCTACAACAGTTAATTATTATTTCTGAATTACTGATTTTAATTTTTCTATCTCCAGTTCCAACCATTCATTTTTGTATTGTTATTGTCCACATATTTTATGGTCTTTCTCTCTTTTCTTTTCTTTAAAAAAAGGTGGAGTTTTTTACAAATACTTGTCCCAGATTAATTTCTGGTATATAGAGTCCTCTATATACTCACTAGGGTGAGGTAAGAACCTCCATTGGATGATTCATTTTTAGGTTGATACTATTGCCCTCTGGACATAACTTTTTCTTTCCACTGAAAGACCAGTAATAACTATAGAAGGACTCTGTAGCATTCATTTCCAATCTTGAGATGCCTGTATTAGGTGCTTAATGATACACGTGATAAATCTGGATCTAAATTCAAAAGTCTTATGTTATAAATCATATTCACCATCGCTTTGCTCACTCTTCTGAAATCCTCTGAAAGCATGGGCACCAGAACTGGAAAAAAACATCCAATGGTAGCTACACTAAAGAAAAAAAAACACAGAAGTAATTTAATTTCAGTAACCCATATTTCTTTGCTTGGTTTTGATTGCAGCCTTTCTCTTCATTTCAAGACAATGAAAGCAGTAATCCTATCAGTTATACTTGTTTTAAAGGTGTGGCTTGATTGGTTTTCCTGTGACTCACATTTTACATCAGCTCTAATGTAAATTAGAATCAGGCCCTGTATATGTAAAATTTTGCATCTCAATGAGTTCGTGTTTCATTTGGTCCTAATCTTTTGCTTTAATTAACTGTATTTTGCCCATACTACATAATGCAACATAATATTTCAATCTTCAAGCTAGTTTCATGAGTGGATATTATGTTTCTTTTGCATGATATATATTAGGTGAAATCAAATATAGTAAGATCCTATTTAGTACACATTCAAAATGAATGTCTACCAAACAATTTAGCAACCTACTTTAACGTGTAACAAGGATGCTGAATAAATTTATAAATAATTTCTTCAGTATTATCAGAATGCTGGAACGCAAACCAGCAGTGGGGCAAGTTTTCAAATACAGTATGGGTTTTACATACACTATAAAGTAGGGGAGGGGGGGAAGAGCATGGTGAATTCAAGGGAGCAATATGATCTTAACACAGAAAAGAAATTTCCTGCTTTTCAGACAGGTACATTTAACAGTTGTTACTATTTCACTGTGGTCATGCATTTAAAAAATTATGGGCACAGAAAAATAAGTAAAGTTTATTTCAGAGTACTTAAAAATAGGTAGAAATTTAAATAGTGTGGCAGTTTAATAATTCATTTTCCAATGGTTACAGTGAATGTAGGAGCAGGTCAGTAATGAACAATGAATCCACCCTTCTGTTCTCAGCTACCCTGGTACAAATCTAGAGATGTTTCTTTCCTGCAGAGGTTAACTCCAGAGAAGAGCAATGCCATCAAACGCCTGGCAAGTGTACAAGCAAAAAGCGAGTCAAGCCTAAAAACAATAAAAACAGATAGAAAAGGGGCCAATTAGTTATATCATTGATAAAATTAAATATGACACAAATAGAGCTAATTATGTCCTTGTTCTCAATTCAGATTTTATTAGTTTAGGAGCCCTTGGAGGTAGCTGAAATTGTATGTATTATGTTTAGTTTGATGGGATTTTTTACCCTGTTTGCTTTATGGCCTCATGGGCTAGATCCCCAGCTGGCACAAATAAGAGTTGCTATTACCTTCAGTAGGATTGGGAACATTTACACAGTGGAGGATCAGACACCCCAGCTGGATTTGTTGGCTGACTAACCTGATCCTTGGGTAGTTTTTTAGTTTTTGGGGTTTTTTTTCTTCTTTTTTTAACATACGAAAGCATTTAGGGTTTAATCTCACTGCATTTCTCTGCAAGCTTTAGAAAAGTGAACATTACCATACACTTGCCATGATGGAAAAAAGAAAACTAACAACTTTCTCAGTCTCTGTAAAACGTATGAAAAATGGAAAAAGGAAAAAAACCCTTTTATTCTGTAGCAGTGCAAATGTGTTCTGTAGTGCAGCCTTGATCTCCCAGTTTGTAGATCCTGGAACTAGTTAAAGTTCACCACAGTCCTTCATTTAGCATGTGCCTTTCCATATGAACAGAAACATGGACATGCAGGGGATGGTACGTATCCAGATCTTGTAATAGCATGAAGTGGTGCTCTCTTATTTTGTCTGCAGCATAGCACGTGGTACGAGGAATAATAGGTCTCAGCTGGCACTTTAGTAATACTAGTTATAATTACACCCCTGAAAGATGCATTAAAAGAACATTATTATTATGGTGGAGTTAATCACTTCGCTGTTGCAATATGCTGGAATCAGTGTCACTTGCTCACATCCCCCTCACGGCTTGCATAGCATGTGTAGTGCCAACTTTGTGAGACATTTTTCAGTGTTTTGTTTTCTCCTCATCATTTCGAGGGAAGCTGCAGATCATGTTGTAAATACAATAATCAAACTAGCTTTAATGACAGAATTATTAATATCCCTGTGGGTCTTGCTTCTATATTATATCAGTTCTTCAGAAATATGAATTTATATGTACAATTTATTTTTGAAATAGAAGTGTGCCATTAATCCCATTTTGGAGGGATCCTTTATCAGCAACATGCTCTTCCAATTGATTTACATGGTACAAAATATACATCTACACGACATTTTCAGAAGGCGACTCATCTAACTGATTTGTTTTGTCATCAAATAATGTATAAATTTAACAAGACATTTGCTGAATTTACAAATTATAATTTCAAAGGGAATCTAGAGAAGTCTAAATGCAAAATTGTCAAGAATAACTGAATGCAGAGAGTAATAATTAATGGTGAGTTGTTAAACGGAGGTCAGTGTGTCAAGTGAGGGTCATGTAACAGCACTCCATTCCCACATCCATGTATGTGGTAAAGGGTATAGTGGTCAATCGCGTAAGACACCAGCTGAGAAGCAATGACACATTAGAGAAATTTTAAATAAGGTGTAACGTTCTCCACTGATTCATAGCCGCTGAATTAACTGTGCTTGTTGAAGGCATATCTTAGGGCAAGAGAATAAACTGAAAAGATACGAGGATAAGAATGATAAAATCAGATTCATTAAGATAAATACAAGGTTGTGTTAATAAAAAGGAATAAGCAACAGTGCAGTTACTTGGTCAGATTCCTTCATGCAAGAACGCAGAAGGAGAAGCGGGAAGTTCACAGGGAACTTTCTTGTGCTTTTTGTTGTTGGAAACAAACCTCTCAATTTTTTTCCTCTAGACTTGGTCAAAACCTCCCTGAAATTCAGTAGAACCAGTTTTTCCATGGGCTTCAGTGGGGTTTGGATCAGGCTCTTTGAACATAATCTCTGGATCAGGTAGAATGACACCAGACACCTTCTTGCAGGATGTGTTCATAGGCGAGGAGGGACATTCTAAACTTCAGTTGCAATAACATAAATTGCCAGGTCATTTATAAGAGCAGAAAGGCATGGGGAAAAAACCTTCAATAAGTATACATAAAGACGTGATATATACAGAGACAGAAAATTTGAGCATCCGCTGTCAATCCTTTCCCTTCTTTGAACTATTTAATTTCTGATTCGTTACGTATTTTTGAAATTGCACAATTACATTTTATTGGCTTTAAAGAGACAAGGTTAGGTGCCGTAAATAGCAGTATGCCATTTTTGACACCTGCTGAAAGTTTTTCCTAGTTGATCACAACGAAGGCATTTTCTGCAGATGCTGTTTTCCTGAAAAATCACTAACATAATCCTTCCATAATACCAGCAGCTGTAATAATACCATTAATAACCACTTGACTGCTTAATAAACATTGGCTGGTTTTCCCAATATTTTTAAGGTGATTTTGCACAAAGTTTAGCAGGAACTTTTTGACAGACTTTTTTTTTTGTGTGAGGAAAATACCAGCCTCTCACAGGTACTTTTGAGAGGAATGTGTCACTACTGATGACAGTCCAACCAGAGCCCATCCCGCAAGTAAAGGATAGGACAGGTGGTTGTGTGGGGGACAAATGTGGAGACAGAGAAACTAACCCGAGTCATTTGGGCCCTCAGTTCATCTGTTTAGGTTGTTGTTTTGCCTGCTGAAATCTCTGCTGTTCAGGCGTGAGGATCGGAGATCATTTTCTTCCCGCCAGCTGAAGGCCTCTGGAGCACCCAGTCTGCTCTGGGTGAAGGTGTCCATCCCAACATCCCCTCAGCTCAGACTGACTAGGGGAGAAAGCAACAGTCAACTCATAGCTTAATCTACATGTAACATGGACCATCACTGAACCAGAAACAGAGCTATTTGATAGCATAGGTGCACCTTTTAACTCTCTTCTTGATGTTCATTATTTTGGTGTGATTTTCTTTTTTCTTTTTTCTTTTTTTTTTTTTTTTTTAAAGCATCCTGATGTGGAAAGGGGGAAAATAAATACAAGAAATGGTTTTCTCCTTTGCTTAACAAAAATTAAGAGAAAAAAAGGATAATGATATAGGTAAAGAAATCTTCCATCAAAACCAGGGAGGAAGGTTGTACACATGGATTGATTAGTTTTGGATTTGGTTCTGGATGTCGTTTTGTTTTGGGAATTCAAGCCATCTGGCCTGAAACATAGTGAAATGAAATCACTGAAAAAAGAGACTGACAGCTCTGTGACTTTCTTCTGAGAGTGTTACTATCTGAGATTTTTTTCCAGGTGTTTAAGCTAGATTTTGGATCCTCCCACTCTTGACGTCTCTCCCTTGAGATTTTCTTTCAGCTTGTACTATTCTCTATAGTGACCATTACCAAATACAGTACTAACCTGGAGAGCAGAAGTGCTAATTTCCAAAGCTTCCACCTCTACCTGTTAAAGAAAAAAGAGTCACTATTTCTGCTGAGTGTGTTTTGGTGAAAAAGTACAAAACCTTTATAAAGATAAATAAATATGATGTGATTTACCCTCCTTTTGTGACACTGGAACATCACAGCAGGACCTGGAAGTATTGCAAATGTTTAACAGGAAACAATCAGCTAAATGTAGGATAAGGTCTATTTGGCAATTATAATGTATAATGATGAATACTTGTACTAATATGAAGATTATGAAGAACTCTAATCATTAGAAGGAAGGTGATTTTATTTCTTTCTGTGCATGATGAGCATAATCAACATCCGTAATTCTCAAATACAGAATACTCCCATTGATCAGTGGAAATATTTATATCCCTGTGTGGGTTAGCCCCAGTAGGCTGCTAAGCCCCATGCAGCCGCTCACTCACTCTCCCCAGGGGGCAGAAGGGCAAAAGTGAGAATACTCATGGGTTGAGAGAAAGACAGTTTAATAGGTAAATGGAAAAAAAAGGGAAAAAAAGAAACCCAAAGAAAAACAAGTAATGCAAAGGCAATCTCTCCCCATTAGCCAACGGATGCCCAGCCAGTCCCTTGGAAAATTCACCCCTCCCCAGCTTTTGTTGCTGAACACGATGTCATATGGAGGAATATCCTTTTGGTCAGTTGAGGTCAGCTGTCCCTGTTCTCGTGTACTCCCAGACTACTCACTAGTGCAGTGCAGAGTGAGAAACAAAGGCCTGGATGCTGTATAGGTACTATTCAGCAACAGCTGAAACATCAGTGTGTTATCAGCATTGTTTTTGTCAAAAGTCCAAAACATAGCACCACAGGAGCTACTATGAAGAAAATGAACTCTATTCCAACCAAAACCAGTACAATCACTTAACAGTTGCTATTAGATTAGAGGTTTTTTTTTTCAGAGGGAAGTGCTTAAGAAGTTGGTCTTCGGGCAGATATGTGTGTGACTTCTTGTGTTTCTGAAAATTCAGTGAAAATCGTTGTAGCAAATTCTTATGCTAATTTTTTCACTTCACTTCAAATACTTTTAATTATACAGGGATAGGTTGGTAAGATGAATTGCTTTCATTCCAAAACTTTTATGGCAAAATAAAAAAACAACATTTTTTTCAAGTCAGATTTCATTAAAACTAAATGAATATTAGACTACATTCATACGCCTGTTAACATATCTAGTTTGGAACAATTTGGGATGTGGAGTTTTTTGTGAAAGTCTGGTAAAACTCCCAGTATTCTGAGGGATTTATAGTTTTAAGTGTCATTGAGACAAAAATTATTTTTTTTAATGGTTCCAGTGCAAACCAGTCATAATTTGACTATATTTCACTTTCTGCCATTGGATACAAAATAACCTAGAATTTCAATTGAGATTAAAGATTATGAGTACATATAAACCAAAGCTAGGGCAAGGTGGGGAGGGTGGTGGTAGGAAGTTTTATATAAAATTTTTGAAATCTAAGCCTGAAATTTCTGAAAAGCACTGATATGTGCTTGATTTTTCATAATTCTTAATTTCCTTGATCTTGCATTCTCTCTCTGAAAGTTTTGGTCATTTTAGTAGCATAAGCAGTCATTCAGCAGTTATTAAAGCCTAATTAAAACCACAGACATGAAGAAGTTCCCTAAAGTGCTCCTTTAGGGATGCCAGTGTATCTTCTCAAGGCTTGTGTCTCTTTCTGTTGTTTCTAAGATGAAGATAACTGAGTCACAGTAAATGTTAATTTCTGTAATGAGATTGCCTCATGCAGTGGCATTCCCTCTGGAGTGAAGGCAGTGTTGTAAATACATCAGCTCATTTAGGAGGACCTGAACTAGTCCTCCAGGTAAAGCCAGGTAACAGAAAAAGCAAGAGAAAAGTCACCTCAACAGAGAAGTTGTCCTCCATGAAAACAGGGCTGCTTTGTGCTTGTCATTTCAACAGTTCGGCTCAAAAGTGACCTAGGAAAACACAACTGGGACTTAAACTTGTAATTTTTTTTTCTCATTGCATTTCACACACTCGGTTTCCTGCACTCTGACTCATGCACCTTCTTAATCCTCTCTCACTTTTCTAGGCTCTACATTCCTGTTCTTCTACTGCTGTTCTGACTCATATTTTTGATCTGTTCACACCCTCTTCTTCCCATATTCTGCCTCATGCACCTTCTTAGTCTCCTTCTGTTTCTCTTTTACTTTGGCTTTACTGGACGATACTTCCCTGTTTTCCTGTTGTTGTGCCCTGTAGTTTGTATGAGATCTTGCTAACATGGTTCTTGCTTTCTTACTTCATTTATCAGTTCTTCCCTGCTTCTGAGATACCTCTGAAAACATCTTTGTCTTTCCAACCTCTACTACTTAAAGTCTTCATGTTAGTATACCATAAAATGCCTTGTGATGAAGTTTTTGCAGCAGATGCTGAATAAGATTGTTAAAGTCTTTCTTTAGCATCAAGAATGTTGGTCATACTGAAAGAGAGTATTACTGGAGGAGGTGGAAAGTGCAGAAGATGCCGGTGAAAGAACTGGTTTCCTTCCTGAGCCTAACATTCATGTCTCTGGACTAGTTTCTTCTTTAAACTTTTTGTCTTTCTTGTTTGCTTAGAAAATACTCAATGTTTGTACACTATTTACCATGGTAGCAATAACAGTAAAGAACTTATGATGAAGGAAAAGTAACATCTTTTAGATACGCTAAGAAGAAGTGAGCTTCACAAAAGACTGTGGCACATTACTTCAGCCTTAGGTGTTGATTTTGGCTCACTAAATTCCTAAGAATATGTTTATTCTTCCTTCCCTGTCTTAAATTCTTGCATATTGGTTGTATACACTGACAAGCAGTTGCTACATTTCACCTCAGGGATGGCTGTACTTCAGTGCTTGATGAAGTGTTCTCTTTGTCTAGTCTGTACTTAAAACCTATTGGGATAAAAAGCAACACATGAAGATACATAGAATTGCACTCATTTTATTCCAATCTAGTTGTAAAAACAGAAAGAAATGAAAATACAAACAATAACTTACAGATAATAAAATTCTATGAGCAACAGAAATTAGAAAAAAATACTGAATTGTTTAATTGCAAAACAACATCCATCCACCCCTTGATTTTTAAACAAACTTTTCATTGGGTGACTCATTCGTCAAATGTTGAGGTCAGCAAATAATGTTAACATACAGTAAAAATTCCTAATGACCACCAGTTGCATGTAAAGTATCGACATTTTGCTTATTGTATACGACACAGAAGGAGGAAGTAACACAACCTGCATTTTATTACTTGAATCAGATGCAAAGGGTTTTCAAAACTTCAAATTCAACTGAAAGCAGCTGTTGGGAAAATATCATTACATTATACCTTAAGCTACAAAAGCCAATTTAATGGTGACATTTTATTTTATTCAGATGGTCCCTTCTTTTATTCTGTCTAACCCAGTAAAGCCTGTGGAAATTGTATCTGGATGAAATCACCAGAAGGTGAAGGGCCCATGACTAAAAACATTCTTTAAAGATTATTCAGGGTTACAGTCAAATGGAATAGCAGCACTAACAAGAGCAAAGGTCTCCATAGCTACAGGAAGTAATATTACATCGTTTAGCAGTACCTATAAGAAAACACAGTCTTGTTACTAGATTCGGTTAAATGTCCATTAAAGTGCTGTACAAAACCATTAGATACTATAGTAAACGCAGTTATTTAAAAAGGGGGATGTCATTCGTCCAGATCAGTATACAATGATGTTTGCAGGTGGAATTAGCTCACACCTCATTCACTTCAAGTTATAGTTGTTGCACTAGTTTAATTAACTATTCCTATGATTTGAGTAAATTATTTTTGATCTCTCTCTCATCTTAGATGTTAATACGTTCACCCTACGTGGTGGCTGAGCAGAACCATTGTACTTTTACCTTTAACTTCAATAGATGTGATAAAAACATGAGAGCAGTCGTTCAAGTCAGAGCAGAGGTGAGTTCATGCCAGTGTCCAGCCCATGACTGTGGTCATCAGAGGACACTTAAAGGAGTGTGAGAATAAAATACCTCTGCCCTTTGGCACCTCCCCTGGCTTCTGGACTGCAGGTACATCTGACCCTTCAGGCTGGCAGCCCTCAAAAAACTTTGCTTCCATGAAACTGTGGCTATTACTTTCTTTAGCTTATTTAAACTTTTCATTTTCACAACACTCTGTGACAGTGAGCTTCACAATTTAAATTTTCACTTTATGAAAAAAAGAATTACTCTCTTTTGTTTTCAACCTGCTGCCAGATACCTTCACTTGGTGCCCTGCTGAACTTGTTGTGAGAAATGCTGAATAATTGCTGCTTAATCAGCTATTAAGATCAGAAGAGATTAAAATATAAAAATAAATTATTCTTCCTTTTATGCCAAGGAAGCAAATTCTGATTAATTTCAAGAACTAAGCCCAAAGGAATAGAAATGTACATAGAAACTAGGTATACAGTTCCTTTAGAAAAGAAAAAAAAAAGTTTAAAGTAACAAAACCCAGGATGGCTGCTGGATAGACAAATTTGTATATCTGTACCTTCACTAGTGTGCTGGGTCTAGTAATGCTACCAGTCTGAAGAGTTACTTTTAGGAATGAGATGATTCTCTAACATGTATATTCTGTTTATTTGGGGCATTTGTCAAAACTTTTCAGAATATAATAGTCCTTATTTCTTAGAAAAATGATGATGGGTGACTCCAGAGCTTGACGGGAAACCATCATAGTTGCACCTAACCATGGTCAGAACAAAATATACATATGCATATGTATACATATATCTATCCTTATACATATATTTTTATAAAAATCTAACTTAAGTGTTTCAGTATATCAATTTCACTTTACTAATGTTTTATGTTAAATTAAACATAAATATAAACCCATGTTTAATTCACAAAGCAAACAAAATTATTTGATTTTTCTCCAAATTCAGTCACCTGAAAGTTATTATTAAATCTTGGGATACCAGTTCCTTTCAGGTTCTTTCAAATTCCCCCCAAAACAACAACGACAATCTCATTAAGCTATCTGTTATTCTTTGTAATGTTATAAAGTTTCCGTGTACCTTGAGGCTACTAATTCACTTAATGAATTATCTCAGATGAATCTAATCCATGCAGAGTTTAAATAACCAGTTATTAGAATTTAAGAAGTAACTCTATGTATTTTCAGAGGTGTCCTGACAAATAGTTATCCAGTCAGTAGCCATTACTTTCACGTGTAGTTTACCATAAACTTCAATGTAACTGTTCTCTTGTTATGTGTCTGCATAATCGAATCTTAAACCAGATTTCTTCCTGCTCAGGAATGAATCAGAAAAAGGACATTTTTACCCATTGTCACAAAGACCTTTCCAAACAAAAGCATAGCAGAAGCTTAAATATATAGACACAAAGAATTCTGAGGAAGTTCAGGTTAGTCAGTGCTGTCAAAAAAAGTTCTTGCAAAGAGGACAGCCTTGATTACTCTGAATAACGATAATGCTGAGGTAGGAGAATTCTTCAAAAGTCCCCACTGATCCAACTTTTGTCTTTGCCATTAAAAGTTCATTGGAATGGAGTTTGAACTGATGGAAAGATTAGAAGTACGGAAGCATTGCTGAAATTCTGCAACTGTTATGAAGCATAAACATTAGAAATTAATTGATTTTTCCCAACTGAATTGTCTATGGTGTGCAATATTTGAGTTGGCAAGACTTAAATAGGTTGGTCATTTTAAAGTAGATCATAACCCAATTTCTTCAAATTATTGTTTTTTTTCCTTTTCCCATAAGGCATTTACATTATTTACATAGCCAATGTGGTTTTCCCTATTGTTTTAGACTATTCTTTGCTTGTTCACAAAACACAAAATCATATTTCTTCATGCATAAGTGGTTGATTTATGAATCTGTTCCAGCAGCTGTTTTAATGCAAAAAGGATGAAGTGAAATAAAAATTAAACTGGGAATTTGTGTGCTTTTATACTTCAGAATGCATGCTTATGTTGAAAAAATTATGGCAGTGTTTCATTGTATTAACCTAATTTGTTTATACTAATACTGATCTTCGTACTTACTGCAAAGGATGCATACATTTGTAAAATTGAAAAAGTAGACTGACATGTAAGGAAAGCACATCTCACTAAAAACTCTTCCTACTTCCATTTTTAAGAACTGATGAAGCAATTCTAATGCTAGAATATTGCTCACTGGAGGCAACACGCATTTACCAGCTTTAGGTCCCAATGTAAATAGACATTTAAGCATGGGGATTGGGAAGGGAGAAAAATGCTAACAAAATCTACTAAAACAGAATTTTCAAACTATCCTGCTAGGTTGTGGGGGGGAGTCTGATTCAGCATTTCTACATGTAGTAAGGATTTTTTGCCATTTTCATTCTTTTTTTCAGGCTGTCAGGCACATTACACAGCATGTATAATTTTCATTCCACATAATTTAGATTTGATGACTTTCATGGTATGCTGTAAAGCCCACCTTTCTTTGAAGTATTTACAACTATTGGAGAGTCCAAAGGGTTGTGAATTGTTAAAAGGGCAAACAATTACATTTTAAATTGTCTAATTTGCTGGTTGTTGGTTGTAATGAATACTGTTGTTGTACATGAAGCATGTCGAGCAGCTTTTATGTTCACCTGCTAGCAAGGGTGTCTAGCTGCTTTGCTAGAAAGGTTTTCTTGTTACAGCTACCTAGAAGCACATTTTAAAACATTATTTCTAATTAACTTCAGTATGGAAAGAATTCTGTCTGCAGTGACCATATCTTAGTGGAAGTCACTCACAAAGTATAATGAATAGACTACACAGTACATCTGTTTAGAAAAGTTAGGGCAAATCATGTGATACTTACATTTTTAGAATTTTGTGATGACTTTTCAATCATTTAACCCAAGAAAAAAACTACATTGCTCAGCTGAATCAGATAAACCTTGTAAGTCAGAAATCCTGTTACCAACAAGAAACAGAAGCAAGGCTTCCATGCTATGGAAGATATTCCAGTCCGTAGGCAGAAATCTGTACTTCTTCAGAATCTGTGCAAGGCATGTTTAGTCTGCACCATACACTGTAGCAGAGATATAAACAGTTATATCTGATATACACCCCAAGTCATCTTTAGCTATAGATCTTGAAAAATGTTTCTAAGAACCTCAAACAAGCAGGCTAATGCATGCAAAAGGTTTGGAGAATGTTGCTGTGCAATTCTCCCCTGCACCACATGAAAAGGATGTAATGGATGATGGAAGTTGAATGTAATCCATAATTTTTGCCACCTCTTATTCCACTCCTCCAGCCCCATTAGGGTGTGCAAAAGGCCTTGCTGCAAGTTGCTGCCTCCTAAGAAAAGGTAATAGCTAGCAGTACTGTGCTACTCTGGAACAAGGACAAGCTAATTACTCTTTTGTGCTAGCTTCTGTTGTTAAAGGGCAGATATGCTACATATCTGGTGTAAGAAGGATGTAGAGTTTGCTTTCTTCCATGTAAGGAATTCCTTTCCCTGACATTTAATGGAACAAATACAGCTTTGAATGCTTCCTATTCCTGTACTGGTGTGGCATATCATCTGGCCTTATATTTGTTAATTCCTCTGGAAATCACAGATCAGGGAAGCATCCAGATTTTTAGAGGTTGTTGGGTTTTTTACACAAGTACGGTGGGATTGCTCCCCTTGAACACTTTTAATTGGTTTTGGCATAAAAATTATTTGACTGAGGTCAGAATCAGATCTAGAAACTTAGAGAAATGAAGCCTACAGACAGCTGGCAAAAGCACCATTTCTCCTTGCACATTTATCTTATTCAACTTGGGGGGCCTGGGGTTAATGAGAAGAACAAAAAATCTGTTAAACAGGGTTTTGTAAAGCAGATCTGCATTCTTCCTGGATTTAAAACTCATTGGTTCTACTCTCTGGATAAGTATAAAAGAACTATTCACCTCTTGGTATATTCATTTCATCTCACCATTGACATTCAAAAACTCGAACACAGCAACAAGTCAACCTTTGGTGATGAAACACTAATGAATCTTTAAAAGGACTGTTGATATAATACTATGCTGATTGGATAGCGAGCTATTTATTTTTGTTTTCTATTTATAAACATGCTGATTGATAGAATACTTCTTTAGATTCCTTAAGAATTTGAGTTTTTTTCCTTGCTGAATTTTGATTTTGAAGTTTATTGTTCATTTTAATTAGCAAAATGTTTCCCAGTGACAGTCAAGGAAATGGAAAGGGTTTGGTGCAAAAAATAAGATGAAGCAGCACTAGTTTTGATAAAAATGGACAAATTAAGCAAGTAAACAAAAATGACCATGAGTCACTTCCTCGTTATCACAAAGATGTCCCCATTTACATGGTAGGACTTTAAGCATAATTCCCCACTGAAATTTAATGATTTGGCTGTTCAGTTTCTGAAAACACTCATTCTCTGTCCTGTTCTGTGCCAATGGGTCTTTCACATCTTTTGCTCCAAGAAGCATAATATTTTTTGGCTATCAAGAAAAGTTCAACAAAGAGGATCTTCTGATAATTGTTTCACCTTTTCTTCAGTAGTAAATTGGATATATAATGTTGTTGCATATTGTCAGTTTCTGCTTTGCTCCTCTGTAGTACTTTATGGAAGTTTTACTGATGTCTTGCCTGATACCTTACTGAATGAATTTTGATATACTTTGTTTCAGGAAGGGATGAAAATGTGTTTCCTGTTTGGATAGATTAAGATTCTGAAAGTAGATGTCATAAATCCTTGGAGGGTAAAAAGATGCTATAATAGGTGTTTACATAATCATAGAATCATAGAATCATAGAATCATTAAGGTTGGAAAAGACCTCTAAGATCATCGTGTCCAACCGTCAACCCAACACACCATGCCCACTACACCATGTCCCTGAGGGCCTCATCTACACGTCTTTTAAATACCTCCAGGGATGGTGACTCAACCACTTCCCTGGGCAGCCTGTTCCAAGGCCTGACCACTCTTTCAGTAAAGAAATTTCTCCTAATGTTCAAACTAAACCTCCCTTGGCACAACTTGAGGCCATTTCTTCTCGTCCTATCGCTAGTTACTTGGGAGAAGAGACCAACACCCACCTCGCTACAACCTCCTTTCAGGTAGTTGTAGAGCACGATGAGGTCTCCCCTCAGCCTCCTCTTCTCCAGGTTAAACACCCCCAGTTCCCTCAGCTGCTCCTCATAAGGATTGTGCTCCAGGCCCTTCACCAGCTTCGTTGCCCTTCTCTGGACACGCTCCAGCACCTCCATGTCCTTCTTGTAGTGAGGGGCCCAAAACTGAACACAGGATTCGAGGTGCGGCCTCACCAGTGCCGAGTACAGGGGCACGATCACCTCCCTACTCCTGCTGGCCACACTATTTCTAATACAGGCCAGGATGCCATTGGCCTTCTTGGCCACCTGGGCACACTGCCGGCTCATGTTCAGCCGGCTGTCAATCAACACCCCCAGGTCCTTTTCCTCTGGGCAGCTTTCCAGCCACTCTTCCCCAAGCCTGTAGCGTTGCCTGGGGTTGTTGTGGCCGAAGTGCAGGACCCGGCACTTGGCCTTGGCCTTGTTGAACCTCTAAGTAGAAAGTCTGCCATTTTCAGCATGCAGCGATTTTAACATCAGTGAGAACTGCACACATATGGAGGCTGCAACAAAATGCAAGGACAAAGGCATACTTCTTCAAAAATGTTTAGGCAATTAAATCCCACTGATGGATTGATTTTTCAATGGCAGCCAACTGTCTAGCTTTGGACACTTGGAGAAATCAGGACTATTTTAAAAAATCAGCACCTAGACTGCTTCCAAAAATGTATGATTGGATATGAAATAACATTTATGGAAATGAAATATAAATTAAAACCAGGATATTTGTTGAACAAATGGTTACTCAAACAAGCTTAAGATTTTCAAAGATTTGTGTGTGAAAGATCATGTAATTCGGAAAGATTTATGTAAAAAAAAGATAAACCAAAAACAAGGGGAAAGTTTCTGAATTGCATAATAATTTCCAAACATATTTTCAAGATGATAAGAATCAGTACAAACACAGGGTAAAATGATTGGACACACAACTGAAAGTCTTTTGTGGTTCGAAAAACTGTAGCCCCTTTATCAATTGAGAAGTCACTTGAGAGGACACGCAACTGGCCACCATAAAACAATATACTGCACCCTTTCACATTCATAAATCTATTCCTGTCTTTGTCCTGCAAATAGTCTCTTCTCATGTGTGATCATCTTTCCAAGTATTAGTCAGAAAATATTTATCTTTTTTTAGCAACATGTTTGCCTTTCCTTTGTTTTTAAGTTTCTATTATTCTGTCTTTAAAAAAAAAAAAAAAAACTTGAACATTTTAATTGGATTCAAAAGTCTGGATGTGTAGATTGATTTAATATGGTACATTTCACTCCATGGAAAATATGATTTCCAGGGAGAAAAGGTCTTCAAACTTTTTTTATTTTTTTTAAATCAAAACAGGACATCTTAAATTACAGATGAAATAAGGTGGCTCTGAAAATTACATGGAGTCTGCATATCTTTAGGAATCTGTGTTTAAAACTAATTCTAAAGTGTGAGGTTGTAGGTTTGGGGATTTTTAGCAAAGCTCATTGAAACATTAAACGAATTCTAGCATTGTGATTTCTTATTGTTACTTATGGTATATAAAAAACAGAACCTTTTGATGACATACTCTAAAAGCTGAGAAAATTGTCTGATTATTCTCTAAACTTTGATATAGGCCCAATCTAGAACCAGCCAGAAAATATTTTCTAACTCCTTCTTAGGAGTTTTTATTCAACAACAGTAATGGTAGGAAAACCAACAACTTCTTTATTTAAAGGTGGTGTTTAATAAAAGTTTGAATAAGATATAGGGCTTATATATAGCCTCTGCAGTAACAGAGGATTGCTTTTGTTAATGCCTGAGGTTTTGTCCACTGCCACATGCCTGTTCTCCTAATAAATCCATTGGTATCTATTTTCAAGTAATTGCTTCTCTTCTATATAGTGTAAAATATTTTAAGCTTTATTTATTTCATTGTGTATCTCAGATTATATCATCCCACAACACATATTTAAATATCCAAGAAGTTATATTGCTGTATACATCCACTGGGACAAATTCTCCTCTAGTACATATACCAAGAGAAATCTTGTATGAGGAAATCTACATGGAAGTCAATTAAGTAGCAATCATTTACAGCACTTAATTTCACCATTAAACTCTAAGCAGGGACCATAATTTTCCAAATGTGTGTAGACACACTTTATCTGGAGGTCTCAGTTGGTTAGGGATTCATTCTAGGGGTTATTGAAATACAAATACATGACATTCATAGAACAGAGCAAGAAGGATTTTCCTCAGTAAGTTACATCCACAGTTAGAAATGAACTTTATTATGACAAGGATGAAATCACAGTAAAACCAAATGCAGGAGTACTTCCCACTCTCCCCTATAAAAAACTATTACTTTTACATAACAGTAGTTGAAAACTAATTTGTGTGTGGACAAAATTTTCATTCTTATGTTCAAACTAGTCACCTGTTAATGTCTGATGCCCTCCCACATGCTATTTAAAAAAAAACAACAAAAAAAAAACCTCCAAAACCCCCAACCTTCAAATTGTCTGAATATTCTTTAGCTCTACTAACTTGTTATATAGGTCCAGCTTTGTGGCCGTGTTAGCTTAACAGGATAAAGTGTCTATACGTGTTCCTCTACTAACATCAACAGGAGAAGGGAATTATGTGACAGTTGCTAAAGATTTACTTCCGAAATCATGCTTCTTATTTGCTTGCACAAATGGTCAAAGAGAGTGATGAGTGACCTCTTGCTCTGAGTTCAAGCAAGTTACAAAAGGCAAAGAAAAATGGTACTGCTGGTCACTGACAGATGAACTCCCCATTTGTCAATACAGCTTCATTGAAAAAGCAGGTAATAACCTTGCTAACATCACTGAGAAACTTCTACGACAGCTTTGGCCACAGCACCTATGTTTTAACTACTGCAGAAGTGAGTAGTACAAGCTTTGCATGTTCTCAAGAGCTAATTTCATTAACAGTCAATGGATTATCATAAACTACTGCTGAAGTGTAGAATACAGTATTGACAAAGAAGGATGAAATAGTGAAAGAACAACAATGAAAGAATACAGTGAGGGCTAATACTTTGTATCTGAATTGTAGAACTGAGTTAAGTCACAAAGTACCAAATCTCTCTGAAACTTAGAAAAGGCAAACCAAGACTTAGAAATATGGCAGATTCAACAGTAGTTTTCTTTAGGTCCGGTTTCTTTCTTTAACCTAAAATCCAGATTGTCAGATTACTTAGAAAAGTTATTACAAATTGAGATAGTCCAAATTTCACTCAGCTGGTTGACAAAGCCACTTGCATCCCTGACTGTTACGACACAGCAAAGTGGGAGGAAAGAATCAGTTTGCTCCTACCATTGGTTCCCACCACTCTCCTTTCCAAACCTTCTAGTTCTTTCATCCATTCTTGATGAGTTCAGTCCATACCTCCTCAGTCCTTTCCACTTTTATCAGTCCTATCCAGTATTAAACTAGAAAAGCTGTGAGGACATACCTCAAAGGTGGAACTGATTCAACAGCCGTTACCTCTCAGCCTGCTTATAATCCATTAATGTCACCTGTCTAAACCAGTTGTCCATCCTTTGCTAGTGAAGTTTTCATAGTATTCTGAAACCCTCAAACTTTCTTCC
Organism: Calonectris borealis; assembly: GCF_964195595.1. Lineage (NCBI taxonomy): Eukaryota > Metazoa > Chordata > Aves > Procellariiformes > Procellariidae > Calonectris > Calonectris borealis. Next base: position 9,858,700 of record NC_134312.1, read on the forward strand.
CCACTTCACCACTCATGACATCAGTCCTACAGTTCTTCCTTCTGCAGTGATATATGTCATGGCAAGGAGAGGCAGACAAAGAAGGATTGAGGTCCAATACTGTAGGCTATTTTGTCAGATAATGACTTCAGTTCCAGTCTAGAATGGGAACAGACCCATCCCATTAGCATGGTCTTTGCTTCTGTGGAAAAAATTTTGGTCTCCTTCCACCTCCCAGGGGACATACGGCTCTGTTCCAGATCAGTACCATAAGTAGAAGGCTTGTCCCACAGTTTTACATGAGACTTGTTCAGGCCACCTCTGCCTGACACTTCTCTGCCTGCATTGTAGTCCCCGAGCAGCACGTGAAACTGGTCAGATGTTCTTGGTTCCTCAGGCTGCTGAGGCAGCTGGGAAGCCCCACTTCTTCCCAGCTCACACCTCACACTGCAGCCTCTCTTCCATCTGTTGACCTGACATTTAACCATTTTTTTTCATGGTGTAGGGCATTGACATATTCTGCTGCCTGCCATTGTCTAACAAAAGGAGTCTTATTCCTTGGGTCAGAAAAAAACGATGCGTCCATAACTGGAACTCTGGTAACGTTGCTGTTTTCGATTTCTTTTCCACTGGATGTGCATATAATCCATCACCTGGAATGACACACTTGTGACAGTGTTTGCAGTGTATTGCTCCAGTGACATGTGTTTTACAATCACCTTTACTTTCTATGCTTTGCAAAACCTTTAGAAACTCCCACACCAAGTGGGGGGAACAAGGATGTATAAAAGCTTTAACTTTTCATGGGAGTTAAACAAACAAGATTAGCGTGGGTTGCTAAAACAAAGATACAATCTAAGTGGAGCAACTTGTTATTTTGCAAAGAGTTTTTGTTCTTAGATCAGTTTTAGCTTGCAGTCTTTTAACTTGACTTTAACACTTGCCACTCTTAAGAATTTTATATTTTTTTCCTGAGTCTTGTGGTTTTTCAGAAACATCATAGGATCAAGCTGGGAGGGAAGAAATAGTTATAAGAATTCAAACTGTATCCATGGGGCTGTTGTGTTATAGGAAATTATGGACTGGAGAGAGAATAAGTCCTGGCCCTCCACCACAGGTTAATTCCTAGGCCTCTACCAGGGGTTTTGGGGTGGCAGAGCTCAATGCTGAAAGGGGGGATCCAAGGAATGAGCGACAGAGTGAAAGAAGTAAGAGATTTGTCATACATAGAAAAGATAGGACATTTCAGTTTCCTTCAATCCAGGCCCTAGAGGTACAGCTGACAGGGTAAACCAGTGAAAGAGTTTGCTGTAAGATCCCAAAGTCACCATATCCAAGTTTCGATGTAAAAAGTCTGGAGAAGACCTAAGCTGTCTGAAGAGGTCCTGCCTTGGGGATAATGGGGAAAGACTACAAAAATCTCAGGATAAGCTGAACGCATTAACTTGTTATTCTAATGTCAAATTTTAAGAGAAGATAGAAGAATACATTAGGATAGAATGTTAAGTTAGGAGAGCTTTATGTCTGACTGGTGGAGCGGGATTCAGTAGCCCTCATGTATATGCTTGTTGCCATAAAGGTGCACAAGATGTCTTTTCTTGTCCTCAATCTGCTGCTCCAATGGGGGCAAGATACTGTCCCTTCCTTATCGACATCTCCAGTACCCCAGGCATCTAAAATGGCACTGAGCACTATTGAAGCAAACAAAGCTTCACGTAGAGCTAATACAGAGAGAGAGAGGTGACAGTATCCAAATGAAATTTGCATTTTGGCTCTCCCATTAATCCCTAGCCCCTCGTCCCCCACTGCAGTACTGAGGACTTGCAAATTCCTAGCGTTTCAGGTCTCTTCAGCCCCCTGACCTTGTGCACAGCATATGGAAAGGTGAAGAGAAGTGCTAGGCAATGCCAAAGTGTACGTGCTTATCTTATCTTTGATGGTCCCACAATATGGGGCATGCCCTTGTCACTTGATACAGTGGGTAGGGGAGAAAGGTTGTCAGGCAGCACTGGGTTGTGGCTGCTCCTCGACTCGCTGCACGCCTTGCAGTTACAAAGCAAGAATTGGTGACCCGGTAAAATATGTCATGTATTTACCACAGAAAACAATTGGAAACAACAGGGAACAAGAAGGTACAATGTTTAACAGTTTTATCACAGAACAATCACATATATTACTGTACACCTTTATTCTGCCCCAAAACTGATAGCTTTGTCTAGATCTCAAATATATTTATCCTTATTGTTTTAATATTAATATTAATAAATAAAATATTAGTAATAGTTATGTGCAATTTTACTCTTACTTTTTACTCCAGTAATTTGTAAACCTATGAAGTCTTTATTCAATACACATACATATAGTCCATTATCTTATCAGTGAGTAGATAGTAGATTCCTTTTTATTTTCTTATTGTTTGTGCCACTTTGACATAAGTTTGATTTTGAACGATTTTTCAAATGGCAAAGGAAAACCGTTAACAGACTGCCTACAAAACAGCCATTTTTTTATATACGGTAAACTTCAAAGTGATGTAAAAACAGTCAGATTCTGTTAGAGAGATCTCTTTTTTAAATGCATTTAATTCTTTTCACACTACTCTAGGGTCAACCCAGGAAGGATATGTCTTCATTTGATAGCCTTAATCTAAATCTTCTTTGTGGTTAACCTCTGATAACCTTTTTGGCCTCTGTTTAGAACCTCATATCAGACCTGTCCACTCTTCTAAATATACCCTGATCTATGTCTCTATTTTTGTATATGAAACAGCCCAGAAATTAACTTTCAAGCCCTCTACATTCACTTCAAAAATGTAAAACTAGCAGGATTGTTACTTTGCTGATGCTACATACACATAAGTAGAAGGGAAGCTGCAGGAAAACTAAGGAGAGAACAACACAGAAAATAAGTGATTTGTATTTAAAAGCAAAGAATAGAAAAAATTTCAAATACATTAATCTAAATAATTTTGAGAAATGTGCTAAATTTTTTACCTTTTTGAAGTTCTCTGTAGAAACTTTCCCTTCCCCCTCTGAGTCTGAAAGTGAAGTCTGATAAGAAGGGAACTTAATCGTTCTTTGAATCCAATTGGATTTGCACGCAATAATATCTGATTGAAATCTGGCTGTAATGTCACCAAACCAGCTGTAAACTTGCCCACCCCATAATATTGGGAGTCTTTTTGTCCTTTCTCCATGACTGAAAGTTATGTATATTTGTTTTTCACAGTATATCTTTTCAGCTGGCTTTCATAAACATGCCCCTGAATTCTCCCATAGCTGATTTACCTGACCACAGCCCTCTGTGGCGGTTTCTGGGGTGATGCTGTGGACATGCTCACATTGAACCACAGGTCTAAGACATACCTGAGATCGCCAGACAAGGTGGAATGTCCACATGAAGCATCACAGTGTTTATGTGGAGAGAAAATCTCAGTTCTGAAAGCAAAATTGTGTTAGTCCCACGTCATGCTGTGTCAAGTGCCAGCCAGATGTTATTACCACGTTTCAGACTGCCACACGCTCAACTAGGTCATTCGTATCTACACTCTACCATGCTGTTTACATATAGATGTAGCCTCATGATCTAAGAAAGTCTGGGGCAAAGCAGGTGACTCAGCTAGATGTCCTGACTCACAGCCTTGTGCTCTGATTAGTGGGTCATTCTTCCTTTCTTCCATAGATCCGGCTGTTTCTAGCTTTCCTCCAAGGATCTCAAAAAACTCTCATTGAAGTTAAAATAAAGAATCCCACTAGCATCTGTGGGCTGTGGGTCAGTTACAAAATGAATAAATTTAGCTTTCAGTATTTGTGTTGTATTATTCCTTATTAAAAACACATTCCCATTTTTTTTTTCTTCTCTCTTCCATGCATCTATTTGTTATGTTTTCTCTCTGTTGACACAATACTGGCTGAGGCTGATTAGTACTGTGCCTTCTCCAAATAGGTCACTACAAGAGCAGCAATGCAGAGCTTTGGACATCTTTGAGATGACATTGGCAGCCCTCTGGCCCTAGTCACATACAGGAAGATAGAGCAGTGTTTGCCTCCTCAAAATGTTGTTTGTACCAAAAAGTGTACAGAGTAAGCAACCTGTGTTCTCATGCACGCAGAAATAACACTGTGTTGAGTGCTTTAAGGAGGATGATTCGCTCTTTTGTTGTTTGGACTTTGGCAGTCCAAAAAAGCCGGTTGCAATCTTGCCTTAAGTTTGAGAATTCTTGTATTTAGCGAGAGCTTACTTCCAGTCATATGTAAGATTCATAGTGTTCATATTTCACGCTGCATTTGTTAGGTACATAGTATACCATAAATCACCTGGAACAGAAACAATACCACGTGGTGAACTGAAGATCTTCAAAATGAACTATTCATAAATGAACTGCAGACCATGGCTTATTTCCTGGGGAAAAAAAAATTGTGAACATTTTTTAATTAGGGAAGGCATGAAAATTTCACGATCGCTTCATGAATAGGCAGAAGGGGAAAGATACTAGAGAAGCCAGCTTTTGCAAATTTTTGCTATGCTCAAAGTTCTCAAATTTATGAATATCTCTTACATTTTCTGAGTAAATAACATTAAAGAAAAAAGATTGTGTACGAATCAAAAAATAAACTTGCTTAACTCTGTTTTCATAAGGGTTTGATCATCCATCCTGTTTACAAATAGCTATGTTAATCATTGCAATCTGAGAATTCAGTGACATTTTAGTATAAATAGTTTATGAGTCTAAGCTTTCCTTTAGACCTGGTTCGTATAAACAGTTTGCCTAATTACCTTTCAAGTGTTCCTGTATCTTCTGATTAATGAAAGATCTGTCTTGTGGCTTACGCACTAGTTATTTCAAACCTAATGACAAATAAAGAAAACAAAATTCTAACATACATCCTAATGAGACAGAAATTCACGTAACCTAGTCTAGAAAGCACTTAAACACATCCTCAGTTTACAGGCATACTTACTTTTTTTTAATTTCAGTTGAGGTTAAGCAGGTGCTTAAGGAATACGTAAGTGTTTTTCGGAATAAGAATGCTCTTTTTTCTTGAATCACAGTGCTGCCAGTTGACCAAAACAAAAGCATGTCCATTGCGACATTGTTTAAATATAGGATAGATGAATTACTGTGCCCCAGACAGCTGATAAACCAGACTAGGTGTAACCAAAGTGGTCACCACATAAGCAGGAAGAACATCGTAGCAGTTGATACTGTGCATCCATATGATTTTTGGTGGTGTATTTAGGTAGACAAGAAAATAGAAGGAAATTAAATGAAGTGATGCAGTTTGGCGGGCAAAATAAGACAAAGAGGACAGGAAATATGGGATGAAACTGGTAAGGAGGGGAGTTAGAGCAAACAGCTAGGCAAAAACTGAAATATATTCATTCTCAATACAGTGGACTTAATGAGGTAAGTGAAGTTACATGCAGTCTTGCACCAAAAGTTTTTAAAGGTGATCAAAGCACAATATTTGTGGCTTCACTGAAGACAGAGGATATTTCTTCCCAACAAAAAAATAACATTTTGTCCTAAGCACAGTTTATCATTGCCACTGCAAAGAGAAAATATAGCCTTATTCTGGCTTTCTGTGAGTATTTTTGAAGTTACACTTAATAAAAAAAAAGTTATTCTTCTGAATGTTAGGTACCTCTGTAGAATTTGGAAACCTGGGAGTTCCAAGGTCAGCTGTGTGAGTTGTTGTCTCTCCTGATGCAAAACCTTACAAACCTGTACCTCTAAATGAATATTTGCTTGCTGAGATGTAAGATGGACTTTGATCTTGTGTTATTTAATTTGTTCTACTGAGACAGTTCCTTTATAAAAAGTATATATTTTTCTGAAAACTGCTGTGAATTCAACTTGAAGGATCTGTGGTGACTGAATTAAAATTGTGCCAGTATCTGTCTTGTCAAGTCTGACCCCAGTTCAAAATTCTAATCTACATTCTCCCCAACATGTTTGTTTTCTTCCCCTCCACTTTGATAACTATGAAGCTGCAAATAACCAAAGTTTCATGGAAAGCATGAAGCTCCATATTAATAACTTTATCTCTCAGCATAAGGGAACACTTCCAGGATTTCTTTTCTTTAAGCTCATCAGAAATATTTGCCAGTAGGGGAAACAGTCTCTAAGACATCTAATCTGAATGTGGCATCAATTAAAAAGAAAGTCAGCTCAGTTTCTTCTTCAGTGGTGATTTTTGGTCTTGAAGCTCCTCTGTCTTTCAGTTCCTTTTCACTAGCAGCAAAAAGCTATTATTTGTAAGGTTAGAAAAAAGTTTAATATTTCTCTTTATTGTAAACAAGCACACTATTAGAATACTATCTGGTATCTCTCTTTGTATAATTGAAAGCTGTTAAACTAGCTTATTTATTGAAAAGTGCTGTTTCTTCATGATCCATCCCACACAGATGATTCTTGCCCTACTGGAGGGAGGAAATGATGAAAAATGGAGGGATAAATGAAAGGAAGGAAATATGGTGGCAAAAGAATAAAGCCACTTATCAAACAATACCAAAGAAAACAGATTTTTTTGTAGGTGAGTGGAATGTTAATGTGCAATTTGACAGTGAGATAAATCATTAATAATTAGGAATTTTTTTGGCGATATATAAAACGCCGGTGTGTCTGCATGTGAACCATGCATGTAGCCACTCGCTCTGTCACTCTGAATACGCCCTTTAGTGAAGGACACAGAGCCCGATCCTGCTCAAACTGTAGTGCTGAGAATCCTGAATAACTCCTTCGATGCTGGAAGAGTTATTCTAGATGTTCTTTGTCATAACACAACAAAAACTTAGACTAATATTAAAAAAAAAAAAAAAATCACGGAAATCAAACACATTCTTAAATCATAATATAAAGAACTTAATTTATTTTATAAACCAAACAGTTGCCAGATAAGTGGAAAAGGAACACAGATTGCATTACATCAGCTGTCACAGCCCTGAGTAAGATTCAATGTAAATGGAATATGAAGAAATTGGTAGCAACATTCAGAGTTCAACAGAAATGCTTTTCACTTACTGTTCTGCAGTATGGCAAATTTGCCTATAAATCACTATAATATCTATTACTGCATTTACTTTAATTACTCTTCTGAAAAAAAAACATGTCAGTAATTATCAAGGCCAAAGTCTTAATATATTATAACACGTTCTGCAGACTTCATTTTCTAAACAAAGGAGCAAAAAAGAAATTTTTAAAATAAGTTGGATTAATTTATGGTGTAATTGAAAACACATGTTATGACATGGAAATGAGTCTGGTTGTTTGTGGTTGCACCTGCTTGGAGAAGCTAGAGTCATGTCTGTTTAAGGCTAGATACTACATTAGCATGAAATAGTGGAAATGGAAGTCCCACATGTGCTTAGATTAATAAATAGTCTCCAAATAGGTTTATGTCTGGCATATTCAAGAATATATGGGAAATGTACTTACAGTATGTGAGATGTCCTAATTGATGTCTTAATAATAAAACAAACTGGGAAAAAAATTGTTTAATAATGCATTTACCATTTAAAGCACTGGTAGCAATGTAGTGTAAGAGAGAGTTTTTAAGTCAGGTATGACTAAATAGAGAAATTACGTATTTTAGATTAATCATCACTTATGTTGGTATCACAGAATTTTGCTTCCCTTAATAAAACCAATTCAGCCTTAAGTGACACTCCACATTAAAGGTTATTAATTGTGTGTTTCCTGAATTGACTCCATTTATGTGTAAATATTAATGTTTGAGTATGTTTTATTGACATAAGATCCTTTTTTTCCTTTTTCCAATGGAAAACAGATTACCCTGCCAAGCACAGAACTTCTCAAATGCTGAAAAGTACAGACTGATAAATGAATTTGAAATGATGACTGTTGGATATGACTGAGACCAGGAAATTAAAAGACAATATCTTACCCTGGTGTTTCAGTTATGAATATGTCAGCTTTTGTTCAAAGTATGGCTATGAACAAAAAAATGTCTACGCAGTGGGATTCAACCTGTCTTTTTTTGTCTGGTTTTTATGTAGACAGATAAATTTTTAGTACCATATAAGCAGGATTCATCCATACCTTGCATTCCAGTACTGTTGCTACTTTACTGAAAAATATGCTGCCTTCTTAGCAACCATAACATAAACTAAAAACTAAAAAGTTTGATATTCAAGTTCCAGGCGAAGGTTCTGTTCTTGAAAAAAATATAGGTTTGTCTATATAAATGGGACTAACTGGATCTGGAAGTAACTGAGAGCGAATAAATAGAAGTACAAGTGTCATTTTCAAGATCTTTTTGTAATTATGAATGTATTATTGGTCTACACAGAGAAAGTATTCTTTTTGTGTGTGAATACAGCCTAGGGACTGGAGTGTTTAATATTTCTGTATAACTGAATACATTCAGATGTGTAGACAATTTATTATATAATACCAATAGCACTGAATATTACTTATATTTGAGTTGTAGACGTAGAGTCCCTGTAGAATTATCTATACAAATAATGTTCTTTTCTTTTCTTTTTTTTTTTTTTAATAAATGAATCCTTTACCTTCTTCATCACAGTAGATATATTCTTGTATTTTTACACATATGGGGTCAAAGTTTGTTTTCTGATCACTATGACAATGTGTTCCACACATAATAGTCCAGTTACTGGGAACCTGATTTCCTGCACCTTGTCTGACTGACCACCAGAATCAAGCAGATTTCCTTGTGAAGTGATACGTTCCCAGCTGGATACACCATGAAGGACTCTGGGTTGTATACCTGGTCATAGTCCAAATCAAATACGTATTCCTTATTACAAGTGCTCCTCTTTTATGTGGCAACCTGAATTCCAATTCAAGTCAATGGCAAAACTCCCACTGACTTTCAGGAAAAAAGATTAAACTCTATAATGTGTATTAAATGTTTTGTTCTGGTAGTCAACTCAGAACTGAGGGGTGGGCTCAAGAATACGTCAGACTAAAAATTCATCCATATCAACAGCAAGAAAAAAGAAAAATATATTGTACAAAAGATGCTGCAAAATCCTTTCTTCAGTTGGAGATATGTCTGCCATTAAATCAATGCTATATTAAATTATTGTGTAAGGGAGGTTAACCTTCCTGCTTATGAGCAAAGAGGAAGGTCAGTAACACATACAAACATCCGCCTTTCTCTCCACTAGCCAATTATTCACTATTTTTCTGACCACATGGGAAACACAATGCTAAGAAAAAGTTGAATCAATGATTTAACCCCAGTATTGAACTTTCATTAGATTGCTAAGATAATGAGGAATATTTTCAAAATGCCATTATGCATTGCTTTAATTGTTTTCTTACTATTTTTTATTGTCAAGACGTGAGGTGTGTAGGAACTCTAGAATGCTGTTCCCAACTATATAACCATAAATATATCTATACAGGGAAGAAACAAAAAGTAGGCTTAGGATAGCAATTACGACTTTACATATCAGAGCAATTTCACTGAAAAATCCAGGGCCAAAATCATTGTGAAATTGCAAGGTATGTAAACACCATTATTTCAGCAGGATTGGTGTCATTCTTGTGCATAGCAGTGATTTAGGCCTGGGGTAATGGGAGACACCGTAGATTACTTTCATTGCTAATTCAGACAATATGAAATGAACATGAAAAAATGAACCATCTCTGGAGAATACAGAAGAAAAGTCAAATCTGCCTCTCCCCAGACTTGTCGATTCTAGTCTTTCATCTCCCCAGTGTAATTCAACTATGCTTTTATTTAATTATTTATTTATTTGTATATCACTTCTAAACAAGAAACTTAGTTGGGTAAACTGCCCACTCCATTGGCTCTAATAGTAAACTACACTAGATAAAGACCTGGTTTCTTTTAGGATGTTTGTATCTTATATTTTATAAAAAGATACATTAACAAAGTTGGTAAATTCTGTTGTAAATGTAAAGGGTTGTTTACAGTGTTGAAACAGAGAAAACATTTGGAGGAAAGAAATGTCTTATCTGTTGTTTGTCCTCCTATCTTTCTCTTCTCTTTTCATGTAAAGGTTGAATTTTTTTCTCCTGTGAAATTTAACACAGAGTCAAAATTACTAAAAGATTTTCTTTTAAAATGCACTTTGAAATTCTATCACCTCTTAGAAATTGTGTTTCTCTTCTGTTGAGTTTTCGTGTTCCAGTCCTTACCTGAAGTTCCCTTATTCACAGCTTTCAAATCATCCACACAATTTTCAGTGAATGCAACGAGCTTAAAAAGCTGTGTCAAGTAGCCTGGTTATGAGCAAGGCCAATGTTATGGTGCCTAGATGGTGATACACTATGTCTTGTCATAAAAACAGAAGTTATAAAATTATAAATTCCTGAATGGTAGCCAGAAGAACATGAAAAGAAAAAAAGGCCTGATTTAAAAAACAGGTAAATGAGTACAGAGATAATATTTCTAAGAAAGTATTTGGCCAAAATTATATGAGACAAATGTCTTTGTTCTATTTTTGCTGTGCTCTTTAAAGAGGGGTGAATTTTATTTCCTTAAATTCTTTGTGACAATTTGAAAAATAGGCTGACCACAGCATATTTTGACACCTTTTGTAGGACTGGAAGGCTCTTCTGGGAAATAATTGCATGAACAGAGTAACCTTTAACTGGACAAATACTTCCTTGACTTCAGAGGGCTCTAGCAGGTCAGGCATCACAGGTTTGGAATATTATTTTCAGCGGACCTGTTCACCTTAATAAGGCTACTTTTACTGAGTAAATGTTGCGGATCAGAGCGTACATCTTGGCACACACTTAATAACAGCTTACACATACATGTCTAGATTTTAGACTTCTTTAAAACCCCAAGAATATTTATATTGACTTCAGAGTCTTTTCCCTCTGAGCTTACTTTGGTGTACCTAGAAGTTCAAGAAGCATCAATAAGTTCAAATTTCTTTGACATCTTTGAAGGGTTTGTGTCACAAAGCAAACTGCATTTAACAAAATGTCCTTGTTTGGCCGTTTTGCCATTCTTTTATTTGCCTTTTTTAAATGAAACAAAAATAAATGTTGAAGTAGGTCTCTGATGCAGGGCTGGCAATTCTACATTTCTCTGTGGCTTGTACAACATGTTGCAAATAGATAGTGTTTAGCACATAAGTGATATAAGAAAAACATACATGATTTCTCTTTTGTCCCTTGAAGTCTAATGGGGGATTTTTTAAAATATATATAAACATCAGTCAAGTTTGCATCAGGCCCATCTGGTTCTAGATGTGAAAGCATCTCTCAGACAGAATTTTTTTCAGTTCAAGGGGTCTGTCACTATGTTTTGAAGCTCTTAACAGACAACTTCTAAGGAAAAGATGAGGATTCTCTGCTCTCTTGTAAATTACTTCAAGTGGCTGAATCGCCTGTTTTATTTGCCTCTCGCTTAAACAACTACAGAGCAAAAGCCGCCTTTAGATAGCCTATGCGTAGGAAGGAGCTTTAGGCGGATTTCCAAGTGACAAGCACCATTTACTAATAAATTGTCTCAGAATATAAAAATGCGACCCTCTCAGGTGGTTCAGCCACAGTGTTTGCAAACTGTCACCAAGTATCAGATTCCTGTCTTTTTGCTAAGCACTCGCCATGGAACAATACAGGTCTGCGACTCCTCGCTCCAGCTCTGATTGTGTAGTCCGTAATTAAGGATTTCGGTAAGGATGAATGGCAAAGAATGCCACCGTACAATTGGCTGTAACCAACGTGACCTGAACTGATCCTGTATCTGGGGGGAAAAAAAAAAAACAGAAGAAAAAAAAAAAGAGAAGGAAGGAAAAAAATGACCTCTTGTACCCTCTTCCATGATCCGTGTATGTAGTTAGCACGGACTCCCCTGCCAGGCTTTTCATCGCTGTGCTTTTAAAACCATTAGCTTGCTTTGTAGTCTTAGCAAGACATACATTTTTGAGCTATCATAAATGAAATCTTAGAAGATACCTTTCAACATATGCCAGGCACAGTTAAAAAAGAAAAAGACCATTATGGTTTTTTAAAGAAGGGGAAAAAATCCTCAGGGTGAAATGGTGCAGACATTTTGTAGAATATGGAAAGTCTGAAAGAATTAACATAGAATAAAGAGACACAAGAAAACATGGCTGCATTACATAGAGAGGAGACAACCTGGATAGACTATAGTTTTAATAGGGTTCTTTCCCCCTATAAATTAGTTTTCATCTTCTGTGGTAGGTCAGGTGATGCCACTTTGTCTCCCACTAACTTGCTCCTGATATTCTTTTCTTTAATAAAAATCAGAATACATTACCAAAGTTTGTCTGGTATAATTCAGCTGTTATCTGCTGTCATAGGAGAAAACATATGACTGGAAAGAATGTATATCTCAATTTATTTTGGAAAAATTGGGTTTATGATTTTTCCAGTGAAAGTTTTATGTGGCATTTGAATAGCACTATGTGGAACAGATTCAGCCTCCCACCTCCCAGATTTCCTCAGTGTACGGATAGATGTGCCAAGGCTCTTTACCTGAATCTGGATCTCTGAGTCTAAACTTAGACCAGACATAGAACTTTTATGATTCACATTGACTACGGAAAGGGGTTTTTATTGTACTAGACGTCTTTTGTTAGGACCTTGAAGCTGGCACATTGTGAACTGGGTGTGTCAGAGCTCTCCTGTGCTCATATGTTGAATGCTAAGGTTTTCTGATTTCATTGAAAAACAAACAGGCAGATTTTAATATTTTAGATCCTACTTGTAGTCAGGAGTGGTAGAAATTAAGTTCATTTTGCAACAGAGGGGAACATATATATAGCAGTGGCGGATGTCTGGAGCACACTGAATCGGAGATTGGGAGGACACCAAGCTCTTTTTCTCTTTTTATAGTAAACAGCTGGGAAATGTGGAGGATTCAGGGCTCCTCATGGTAGAGATGTTTCTCTCTTAGAACAGTAAATAATAAAAATCCTGTAAGAAAATAAGTGGCTGTTTTAACAGAAAAAAACACAAATAGTGAATTCAGTGAGACACACAAGCAAAACCTTGAACAGGTTCATTTATGGAATAGTTGTAGTGTATACAACACTTTGATTTCACTTTTCTGGCTTTATTTCCCCTATGATTTTTTGTTTTCTTTTCTTTTTCAGTCATGCACATTTGCTGCGGGGGAAGGGGGAAGAGGGGGGAGAATAAAAAAAACAAACTGTTTTTCTTTTACTGAATTCTGCCTGTTTGGAATAGACACCTCCTTAAAGTCTTACGCTTCTTACGCTCTATAATGGTATTTGATTTACCTGAGTCAATTCCCTGGAGTTCTTTAAAAAGAACACCTTGGGCTTAGGACTCCTGAACCCTGATGTTGTCCAGACTGTCCTCTATGCCGGATAAATCCACAAAGGGAAAAAGATTCCCACTGACAAGTGATGATAACTTCCACCTCCTCTTATCCAGGAAAAAGATCTTTCACGAATGTGTCTTTGACCATACCATAATGGTAAACTCAACCTCACATTAATGTGACTCACATCAATCACGGTATGTGTCAAACCTGTGGTCCTACCCACGCCTCTACCATCAGGTACTTGTGACTACATTTCATGGACCTCTCAACCACTCCTCTATCTTGAATCAGGTTCAATATAACATAGATTGTATATGCAGATGTTAATATTGTCTGTATAAATTAAACTGCCAATCTACTATAAAACTACCAGTGTGATTAAATTTATTCCTTACAATATTCCTATTCTTTATTTGCATCTAGTTCTTATTCAAAAGTATTGCATACTTTCCATAAAATCCAAGGCATAAGCATGTATCTTCTAATTGAGAAGATTCAGGTTTTTTGCTCCAAAAGGTGAAGTGGATGATTACAGCCTATATTTTTACAAAGTATATTCACAGCTATCAACGTGACAGACCTTTGTGCACTTTGAACTTTCAGGGTCTTAGAGATATTTTTGTAAAGTACAGAGCATACAAGGGTCAGTGATCTTTGGTTGATAGCTGTACAGTACAATGCATGAAATAAACAAACAAAAAATTTCTTCTGGAGAAAAAAAGCTTTGATGTGTTTTGGCAAAAAGAAATAAAAAGAGAGGAAAGAGAAAGGGAAAGGACAAAGGGAAAGGGAAGGGGTACGGGAAGGGGAAGGGGAAGGAGAAGGTGAAGAGGAAGGGGAAGAGGAAGGAAAAGGGAGCAGGTTACCAAAAATCACACATCTGCAGAGGACAATAGAAATATTTTTGTAGTTCACTTTTTGAAGCACGGACTATCTTTTATTTCTACATTTTTCACATTCAGATCTTCAAAACTCTTTAAACATGGGCACAAAGTTAACCTTGGGGCAAGTTCATCTAATGAATGATACTAGACACATGGATATCCTGGATCATTATGCCAAACTTAGGCATTTTACTTCACTTTTCATTTATCTCTTCTTTGACTTCAGCTAAGTGTTCAACAGTGTCTCCCACAGCCTTCTCCTAGACAAACTGGCAAGATAGAAATTGGATAGGTGGTCTGCGAGATGGGTAGGAAGGTGGCTAACAGGCCACACTCAGAGAGTGGGGATAATGGTTTTTTTACTCAGGCTGGCAGCCCATCACAAGTGAAGGTCCCCGTACTGGACCCCATGCAACTCAACACCTTCATAAATGACTTGGATGATGGGATTGAAAGCACCCTCACCAAATTTGCTGATGACACTAGACTGAGTGGTGAGTGGGCACATCAGAAGAGAGCACCATCTTACAGAGACACCTGGACAGGCTGGAAGAGTGGACTAGCAAGAATATATGAAGTTTAACAAAGACAAGTGCAAGGTCCTGCAGCTGGGATGACATAACCAAAGAGCCCAGTACAGGCTGGGATCTGTGTGGCTGGGGAGCAGCCTTGCTGAAAGGGACCCCAGGGGCCTGGTCAACAACAAGCTGAACACGTCAGCAGTGCACTGCTGCAGCAACAAAGGCAAATTGGATCGGGGGCTGCATCTGCAGATGCGTTACTAGCAGAGGCAGAGACATGATCATCCCACTCTACTCAGCGCTTGTCAAGCCACACCTGGAGTACTGTGTCCAGTCCCCACAATTCATAAAAGATGTGGAAGGACTGGAGAGGGTCCAAAGGAGAACGACAATGATGATCAAAGGGGTGAAGAACCTGCCCTATGAGGAGTTAGGCCTTTTCTCCTTGCAGAAGAGAAGGCTCAGGAGAGACCTGAATAGAGTATTCCAGTACATAAAGGGCGGCTACAAAGAGGACAGAGGCTCTCTTTTCACAAGGAGCCACATGGAGAAGTCAAGGGGCAATGGGTACAAGTTGCACCGGGAGAAGTTTCATTCCAATATAAGAAATAAATTTTTTTCAGTGCGAACAATCAATCACTGGAACAACCTCCCCAGGTATGCTCTAGATCTCCCATCACTGGAGGTTTTCAAGATGCGGCTGGACAGGATGTTAGAAGATCTCATCTAGGCTCCCTTTCCAATGGAAGGCTGAACCAGATGATCTTTCAAAGTCTCTTCCAACCTGAGCTGTTCTGTGATTCTATGAATCTATGACTCTGTGACTCTATGACTCTATGATTCTATGATTCTCTTTCTGTTTATTATTCATTCAGTCAGTAAGGAAGACATTTCTATTATAATATTATGATCTGTCTCATTGAGAATCTCAATGAATTAAATCAAAACCTTACTAGAAATGTTTGTTTCTACAATAATTGAGTGATTTTGTATAGCAGATCATAAGACTAGTTAAGTGAGAGGTTAGAATAGAGACTAGACTCATATCTCCATAAACAAAAATATTTTTATGTTTTGGAAGGAAAAAGAGATGTGAGAAAGAAACTGTCTACTTCATGAAATAGTTGTAAACCACATCTTCCAAGAGAGGAATTATATTCCCTAGTTTAGAATATTGACTAACCTTAAAAATATACAAGGTTGTTCCTTACACTGGATGCACACATTCATTTAAGTGGTACACAGCAGTGGAAAGCTGCAGGATGCTAGTACTGGGAAATAAGAGGATTTTTAGTAGTTATCAATTCTGCTTAGCATGGATGAAGATGACCAGTCATAAATAAGTTGTCAATACTGTAAATCTGCCATTATGAGATGGTGCAGTCCAGGATCCTGTGAGGAAGGAGCAAGGCTACAAGCAGGATCACAATCCTAGACTTCAGGAGAGCAGACTTTGGCCTCCTTAGGGATCTGCCTGGAAGATCTGGAGAGAAGAGGGGTCCAGGAGAGCTGTTTGATATTCAAGGATCACCTCTGCCAAGCCCAAGAAAAACCCATCCTAACGAGCAGGAAATCAAGGTGGCAGGAGGCCTGCATGCATGTGCAAGAAGGTCCTGACTAAACTCAGGCATAAAAAGGAAATGCCCAAGAGGTGGAAACAAGGGCAGGGGGACCAAAAAGAGTATGGATGCACTGTCCAAGTGTTGAGAGATGGAGTTGGGAAAACCAAAGACCACCCGGAGGTGAATCTGGCAAGGGACATGAAGTGCAAAAAGATGTGCTTCTACAGGTATATCAGCAGCAAAAGAAAGGATAGGGCAAACACAGCCCGGCTGCTGAATGGGGAAGGGGCCCTGATGACAAAGGACACAGAAAAGGCTGAAGTATTCATCGCCTCAGTCTTTACTGGTAAGACTGACCTTCAGCAGTCCCAGGCCCCTGAGACCACAGGGAAAGTCTAGAGCAAGGAAGACTTACCCTCAGTGGAGGAGGACAAGGTTAGGAAGCACTTAAGCAAATTGGACATACACAAGTCCCTGGGGCCTGATGACACTCACCTACGAGTGCTAAAGGAGCTGGCAAATGTCATTGTGAGGTTGCTCTTGATTATCTTTGAAAGGTTGTGGCAAACAAGAGAGGCTCCTGAGGACTGGAAAAAAGAAAATATCACTCCTTGACCTAAGGAGGGCAAGAAGGAGAACCCAGAGAACTACAGGTTTGTCAGCCTCACCTCAGTCCCTGGGAAGGTGATGGAGCAACTGATGCTGGAAACCATTTCCAGGCACACGAAGGACAAGAAGGTGATCAGGAGTACTTAGCATGAATTTACAAAAGGGAAATCGTGCTTACCCAGCCTGATGGCCTTCTATGATGAGATGGCTGGCTTGGTAGATAAGGGGAGAACAATGAAAGTAGTTTATCTTTTCTTGATTTTTGGTAAGGCTTTTGGTGCTCTCTCCCATGACAGCTTCATAGACAAGCAGCTCAAATTTGGTCTACATAAGTGGACAGTGAGGTGGACTAAAAACTGGTTGAACTGCCAGGCTCAAAGTGTTGTCATCAGCAGCATGAACTCCAACCAGAGGCCAGTCACAAATGGTGTACCCAAGTATTGATACCAGGGCCAATACTGTTAAATTGTTCACTGTTCCTTAAGGAGCTGGATGATGAGAGCAAGTTCGCAGATGATACAAAACTTGGAGGAGTTGCTTATATACCAGATGTATGCTGCCATTCAGGGGGACCTTGACAAGCTGGAGAAATGGACTGACAGAAACCTCATGAAATTCAAAAAAGGAAAATATCAAGCCCTGCCCATGGGGAAGAGTAACCCCATGTACCAGTACACACTGGGGACCAACTGTGTGGAAGGCAGCTTTGCAGAGAAGGACCTGGTGGTTCTGGCAGACAGCAAAATGAACATGAGCTGGCAATGAGCCCTTATGGCAGAAAAGACCAAAAGCCTCCTGGGATGCACCAGGCAGAACATTGCCAACAGGACCAGGGAGGTGATTCTTCCCCTCTACTCAACGCTGGTAAGATCCATCTGGAGTGCTGGGTCCGGTGCTGGCCTCTCCAGTACGAGAAAGATACTCATTTACTCGAGGAAATCCAGTGAAGACCACAAAGATGATTAAGGGACTGGGGTATCTGTCATTCAATGATACTGAGAGAGCTGGGGTTGCTCAACCTGAAGAAGAGAAGGCTCAGGGGGATCTTAGTAGTGTGTATGAATACCTGATGGGGGAGTCAAGAAGACAGAGCCAGGTTCTTCTCAGTGGTGCCTGGTGACAGGACAAGAGGCTGTGGGCATTAATTGAAACACAGGAGATTCCATCTGAACGTAAGGAAATACTTTTTTACTGTGAAGTTAGAAGAACTCTGGAACAGGTTGCCCCAGCGAGGCTGTAAATTCTCCATGCTTGAAGATACTCACACCCCGACTGGACATGGTCCTGGACAACCTGCTCTCATTGACCAAGATCGAGCAGGGGGTTGGACTAGATAATCTCCAGAGGTGCCTTCCCATCTTGGTGGTTCTGTGATAACTGAGAACCTCCCAGTTAACATGGTTTATTGAGAGATTAACTGCAAAACTTCAATTTACTTGCATTGTAACGTTTACTGCATACGAGGTGGTGATGGGCAATCCAGCTTCTTAATGAATCATGCATTCACGGTAAGCAGGCAAATAAGAGCACCTGGTTTACACACTGCATGTGTCAGAGCTGAGCTTGCTGAACTTGCTCAGTGAAGTACATATAAAATTGTCCTTATAAAACCAACTTAAAACAGCCTGAAGAAAAAAAAAATCCATTTTATTTAACTACCCACCTGTGAAATATGAAAGAACATCCTTAAATACTCTAGAGTAGCTTACTCACTGTTTGGAAAATAGAAATGTTATAGAGCCCAGCTCAGTATTGTGCTTAACACTATGCTTTAATGTAAGTATATGTTCAAAACCTGTTTTAATTCATTTTCACATAGCTCAGTGGTACTTAGATACATGTGTAACTGTGCAATTAAATGATTTGCTGAAAAGGTGCCCCTGATATTTCTGAGACACAATATAATCCAAGATGCTGAATAATGCTATGATTTGCAAATCTGTTTGCAAATGTAACCGCCAGCAGCTCTCTGCTATGCTTAATGCCAGTAATTTAAAATGCTGATTGCAAGAAACGTTTATGCTTTATTCCAGTATATTTTAAAATTTATTTTTACTACTTTAAGATTCACAGTCAGTTTTAATTAAGACTCTTAACAAAACTGTAAAATCCCACTTTGCATTCTGCATGGGCATTATTTCAGAAAAAAAAAAAATTAAGATGGTAACATGTCTCATTTTCCGGGATGTAGAAGTGGTGTTACCTGCTAAGAGAGCAAGATAACCTGAGGCAGTAAGAAAACAACACTGAAACTATCACGTAAAGAATGCTCTATAATTTTTTTTTTTTTTTAGCCTAGCTATAATAAATATAGTGTGTGTAAGGAAAAGAGGGTTTTTTTCCCTTTGAATGTTTCAATGGAAACTAAAAACTAATAGTACTTTTCCAGCAATTAAAAAAAAAAAAACAAACCAAAAGCAAACCCAAAACTCAGAACTGCTCACTGGAACTTCATTTAGTAAAACTGAAAAATACAAAAAGCTGGGTTTTAGCTGATTTTTTTGTTTGTTCTGTTCCGTTGTGGTCTTAAACCCCACAGTTTTTCTGTGGAAATACCAGTCAGTGACTATTTTACGTGTATTTTGAACCCCATCTTTGTAGATAATGAAGTTCCTTTTGAAAATGGTGCTAAAGTCATGTTCAGTTGAACAGAGACCAGGTGTTAGTACAGTTCTGGTTCCAGCTGAATTTTCTTACATAGATGCACGTTGATTTGGGCAGGTGACCTGTGTGCAGTTCACACCTTCACCACTCCTGTCTGTCTAACAATGGTTTTCTTCAGTGCCCTTGAGCAGAGCAATAGGACAGACCTAGGCTGTGTATCAGTATCATGATTTTCCTTTACATAAAAAGCTGGATTGTGTAGCACACAACCTCTTGTAACATCTCAGCAACATCATATGTAATCCCCTGTTCTGTTCTCTTTCCAGAAGGAGTGCTAATTACATGTTAGATAATTAGACTATAAATATCCATCCAGTCGATGAGATTTAAACACCCTCGTGGATTTGATGCTAAGCTCTTTGTGTCTGAGACAGTCTTTTCTTTTGTTCTTTGGTTATCTTGCACAACAAGGCGCAGTCGATGCCTGAGGTTCGGGGAGATTTAATAGCAGTACAATGAGGATCTGAGTGAGGAAGATAATGTGTTTATCTTAACTAATACAACATCAGGAATTTTATCACATCTGCAATGGAAGGCTGTTACCGTATCTTCAGTCTCCGACTTTTTGTGTGACACCACCTATATTCCATCTTAATTTAAATTGTTCTCCCTAGAAACTATCATGATTTTTTCCAGTGACATCAGTGGGAACAAGATCAAGCCCTCAAAGACAAGCTCTTTAACTTTCATAAAACATTTAAGTGCAAAGGAGCTTAACATAGCGGGTAGATGTTTTCAGATGTCTTTTAAGACTGGATTTCTCATTTAAAACTAATCCCACATGTCACCTGAAAAACTTTCTAAAGTGGCTCGCCTTTAAAGCCTGTTTGTGTATTTTGCAAGCATGCCAAGTTCTGTTTGGAATAATTCTTAACCTAGGCTCGATTGAAAAGAAACGTTCTGCAGGAACACAACAACTTTGCGTATTCTGGGTAAACATAATTGTGCTCCCACAATTATGTTGGTGAACAGAGGAAAACTATTGAGCTATGTATTGCCATTAAAATTATTCATTTAAATGGGTTATTTCCATTGTGCACAGGTGGTAAACTTATCTCACATGTTTTTTGTATAAAAGCCTGAAATAAGTGAACACTGGCAAACAGAATCTAATGGTGTCATTAAAATGATTGTAAACATGCCTGTTGTGGCAGATGTGTGCTTTCCTTCTGTTGATATACATTGGGATTGTTGGTCAAGATCAAACAAATGCAGACTTTTAGCATGTCAAAAAACGTCTGCGTTCTAACAGGTACTGTTTGGAAAAAGATCTGTTTCCTTAAGGGCCAGGATAGCTATAAAATAACCAGACTGCCTGATCAGATCCAATGTCTACTCTTATTTTCTTTGATTAGAGCTGTATTCCCTGTATTCTCTGCCATCTACGGTTTCAGCTGAACAAGAGATTATGTGTTGCATCATTCTGGTTTGAAGAAACATTTCAACAGAGTAATAAATGTAGAGAAATATACAAAACTCAGAGCCAGGAAGCCATCAGCTTTTTCTTCTCTCTAAAAACTTTGCCCTCCGTTTAACTATAATTGCCAGCTTTCCAGTGATTATTTACTCTACTACACAAGGTAACACAGGCATGGCTGTTGTTATCCACCAGAGGATAGGATGACTTTAAACACATTTCCTCAGAGCCAAATTCTCCAGCCTAAAACAAAAGTTGATGGACAGCTGGGAATACAGCAGAACCATGTGCTTCCCTTCTGCTTGGAGCAGGAGCTGTGCTCCACGGCTACTTGTAGAGAAAAGTGTAGCTCTGCGGTTGCTCAATCAGCCTTCAAGCAAAAAGTCCTCTGGAGTCTGGAGTAAGGCTTGTGGGGAAAGAAGCCAGAGGATTTACAACCATCTGTCTGTACCCTCCCCTTGGGAAAATGTCTGTGCAGTAGTTATATGTCCCAGAGGAGGGATTCCTTCTCAGTATTTTTTCAGGCAACGCCCTGTACGAGAAAGGATTGGTTTTGCCATCCAGGCTTTAAGCTTCTGTTTATTCAGAATAATGCTCAGAATCCTTAAATGTTTGCAGTGTCACTTGTACTAAATCCTAGTATTTAGACTTTATAATTGCAAAATTAATTTAGCTCACTTTAGTTAGCCAAGAAACGTTGCTATAGCCCAATCTACCTCTTCTACGTTGGTAACTGTTTTCATCTTTGCTCAAGTGCAAAAGAAAGTCAGATCTTCACTTTGTGTAAGTGTCTGTAGCTCTACAGGCAATGATGGTGTTATGCCAACACACCAGCAGAGACAGCCGCTTTACAGACAGCTACAGGTCATATGTCTTGGAAGTTAAGCACTTCTGTGTTGGGAATGTACTGGATTTTAGATTTGGGGCCTGAATCTCTTGTCATCGGCATCAGTGGAAGTCCAGCACAGCTTTGGAATTACGTAGGTGTAATACTGATGCATAAGACAGCAAAATCCATTCCATACAGCACAATGCATCTTTAGAAATGGTAAAAGACATACAATGTCCCTTTCTTTTTAAAACACACAAAGCTCTTTACCTAAAAGTACATCAAAATCTTAGACTGCCTGACGTCTTTCTGTGTTGTTGAACTGCCTGAATATAGGTTGCTTGTGCTGTTATTAGATGCCTGTATTTGGACTTGAGACTTGATACATAAGCAACCAGGATCAGCACAATATCTCTACCCAACTCACTTAGCTAATGAAAGCACCCCCCATATTCTCTCAACCAGATGAAGCACAGAAGGTTACACAAGAAAAGGTTTCTTTTAGTTCAACGTGAACTTCAGTTTCTGAATCAAATCCTTTACGCTGTGCAGTAACAGCGTAAGTGCAGAATAATGTCAATGCAATTATTTTGTACATAAGTTGATCTGAATGAGAAAGTGGCTTTTTATAAAGATTCCCTCTTCCTCGCTTTCAAAAAACAAGTCTTGAGTTAAAAATAGCCACACACAAATTTAGAATGAAAACACTTACAGTTACTTGTGGCTTTTGTGTTTCTCTGTTTACAACCAAAATTGCAGAAAAAAAACTGTGGTACACTTCTATATTTAGTAAATTGTTCTGGTGGAGAGAGAGTTAATAAGGCTCTCCTTGGTGTTCAAATAGCCCTCCTGATTGATGATGCGGGGAGTAAACCTGCACCCTGGGCCAGCGCCCAGCAGGGCCCTACACGCAAGACGCATTGCGTAGTTTCTTGAGTAGGTGGAGGTAGTTTCTACTCTGGATCATTAAGACGCACCAGTTCTCTTCAGGAACAAGCTGAGGATTTATCATAATGGAGGTAAAGTAGGTGATTTAGTATTAGTCTTATTGGTTTTTAACGTCTTTTTTTATGAGAAGCAACTTTTGATTTAAATATTTGAAGCTCTACCTGTCATAATGTTAAGCCGTTTAAAGGTAATTTTCTGTATATTAACTCTCTCTCAAGCTGTTGAAACTTATTTTCATTTTGTGCACAGTGCAGTACAACTTTTTAAATAGTACATGTCAGACAGAGAATAACATAGCTAGAGGTACTCAGGCTACCTGCTCTACATCCATTTAATCTAACAATGCTGCTTTCATTAACTGAATACTTTTGACTCAGTTGCTGGCTAATTTCATGATGTCTGTTGTCTAAGCAACAGTAGCACTAGTTTACCTGCCTAGGGAAGGCTGTGGGCAGCAGCTGGATGATCAGGCAGTTCTTGTTTGAGCCAGACTAAGACCACCACCAGCACTGACCTTGTGCAAAGCGTGGTGTCCCGTCACCACTGTGCCTGCTGCATTTGCTCTCAGGATTTCTTGTTCGAGCTGGGCTTTGTCCTTCACCTGCACCGCCCCAGTGCAAAGCGTGGTGTCCTGTCACCACTGTGTCTGCTGCATAGTGGACTCTGCAGCCTGGAGGGAGCTGGAGCATTAACACCGTCACTATCCCTGTAGTATATTCCAGGAGCAGGAAAAAAGTATTTAGGTAGCTACTATCCACCTGAATGGCCTACCTGCTAGGCTACAGAGGTAGGGTTGCTGGTTTAACTGGGAAACTGGTGCATAGTTGAGCTTCTTTTCTGCTGATGCTCTAGCTATAAGTCATGGACATTAGACTTCTGTTAGTCCTTCGTACCCTGTGTGATTGACAACACAGCAGGTAACATCACCGGGAGGGGTACATGGTCCTCTCCTCTTCCCCAGAACAGATCATAGCTTAGCAACTTCTTCCCTGAGAAACAGATTTCAAACTTTACGATAAGGAAGGATTGCATCCAAGTTTCCCCACTGAAAATGAGAGTTGTAACCATGAGGCTGTTATTGCAAAAGCCTCTATCTTCTCGTGCTCAGCTCCATATTTCTCAGAGTATGTTCATGACACTCATGCTCCTGTGTATGGTTCCATAGGTTAGGTAGCCATACCTAACTTCTGAATCATAGACAGCCTCAAACAAGAGGTGGACAGTTGTATAGCTATATGTTCATATCAGACTAGAGATGATGTTTCCAGTAATTCATATGATAACAGGATTTTAAAACATCTTTTTTTTTGCTGGCAAAGCCAGTAAAAAGAAGCCAAAGTTATATTTAGAACAGTATCCACTGAAGAATTGTCATATAACTTCATTTGTCATATTTGTACAATTTTTTAAACCTTTTAGAAACAGCTCTAACAGTATAAAAAATGGATTGCAAATTTTGACAGTTACTTGTCACTTCTTTTCTTCTTTTTCTTTTTTTTTTTTTTCACAACAGCAGGCAAGATTGCAAGAAGGAAACAGCCATCTCTAATGAAACCATTAAGAAATAATTTAAATTGCCATACATTTGTAACAAGGCAACAAACATTAGGAATTTATCTCAATTTTTTTTCCATGGAAAAAATGCCAAGATGCACACTTCAGTGAATAAAAACAATTGTGGTTTTTAAGAGATAGCAGAAATTTGCCCACAATTTCATGCTTAAATGAGTATGGAATATGTCATTTATTAGTCCAAGATTATCATAACAGTGAAGATTCAACACATACCCTTTGAAGTAAATATTACTCATATGAGTAGTACCATTCTGCTGCTGTATGACTTTATGTATTTGTTTATTTTAAGAGTCCAATCATAAAGGAAAGATAATGTGTCAATGATCTACTATTAGATTAAATTAGAGGTGATTTTCTGTGTGTTTTTTTTTTGGTTTGGGTTTTTGGGTTTGTTTTGTTGTTGTGATTTTTTATGGAAGCAATTCTAAAGACTGCAGCAAGTAAACAATTGCTTCCATAAAAAATCACAACAACAAAACAAACCCAAAAACCCAAACCAAAAAAAAAACACACAGAAAATCACCTCTAATTCTTGCTGCAGTCTTTAGAATTGCTTTCTGTTCCTTTAGCAGAGCACTTGTTCTCTACACAAGCTAAAAAAGTCTCTCAGAATAGCTCTGCAGGGACTAATTTAAAATGACTTTTATCAAGAACTTAGTTTTCTAGATGCATGTTATTTTATTCCTTTTTGCCTGGCCCAATAAATATGTATAGTGTGATTCTGTCTTCCATATTATCTTTTTTACTAGTGTTGTTTGGAATAGATTAACTTCTGCATAATTTGGAAAGTGAAAAGTGCTACAATATATTAGGCATAAAAACCATCGGGCTTCAAGAAGGTATGCTAAACACTAATATGGGTGCCAATATGGGTGAAGATTGAGTGGCTAAACAAAACAGTGTTTCCCCTCATGGTCACTGATATTGAAAATTCTTCATATGTCTTGAGGATGGGTCTGTTTGGTTTGTTGGGTTTCTTTTCTTTTTTTGTTTTTTCTTTTACTGGGTTTAGAAATCTTGGTTGTTCTAAAGATTTCTTCATTAAAGAAAAAAAAAAAGAATTTTTTCACTTTTCTACTACAAAACTGAACTCCACAAACTTGGATTTTCATTATTGCTTTATTTGTGTCACTGGAAGGCTGTTAAGAGGAAGAAATTGTTAGAACAATAAACATCTGCTCCAGAGGTGCAGTAATCAGTGCTTATGCAGTTATGGGTTTGCATTTTACAGCCAGGAAGTTTAGAACCTGTCATGTGGAAATGTAACACCCTTTGCATGTAGATTGCATCCTTCACATCTGTGACTTAGGACTCAACACTGAGCTCTGTTATGGAGGGAGCATTAAGGAGACACTAAAATACTTTGATTTATGAACTCTAAAGAAGAGACAAGGTGGCAGATAATTTTTCTTTTTTTCTTTGCCCCCAGTACTGATGTGTATGATGGCAAAAACTTTTCTTGCACCACTAATACAATGGGACTAAGCATAATGCTTTGGTCTTTTAAAGGGACGCATTTAAAATTTATCCAGTATAGCAAAATCCCATCACTGGACAACTTAAAATCAGTTATTTACTGTCTGATAATGACCTATATTTTACAACTGTCATGTAATAAATGAAAATCATGTTGTCACAAACCTAGGATGTAAAATTACTTTCCCGGTTGAAGGTCATTTAAATAAAGAGTAACATGGCATATGATACAATATACTTTCAAAAATAAATCATAGGCATAAGGCACTTTCCTTTCTGACAAACATGTTTGATATCCATCCTTAGGTTTATTCAGATAAGTGAAAATTATTAGACAAAATGTGATTTTCATCCCAAGTTAGACAGACTTCCATGCAGAAAAAACATATGGCCTTACAAGCATTAGTAATCATGGTTGGCAAATATTGGCATTAGAGTAACAGGAAAGCCTCAGTAACGAGTGAGGTCAGAGTGAGCTGGGTGCTCTGCAAACATTTGAAGACACAGAGGGCTTGCTGTCAGACAGTGGTAAATAAATGAAAGGTCATTATGTTCCTGTATAAAGTGGATTACTTTTTTTTTTTTAATCAGGGGGGCTGAAGTAGGCAAGAATCTACTTAACCTTTAAACCTTATGTCATCCTCTTTTTTTTTTAAAGGTTTCTGCCTCTTCACCTTATAATAAGACCACAGTTCTCTACCTAGCATCCATCAGGGAAAAAGCCAAATAAATAAAAAAGAAAGAAAAAAAAAGTCTCTTCACAGGCAAAAAAGGATCTTTGCAGTTTATGAACTGTAGTTCTTTGTAGTTCTGGTAAAATGGCATGTAAAGAAATATAAATTATTTTAGAAAGTTATTAATCTAAGTACCCATCTCAGCTCTATGATAAAGAGAGTTTCCCCTTTTTGGGAAGCCTCCTGCTGGTGCTCTCTGTGGTGTACAGAATGGGAGCAGATGCAATACAAGGTCTTAATGTTGTGATACCACACGCACAGTGGATTGACACATTCTGGACAAGGACATTTGGTACCATGAAAAAACGCAAAGGATTTAGATGTGCCTTTGCCCTACTCACACCTCATGTATACCGTTCTGTAATTTCCTACAGGTTTAATTCCCTCTCTCCTGCCTGCTCCCAAATTATGTGCAGAAATATCTAATAAACTGTTTTGCTAAGACATACTCTGTAACCAGGACATATGGATGACACAGAAACAGCATTAAGAAGACTCTTCTGTATTGACGCTTAGTATGTGGACTTGACTTTTCAGAAGCAATGACCTCAGCCTCATTCCTCAAGGCTTCCCTTCTTTACAGTCCAAGCATTTGAGTCAAAATTGCAGGGACTTAAATGCCAAACTAATCTAATTTAGTACTTTTAGCAATAGCTTGAGTCATGTTCTGAATGCTCTGCCTTGCTTCATTTAATTAAAAAAACAACAAGAGGCAAAAATAATACAAAAGCAAGGCTGCCAAAGCTCTGTAGTCTGCTTGTTATCCAAGTGGGATTTGTTTACCAACTTTATTTTTTGTGTATAGTACAGTTAAGTCTTTCTCCCTAACCTGTTTGTAATACCGTCACCTCACCCAAGCTAAAGGCTATGAACTCTGCATTTCTTCCAACCAAGACAGCAAATGTTAATTAATAACATGTCACTGCTCCCAACACCCAACCATGTTTTCAACCAAATATTTTATTCATTTAAATAAGTCCTATAGTAACCTTAACATACCAGCACAGCAATCCAAAGCCTGAGTATTGGTATATGTGTTTGCATGGAAGAATTAACAAAAGAACAGCAAGATAAAAACACGGGCAAGGAGTCTAGTAGTTTATTTCTTAAGTTTTATTCTCCTCTGAGCATTGAGTAGATAAGAACTCCAGTAGAAATTATCGCAAACCACCTTAGCTAAGTGAAATTCTCACCCACTTAGTCCTTTTTTTCTGATCTCTTATTGTACAGGTCATCAACCCACCACTATCTGGTAGCGGATAAGGAGGAATTTCCCATTAAAAATTTCTTGCATGATTGTCTACCAGAAAGCTTCATACACTTGTTTCTAAATATCTGCCTCTCGCCAATGTCACATACTGGATGTTGATTTAAAGCAGCATACTAACATTTGCCCCCATGTAAAGAACATAAGACCATAAAAACCAAGAGTTAGCATTTGAATGTACACACTTATACATACATGCGTATTCGTGATATCTGGATTCTCTAAAATTTCAGACTTAGATTTTCTATGACTACTTTGTGTAACCTTTTGAAAGAATAATTCTAATCATCTTTAATTTGTCTTATTTCCAGTCTCATCAAATTATTCTAAGCCACTGTGAGCATTTTCTGCACAAATATTGGGATTCATCAGACCTAACTTTAAATGCTTGCTATGTGGACACACCCAATGTGTACATATTCACTAGTCTCAAGACTCCTTTTGTAGACTGTCAAAAAACCTAAACACTTCTAGAGAGTGATTTGTCTGACTATTATAAATAATTTAGTTACCAAAAGATGACTCACACCTTACAAGTTTCTACTTCTCCTTTTTGTCCATAACAGAAGTCTAAAGATGACTAGCTCAAAAATAAATTAGAAGAGTAATCTTAACCAACCATATCTATAGTCTAGATTAGGGTCCCACTAGACCATGTTGACTACAGAAATATTTGTACCTACACTACAGATTACTGAAAACTAGAGCTATATTTTGATATAAAAGGTGTAATTCCATATATCTGCATTTCCTGAATAGAGAATGCCACCACAGAGTAAGAACTGAGTTGCACCAGTTGACAGCAATGGCATCAGCATCTGCCACCTCTGCAGTGGGCCGTGCATGTTTCACTTCGCTGAGCGGACAGAGTTCACCGGCCAAACAGCTGTTCCCCATCTTCTCTGGGGAAAAGGCAGTAGGCCAGATATTTTTCTGCACATACTTTGAAGTAGCTTTACCACTGCTATTGGTATACATACCATAATTTGATTTAAACAATTTGTTCTTGCAAAGGGAACTGCAGCCAAATTATATGGAGTTGAGGAAAAACAAGACAATGTCATTATTTCCTGTTTGTTAGAATGAGGAATGGACCTGGACGTCCTCATACTTCAGCAAAGCAATGATCTGGATCCATGCAAGAACTTTATGACAAAACCAAATTTTGTTACGAGCAATATAACTACATGTCTAAAACCCTTCATCTTTGGTGAAAATATGAATCTGATAATAAATTTTGATTTTTAGGGTCACCTCTTTCTAAAAACAAGGCCTCAGTTTAGACTAGTCATGGTTGCTGAAGCTTTATTTTCCCTACAGAAGAGGAAAAGGAATCTCAAGTCCAGTAAAACTCAGGATAGATGACATTGTTTAATTTCCACCACCCACAGATGCTTCCTGAATTAAATAACAGGTCTGAAATCTATTTTCATCTTTGTACATCCCTGTCTGGCCCATTGGCAAATTCACTTTGACTCAGCTCCTAAAATCCATAAAATAGACAGAGATAAAAAGATTTCTTCTTTTTTTTATATTTAAATTATTGACTAGGGAAGCCACAAAGTAGAGGCAGGTAACTTAGAGGGCAGCCAAACTCTAAATGCAATTGCATGTGAAATATTAGGAAATATTACAGGGAATAAACAGGGAATGGACTTTTGAAAGTCTAGTTTTGGTTCCACTGAGGTTTTGTCTGGCCTCCAAATACATATTCGTGTGCTGCTTAAGCTCATCTACTGAGCCACAGGTGACAGAAATAATCAGCATTATTGTTAAAGTCTTTTTTGGACTTCTTAAAGCAAATAATATTGTAACCAAGCAGAAAAAGGGGAGAAATAGGTATGTGTTTCTAATGAAGCTGACTAAATAGCTGCCCAGAAAAACTGTATTGAGGGCCCTTCAAAATAAAAACCTCACAGCCTAAAATCACTAGCACTGGATCTGCAGCTGCCT
Organism: Calonectris borealis; assembly: GCF_964195595.1. Taxonomy (NCBI): domain Eukaryota; kingdom Metazoa; phylum Chordata; class Aves; order Procellariiformes; family Procellariidae; genus Calonectris; species Calonectris borealis. Next base: position 9,888,407 of record NC_134312.1, read on the forward strand.
GGCTAATTGTCTTAGTAATGCCTAAATCATAAGCCTCAAGGAGTGCTCTGCAGTCCTAGTGGCCATTTATCCTCAGTGACCAAAAATATAAGGGCTGGAAACCATTCTAAAAGCTGAACTTTTTAAAAAAAACATTACTTTTTCCACCAGTCTGGCCAAATCTCTGCTCACCAAGAACGTTGAGCGTAAACATCAAAAACAGCTTTTCCAGACTCGTAAACAATTACAGCTCCTAAGTAGACATTGACCTCACTTACTATATCACTGTGCCACTTTACTATTCCAAACTATTGTCAAGTGCCAATATTCTTTCTTTTTACTGCTATATTACTCTGTGATTGCAATGTGCTGATGTTATTTGAGCTATTATGATTGGTGGATAGAGAACAAAACCCTGACCTCTGAGTCAAATAACCATTCATGAATAATGCAAATAGGTATTTGTCTACTACTTTGTTTCCAAGTATTATTCCTCATTTTCATCCTTCCTGTATTCCTAAAGATGTAACATCCCTTTTATCTAGAAGCAGGTAAGAGCCTTTACAAATCCCACTCAGTCTAAAAGATTGTTTCAGTTATTGTCACAAAACCTTTTTGCCAGGGAGATTTCCTGCTCTTGTGATTTCTCCCTGAAACATGGAGTACATTCCAATATTTTAGAAATAAATCTTGGATTGCCAATAAAATGAAATCTCAATAATTCTTAACTATCCCCTAAATATTTGAGGGAAAACTAATAAATATCTAGGAATGTCAAACCCTTGGCAATAGAAACCTATTAATCTAGAACAGTTTTTAAAGAATGCAAATGCTAGAAAACCTATCCTCTCTCCCTGGCTAACCAACTCTCATGAACCTATGCTAATATGTTCTCCCCATTTTCAACTTTGAATGCAATTCCCTGCCTGTCTTACAGTAAATATAAGCTAGACCCTGCAGATATTGCTGAATTCTGCTCACAGGAAAAAAAAAAAAAAAAGCACTCTTCCCATTGCAGATCTTGCATTGATATCTTCTAGTTATTAATATGTACACTATCCCTAAAGGAAAAGCATGAACGATGCCATCATACTAATTCATCTTATAGATTTCCTGGGTGGGTATACTCAGTGTTTCTTTCTCTCTTTCTATTCTTAAGACACTTCTCACCTTGAATTCACCTTTAGTCTCTGACCTAGCATTTCCAGTCATCATTTGTATTTTGCACCCTAGTAGGTGACATTAAAATCTTTAAGAAAAATGTGTAGAACAACTGTGCTTTCAGTGTTAATATGTTTTTAATGGAGTATTTGCTTTTAGCAGTCTGAAACAGTCTCCTTGGCTTGATGTCCTTTTAATCTAATGCATCTGGAGAAATGGTAAAAACTTCATTCATTTGCTTTGTGAACGTATAAAGTATTCTTTGCTCATCTTCTGTGTATGTGCATTGGACTAAACTTTATTCATGTTAATACAACATTCTGGAAATTCCTAAGTTCCAAAATGTATTTAACTGTTTGGATAGTACTATTACCTGCCCCATTTGTAAAGCTCCTTTGCTTACTCCTGAAGTACCATTTCTGTCCACTTCCATGGGACAGGTTTTTTCTTGGGCATTCTCTGAAATGGACCATGTTTTTAACCAAAGCTCCATGACTCAGTTCTATTTGTGGAAGATTTTTTATCATTGTTAACCTTTCATTGCAATCCAATTAACTTTGTTTTAATTGCCATTACTTTCTGAATCTTACCGGCATTTTTCTTGGCTCAGTTCAACAAAGTGCGATCAACTGTCACAGGGTAGACTATTGCACATAGATAACCCATTTTGTAAGAACAGAGTAGTTTATAACTGGCTTAGTTAAGGGCTTGCTTCTCCAGTTGTTCTGTATGCTAAAATTCCAAAACATTCACAGGAGTTTCTAAATAGCTAAAGAATCTTATGCTAAAATAACATGGGAAAAAATGACTGGTTTATTTAGCATGTGACTAGATATTTACGGGCTAAATCAGAATGCCAAATGACTTCTGAGCTGGTAACACCCTTGATAATCAGGACTTGCCAATACATGACTAATGATCCAGTACAAACTGTGCTTTTCTAATTTTTCAGCGATATAGCGTTTTTCCACTTTTTTTTTTCTGTATTTATTTTTTTTTATTTGAAGTTTTCTGGGCAAGCAGCTGCGCGTAGCAGGATGCTGACTCCTTGGTTCTGCAGGAGTGATTTATAAAGGTATCGTACAAAGGCACATATCTCAGGACCCTTATTCAATTTTTACACAACTTGTTCTCAGACAGATTCTTATTATAGTTGTTGCATACCGTTAAAATATTTGGCTGAAAGCATATCCATGAATTGAATTTTATGTTACTCCTTCATGCAAAACATATCCTTAGTTACCCCAAAGGTATTTAAATACTTATAAACATGAATAGTTCTATTGGTTTCTATTTTATCTCACTGACTCCACCTTACTCCTGGTTTTAAACACTGCATTTCAGTAGGCATCTCTTTACTTAAGTTAGATGCCTGTTCAAATACCTTCCTGATGTATAGCTTAATTCTGTCCTTGTTATATGAATTGGGTAGTTCATTTGGTTTTTAATCCATAATAATTCTTTTACTTTGACTGCCAACATATATGTTGGAGATTAATTACTAATTATCATTTCTCTTCTCCACTTTATAATCAAAATCATCAGTGTCATCACTTTGGGATCATTTTTAAAGGCATGTTGTGCTAAACTTGGATGCTTAACTATCAGCACAGTGGCAGTTACTCATAAGTGTTGTCATAGTTTTGAGAGTTGTGGTTTCACACAACTCTGAAAAAACCCTATATTTCAAAAATGACAAGACAGAGAAACAAGCTAGAAAAAAAGAAAAATGGAAAGAATGGGCCATGAAATTAACATTTATAAATAAAATTCTCTCTTTAACTGTTTCTTTGTGGAAAGCGCTGCATCTACATTCCTTGCTTCCAGTACCGAGACCCTGGTAAAATGAAGAGGTAAGCCAAGTGCTCCGTGCTGCTAACGAGATTTCCTTGAGATGAAAGGTCTTGGAAGAAGATAGGTATGGGGTCATATATCTATGCTTTATGTCCAAATGGAGGTGCTGTATAGATGTACCACTTTGAGCTTGGAGACACTTTAGATGACCAGATGACATGTTCCCAGGACATCCAGATGCAGGGTTAGCATCTATGAAACAAGACCAAATGTTTCTGCTCAACGGACAGATATACTCCAGGCCTAGAAGAGGACAGATTTCTTCACTGTGTCTCACTGTCCTATTTCCCAATACACTGTGTATTGCAGAGCCCATTTGCAGCTGCCTAACAGCCTCCTTTGACTGAGACAAACTTGGGAGCCCATCTATGAAGTCTATTCCCAGGACCAGGCATCCACCTTTACTCACTGTCACACTCATGGGTGCAGAAAAATTAGAATTTTTTCTTGCTGTGGGTCAGATGGGTCAGGACTTTACCTTAGCTTCTTAACCAGCATTAATTTTATTAATTTCCGGATATATTGTGGGATGGTAGGGCAGCAATTTGGGTTTCATTTTTCCTTTTCTGTTTTTAAATGAAAAATATCTTAAAAAATAAGAAGCTACTTCCTCAAATCTGTTTTGTTCACTGTCTTCAAAAAGAATAGGATTTCTTTTTCAGTGACAGGTAATAAATAGTAAAAAAAATGGGGAAATAAAAGCAAAGTCTGTACATATTTTCCCCTATCCTGACAAATAAAGGGATATATAAGTACCATTTTCTTCCATTGTTAAAACCCCCTTCCCAGGAATTTGGAAAAAATGTGACTCCACGAAAATGATATCTTCTATAAAATTGTAGGACTTCATTAAAATTTCTGGCTTGTTCTTGAATTTTTCCAATGCATTCCTGGCTTTAGTTTTCTTTGGAATAATTTTTAACTATTTGGAACAGTCCTTTTCAAGCTGGCAAAATAGTAATAGTAATGATAAAATTATATGGACATTTCACTGAAATGAAAGGCACTTTCCATCTTCCAAAACCTGTCTGTCAACACAGAAGAAATATGCAAAAAATGTGAGACAAACAAGCCATATGTTTTGCTTTTCATGCATCTGGCAAAAATGTGATTTCTTTTGCCATGTTTCTCCTGTGATGAGAATTTATTTCACAAAACTGACATCACATATTTCCTCTCGGTTCTTTCCTAGTCCTCCTATTTGCCTAAATCTGTTATTCCACACTGTCCTTTTTTTAGTGTCCTGGTGCATTTTCTCTTATACTCAGGTCATCATCAAATCTTACTGGTCCGTGACATTGCTAAAATTGCAGGCGAGTCTTTGATCCAGCGGGAAATGTAACTAGATTCAAGGGCTGAAATTGTAAGAAAAACAGTATAATTGCTTAATAAGGCGGTTTATTAGGTATAGATCTTAAGCATGTTGAGTCTTTTAGGATATCTTATTGAAAGATATGTACTGGTTCAATCAAAAATTATGTGCATGCTGCAAAATCATTGGCTAAATTCTCTGGTTTACGATATGAGAGTTTAGACTGAATAATAGTGGTCTTTTCTGGTCTTGAAATCTAGTAAAACATAATTTCTTCAGCAATCCTGCTGAAAATTTGGATCATGCCTGATCATTTTTGGCTTGCTAGAGCCTTTTTCCTATCTGAAATGTAGGAATCACTTTTTGATTTACAAAGTACAGTAGTAACCTATTCACTCCCTCATTTGGTTCCTCTTTCATACCTGTGGTATCACATTAATTTCTTAGTTTTCCTAGTTCCAATGCTGAAACTGTAGTCAGACACAGGATTTATTTCACTCTGCTCTATTCCACCTTTCTTTCCTAGCATTTTTTCTGTCTTTTCCAAAATACTTTTAAGCTTTCTCCCATCTTCCTCTGTATGCTACATTTTCTCCCATTTTAATGGTCATTCCTTTGCCATGTATTTCAGTGTAAAAAGATGTTCTCTTCTGAATCATCTTTGGCACAAAAATTACTGAAGAAGAAGAACTGGCTGAAATTATTCCCTTATTCTTTGGAAATCAGTTTTAATATCACCAATTAAGGGCACCTCTGTAAAATTTATATAATGTACTTAATTTACAGAGTGAATTCCTTGGGCAAAAATGTTTCATTTCTTGAGGTCTGGATAACATGAAAATATTATTTACTCCATTAAAATTAGTGGTAAACAATTAAGTGAAGCAACAATTTCAAACAAATAAATTTTCTTAGTCTTTATTACCTGAATAGATTTTAAGAAACATTACTAACTGTAAATATGTAGTCACAGTATTTAAAATGCAAATTATTAACCCCAGTTATAGTAATCATATAGAGTAACTCAAAGCGAGTTATAGTAGTTTCTTGGATTCAGTAGCTGCATAACTTCAGAACTCAGCCATGATAATGCTAGTCTGCTCTAACAAACTCCTATTATCCTGTTCTATATCATCTGTTCATACCATATGCTTGCAAAACATTCACAGTTCAGAAACTTTAGGTTGACTACCTCTGAATTGAGCATGTTTGTAAATATTTATAAGACTGAAACTTAAATTTAAATGCTAAAATTTTTACACTATGAAGCTTTCTTCTTTCAAAGCAAAAGCTTCTGGGCACTTTATCAAAAAATTAACTAAAACAACATTTTCAAAATGGCTATATCCCAAATAAACCATAAAATCTCCAGATAGTGGAACAAAAAGAAAAGAAAAAAATACATAATGAAACAAACTGTTTTTGTTGAGTAAAGTCACACCACATGTGGAGGGTAAAATAGCTCAGGCAGCAATTCCTTTCTGTTTCCAGGTCCTCTGTGTATCATCTGCCCATTTGTTCTACACACCAACAGCCCGCAGCTTTGGCATGCAAAATTGCCAGACTATTCGGTGCAATCCTGGGCTCAACTCAAAACTAAAACCCTTTTAATTCACAGAATATCAACAAGCAGAAGCTGGTGCAATGGGTTCTGTTCCTGGTTATAATAAAATGGCATAGGCTCATTGATTTCAAAGGAGGTGTGCCAGTTTGTGCCAGAATAAAATGTGACTCATCATTAATAGCGGAAATACAGTCATAAACTCCATAAACTCCAAATTTACTGATTTCTGATAGAAGTCTAACATAAGTCACTTAAAGCCTTCAGAACACTGTGCTGGTATATCTCAAACTTATATCCTTTGTATCCCAAAGTTTTCTTTCATAACATAAAGGATCTGAGTACTAAAATCCAAAAAAGTGCATCAGATACTCTTGATATAATATAAACTAACAATACTGAAACACTAAATTGATGATTGCTATAAACTCATCCTGATAATTCATACTGAAGAAAACTATTTTTTTGCTTACCAACTCTTCCGTAGGTAGAGTTCATTCAGTCCCAAAAGAGAGGGAAAATGATCCTACCTTTTTGCATTAGGCACAGTGAGACTGTACATTTCTAGCTAAACCTAAGTACCTGGTTTGGAGACAGCTACACTTTGATGAGATGAATCCAAGGCTTAGAAAAACAGAATAATCTCCTTACAATGATCCCAGATGCTGATCACTAAGTCATGGACAAATAAGTCTTCAAATTTACTTGTGAAGAGGAATATTATTTCAATTAATAGTCCCATTCTCCCAAGTATTATTTACTTCTCAATATTGAAATTATACTTTGCATGGAACTGTTGTGCTAATTGTTGCACTTTTCCTCTTGATTTTAATTTGCCTTACACGGTTGTTATTATTATAACTAAAGACCTATACAATCAATCAATTCATATTGCAAGAATGCCCACAGGCCATAATCACAACTTGGACCACATACAATCATGTAAAATACAGCAATCAAACTAGAATAGGTAACATCCATCTCATTTGAAATACAAGAGCAGGTCTACTAGTTTGAGATAATGATGGCTGGTATTGAATGTTTTCTGAACTGTGTAAAGAAATGTTGTTTGTTACTTCTCCCCCTTAAATTCAGCAGAAAATAACCTGAAGGGTTATAAAGTGTACATCTGAGCCATTTGTTCACATCTGTGCCTCATCCTGCAGAGTTAGAGGTATACACAACTGCCTAGGATTGTTTTGATTATATTTATTTTGGAAAACCTACCCTTTATCATGGCAGTGTTACAGGAGAATCAGAACAATAATTCCACCCTGAGCTCTATGTTGTGAAAACCAGGTGGTTAAAAGCTTTTATAAATTTAAAGTTGTGCCGACATTAGTTTGATCATATTAAACACTCACATATCCTTGTTTTCTTTACTTTTATCTCAGTAAAAGGTTACACTGCTCATCAGTTTGTGAACGGCCTTGGTAAACAGATTTGTTTTTACCACTAACCTGCTATGTGGACTCTAAGCATTAAATAACAAAAAGGAGTGGTGTTTTCTGTAGCCCAGTGCATCTGGCACTCATGTATTCATAGCACCTTTAAGCATATCGATCTGATTTTTCTGCAGCTTGCAAAGATATTTACAGTTTCAAATTTTTGCAATATTTTCCAAATGGATCATATATATGTATTTAGTAATTGATAGGCATGGCATTTGGTGTCCTTTTCTTGGACAAGCAGATATGCAGAGATCTTAAAAATAAATTCAGGCCCCAGGAAAATAGTGTGAATGTGAGGATACTTAGAAATATCTCTCTAAATGGGATTTAGGTATTATATTTCTGAGATGGCATGTTGGAATGTTAGACGGGAAAAGCGGTTTCATCACCCTCCTACAAGGGTGGGTACTGGCAATTGTAGGCTATTAATATTAAACAGATTTACTTTTTGAGAAGTGGAAGTTTAGTCTCTTGGAGCATTCCCTAGGATGGTTTTCTTTGCTGACTGGGTGAAACAGGACAAAAGGCAAATTTCATACCTTGGCCCTACTACAAAAAAACCTGAGCTACATGGTAAGTGTGAACAAAAGATATGAAGGAAGTGGGCTGATTTCTTTCAGGTTTTTTTTGTTTTGTTTTCTTTTCCCCTCAAGAAACTCTAAGCAGCTTTGAGAAGAGAAGGATGGAGTTAGAGAGTAGTTTTACATACAAAGCTGGAGGGGTTTTGGAAAACAAAACTCCAGACAAAAGGTATGGTTTTCATCTTAACATGTCTCAATCCACTTTCATTATACTATTCTGGGAGTAGGTTTACCGATATTTAAAATATATTTTATCACTCTTTTTACTTTTAACATTTTAACTGTCTCAGTGGTTGGCTCTCAAATAGTGACTCGAATAGGCAAATGCAACACACACACAAATATTCTTCGAACTGTAAACTGTGGAGCAAAAAATGAATTGTTCTCACCAATGCCATAACTAAACCAGAAAAGTCTGCTGTTTTTTCAGAAAAGTTGAGTGTTGTCAAAAAAGTTCATGTAGTTATTTTTCTAGTCAAGAAATTATATAAATAACAATTAGTTTAATATCAGAAATTTTTTACTTTAATCAAGCTAAAAATGGTTGTTCGTACGATGTCTGTCATGAAATATTGTCTAACAGTTTCCTTATAGCTTCATATTGGAAGGGTTTTTTTTTTGGAAAACGTGACTTTTATCAAGCTGTTCTGTGCTTTTACTAAATTAACAAAGGAGGAGCCAAATCCGCAACTACAAACCAGGAGTACTAAACTCAATAGCAATAAGTATTGCTAGGGGACAGAGATTTTCCAGAAATTTCCTCTGTTCAAGGGTTTATTGGTTGCAAGGATTAAGAAGAAAAGATTAAAAAGTTATTTATCTTAGGTATTGCACTTTTTTCTCATTAAAATTCATGTTGCATAGATCTTTATTATGCAATGATTTGGCTTTATTTCAAGGGATCTAATTTACATTCACCTAATTGGCTTTCAGTGACTTGCTAAGAGCAATTAGAAAACACTTTTTAGAAACTCTGTCATCAAATATCACTTAAAGTTGGGTAGAAAAGTCAGGGCTTTGCTATTAATTCTCTAGCTATAAATACTTGTTGCAGTTTTCCTTGTCTGAACAGAGAACTTCCCTCTGTGCCTACTGCTGTGCCCCAAGTTGCCCAGCTCAAGCAGCCAGTGGCTTAGGATGCAATTTTGTGGTGCAGCCTATTTTCAGGAGTACTGACATTTCTTACACTTAGTAAAAAAATATTACTAAATCCCCTGGAAGCACAGGAGTACGTATTACCACTACTATTCTCCCAGTTTAAAACAAAACAAAATTAAACAAAATGACCAAAACCCAGAATCCCTTCTCATAAGGAGGAGAGATTGAGACCTACAGTTTGGATTTTTCCAGACTTTGAAACCCGGGTGGACTAAAGCTCCTCCTGGGTTGGTTCCAGTTCCCTCAGGAATAAAAGTAATCCAGAGCTATCCTGGATTTAGTGATTCTTGTTGTCTCATCTGAAGTGACTCCCTGGGTAGAAAAATTGGTCCTTCCTTGGAAATGATTTAGTTCATTCGGAGGAGACAGGCTTTCAGAGACTGAAAGTTGGTCAGCAAAGAGTAAAAAATCACAGAAAAGTCCAGCACAACTGAGTGAGAGAGCTTGCCGAAAGGAGCAGCAGAAAGAGACAACCAGGCATCAGAAATGAGGAGCGAAACCTCCCCAGGGCCACAAAGAGCTGTGCCAATTTTGCTGCAACTCAAAGCTACTGAGCTGGCTAGAAGCTAAGAGCATCCCTGCAGAGACACAGTGGAGAGTTGTATATAAACCCTTTTCTTTTCTATTGTGTTTGACTAAGTTATGATGAGCTGTATTTATGGAGTTGTCCTAATGTGTATTATAATTAAATCTGGCTTTCTTCAGGTTAAAAGTCTTTCAGACTCCTTTGGTGAGTTCACTGTAAAGGAACTGTCTATGCAGATCAACCTCAAAGCATTAACCAACTCTTAGTACTTTCAAAATGTCAGAGGCTCTTATTGCTATAGCTCTGACATAGCTTTTGTGCAAGAACAACTGTAGGCTGTATAGGCATGTATATATGTGCTTATTTATGTATATATGTGTCTCTTTGTGTGTAGGTATAAAGATGTCCAACGTAACAGGTGGACTCCCTTAGTTAAAGATAGCCTAGCTGTAACAGCAGAAATCTTGGTGCAGACCAGTTTATTCTGTTTTTTTATGGTAGACCAGGCTTACCTACCTACCTATGATTTAAATGCAACCATACTTTTTTTTTTTTCTATGCACAAAACCACAGATGAGAAAACACTATACTTCTATTAGAAATGTTGTCTTTCGCGTGCTATGTTTTCTTCCCAAGCAATACAAAGACAGTTACACATACATAATTCTTTTTTTTTTTTGATGGTTCTACAAGAGTGCACCCTGTGGAACTATACTCACAGAACTGAGATAACCCTGTGTAGCCATGCACAGAATTTGCAATACAGTAAAGCTTCACAATTCTAGTTCCCTAATGATATTCTGTATTCATAATGTCATAGTAGCAGGGGGTGGTAGTAGTGGGTGATGGTTACATGAATGATTTATTTATCTGGTTTGAATTTTGCTTTAACTATTTGTTCACAGTAAATCAAGCATTCTTAGCAAACCTCATTCAACATGCTTGGGCAGAGAGCCAGATTCCACCATGCTTATTCACTGAGTAGTACCTGACAGCCCGGTTAACCCCTTGCAAACAGTGGTACTAGCTGCCTAGAAAGGGACTGCTTTAAGAGCGATTGAGGTTTGTAGAATTCAGCTCTATAACAGCAACAAATGGGAACTAGGAATAAGATTTTAAGAGCCTAAGAGAAGTTAATTTCTGATCAAATCACCTAAATTCCCTTTATATCAACAAGAAGAAGTAGGCACATCTAAACACTGATTTGCCTTTTTCTAAAATAGGCATCCATGTCTCTGAAAGAGCTTGCTTTGTTGTAAAGGAAGGGTAACTAGCTCAGACTAAAATATCAAACCTCAGATAGCTAAAATTTGAAAAGGTATATCCTACCCTAAGATACATATATATGGGACTGATGCATTCATTGAAGAGCTGCAAGTTGGTGGCACAAAGAGGGCAACACCAACTATAAGTATATATTGTATAAGATTGTTACATCTTCCCTGTTTGGTATTGCTATTTTTAGTCCCTGAATGTATGCAACATATCGAAATGCTGAACAGATATATTGGATCAAATCTTTTGAAGGACAAATGTCTGCAATCACTTCTGTGCCCCTTCCTCTAAATCAGCATCTGTGACCCAGCTGCATAAGCAGTTTTTCTGGCCAGGATTGCAGACTCCTTCCCACTACCCCCATTGTCGTTTATATGGAGCACAGCCATTTAGCATGGGCTGTACTTCTTTTTCAAGGGCTGGGCCCAAAGCCTTTGACAAATTTTGCATTTGCAATTGATTTGCTCCCTCCTGGGCTTGAGAATAAAAAGCAATGGGTAATGTCTCAGGATCAGACTTTTCATGATGAAATAATAAGGGTCGGATGAACTGACAGCTTTTCTCAATGTTCTATAATGCTCATTAAGTTAGACATTGTTTTGATTTTTTAGTGAAAAACTCATTTGCAAGGACTGTAGTCAGAAGAAAAAGAATTGGATGAGATAGATAAGTATAGTCAGACTGTAGCGCTATTATCCTGGAGCAGACGAAGGAACCTATCATCTCTCCCAGACAACACAGAAAATTCATTTTTATAATGGAAATAGAAGTCCTTTTCATTTAAACTCCAGCTGTTTTGTTGGACTCATGCTTTAGCAAATATCAGTTAAACTTTGTTCTTTCTTTTGGAAATGAAACTGAAGTAACTTTCAATCTCAGTATTTCACAGTCTTTTGCAATGAAACAAACAATAAACTCTAATGTCCCACGGACCAGTGGTGAAATGAAGACCCCATGGCACTTTTAGGAAGAATAGGTGAGTTAGTTCCAGTGTGGTTTTGGCAATTATATACTCTCTGGTTTGAACTAACTTAACATTCAGCTACAAAAAATATTTTTCTTCACTTTCTTCAAACTGCTGTGCCATGCTTCTGCTTGCTATTGAACAATGTCTGCCAATGCCAGACCAAGAGGGAAGAAATAAGACGAGCAAAACTTTCTGAAATATGCATGCTGCTAAAAAACAAAATTCAGAACTTTTCACTTCCTTTTAGTAAATTTGTACATTGTTTGTATAATATAAGTTTATAATCAAAGTATAGGGACTTTAGTATGAGGATCGTCTATCTGGTGTTTATGACTTTAGGAACAAAACTTTGACTAAAACCTAGCATTTTTATCTCGTTATCTACATTAATTCTTTATAAAGGTAGGAGTTTTAAGGAATGACTGGATCAGAACTGTTTATGAGTTCAACAGCCTGTGTCTCAGAGAGAACCAATCAATCTAGTTCTAAGAAAGGCATAAATGAATATTTCATATCCTAATCTCAATAATTAGGTATCAGATATGATTCAATGTTCTGGAAGACGTACTCCAGACTTCTTGGTCTGCAATTGTAATGAGTCAGAACTGGGTGCTTGGAAAAATAAAAATGACAGTCATAAAAGGTCATGCATTCCCAAAAGAGAAAACCAAGCTGAAACCAGTTTCTCATCTAATCGAAAGTAGAAAGGTATAACTCAAACTAAACCCAGGGTGTTTCATTCACTACTGTATAGAATATTTAATTTTCCTTCCTGATAAATTGATTTTAAAATCTAATTAAATTAATATTAATTTTCTTTGTATATCTCTCAGTTGTCTCAGATGAATAGCAAAAAAATTTTTTATATAAGAATAAATGCGTGCTAGGTTACTCTGGCAAAAAAGTCAACCGTGTGGAAAGAGTGTCTGAGTTAAACTCTTTTAGGAAAATACTGTGACCCTCATCATAGGTGAAGTGGTAAACTCTGCTGGAAGACATACACTGCAGATATCCTTCTGCGTTCCTTTTACTGCCACAGACTCCAGAGAATTTGTTATTACATCATTACAAGTCATATTTTATGTTTTAAATATTTATAATATTATTTTATTGAAGCTTACTCTTCAGTTAGGACACAGGGATATTTTTATATGCCTCCATTTTCACAGCATTGTGTACACAGATTAGGCCTTCAGGGCAAGTTTTATTGTGCCAGGGTAACATATGTTCCCAATAGGTAAGTGACACATGAAAGGAAAGGAATGTGATTTAATGTTTCAATTTTATTGCTTGCAATTTAACATATGGCAGTGAAGAAGATACAATCAATAAAGCTACATGAATGTGAAAGCACACAATAAAAGATACCTCAGAAGGAAGGTCTGATTTAAAGATTTATTGAATCTAACTAGTCAAATAATTCAACACAAAAATTGTATTTACGGTCTTGGGCTCATTCGTTATTGGTGAGATTCTAGTGCATGGTTAATGATTTTGTAAAATTCTTCCAAAAATCTTGTGCAGATTTTGTACTTCATTCATTTCCATTGCACTTGTATGAAGAAATCGTAACCCAAATCAACAATGCAGTATTATCATTGGGTATTTTTCCTCAGGAAATTAAAAATTTATTTTCCTTATTTTGTAATCTCTTCTGTCACTTTTATTCATTGATTTTCCTTAGCTGCTTCTCCTTTTTCTCCTCTATATTTCCATCAAACTATCCAGTAATTCTTTCATCAGTTTTGGCCAAATAATACCCAAGAAAATCATGTTCTAATTTCTGTATTAGTATACAAATTGCAAAGTCTTATTGCAAAAAATAATGCTGAGATCCAGAAGAAGAAATAAAAATTAAAAAAAAAAAAACTTTTTCAAATGAAGAATGAATATTTTCCCAAAGTAATTTCAGGTTTAATAAATACAAAAATGCATTTGATTTAGCAAAAATATCTGGTTTTACTGAAAAAGTACAATGAAAATTTGAACATCTCCATTTTGTTTTCTAAAAAGAACTAACCATTTATTTAAAAAAAATGGAATCTCCATTTTTTTTTTCCAGAATAAATATTTTGGAGAGAAATTGCCATTTTAATGAGAAATACATATTTTATATGAAATTATAAATATAAAAGAAAAAATTATTAGCTTTTCAATGTGTACCAGTGTATTATGTAGGCTTAAAGCCAAAACTATTTCATCTTCTTGCTTGGATTTGAATTAAAATATTTAGAAACAAAATTTGAATTCCAGGCAGACGAACTTAATGACTTAAAATATTTTATGGCCATCCATATGCAGTCAGCATAACAAAGGACTAAATTGCCTCAAAGAAAGATTACAGTATTTTTTATGGCAAGGTTACATGACTATGACAAAAATGTTATTTAGATACCTTCACGGATAATGAGAATGGATGTCTGAACAGCACACCAGCTCAAAGCCAGAGATCTGTGGCTTGTGTTTTGAGCTTAGCCCAGGTTTTGATGTGCAATGCAACCTCGTATTGATGTGCAACCTTGCACAGACAGCATAAATTGGATGTTTAAAATTTTCTTTTCGTACCGCTAATCATTCACTTCTGAATTCATTTAATATCATCACTTTCAGCTGCCATTTTCCAGCTATAATGCATAAACAACATATCCAGGTCTCATATTCTTCTTTCTTTGATTTACATTCATATAGTTCCATAGATGTCAATATATAATTTAGCTTCAGCTTCAGTTTATTATCCTCTCAATATCTTTCTTTCAGATCACATAACTTCAGTAAAAACAAGCTGTGCTCATGAGATGATTTAGGAAAATTCTGCAGGAATTACCTGACTAGCTTAGCACTTACAATTAGTAATAGCTTGCAATTTGTAAAAGGTAAGACCTGAAAATATGATGTGGACATCCACTGACAAAGATTAAAATCTTTTAGGCAGAGTTTGGTGTTTTCTTTGTTTGTTTGGGGGTTTGGTTTGGGTTTTTTTTTCCCTATTATATTTTTGTTGGTATGTTCATAAAGACTAATTTTCAGCCAACTAGGAAATTATAATAGATTTGTTTCTTTCACATCACAACATATAAAAAGGTGTGCATCATTCTTGATAGGGCAGATTGTGGATAGCCAACAATCATGGAGTCAGATTATGTCAGATCTAGTTATTTAAGTTCATGTTACCACCATAACTATATTATATCCTGTAAACATAGCATATTTAAAATGGTAAACTTCAAATCTTAAAAAAGGAAAAAAATGTTACTTTCAAAACAAAACAAAGATTAGCACTGAAAGATACTATGTGATGTATCAGACAAAATTCTGTATCAGGCATTGAATTAAAAACATAAATTCCTGAAAGTTGTGGATAGAAACTAATGTATCACTAGGTGTCCTGGTTTTGGCTGGGATAGGGTTAAATTTCTTCCTAGTGCTGTGTTTTGGATTTAGTATGAGGAGAATGTTGATAACACACTGATGTTTTCAGTTGTTGCTAAGTGCCCTCCTAGTCCAAGGACAGCTCCCGTGCCTACTGACTGAGCTAGGTACACAAGATGGGAGGGAACATAATCAGAACAGCCAGCCCAGCTGGCTAATGGGGTATTCCATACCATGTGATGTCATGCTCAGTATATGAAGGGTAGGCGTGACCCAGGAAGTACCGATCACTACTTGGTTATTGGTCAGCGCGGGTGGTGAGCAATTGCATTGTACATCACTCATTTTGTATATTCTATCATTATTATTTTCCCTTTTCTGTTCTATTAAACTGTCTTTATCTCAACCCACGAGTTTTTCTCACTCTTACCCTTCCGATTCTCTCCCCGTCCCGCTGGGGGTGGGGGGAGTGAGTGAGCGGCTGCGTGGTATTTGGCTGCCTGCCAGATTAAACCACGACACCAGGCTACTAAGAGTGGCGCATTGGGAATCTTAAGGAAAAATGGATTTTCATTATGGCAGTCACATGTGTCATAAGTTCCATGATTTACCTTATGTTTCTTTTTTTATCAAATAAATCAGACTTTTGACAATATGACATTTCAGAGGATGATGGGAAATGATTATGTGAAAATTTCATTCAGAACTGAAAATGCAGTTCCAGGTTAGAAGGCTCACAGAAGTCATAAGCTTAAATGCTGAGGACTGGTGACCAAAGGGATAAAATTAGTAAATTCTCAGGCAATTATTCAGTTATCTGAAGTTCATTAAGTTTTATTCATTAGGACAAAAGAAAGAAAATTCTTGAATTTATCTTCTTTAAGTGACAGAGAAGTTAGGTGCCAGATTTGCGAGCTTGAGGCCAGCCTCACGAATTACCCTCCTGTCTAACATGGGTTTTTTTCTTCATGAATCTTCTTCATGAACATGTTCCCTAATTTCTACGCCCAGTCACCTAGAAACTACCATGTTTCAGCCTCGTGGTCATGTAGGCATTAGACAAAACCATACCTAAATCACATTAGGGTCTTGGCATATGTGGAACATGCACATGAAATAAACATTGAACATGCATATACTTTTCCCAAACCTGAAGTTTCTTCATGCATGGTATAACCTTAGTCCATGCAGGTATACCACTGTGATCTCTGAATGCCTGTAAATGCCTCTTCCATGATTGTGTTGAACACATGGTACTTATTTGTTTCGTTGTCACATTTTATGGATTGTGAAGGTCCTTAGGATATGGCTTGTAATAAAATTTCTGTTTAAGAGATTATTGTAATTTTATATGTGTATGTGTGTATATATATACACACACAGGGAGAGAAAAGACATTTGTTAGACATCATCTGCATTCATGTGTACAGTCCCTGTCATTATGACACGAAGGATTATCCAAAACGTTTGTAAAATCTGTGGGAGAATGGCAAAACTGCCAGGAATTTCCATGAGGTTCCTGTTGCAGCATATCACTTCCTTTCTATCTTCTGGGTTGCGTTGACACAAAGGCTGCCAGATTCATTCATCCTCTTCTATCTTCTAAATCTTGCTTGTTTACCTTTGCCACAGTGGTGGGAGGTGGGATATGAAATATGTTCAGCACCAAAAGACAGGCATTGTAGGCATATACACCTCCTATAAACTGATGCAGCTGGAGAACTAGACCCATAAAACTATACTGTGTGGGTGCCATATGGAAAAAGATTCCATAATCTGTGAAGCATTTGATCCATATTAAAATTGTCAATATATATCTTCTACACTTACCAGTAGAGATGAAAATTCCTTGTAATGTAGCATTAGTTATTTATCTATTTTTAAGTTCGTCACTCATGTGTTTCAGGCAACCACAGAAGACCAGAGCAAAACTTCAATCAAATAAAAGTAGTTTATATTTACCCAAACAAGTGTTCAGTAGATTTCTGTACAAATCCTATGTGACAAGTTTTCTGTCATGATATATCTACATCATTCTTTGGCTAGCCAAATTCTCCAGCTATTGGCTACATGGTAACTGCCTAGTGTTGCAAAGAATGTTGCTTTTGAGATCTTAAAAGGCCAGCAGCAAAAACACCAGGCCTTCTTTACAGTGATATAATTAAAGCAAAGTCATCTGCTTATTTGGGATCAGAAAAGAACCTTCTTTGTCTCTCTTAAAATAAATAAATTGGGAAATCTCCTTTCAGTAGGTTGCTGTACTTACCCCTATGTGTCTTTGAATAGTTCTTCCCCAAAAATTATGAGTTTGACTGAAAGCCTGACCTGGCTTCACATGCTGGCCACCAAAGAGAGCAAATGTAAAGAATGAGCATTTCATTACAAACATCCATACATGACTGGCCTTATAAGATATATCAAGGAAAATGAATGAAAACCAAAGCCCTCAACAATCTAGTTACCAGCTCCAAAATGCTGACTGTCTGTGAGAGTGCCCAGGCTGTCCAACCAAAAACCACCCCAACTATTCACCACATGTGACCAAAGCCACAACTATGGGAAACAGCTTTACAGAAATTCTTTTCAATACCCTCCCTTTTCCACAGTCCTTGCCAGCCTTCTACACAGTAGGATCCCTGGAAACAAGCTTCAAACCCTCTCCTTCCTGACACATCCATGATGAACAGCTGCAACTCCTTAGGCACTGAGCGCAGCTGCCTTGAGCTCTGCCATTGAAATAATCCAAAAAGACAGCAAAAAATGGAAATACGTTATTGAGTATATGGTTAGTGGTCTCTGTGTATCAGCTAGATGGGTGGCTTCCAATTCGTATTGCTGAGGCTGCTGGAAATCACGCGCGAAACACAAGTTTGATTCTTTTTTCACTGTTTTCACTCTGGATTTATTTCTGGGTAAGGAGAAAATAAAGACCAAACAAGATTATAATGCTCCCTTCTCTTCCTTCTTGGTTAAATTCTTCATTGATATTGTTAATAAACTTTTACTGCCTTCAAGGGGACTCAGACGGCATCCAAGAGACCAGTTTGTGGTCATGGTTATAATAGTTCCATGTTATTTCATGATATTTGAAGAAGTTTGGATACAGAGAGTAGAAGAGGCTCATTAACATTGCTTTCTGTCTAGACTAATCGGTAGGCAGCTGAGAAGCTGGTTACATTAGCTGAGAGGACCACTTTATGATCATCGTTTGTATTCCTTCCAGCACCTGAGGAAGCTCAAAGAGGACATTGCACTGTGGTGTTGGTATATCCTAAATCAGATTATGTTATGATTTGATTTACTGGTAAAAAAACACTTGAATGTAGGTCGCATAACTGCCCTGCACTCAGTTCTGTGGTTAACAGTGTATCTGGGCAGGCTTAAGCCTGTACGTTGTGTTTTATGAAACTCCAAGTTGGCTGGTTGCTTCCTGTGAGGCCTACAGCAATTCCTACCACCAACATTGTGAGGAAATAAAAGACAACTGTGTGGGAAAAAAAAAAAAAAGGATAAAAGTTATTTGTAAAAAACAGTGCCCCACAGTGTTCTATTCATGGCACAAAATCATCCATCTGGGAAACCTTTGCATGATTATTGCTTGAAAACATTCTTCTTATCTGATCAAGTGTTTCTTAGGAATTTCTTCATAGACTGGGGTCATGAGATGGTGTCAGAAAGACGTGATGCTGCCTGGTGCTGAGAACTGCAGTCCCAGTCCAGAAAAGTGCTTGACTCTAAGCGAGTAGGCAGCTCTTTATTAACACGTGAATTGTATCTTGATTTCAGAAGTTAAGCAAGAGCTTAAGCAATTTTGGTTTGTGTTGCTTTCCTATTTCTATGAAGCAAGCAGGAGTTTTCAGTGTATTTTCTACAGTTTATTTTACCCTTTCCTTTGTTTGTGGCAAGAGCATGTGATTCTTCTGTCATTCCACTTTCCTCTTGAAAATCATGTAGTATAAAATATCACACTGTATATGGTTAATTTGCTCTTCAGTTGCTGAAAAGCTTAGTCCTAAAAAACCTTTCAAGTTATTCTCTAGCAGGCTCAAGTGGGAATGGGCCAACTGCCTCCCAATGTAAAGTTGGCAGTGAGAAAAAAAAAACACAACTAGTGTTATTTCTTCAGAGTATAGGTACTATCACAATGTAACTTCCCAAGAAATTAGCACTAGGAAATAAGACGCAACTTTTTTTTTTTTTTTTTTTTTAAGTTTTCATAAGAGAAACGGAAGGAGGACATACTTGAGTCTTTGGCATATACTGAAATATTTCTTGGTAAATTTGGGAAAATGAAGAGTTGGCAGTCGGAAGATTAAGAATCCTTAATTTTAGTTAACTAGAGTACCTTCTCTTTGCTTTGTCTCCATTATGCGATTAGCTTTTCATCTGCACCAGGTGTTAACAGTTACCAAACAGTGCAGTAAATTAAAATAGACTCGTAATTTCTCCTCATCACAAAATCAAAAATATTACAAAAGTAATATTTCTTTCTTCAGGATCAGTATGGCAGAAACAAAAACCTACGAGGTTCATTGATGTGTAAATGTGCAGTGACATTTTCAAAATGCGCACTGACTTTTTAAGAATATGCATGCACAGTGAATATGAAAGAACCAGATACATTTATCAGGGTACTGTGAACCAGTGTTACAGTCTGGTAGTGAAAGCTGGATTTAGGCACAGGCTCATATACTTCATTAAGAAACCAGTAATTCTGCTTGTTAAGCTGAAGGCAAGTAAAAAATATATTTGCTGCATCTGGGTTGCAAGATGAAAGCACGGGATTCATGATTAACTATGCATCTGTCTTCGATAGGAGACAGCAAGCAGTAACTTGTTCTCACCATATATAACACCTTCCAGACGAGAAACTCACAGTGGTCTGCAAAATCAGGGTATCTTCACAACACTTCAAAGGGTTATTTCTTTCCTAAGAGATATTATTATCTCTATTTTACAGCTGAAAAACCAAAGCAAAGACTAGTTACAGTCAATCTTTTCAGCCATTAGTTCCTTAAATGATTCCTGTTCTTCTGTCTTAAAGTTTTATTCTAGCACCTGTCAGAAGAGTATCCAAGCTCCTCCCATGCTAACTCAAAACATTGGGTGTATTTCAGCTAGACATCTATAATTAGTACCTAAGTAAGTAGAATTCAAGTCATCTGTTGTTGTTCATCATTAAGCAATCACTTTAAAGTACCTACATTTACATTTAGAAATCTTCGGACAGAAGCACAAGTAAAAGAGGAAACTTTGGGGAGTGTCTCAAAATGTCTGAGCCTGTAACCGACAAGTACAAGGTCATTCTCTCATTTGAAAAAAAAGATGCAACACTGTGTGGAATTATATAAGACAATGAATAGAGCATTAGGAATGTTTGCAAGTGTTTTTCAAATGAATAAATTAAAATTCATAATCAAGTACATATTTCATACTCTGTTTTGGTAGAGAAAAAGGTGAATGAAAAAATAAAATAATTTTTGACATTACACTTGAATACTAAAATAAATTCTATTTATTAATATTTGTTGTAATTATATTTTTATGATAACTTGCTGGGTCAAATGAACATTATTACATACAGGTGCATTTTTGGCACATTTATAGTGGAAGATATTTCCTGATCAAAGAAACTAACAATTTAATGCACTATGGAATGAGAGAGCTAACTACTGGAACCAGACAATGGAATCCAAGGTGCTGATACAGATAATAATTCCTAACAGCTATCTAAGACTTCTTAACTTTGCAATACTCATCAAAGAAAAAAATTTAGAGATTCCAGAGGGAAGTCTTGTAGTGTAAATTGCTATAGGTCAATTCTGTAAAATTTTTATTGGAGAAATCCCATGAATATTTTCACTAATGGGCATATGTTGGTGACCTGGATAAAAATACGGTTACCTCTTGTTCTACTAATTAATATTTGTAGCTAAGCCTTGCAAATCCAGCTGGGTTATCATATCAGTGTGTTGGTTTTTTTCAAGATGTAATACCTGGCACTTTTTAATACATTTCATGGAACCATGGAAATGCTGATTGGAAGGAAACTCTGGATGTGTCCAGTCCAGCTTCCTGCTCAAAGTGGGACTATTGTTAACACTAACCTTCTGGTTAACTTTTTTTTTTTTTTTCTTAAGGTTTAATCTGAGCCTCCCAAGCTGCAATTTCTGTTGCTTGCCCCTTGCTTTGCTGTCTGCTACTACCAAGAAGCGTTTGGCTCTGCTGTCATTGTAACTCCCATTCATCTCCCATCGTTTCCATTGTTGAGTCTAACACTTTGGCTGTAACACTGCTGAGTCTTTCCGTTACTGAGTTTGGTACTACCAGAGTACATTTAAATAAAAAATCCTTGTCCCATCAAATCATACAATTATAAATATGCTTTAATATATTTCTTTATGAACAGAGTACATACATACATAAAATTCATGTAGATTTGTATAAAATGTTTTTCTTACATTATTGAAAGTAATTGTAATTTTAGCCTGAAGTAGTCATTTATTCTTGCTTATGGTGATGTCAAATGCATAAGTTTTTATTCATATCCTTTTATATATATATATTAGCATTGCAAACTACATACAAACATAAGCACGTGCATTTGAACATACACATGCTCATTCCATATGTAGTCCAGACATGCCAGGGCTTGGAGTATTTTATTCAGGAAACAATTGCAGCATGGGATCTGTATATTTTTTTCCTCTGACAAGGTTGCTTCCCCGGCCTGTGCAAACTTTTGGCTTCACAAGCACCCATGGAAACATGTGTAACTGTTTGTGACTACAGTGGGAATCATTTTCCTCTGGCCAAACAGACTTTTGACTAGAGATGGACATCAGCCATGCAGATCAGATCCAAATAAGGATTTGAAAAGACTGAAACTTCCACTTACTGCATGTTGGATGCAGGATTTTAATTTAACCCATTACAAAGATAGGGACTGTTTATGAAATACGTGCGCTGATCCATCTGGATGTTATTTGCATCTGTGATTTAGTGAAGGGTCTCATTTACATTTTATATTTGAATTCAAGAAACTCTTTAAAACACTCAGCTAAGTACCATTGGGATGGAGAAATCATTCCACCAGAATAGTGTAAAAAAGCAAACCACAGGAAAATTATAAAATGATTAAAATTGTTCATACCATTACAGAGAAAAGTTTTACGAAAATCAGAAAAAACTTACTCAGAACAAAAGCCACATAAAATATGGTGCAGTACATATTTTCTAGGTATGGTGAAGGAGTTTTGAAATCTTTGGATAGTGAAACATGTATTTTATTTCTAGAAATAAGAACTAATCCTTTCCTCCAAGTTTTTCTGTGGATGAATGCAAAACATAATCAATCTAAATTTTTGGTTACTCATGAGGACAGTAATGATCTTTTTTTGTTGTTGTTCTGCACAAAAACAGACATCATTGTGTGTTTTAAAAAACATTTTTGTCTGGAGTCCAGGGGCTATTTTATTAAATGCTGAAGCAGGGAATAATATATAGGGAGAATAATTTTAACATATATAAAGATTTATTCCACTAGAGAGGAGGAGGATGATAATACCTAGCTTTTCAACAGCAGAGTTTACTTTCCTTCATCATCATAAAGATTAATATTTTTATTCCCTTTTTACAGAGGTAGTATCTAACGCCAAGAAAAACAACAAGCCCTAATTACGTTATAAAAATTGTCTCTAACCCTGAGATTAAATATAACCATATCGTATATGCCATGTGATGATATTTTTAACATTGTTCTTTAACCTTGCTTATTCTTAGACACTGTCAGAAAAAAGACAGTAAAAGCCACATTTACTATATAATTTACTGCTACAATAAAAGGTACTAGTTAATTCCTGGAAAAACCTAGCATATTAAAGGATAATACTATAAATCCAGTGAACCATACATTAAAAATGGCTCAGGCTTTTCAAGGAGTGTCCTTAAGAATATGATAATCATGTGATATAACATGGCAGCACCCAGTAATTGTGTAGTTGCTCTGAAACAAAAGGCCAAATTGTGGTTTGCAGTAGCAGGCTTATGTCTTGCAAAGCAGCTTGCAAAGCAGCTTGGTGTGACTCATGAGATCCTATTGAAAACCTAGGCAAACTTGTAGTTTTACACCATAGAAGTATTTTTTCAGTGTAAAATGTCTATGTATATCCACTATGCACATCCTATCCCCCTTCAGTCCAGTGGATGTCCCGCATGTTAATAGTAGCACATTTTAGCATGCAGTGTGAGCTGTACACTGATTTTTGGATTCTTTCTGAGATTAAAAATATCCCCTACATAGATGATTAACCCTACTTATAGCTATTACATTAGATTTACAGCATAAAATTTTGAGTATAATAACATGATTGCACAAGTTTTCATAATATCAACATTATAGAATCATAGAATCATAGAATCATTAAGGTTGGAAAAGACCTCTAAGATCATCGTGTCCAACCGTCAACCCAACACCACCATGCCCACTACACCATGTCCCTAAGGGCCTCATCCACACGTCTTTTAAATACTTCCAGGGATGGTGACTCCACCACTTCCCTGGGCAGCCTGTTCCAAGGCCTGATCACTCTTTCAATAGAATCATAGAATCATTAAGGTTGGAAAAGACCTCTAAGATCATCGTGTCCATCATTTCCATGAAACTGGAAATCTCCTATAGAGGTTTTTGTGGGGACAGACAGCTATTTAAAAGGAACAAAATTATACTTTCAGTAGGATCATTCATAAAATATGAGCATAACATGGTAGATACTGCACAAACTCAGAACAAAATGACGGTTTCTTCTCCAAAGATCCTGAAATCTTAATAGAAGAAATAACACACAGATGGGAGGGTCCAAGAAAATAATGAAAAAACACTAATTAACACCATGACCAGTATTAACAATCTGCAACTTCAGGAAAGATTGCTTGTATATAGAACAGCAATTTTTTAACAGTTCTTGGTTATGATGTTACATACTCTCAGGGGAAAAAAAAAACAGCGAATAAAATTTATTAACAGGAACCATGCCTGTTAATTAACATATTTTACTTTATCTGTGATATTATATTGAGATAAATATATAGAGATATAATGTTTAACAATATCTAAGTACATATTGATAGTGAGAAACTGATTTCTCAAATTTAGGTAACCTATTGTCGTGGTTTAACTCGGCACTATGCGGCTGATACCAGCATGAGTTGGTCCTCTGGTTCAGCTGCAGTACCTGTCGTGGGTAGCCGCATTGCCTGTCATCTTGTCATCAGATCCGGAGACCTTCTCTCCCCCTTGAGGGTTCTGAATAATGTTGAACAGGGTTCGGTAGGCATGGGCCAGGCCCCAGCACGTTGCAGTAATCTGGGTCTCTCTGGAACTGCCAGGTTGACAGCATACGTATTCCAAATATTTTACTAGTTTTTCAGGATTCTGCACTTGCTCAGGGGTGAAGCTCCAAAACACTGGAGGTGACCTAGGTAATGTCCTAGGTGACTGTCCTAGGTACTTGCCCATACTAGCCCACGCACCCTGCCACTCATAACTATCTAGCCTCGGGGCAGATCTCTGGGTGGCATTCTTAAATAGTTGTTTAACCTTAAACAAGGTCTGAAACACATTCAGGAGGCATAGCAATAGGAACATGCTGGTTTGAACATCCCAAGGATATTCAAAATCCTCAAGAGCTATTGTAATCAGCCTGGAGGAGAATGGGAAGGTAAAGGAAGATGTCTCCCCCATAAACTGGCTCTCCAAGGAGAGGAGGTAAAAAGTGTAATTACTAATAGTTTCTGAGAAATAGCTCCTGAAGCACAGGGATTATGGCAGTGCTGAGTACAATCCCATGACCAATACTTTTATCATACCACAAGCCTGTGGTACACAGTGTAGCAAAACAATAACCTTAATCCATCTCCCAGAGATGACAATCCCCACATAAATACCAAAAAACAGCAGTATATACAGCCAGTAAGGTGCTACATACCAAAACTCCAAGTACAGATCTGACAACTCTGAGAGCAAATAAACCAACATTGTGACCAGTGACTACTAAACTGATATAATGAATGCTTATAACAATTTGTTTTAACCCGCTTGGGTCAGATATGTCATTATTTCAACCCTTCGTGCCCCACGTTGGGCGCCAAAAAAGACTGTCGTGGTTTAACCTGGCAGGCAGCCAAACACCACGCAGCTGCTCGCTCACTCCTCCCACCCCGGCAGTGGGATGGGGAGAGAATCGGAAGAGTAAGAGTGAGAAAACTCATGGGTTGAGGTAAAGACAGTTTAATAGAATAGAAAAGGAAGGAATAATTATTATAATAATAACAATAACAATAACAATAACAATAATAATAATAATAATAGAATATACAAAATGAGTGATGCACAATGCAATTGCTCACCACCTGCGCTGATCGATAACCAAGTAGCGATCGCTACTTCCTGGGTCACACCCACCATTCATATACTGAGCATGACATCACATGATATGGAATACCCAGTTGGCCAGCTGGGCCAGCTGTCCTGGCTATGCTCCCTCCCAGCCGCTTGTGCACTTGGCAGCGCATGGAAGCTGAAAGTCCTTGACTAGCAGGGTACTTAGCAACAGCTAAAAACATCAGTGTGTTCTCAACATTCTTCTCATACTAAATCCAAAACACAGCACTAGGAAGAAATTTAACTCTACCCCAGCTGAAACCAGGACACCTGTAAGAAAAAAAACACTGTTTTTTTCTGCACTGGTTTTACCTTCAAATTTTATCAAATTTGAGATTTGATAAAATCTCAAATATTGGCCTGAATATTTTTAAAGAGGAGGCAATGAAGTTTATAAAACTGGAAAAAATAACATGCTTCATCAAAAACTTTGAAATAGACAGAATGAGCACCTGTAAATAAAAAAGAGATCTTTCATCTGGGTGCCCATAAGAGTAAGATCATACAATGAAAATAAATCAAATGGAACATGATATTGATTTAAATATTGATAAAAATACAGACATGAATATATTTTTACAAGATCTGGTCTGGGATAATTTCAAGAACAACTTGACTTTTAAAAAATAATCTTGTTGTTTTGCCAAGATCAATAAGTCCTTGAGTACCTATCGTAGGAATGACTCTTATTTAATAAAGAAAAGAATTAACCATGGCATCTAACTTCTATAAGGTCTTACCTTACTTCACTTGCCATACATTGAACTTCTTAGCTGATGCTGGCTTTTCTCTTGTACCTCATTTGATACCAATTTTAATTTGTCTCATGCCTAAATGGACCAGTGCATGGTAAATGAATTTTCTCTTGCATATCTTAGAAGTGATTCAGATCAATAGGTTTGTCCTTGTATATTAGTTGTATAGCAGAGCAATGAGATTGTCTAAATTTCCATGACATTTACTCCAGTAAGCTTTTATGCAGTGAATGAACACAGTTAGGAAATAGTTATGAAAAATACAGGGGAAAACTGCAGACAAAATCAATGGCCAAACACTTCCTTTTCCCATTACAAACTACACCCAATGGGTTAAAATCACGAGAGATCAGAGTGCACAGAAAGGATGTTGCATCAAGGATGATTGAATTCCCACCAGTAATAATGTCAAGGTGAAGAGGAATGTGAAGAAGAATAAGTTAGAAAAGCCAGAGATGAAATCATCCCCCTCCTTCAGGCATTTCATGAAGACAGTGAAGATAGAAAAGCAGTTACTGCGGGAGATTTCTTCTAATAATAAGAGATAGCTACCTCCAGAAGGGGACTGAGGTGGGCTGAGCATCTATGTCTGTTCATTGGTTACAGAAGTTTCATTACAAGACATGGACATCTATCTTAGGCTAAGTTGAAGGCTGAATGCTTTGTGACATGAATCTGGATCATGACTTCTTATGGGTCCGTGGCATGAGGAGTAGGAAATGATGTTCTGGGCTGGGAATTGAGGTATCCCTTTTATGCAGTATCAGCACATTAGCAAGAAATAGACATCTGATGTTCATTATTTTATTGCAGGAATTTTTACAAATAAGGAAAGCAGATTATTTTGTATGGCATGTTGAATCCTCCAACATTCTTGCTTAGAACTGGTAGGACAGAATCTGAGGAAGGATTTGTTTTAGTATGTCAGAAAGTCGGAGGGCCCAAAGGTTTCAAGCAAAGCTCTGTAATCATTTTGAAGGAACTTCTGCTTTAATCACAGTGTTCCCCTCCACCAAGTGGTTACTATACGTCCTAGGGGATGTGCGACTGAGTGAGACGTCTGTTCTCAGCTTGTGGAGCTGGCATAGCGTTGCTTCAGTGACACAAATCCAGAGGGACCTTGGAGAAACTGAACATGAACATACATTTTAGGAATGACTGAGTGGGAGTAGGGTGTTTAACCACACCCACCCTCTGTATTTTAAATCATCAAGCTGAAAACACCCAACAAAACAAAGAACAGGCCATGATATTCAAACAGTTCAGTAAAGATTTAAATTTCCTGAGTTTTATTTCAAGCTGACAGACCAGCAAATTCCTACTGGCTTATGAGCTAAAGCAATAAAAACACCACTCACGCAACAGGCAGAGGTTTGGTAGTGATGCTTCATTCTTCCATTATACTTAAAATGCAATCGTTCCAGGCACAAACAAGCTCCCTGTATTGCAGTTGACTGCATTTGGTAACGATAGCCCAGACTCAATATTGTAAAGGTAACTGTGGCACACGTACAGCTGCTGTTATGGCTTGGCTTGACTTGACCACTTGCTGCAGGGTTTGGTGTTCTCATTCTGAGGCCCATGATTCAAAGCACCTCAAGTAAACTGAGATCGTTTCATGGGGCTCTGTGAAGACTGAATGTCTGACCTTCATTTCCAGGTTGCTGATGAGGATTTCATCACCTCTCTGTGCCACACAGGGCACATCCACTTTCTGACCACACTCACATCCCATCCACAGGTGACTGTCAAGGCTGGGCTCTGTATATTGCAGGGTAAGGTGCGTAAAGATGTTTTTCCTTTTTTTGAGACAGAGAGAGATTACCCTATGTTTAGCTGTGTAGCTCTCAGCGTGGGCAGAGAGGGAAGGACAGAGCGTAAGATTATCTAAAACAGGGCTGCCATCAGATACGTGTTCATTGCCAGAGCATGTCAGTAAGGATTATGCACTCTTAGCACAGCAGTTTGCACAGCTGCTTGGACAAACCGTCGTCCCATCTATGGCTTTTGGGGGAGATGTGGAGAACTCCAGCAGGGAAAATAAACGTCTGCGGCATTCAGTGAGGAAGTGTGCCTCTTGGTTAAACTCTCCTGACCTGAGCTGAGCTTTGATTTCAGCCTTGATCTGTTGGCTCTGATATTTTGCTTAGCAGACCGAGAAGCTGATTTCTTTAGGATTTCTCTTTTGGGAGACCTCATCCCCAGCTGAGATGAAATTAGCACTTGAAATCTAGTTTTAAAAATCCAAAGTAACAGAGATTGCCCAACTTACTTGCAATGGTGAAGCTCACAATAAAAATGTTTCTTTGTGCAGAGCTCCTATTGCCAGTCAATTTTCAGTGACTTTGCAATCCCAAAAGTCCTTTATTCAGGAAAGTGTATTCATTGGCACAAAGAATAACATTATATACTCTGCATCATCACATAGACCTACATTATAGCTAATTTTAATATTCAATTTCTGCTGAACGGATAAAGAAGTTGATTAGGCAGTAGAATGAGATGCAGTAGAAATACCGGTTCTTCTTCTTGTGTTTCAACCAATAACAGGTTTCAGCAGGGAAAGGTGAAATAAGTCAATCAGCTGTTTACTTTCTGATTCCTTCAGAAGATAGCAAAATGTTTCTGTGTGTTAGTGGTTAAGACGCCAGAGAACAATATCAACATAAAGAACAAATAGGCCAAGAACCAGACATTGTAGTTTGTTTCCTCATTTTTATATTATCTCTTTTTCTTTGACAACTGCATAGCTACACCCAGAAAAATAGTAATTATATCCAGAACCTAAAGAGGTCCATCATAACATGAATATGTTGTGACATCATAGTCCTTGGTTAAGGAAATTATAATGATGGCAGAGGTTAAAGCCACAGTGTAAGACAGGCAAGGGAAGAGAAGAGCCTCAGAGGAGAGTTTCTTGCTCAAAAAAGCACGAAACTTTTCTGTTTTGAGGGAGAACTGTCAGAAGGTAAGTCACCTTGCTTTTACAATTCTTCTTTGCATGGGGATGTTTTTGCAAACATTTTTCAATTGATGTAGGTTTAAAACCACTCAGGGGTGAGATGGAAGAGAGGAAATAATGAGAAACAAATTCAGTGGAAAAACAAGTGTTGATGGTGTGACTAGGCAATGAAGTAAATTTATGAACTGATTTGATCATGGATATTAGCACCTCCTTTCCTTCCAGTGTGAGTCAGAGTGAACATAAACATCACAGCTATGTGGAAAAATGTACCCCCGTGGGGAGGAAAAAAAAAGTCTAAAATCCCTGATTTTTTTTTGCAAGGTTTTTTTTATTGTTTTGATGTTTTTTAAGCAAAAAAATACCCCAAACAGTTGAAATAGCTGTCCATTTCTGTTCAGACTAAGAGAAGAAATAAATGAGCACTAAGCACAGTGTGTGACACACTAATAAATTTCTAAGTTAATTGCTACTAAGATATTCGGTTTATTGTTTCTATTAAGATATCAATGAGCCAGGATCCACTATGTTATGAACTATATTATGATAGGACAAAAGCAGTTCTTGACTCACATTTTATTAATTTTTTTACATTCTTGGACTGATATAGGAAACGTTCTTCTTTACCAAACTTGAAGCAGTCTAACATTTTCACAGGCCAGTTCACATCTCTTGTCTTTTTGGCCTTTCCAGTGGAAAGACAAGCCAAAAAGAGAAGACAGCTTTGTGATGGTGGTAGTAATACACAACACTTGTCATGAGATTGTCTAAGAGAGCCGTTTGTCAAAAGTTTCACCTCCAGAAATGATACGATGTGACTGCTATTTCAATGATGGTTTAGATATTCACTCTGCTTTTCATTTTTAAAGAAATAAATCTAATTTGGTAAGTTTCAAACACCGGTGAACATTGATCATTTCACTATGAGTTCCTCAGCCAAATCCTAGATTTTCTTTGTTTTAGCCATGTGTTCTTTTGTGTGATATAACAATCTTGTTTTTGTAAGTTCATTGGAGCTGGCAGATATCTAAGAGAGCTTGAATTCCAAAACAGAGTCAAAATTTACTTTATACCCATGACTAATGTCAAATCTGAACTCTATCTAATAGAAATATTGAGTAACCTCATGTTAATCTCTTCTTGATGCCAGCTATGACTAGCTATAATAACTGAGGTCAGATCACTATCCCTGATGTATATATTCTCCTCCCACAGAGTTTTCTTTGGTAAGGAACTATATTGAGGAAGAATCCCACTTCTAGTTCAGGCTGGCCTGGTACAATGAAGTTAAAAAACAATATACACACCCTGTCATTTAAAAGTCCTTGACTCATGGCTGCAGGAATTCAGCAGGGCTTAATTATTAAATTGGTAAATATTTATTCTCCAGATACTTTCACCTATACATATATTCTAATATTTTCTTGATCACCAATTGTTAAAATATAAAAAGTAGATAGGCATATGGGTAGCACAATACGCTATGAAAATTTTTTGTCATTATATTAACCTGTATGAGGACTTCCCCCAAAATGTGTTCTTAGGAAGAGAACAGACAGACTCAGCTATGACTAGATTTTTCTTCATAACAGCAGAAAATTGTATGATGTAAATATTGTTTTTATTGTACAAATGTGTTGTAACAAAGAAAAATGCATTTAATATTACATTTTCTCTACTACAAAATGAAAAAAAAAGTTACAATAAAAAAAGTCTAATCCTTAGCCTGTGTTGTATAAACCTAAAGAAATGGTAATCAACCTTGATGCGTGACTAAGGCACACATCTGTCTATATGATTTATGACAGAACACAATCAGAGAATAAACTGCTCTTTTTTTAAAAAATATCCTCCCTGTAAGAGGATATTTTGCTCTACAATGAAGCATAGCATTTTTTGTTTTCATATTTTCTTTTCCACTAAGCTTTCTAAGAGTTATTATACATTTACAAGACCTGGTTTCTTAACAGTCATTATAGAAATCCTTATCAGTCTCTTCTGTATAAAGGCTCAGGGTTGTTCTTGATGCAGAGAAATGATTTAAGCTGTTTTATTTCTAAAGAAGGAGCAGGTTTCTTCCTAAAAAAATAATTATAATTCTGAATTAAATGTCAAGGAGATTAAGTCTTTTTTATTTCTATTCAAAAGACTAGTGTATGTAAATAAAACAAGATATTATTATTATTATTATTATTATTATTATTATTATTATTATTATTATTATTATTATTATTATTATTGGGTTTTTTTATAATGCCCCTTAGTCTTGAACAGGACATTTCTAAGGGCTAAAAAGAGTTGCAGTTTCCTATCTATTTGATAAAATTTCTGATAAAAGTACCAGCCATAGTAAACATGGACAGTATCAGTACTAGAATTTGATGGAAACTATCTAATGAAGCTAATGTAAGCTGCTGAAATATCACCCGTGGATTAATTTTTTTTAATACACATATAGACTGTGTTCAAAGTGGTAAGCTTTTAGGTAAAACTCTGCATTTTTTTTTGTCCAATGGGTTTGGTTATAAATACAGTATCACTTGAGTTAGAACAGAAGGGCTTGAACCATTTACACTGAACTCAATGACAAGATTTCCACTATCTTCAAGTGTATTTTACTAAGTCATTAAAGACTTGGTGTTTTCCAATGGCCTGGAGTCTTATTATTGACTTAATTTGAAATGAAGTTCATGAATGTGAGTTGAAACATCTTTTATTGATCACCAGTTAACATCTCTGCAGTGCAAGGAATAACATAGCATGGTAGTAGAATATTTCACTGGATTAAAAAAAAACACAGTGAAGAACTTAAAATAGTTGATCTTTTTCCCCACTGTTGTTCTTTGTTTACAATTGTAATGAATCACTTTCAAAGGTATATCTCACCAAGTCACTTATGCTACTAGTGCTGGCTGGACCCGCCAAACTAGCTGGTGGGGAGACTGCCATGCAAAATTTCTGGATCCCTGCCTCAGGGAGGAAGCAAATTGTGCTTATGTATTTGTCACATTTAATGTCCTTTTCAGAAGGAAATTGCATGTCCTGTGACATCTATCGGCAGGAAAGCTGACTTCATAAAGAAAGGGAAGATCTTGCATCAGTGAGAACAGAGTAGTCAATTACTAATTTTACAGTCATGCCAAAGTTATGTGATGTTTATGCAATAGTGTATTTAGATGAGCCTAGAGGAAGCTTAACGAGAGTAGGAGGCGTGGGAGATGGATTAATTCACTGCCTCTGCTATAAGTCAAATACCTCATAGCATTACGTTATGTTAATCTACAGTTATATCTGCTTCTGTGTCTCCTTCATTCATCCTGGAATCTTTATCACAGAGCGATCAGAAATGTCATAAATAATTTTGCATATGGAAGAAATGTAGTTGCTCCACTTAATGGAATTTTACTTGGAAGGCATAAACGAAAAGAGATCAAAACAGAATATTTATTACAATGCATGATTTGTCTATATGACAGCACAAAATAAATGTTAAAAGACCTGAGCAAAGCCAATCAAAAATAACAGTTTAGAAACTACTCTCTATTCTGCTAAAATCTGTAATATGCACTACCAGAAGGTTTCTACTTTTTCTTCTCCCTCCAAATTCTAGTATTTGCCAGTGTACTGAAATAGAATTAAATTTATAACAGAATGACAAGACAACTCTATTACTCATTACTCTATTTCTCTCCCAAATACCAGAAAATTTAATCACCCCATCTTAAAAAGAGCAGAAATGGGTGTATATCTATGTAGTAAAGATGTAGTCAAAGACAGTAGTGCATGGTTGACAGGAAGCAGAGGCAGAGTTCAAAAATATGAATCAGATGCAGAATGCCAGATTCCGCAAAGTACTAAACTGCTCAAGTGTAAGGCTGGGCTCCTGCTGATGCCAGAATATCAAATAACTTGGAGACCTTTGCTCAAGGGTAAAAGTCTATTCCAAACCCTATTCCAGCCAATTTAGACTCTCTGCTGATACAAGAAACTTTCAATTGTGCCTCACCTCCATAGCAATCTTGCTTCAGCCAGTTCAGGGAGTGAAACTTTTTATCATTTCATTCACTTTGAATCAGATTTGGGAAACACACAGCATTTCCCCACATCAGTCTGAGGATGATAGAATATAGGTCCTCTTGGCCTCAAATATGGCTTCTGGCTCCTGCACCTCTGGGCCCCAAAGGTAGCCATCGACTACCTTTTTTTTTTTTTTTAAATGCAGCTAGAGCATAAAACTCTGTTTTTATTTTCTTAAAAGACCACCCATGAGGTTTTCTCCTTCACTTTCCCAAAGCTGTTTTTCATTGGGAATAATGTGTTTGCCCTTATATGTACCAGCCAGGAAAGGCTTTCATTAATAAGGCCAGTTCTGAAAATGCCTGTGTTCATTTTCACCAATAATTTAAAAGACAGGGAAATGTTTCTATATCTCTTTCCCTGCTGGTGGAATTCCAAAACGTTATGCACACACACAACAGTATGCATAATATAGCTTCTGAGAATGTTTATGACAACTGGAGATCACGAAACCCGGCTAACAAGAATTGAATGTACTTTGTCCAAACACAAGTGAAGACTTTGTTTGTCTGTGAGTCTAATTTTGAAAAGTCACATTTTCAGAAATGCACCTTTGGAGATGACTTGGAGAGTAAAAATTATATTTACAGTAACATGCCATTTCTCCATTAAAAAAATACTTTCTCTCAAATGCTATCACTCATCATACAATTATTATGTCTGGGATAAAGTTTATCTCTGTGCAGAACACAAAAATATGCTTTACATAACTTTTCAATCTGCCTGCAGCTTATCTCAAGGCTTTGTGACTAACAGTTCTAGCATTGGGTCAAAGCCAAACATCACTTCTTAGGACTACTTTCTTATGCAAATATTGGTGTTTAATGTCAATGAGGAATATCTTTATGAAAATGTATTCACTCACATATCTAGCTTTGTGTACTTGATGAGATGCTGTGATAGGACTTTTAAGTCAGGCATAGTTTTGAGATGAGCCTGTCCAAACCTTTTCTTAGAGTGAGAAAAAAAGACAGATCTTCAAAACCGCGTTTGATTGGGAAAAGAAAAAAAAAAAAAAGGTGACCCAGAGAAAGCTCAGAGATCTTAGGTGAAGGAAACTAAAATAAAATTATTTGAAATCTCCCTCGTGCCCACTATAGCATTCAGATCAAGGTCTTGTTCCCAGTCAGCACTGGGTTTCCTGGACAAACCTCTTTTTCCATTGCTTCTCTGTGTTTGCTCTCTGCTTTTCTAAGGAGTGTCTGTCCGTGCCGCAAATTCAGTCTACCTTCTCAAGCTTCCTCCATCGACCTAGGGAGCCTCTCCCAGCTGGTGGCATGGATATGAACATCCTCATTTGCTTGCAAGGAAATACAATCCCTCCTTCCAGGGGGTCCTGTCTCATCTCAAGCTCAGCAGTTCAGACAATGTGAGCTCATGGAATTATCTCTTGCCTATCACTAAGGCCTTTCTATCATATATTGTATATAACATATAATAATCATAGAGTGAATAAAAAAAGTTTAGACATGGAAGCATAAAGAGTTGTTTCATCTGAATTTATTTCAGGTCTGTGTGAGCCCATTAATCAAAATAGCTACCTAAACTAACATTTCACATGTGGAGTATTCCACAGATAAAGCTAACATAGTAATGTGTACGTGAAATATCTGTTTAACTTAAAATTGCTGTATGTCTGCAAAAGCTCAGAGTTCAACATTTTATTTCCAAATTGGACTTTCAAGTGAATAAAAGTTAATCATATCCACAAAAGTTCCCTCTCTGCTCTCTCTCTTCCTTTTGTCTTGTAAGAAATAATAAAATGAGCAGATTTTCTTATTAAATTTTTTTGCTGTTTTAATCGTAAGATATTTAACAGGGTGGTCTACTCCTTTCAATCCTAGAGCAGTTGTTCAGGGAGCAGGGAGGTAGGGCTGGACTCGGCTGCCCATATTTGATTATCAGAGCCAGCTGGAAAGGGGTCAAATGGTGCCTATAAAGGACTGAGAAACCTCAGCTGTAAAAAACAGCAGGAGGTAGTTTGGCTCCTGTGATTGGCCCTGAAGTAGTGGGAGCAGACAAGAAAAAGCAGTGAGGATCCTACAAATTGTGTAGTAAAGATTAGTTTTCCTTTCTGCATGCGTGTACGTATATGTGGGTGAGTGGGTGGGTTGATCTTCACATCACTGTGTCTGAGCCATGAAATATTTGTTTGAGGAAAATGTCTGAAAGAGGTTCAAGAATGTTGTCAGTCCTTGCTTGCCTGGAGAGGTGGACTAGTAAAGATGTTTAAAATCAGTGGTAGTCATTCTATTTATGACTTGGAGCTTTGGATTGGGCTTCATATGCATAAGAAAGAAATGCATGCACCTGCAATAGGAATTTCAGAAGGGATTAATAACGTTGGGTGCTTAAACTTTTGATGCCCCTCTTGAGAATCTTAAAAAAGCCTGACATTTTCTTTTTTTTTTTCTTTTTTTTAGTGCATTTTCTGTGATGCTGGAAAGTCAGCTTAAAAAGCAGGAAAAAATCCTTGATGCTAAATCATTTAATTTATTTTATGTTTTTGTGGCTTAGAGATAAATTCTGGATCTTTTCCACATATGAAGTTAAAAAGCATAGTCTCTTTAATGCAAAATTTTAATTGGAAACTTTAGTATGGAGAATGCTTTTCTGTCCAGATGAAAAAACTCTAAAAATACAGTTGTTGCCATATCTCTGGAAAGTGTTGATAGAACTTCAACAGAAGCATCACAATAATAATATTTTAATCTCACACTAATTCTGCTATCATTAAGAATATGCTTTCTTCAGCTGTTGTATGTTAAAGTCAATAGTTTAGTTATGTGCATACATGTCAGAGGAAACAGAGGAGCTTTGGGTTTAAAGTGGTTTAAAACCAGTTCTTTTTTTTTGCCTTTTTTTTTTTTTTTTAAGGAAAAAAAACGTTGTCCAGAGAGGACTGGATTAGCAGGATCTTCACAGAGCTAGTGTAGTGATTAATAAAGCTCTAGGAGAACTGGAATGCTAAACCTGTTTAATATCCTAGGACACTCTCAGTTGTCTTCCCAAATAATTAATTAGGATCAGATTAAGAAAATGTAAAATGCATGAATCCATAGAGGTATTTTTTATGAATTCTGTCTCAGTTTACCTCTTAAATGGTCTATGTTAGTCTCTACAGATCTAGGTCTGTTAGATTTGATGGGTTTGCACGAAGTTTGGGTCTTCCTTCCATAGCTCATTGAAATGCCTTCCACTTCCTCCACTGGGCTTTGTTCAGGTTTTAACACAAGGCAGAGTAAAGTCTGAAATTTGTCTTTAGCCTGAAAAGAAGACCAGTAGGGAAAAAAAATTAAGAGTCCCCCTAGAGAGTAACTCAGCAGCTATTGTATGGTTTTTAAAAAAAAAAAAAAAAAAGAAAAGAAAAAAGAAAGACTTATGAACTTTGTTCCCTTTAGCAGATAAGGTAATTTATTTCATTTTAAATCATTGACAGTCTAGGTTACAGAAGATCAACTCTTGTATTTTTGAGATATTAAAACTTTTTTCCTAATTATTTTAATTGTACATGTTGCCTTCTGTTTGACAGCTGATGTGGGCAAGTTCACAACACTGGTTTCTTCCACTGGATGAGTTTTTTTCTGCCAGCTCTTTAAAACTAGAGGCTTGTCTTTCAGCAAACTTTTTGTTATACATTTATACAAGAAAAATATCCTGTAATCTCATTTGCTTCTTCCTTATTTCAGAAATATTTTTAGCAGAGTTCCTCCTGTGTCAATCAGGTTTAGAAAGCCAGAGCACTTCAGTGAAACTGTAAATCATGATCCAAATATAGAAACTTTTTTTTTAAACTATACTCACATGTAACAAGCAAGACCTTGCATAATTTTACGTAAGAATGTTACTAACTTGTTTGCCAAGGAATGTTAGGCATTGTGCAAGTACATATTAAAACACAAGCTGTATCCTCCAAATCTGTAGGGTCCCATATAATCTGCCATCAGAAATATAACAGAATTAACCAACACAGTCCGTGTGTTCCAAACAGAAATCTTTAATTTGAAATGTTCCGTGAAAATGAACTGACAGTAAACCAAACTGGGTTTAGTTCCATTTGGACTTGATCTTTCATGGATAAATTCCACACAATGAGTATTGAAAAGTATTTTTCTCTGTTCATCCATAGCCCAGTCACTCTTTAGCATCTCTTGATCCAGGGTGTACTCTAGGTCCCAGAGCAGGAAACTGCAGCCAGGGTGTTCGTGCTCAGGTGATAGGCATCAGGCAGTGGCAAGTTTGTCATATTGCCAGCAGAAGGTATGTGCCAGTGCTTGGAAGGTCCATTTATGTGAGCAAATTTCTTGTTAATGAATTGTAGAAAGTCTGAAATATTTTTCATGTAGCTTGTTTTCTTGCACATTTTCAGGAAAAAAAAAAAGAACAGACTGGATGGAGAAAGGAGGCTTCATATAGTCTGAGGTTAGTGTAGGAAGGTGAATTATCTGAGTTTTTCCAGTGAAGAGAGTAAGGCTCTTTTACAGTTGAAGTTTAAAGTTAGGTGCTCTGAGCTACTCCAATATGAGCTTGGTTTTCTGATCAACTTTCCTTGGCTGGAGTTAGCCTCTGTGGATGCCCACATACGCGTCTGAGTAGACCTCTGAGTCCCAAAAGTGCATAGTAGTTCTGCCTAGCTCCTAGGCACGGGCGACCTGACATCTGTGTTACAGCGTTCTGACTAATGTAAGATCAGGTTCCCTGGCATGTGCTCTTGCTTGCTGCTTTTTTGCCATAGGGTTATTTATGCAATGCTCCACACCTGGGTTGTGTGTTATTCATACAGCACTGCAAAACTGCATGTCCTTCTCCAAATAAACGGTTCCCCCCTCCTCTTTTCCTAAGCAAGATTAACTAAGTGAGCCAAAGTAAAACCATGCTATAATGGTTCGAAAAGTGAAACGGATTTGGTTCAATGTCTTATGTTTAGGCTTGCCTTTATAAGGAGATGTAACTTCATTCCAATAAAAATTGATGCATTTAGAGGCTTGGGGGGGGAGGGTGTTTCTATTAATGAGACAATCCTAACAAACTGCAGTTGCAAACCAAGATGACTTCACTTCATTACAGCAAAAAGGCTGATATTTTATACAAGAGCAATACAACTGTGTTTCATCACAAGCCCCCTGCCATGCACTTTCCCAGATCGTATTGAATTTAGAATGTTCCTTGTTATATAGTCAAGGCTTTGGATGCTTTAAAGCAATGCTATGGTAATTGATTATGTTCTTATTTACTTTTCAAAAACGTAGGTAAGCTTTCATGTTTTTTTCTGTAAATTTGTTGTATTTTTCAATTATAAAATTATTTTCCTCTAGGAGTATCAAAAGAGACATCAATCAAACTGGATAATTTTACTTTGACCATTAAACACTTGTGGCTGTGCGAGGTAAGCTCTTTTCTTTTTGTTTTCTTTTTTTTTTTAAACATGTATTTAAATAAGTTAAAGCTAACCTTTTGTTCCTGTTTGTTTCCCAGTAATGAAGAATTCTGTGCAAAATGACTATGTTCCTTAAAGATCCTCACTAGTCCTTTGAAATTTATGTAAAGAATTAGAATACCAGTTTTGATTAATTTTCTGTTAAAACCTCAGCTAGAAGTTCATATAGACACAGCTGATTTGATGGAGACAGATCGATACCATGCTTATAATAAGGCATAGATGCCGTCCATGATGTGCTCTACAGTTCTGGTCCTTGGTACGTGTCCTGACAACGTCATGCCTGCTTACTGAGGTGGGACCCGGCTCATTAGGATGCCGTTCGTGCATTTTGTTTTTATTTGGGAAATTTCGGTGGATGGACACGCCAGGATCCCTCCCTCCTGGGGAGCTGGGAATCGAGACTACGGTATTTCTGCCTCAAGGTCAGATGTGTCCAGAGTGTGAAAGTGCGATAGGACTGCAGGTACACTACAGCTCTGAACTGTAAATGCTGTTTTCACACCTGGTAGCTTTTTAGTTCCGGACAAAACAACATTTGCAAGAGTTCACTCTTGCAAGTTAAGCTCTTGACTGAATATTTGCATGTCTGAAATAGTTTCAGGCGTAAGAGCTCAGATACTGCATCTATGATTGATTTGAGAAGCACAGATTTTGAAGGTGAAACTTCAGATAGGAAAGGAAAACCTTAAGGCCTTTTAATACCCTCACAAAACCTGTGTATATCTGGAGATTCATTACTGAATGCCTCTGTATTTTTTAATGGTCCCTTTTTTTTATAGGAATTCTAACTGACTATGGGGTAATTTCACTTGTATGAACCCTAGATTAATTACCATCATTATTCATACAGGTTCTTCTCACAGAGGTAGGCTTTGAGTACTAGTTTTATTTAGATATTCTGAATTACTTTCTGGAGCAGCCTCTTTTACCTAGTTACAGTACACTCATTGTACAGATGAAACCTAATACTAAATGGTATGAATACTTGTTTGGAGTCGCATCCTTCCAGTATATGGTTTGGTGAAAAGACTAAAGCACTTCACCTCTTTTACCGGAGAATTTTGTTTCTCATCCTATGTATCAGCTGCTGCACATGGAGCAAGGTGCACCAGGGTCTTCTCATACTCCTGTCCTTTCCCCCTGGAGTTACATTCACAGTGAGGGGAAAAAGGAAGGGAGACTTCTCCCTCCCTTGCACGACCAAGAAAAGGTTATGATAATTTAGCCCTAAGTGTTTAAGCCATGGTCCAGTGCAGCTGAATCTAACTGAGCTTGGCATCATTTGAAGGAGCTTGCTGAAG
Organism: Calonectris borealis; assembly: GCF_964195595.1. Classification (NCBI taxonomy): domain Eukaryota; kingdom Metazoa; phylum Chordata; class Aves; order Procellariiformes; family Procellariidae; genus Calonectris; species Calonectris borealis. The sequence continues at coordinate 9,928,577 of NC_134312.1, forward strand.
TGTGAAAGACACTGACGTGGCTATGATTAAAAAATATTGAAAAATTATAGACCACACTGCAAGAAGCCCTTATGCAGGTGGATGAGGTCAAGGCAGGTTAACCCACAAGGAACACTTTTGTAGTTGATGTTTGTGTACGTCAGACAAAGACATAGTAAGAGTTGTTTCGCTGGGTGTATCCTCTCCTGCACCTTACTGGCCAGACTACAATTGGCAGAATAAATTTTGCAGTCATAAAAGTTGATCTTGCTATTCATATTTTTAGAAGGGATTATGCATTGGCAGGACTCCTTCTCTATACCTACTTCTCTCTATCCTATGCCTTTGATGTAAGTTTTTTATTCCTGGCTAGCTGAGAACTTGAGCAATAACAGAGAAGAAAAATAGAGAATGGGGTATATGACGTAACCCAACAGAAAACACAGATGACTAAAGTTCGAGAGGTATGATAAATTTTAAGGAGGTTCCTGCTTTCTTGAGCAACTGTTGCCATATCTTAATTGTACCTATTAAAAAGGTAATATTAAGGTTTTACTTTGGGTTCATTTAAAAGTAAAAGCAGTATGTTAGCAAGTGGCAAACTTCCAAGTTAACTACACACTTTAGGATGGGATGAATGTCATTTCCAACACTCTGGAACTATGATTGACCCTGATGTATAAATATTTTTTGATACTCAGTAATATTTTAGTCCCATTTTCATGGCTGTATCCCAGACTATAGATGAAAGCTAAGTATCTGTTTTCTTTTTTTGGCAAACAATGATGTCCTGATTTTTCCAATCTAAATTGCCCTCCAGGGCACTAATAAAACAAGTCATGGCTCACAAAGTAAATTTCCTGTGTACTAATTGAAAACGGTTTCAAATTTATTAGGGTTTCAATCATCTTCCCAAGATCTAATGCCTTGTGTTCACAGTAGTCAATATGACTGTTAATATATTTACCTGAAAGGTGAAAGAAGTATTAAAAATAGTTCTCAGGTATTTTAAAATGGGAGGGGAGATAAAAATAACAAAAACATAAACCCACACATTTCATATACTTGAATGTGGTTTAAAAAAACATCTGAAACTGAGCACTCATTCTCATGAAATATTTGGTTTTATTGTACTGCCAAAACCTTTCCTATATGTGTTCCCAGACGCTGGCTGTAATGCATGATCTACTAGAATTTGCTAGTAGACCTTGTTCTAAGATGGTAGAAAAGGCAGGAAAGGGACAATGTTGGTTTCTTCTTTTTGCTAGGCTTCTCTTTGTCTTGTATAAACTGCAGAAGACGGAGGGAGAAGGGTTGCTGAAATGCTCCAACTTTCTCCCCCTTCAAACCACACCACAAAGAAGTGTAAGCGCTATGCAAACCATCCCCCAACAACCCGCAGAGAGTCCGCCTTCTGCTCTGTGCTTCCTCTCTCCAAAATATTGTACTGGGAGGGAGGGCACTTGTCAAATTTTCTGGCACCACATTTCATAGCAGAGTTCCTCTAGCAAGAGAACCACAACCTCTTGTGCAGACTGAATTAATAATATGACAAAAGCATTTGGCCTCCATGTGGATGAGGGCTGGCTGGAAAACGGGAACTCTGGTTTCTGAAAAATTTCAGGGTTTGGGGATTTGTTTTATTTTCCTCATCATGCTAAATCAAATTGTGTAAAGGAAAAACAGGATAGGGAAAAAAAAAACTAACCTCCAAACCCCTACCTCCTTGTTTTCCTAGTAATACTGATATATGAATGCTCTAAAATAGCTCCATAGTTATGAAGATCACCTATGATTAAAAAGCAAAACAAAACAAAATCCTTTTCTCTCATATCTCTGATAAATTCTAGAATAAAATCTGTCTCTTTTCATTGCTTTTATTGCAAATGTTTAGATTTGTGAAAATTCTTAAATATTGGGCCAGGGTCTGGTGATAAAAGAATGAAATTTCTATGGAGGATCATTCTATATCTCAGGGGATGTGGGAGACTGCGGTTCAAATTTCATCCTTTTTTTTGGCTCATTATGATCCCTTAAGAGGGGGATTGGGCAAAGCCCTGTTTGTGAAGTGTCTCCAAGGATGTTGCTCTCTGTGTGCTCTATATCCTTGGAGAGATACAGTCTTTCTGATTGCTGTTCTACATTATATAAATTATCTTCACTGGACCATGACACACATGCATTAATTCTCTGTTCTCATGTTTTGTCTAAGTAAAAGTACAGTCAAGGCAAATGTACTCCTTCGGGATATTCTGTGGTGGATCTATCTGAGAAAAGTTTCAAATAAAAATGTTCTTGAAAATTATTAGTTTTCATTAGGAAAAGAAAAATTGTTCTGACGAATCATAATTTTTGGATGGAAAAGGGATTTTGCTGGAGAAGTCCCAACCAGCTGTAATGCAGATGGCCTTTGCTCCGGGTAGGTGCCCTGAAAGCTGCAGTTGAACAACAGCAGTCCTCATGAGATGGGTTCCAGCACTGGTTGTTGTTTGTATGTGCTGCCATACCTACTGTACCTTTCACCCACCCTGCCTTTCCCATTCCAACACAAGAAGCAGCACTCAAAGTCTGCAGTCCCTATTTTATTTAGCTCCAATTCTAAACACTGTGGTTTGGGTTTCTCTCTGCTTATAATGGTATGTTCTCAACTAGTATACCTAAGGGGACTACATTAATATCTGCTAGCTATTTTATCCAGCCACAGTTTCTCTGTCAAGACTCATGTTCATGGCAAAGACAGCAGAAGACCAGATGAGTAACAGTTGCAATGCTATAAACTAATTCCCAGATGTAGAAAAGACTAGTTGTAATGGCTGTATCGTACATGTGGAAATTAAGTCTAAACGTACTGCAGTCCCCATACACTTGTGAGCCAATTAAAATGTCAGTCATGACAGCAGCATAGTAGATACTGTGTTTTTCCTTCTGTTCTCTTGTATGCATATCTTTTTGGTATGTTCATGATAGTTTATGAAAAGAAAAAAAAGAAAGATAATATAGATATTTCACCATCATATGCTTTCTGCTGTGCTTAGTACAATACTGCACTTAATTCCAAGAGCTTTAAAAGATACCCATTGAACTCCAGCAATTTTAATTTCTTTCAAACTGTTCTAAGCAGTAATTGCACTTTTTTGGTCTTACATATTAGTATTGTCCTATAAAGCTGCAGTGGATAATTTATCATTCTACAAATGTTAGAATATATAATCCATGTTTTATGCAAGTACATCTTTTTTCTTGGCAGGATTGTACTCCAGAAAGATGGAGTCAGAATCATGACGTGATTATGAAATCCGTCAATAGTCAGATAATGTCTAATAGGAAAAATCTTGACACCCATTCTGTAGATTCTCCCAGATATGAGCCTAATTTTGAAGTCATAGCAAAAATATTTTTTGTTCTAATGGACAGTTTATACAGAAATGACAACAGGTCTGATTTTCTGTTTTATTTCACATCAGTATGGGAGAGTAAAAGAGCTTCAAAGTCAGCATAAATTATGTCCACTTTTGTACCATTTACAGTGATTGAAGAGTGTAAAGTTATTTGCTGGTAGGTTTTTTTTTTTTATTTTAAAATTCCAGATGATTAAAACTGAGTCCTCTAATACAGGTTATTTTACATTCATCAAAGAAAGTAGCATTTTCAGTTCTTCTTTTCAAATGTTCAGTTTCTTCATTATCTTTCCTACTACAAAGCAAGGGAGGAAAAGAACATTATTTTAGAGGGCACTGAGGCTGTGAGAAGAAAGGGTCACAGAATCGCTGTCCTGCATACTACCATGCCTGGTTGAGCAGGGCTGATGTATTCAGTGACAGGCCGCTGTCTTTCAGTGAAGTTTAGCTTTATAAGCAAGTTTGTATTTTCTTTGTCTTTAGAAAAGAAATATTCTTACACCAAAGCCATAGTCTCAGTTGCCCAACCTGGAGTTTATTGAAAATGCTGGCAATTGAATGTTTTTCTTACACTGAAGAGTCAATGACTTCTGTTTCTGAGATTTCTTCCATTTCTTTTACAAATTTTGATGTTTTATATTCCAGTTCCAAAGTACTATCGATATCTGTCAGTCCTCACGCAGTGTGCATCTAAAGTATTTTCTTTTCCACACAGAGGCTCTGATAAGCCAACATACATGGGTCTAAATGAAAAACAGGAAAAAAAAATTGTGTAATGTGGAGAATGATTTAGTCTGGTTAGTGAGCAGCAAACTCTTGAGAAATCATTTCCTAGTTTTAGCAAACTAAGGCTCAACTGCCTGTGTTCAGAGAAAGTTAAAGGTTGTGATTATATGTAGATGGAAAATGAAGTCACTGATTTCCCCTCTCCTCTTCCGTACCTTATCTTTGCATCACTTTACTGGTTTTCAAATGGGTATTTGCAAAATCAACCACATCCTTTCCGTATAATCTTTTTTATCGAGAATGTGATTGTGCAATGTGAGTTTCTGAACTAGTATGTTCCTGAGGGGGGTTTAGGGGTCCTTTGTTTCTGCTGCCTTTCCTTACATTGTTGCTTTTCTCCTTCTTCCAGCTGAGCTTCACTGTTTTCTGCTCTTCTGTTTGTTTAGATCACGTTTGGGCTGCAACTTTGGGCTTAATTATGGTAGGGTTTTTTTGCCAGGATTTGAGAAATGGAAGGAGAGAAATGTTAATAAGAGATGACTTTAATGTTCCACACCACTATCTTGTGTATCGTCGTAGTCATTTGTGCTTGTTGGAAAGCAATTACAGGTACTTAGTGTATTTTGATGGTATCCTCCTACTTCCTGATAGGAGTTCATCTACCACATTTGGTTACTTTGTTGGAGGTCCTATCTGAAAGCTAAATTTACAGGAACATTGACTAAATCTCATTTTTGAAGGCTCCTTGAAATGGGATGGGAAAATCACAATGGCATCGAGCATTCTTAATAGCAGATGAGTTTGGTTTCATGGGTCTCTAGTACCTTTTATAATTACTTAATTCAATTAGCTTCTTTAATATTATGAAATTCACTGAAGGAGAACCCCTGCTTAGATAAATAAAGAATAGAGTTTATGCCCAGATATCATAGAAAAATAGCTAGAGACCACTTCAAAAGATTTTAGTACTTGGAAGCAACACTTAAGAATATCAAAAATTGTTCTGAGGTCACTAGTGCATTTCTGTTCCTCCAACACTTCTATTTGTTCCAAATATTTTGGAATCTGAGTTGCATGCTAATGCTGATTAGAGAACTCTTAAGAAAATAAGCTATACCTTAGCCTATTACTTTAGAGGTCTCATGAAATGTTTCCCCCAAGAAAAAACCACTCATCAATCTATCTAAATTTCAGAATAGCACTGCATATTTTAATGATATATTAGGCACAGGCAAAAATGGATGAAAAAAACAAAAGAAGTAGTATGTGTTCCAATTTATAGCTTAAACTTCTATAAAGTTGCTCAGAAGAACTTCTGCTAGATTTATCTCCCTGTTGTGTTTCCTTTTCTCTCTACATTCCTATGCTAGGAATTAGGCCTGAGAGGGAAAGCTATACTTTTAGCCTAGCCAGGGGCCAAGTACCAATCAGTCTATCTGAACATTCCTCTTCTGTTAAAGGCAAACCTCACTCTAATAGAAAATCTCAGCTATGTCCCAGGACAATGCTACTTCAAAGGTCAACATGTCATTCATGTCTAAACTTCAGGGACATAGTAAAACTGACATTTGAAACCACAAGCCACAACGTTTCCTTGGGATTTTTTTAACATGTAACCAGGAGTGGCTGCAAAGAGTCACACAGTCAGAAATAAAATGTGGACTCAACAAAGAGAGAGGCGTACAAAAGGAAAGCAAAAGCAAGGCAATTTATGCAAGGAAAAAATGTTTCTAAAATGCCAAAAGAACATTAGTTGCTCTTCTGTTCTCAGTACATGGTAGCTTGATTCAAGGGGGAAATACAGATTTTTAGGAATGTCAGCATGAAGATAAACATCACACTAGTAGGTCAAGGGGTTGGGGAAGAGGATATGTTCACCACATTTTCTGGCGTTCTGCCCTACCTGTGAAGCTGAGCATAGTTGTACAAGTTATATGTGGTTATGATAATCATATTTAGAGACATATTGGCTATTTTGTTATTAAAAAAGTACATCTGTATCTCTCCAGGAGGAAATGCAGATTTGCTTCTGAGCCAGCTGACGCAGCAAAATGGAAATCTGTACTGTCCTTTACTCAGCTGCACAGAGATCTTTTTCTCACTGCCTTCTATTTTGAGTCAGTGTAGGATGAACTCAATAGTTACTTAATTTGTGCTGACTGCTTTGAAGAACAGCTTGGATAGGTCTATATGACTTCTTTTACTGAATTAGTTTTAAGTGACTATTTTTTCTTTTTTCATTCTTTTAGTATAATTTCTTAGTTTTACTCTATTTGTAATATAATAAAAAATTGAGATAAGTTTCCATGGTACTCGATAGAGCTTATTTATATTGTACATTGCTATACACTTTATCCTGCCATGTAGAATATATGTTACATATAAATGTCAGTTAGCTCTAAAGAGGTATCTGCTTGGAATTCAATGCCATCAAATTTAGGGAGAATTCAAACTGAGATACTTATTTATCCCAGAAAAGGTCCCTGTAACTTGATGTAAGTCTGAGCTTGTTTTAAAATGGAATGTGCCTGTATCTGTTGTTTTGATTCTGTCTTTTCTGTTTTTCAGTCTGAAGCATGCTTGTATAAGGTATTCTGTATTCATTCTCATCTCTACTTGTAATCTTCCTTGGAAATAAAAAAAGTATCTCCACCTCTCATAATAAAAGTAATCTAGAACAGACTTATGAGGCAACTTGTGATTGCTTCTGCTATCCACTATTAAAAGTTACACATGCATCAAATCTTCCCTTTCCATCAGCTCTTGTGCCTATTCTCTTGTTAAGACTTGTCTTTACAATTACAAACTGGTAAATGAACTGCCTATAATTATGCACAATGATCAAGAAACAGAGTCTGTTTTAGCAGAAGTCTCTGTATCTTGTTCTGATATAGATGCTAAGTAACAATTTAGGAAAGCTGCACAAACAAATGAATACACATTCTCAACTCCCCTGTCAGGGAGACACTGGCACTCATTGATTCCCTTTTGCCCTTCTTGTCTTCTGAATAGGAGTAGACAATTAAGCAATCTTAGCTTTTTCATAAAACCTATCTTCCCAGTCAGAGCAGTGTGAAAGGAAGCTGTGAGGAATCTAAAAATAAAGAAAAATAGGGCAAAGAAAGAGATATAAAGTTTGATTTCTCTTCCCTTAGTGAGTGTTGGCAATTAGGTAAACTGATTTGCAATGGGGTCATCAGTCACAATTGGAAGCTAATTTGAAAATGGATTAGCTTAGGAAGTAGCAATTTCTGCACCATGGGTTTCAGCAGTAAGTGATTCAATTCTGTAACAGACCTCATAAACTGGCTGAGATCAATGCCTACCTAATGTGCCATTACACACTGGGCATACTCCAGTGACAGCACGCACAGCTGTGGCTTCAGGGAGTTTCTGTGCAGGGTTTCCTCTGCTCCATACCACTTTCCACAGGTGTGTTAGCTGATTATTTTGCCTGAGGGAATAAACAGTTTAGGAGAATTAGAACGGGTGAAGCTGTTTCCTCCTCTCTTGAGAATGAGCTTTTCAGGTCTGAGATCTGTGGCAGCAAGCGAGAAGGATTAGTTAGCGCACCCTTGTCATAGGAAAGGACCGAATCTGCTCTGTGAACACAGGAGTCTACAACAGCACAACAGAGACTAATTCAGGAGCTCTTGACATTTCCAGTGGCAGAAGGACTGGATTCTGGTCGGATTTTTGGGCTGTGTGTGCACATAGGAGGAGAAAGTCCCTAGGTTTGACCTTTTGCCAAGAAGACCCCATCACATTCTCTGAACAGCTTCTTGAAAATTAGGACTACAGCCATATTACCCCATCTATCCTTCTTGGGTCCCCATCTTCTTTCCCAACCCATACAGGCTAAGGTCCAGCTGAGTTCCCCAGCTAACCTGCTGCAGGTCCCTGCAGTCAGCACAGTGATTAGAGCAAGTTACAGAGACTGGAGTCTACAACATCACACTGCCAGCCAAGCAGCTAATGGGTGGCAATCACCTGAATGGAGTTGCTCAGACATTTGCCACCCATTACCTCTGATGAATATAGACATATTTGTGTAGCGGCTCAAATGAGAGACTGAATGTGCTAATTGCCACCAATCCAGTGATGGTGACCAGTGATGGTTTGGAGGGACTCCGGTGCATGGTTCAAGTAAGCTTTGTTGGAGCAAGATTGAAAGGCAGAGTTAAGGTTCTGCTGGGGTGAAACTTCTTAACGAGTTTTGCATGCTATCTGTGGTAAGAATTCTGCAGTTCAAGATCAGGCTGAATTAATAAGTCTGGAGGGATATGGTTCTCTTGCAGTGAGAATTTTTAAGATTTTGAAGATCTTTCTGCTCCAAGTTTGGTCAAAAACTTGGGGCTAATATATTTAGAATTTCATATTGGAGGTCCAGTTGGATAAATCAAACATCTTTATTGCGATAATTCTATAGTGTTTCCTTGGAATAAATTTTGACTTCTTAAAATGTTTAGGGGATGGCGAGCTAGCTGTAGAAAACTAAACTTTGAAATGGAAATTGATCTTGAGAAAGAGGGAACCTTTCATTTAAAAATGTGAAAATATCAACAATTCCAAAACTTAAAATGAAAGTCTCTAAAAATCACTTACTTATTTTCTGACAAAGACTTTTAACAAGCTGACATTTCTAAACTGTAAAGATAAATCTTCACCATCACCTAGTTAGTGAGCTGTAATTCCAATATAAATTTGAAAGCAAAAAATGGATGAATAATTGAAGCAGATAAAAGATTAAACTTCACGCCCTACTCCCAGGGCATGTGTAATTCATGGTTACATTTTACAGTGGAATAGTCAGATATGATGTCAATACAAAGTATTGAGATTTCTAAAATTGACACTCTGTTTACCTAGATATTTGTGGTTGTATGAGGGACACAACCTTGTATATAGCAATTGAATCACATTCAAACTTCAGACCCTTAGATGCAGTTACGAACACTTCTTTTTTCAAACAACTATTCAGAAAGATGCAATAGAAATCTTAGGATAAAATTTGAAGATCTCTTCAAATTGAGTCCTTAGGAACATGAAACATTTCTATCATCAGACATCAAAATCTTAGGAAGGTATCTGATTTTTAAGGGTAATCAGGCAACTATATAGTATGGCTAGAGTCTGGTCCCACATGGCAAATCATTTTGAAAAGTGAAATTTAGTCTCAAAAGTGACTTCGATGCCTGTTAGAATTTTACTGGGTATTAAGAAAAAAAAAGAAAAAGAAAAAAATATCTGGAAAAACAGAGTTAATATGGTCTCTGTCTAAACCATCAGAGCTATATAAAAGTGAGACTCGTGCACTTCCTTCTTTGCCCTGATTTCTTTGGAAAGGAAATGCATCCGCCTGGAACAGTGGGGACTCACGGTGTGCTCTGCTATGTCTTTTTTTGAAGCCAGCTGAGGAATTATGGTGCCAGTGCACTGTATATTTGGTGCAGTCTAGATACATGTTTAGAAATTATCTCTTGTGCTACCCTAAGTTCTAGTTCCCTATGACAGTACCAACTTCAATGCAGCAAATGCAATATTTTCATGGAATTTCAGAGCAAATGTTTCAGATACGTGTGAAAAGATGTAGTTGCATTGTTTTAAATGTTTTTTTACCTATTAAGTTAATGATAATGTCAGTTTTCAGAAACAGCTATTCCACGAGACCCCTCTGCAAACTAGGAAAAATTAGTAGTATTATCTTGACTTTGCTTTGCTTGGAATTTGCCATTAAAACAACAGGAACAAAATACCAAACAGAATAATGAAGGAAAAATGGAAATAATGGGGACAAAAACCCAAACACCTAATTTTAAGGTGAAGTTTGACTAGTTTCTAAGAGGATTGTATGAAATCAATGACTACAACAGCAACAAGGTAGCTGTTGAGACCCAGGATCTCCTCTCGTGCTTTGTACCTAGTTGTGCCTTTCTGCATTTTCACAGCAGCAAATACACTTTATTTTCCTGTGTCACCATTTCTTCATAAATTTTTGAAGTATGATAATTGTAAGAACTGTAGGATTTGGAAACCAAATCCCTGTAAATATTATGTGCTATGTCCAGAGCTGGCTTCGCAAAGGCTCCTATGAAACCACCAAGAACTGTAGCCCTTGTGAAGACGTCTTTATCTTAATAATTAATAATAACATGTAGAAAGTCTCTCGCTCACCTACTGTCACACTGATACAACTTTCTACATGCCTTTGGCAGCAGGGTGCTGAGTTTGGCAATCGGATGAGACTACACCTGTTTTCAAGACAGGAAGAGGCATTATTTAAGCCAAATCTAACCTGCTAGTGATTGCTGTGATTGGGCTGTGGGGTCACTTTTACACTGCAATCATATGTCAACATCTGGTTAATAAACAAAGTGACGCTTTGTGATTATTGCATAGCAAATTAGAAATGAGGTGAAATTTCCTGCGTTTTCCTTAAAAGAAAATCTGTGATGTCAATGACACCAGCTCCCATTTTCTGACCCTACAAAGTGTAAGAGGCTGGTTAGGGGATTAGATGTAGGAAAACTAGTTTTAGATGAAGTGTTGGCTAAACATGCCAAGGAAAATTCACCCCTGCTGTAGCTCCACTGATCACATGGGAATAACACCAAAGACAAAATTTTTCTAACCTTGAAAACAAAATTTCCCTTTATTTCTTGAGTATTTCCTTCAAAAATCCTAACTGAAGTTCAACTTTTCAATGTGCCTGATTCGTCTATGCACAAAGTGAAAGAACTTTGCAGCAAAGACTTAGAGGTAAACTGACTGCAAGCAACTGCTTGTGCCTTTTTAACACAAAACATATTAGCAGATGAGAAATCCTGTTGTCCTTTGTTCATGAAGTCACATGTGCTCAAGTACTTTGCTGACATCTTGCATAATAGAGCCATCAGCAACATTTGAGTGGGAACATCCATCTCCCATGTAACCAGCTGAAGCTTTATGGCCCTCTACAGTCGGGCATTGTGTCCATGGCTTTTCTCAGTCGTCCTTCTAGGCAGGGAGGCTTTGGGATGCTTGATCTGTAACTAATCGTGACTCACAAAACCTTTAACTTATCAAGAGTGCTGTCAGATGTACTGGAGACAGATCCACAAGTCAGGATGTAGAATTAAATACATATGGTCCCTGATCCATTTTGCAGAGCAGAAATGAAGGTGCCCAGTTTGTGTAAGCTGACCTAGTTGTATTGAGGTATATGGAGGTACACTGATCTATAGTACCAGAATGTCATCTGTGGTGTTTCCATTGAACTTCTGGTCTTGTGGACTTATCAGAGGTAGAAAAAAATAAGAATTAGTCTAGGATCTGGCCAACTCTAAGTCGTGTACTAGATGTGGTATATGATGAAGTTCCAAAAAGAATGAAGGAGTTCAAGCCAAGTCTGAGTGTCTTCTTCCTCAAAGGTTCTCAAAGAATCTGTTCAAGTCACGCTGTAAACCAGGTTGTCACTTTTTTCATTTTAACTGTAAATTGGTATCACCTTATTTCATGAGGACTGGTCATTGAATTAAGCTTCAACTGACCTGAGATATTATGAGAAGTATGAGAACATATCACATGTCATTGCTGTGTCTGCTCTGCAATACCCTCCCACTAGCTAGCCTCCCTGAAGATGTAAGTCTGTTTCCTAAAATATTCTATAGTCAAAGTCTCAATGTTATTGTTCTGGTGGGTTTTTTATTCGTTGTGCCTAGTCACTTCAAAGACGGAATATATCATGGCTGTTTGCATAAAAAGATTTCAGCTTCATAAACACATGGAAATATTTAAAATGAAATACTGTTTTAGATAGCTGGAGAAACACCAAGTTCTTGTTATATATGCTTCTTGGTTTCTGTGTATGAACATGAATATAAAGCAAACCAATATCTAAGCATTTGTATAGGAGTTTTCCTCTGAGCTTCTTTAGAGACCATTTGAAACCCACTATGTGTATTAAATTATGAACCATAGCTTACTTCCTCATATCTAATCCAACATCCACAACTAACTTTTCAGATATTTAAGACAACTTGGATGAAAAAAAAGGTCTTATTCATGTAAAAAAAAAAATCAGTGGAGAAAATAATGTCCCTAACTCTCAAAGTCAGCAGAATACTTAGCTTATATTGATAAGTATGACTCAGAGTTTTGGATCCTATTGGAGATCTTACAGCGTCAAGAGAAATGCGTATTGGCTAGTAGACATCTTTTAAGCAGTTACAAGTCTCCTCTGTCTTAGTGAGAGAAGAGTCCACTAGGTTTCAGAAGGCAAATGGCAGAGACATTTCACTCACACCAATTGCCCTAAACTTTTTCTTTTACTACCCCTTTGGATATTTCCCTTACATGAGGGAAAGCCAAAGTTGTTTGGCCTGTTCATGTACTCCTTGAAGCTTCCTTTACATCTAGGGAATCCACAGGTATTGTTTTTACTCTTGATTGGTTTTGCTCTTGTAATATCACAAAGTTTACTTAGGAAGTTGGCTTGCAGTCATTGAAGTCTCCTTGGACAACCACACTCTTTTCTTTGTAAATAGTGACTCACCATGATTAATTCTCTGCCTGGCAGATAGTATTGATAGTAGACTAAGTGGGATGAGAAAGCAAGATGTTAAATAACCACCCACTGGATTCATAAGGGACTTCCAGGAATCTAGAACACAGTCTCTTTCCAATAAGCTTAACCATGAATCAGTCAAAAGATTTACATATCAAGATTTGATATTAACTGGACGTCCAATCTATAACTACTAACTAAATCAACATCCCATCATGTACAGAACGGATAAATGCACCACTGCCAGTACTCAGTCGAAGCATACATAATACAGTCTGATGAATTTAAAATTGTTTATACAGTGGTTTTCACAAGCATAAACTCTGGAATCTATCCTCAGTTTAGCTCTTCTGACTTAAAAGAAATGGAACAAAAATCCAGTATTTTTCTGCCCAAATCATATTTTTTCATTCAGTCTAATAAACAAGAACTCTGGTGTGCATCCTCAGGCCTGCTATAGCTATGTTTAACACAAGTCTATAAGACTGGAGGACAAAAGTGTGTATCATCTTTTCTTAGTGCCTAAAGAAGAGGTTTCATACCTAGTAAAGACAGAATTCATATCCCACAGTCCAGTTGCTTTGTTCAGGATGATGTGCCAACTGGGTTTAATGTGTAGCCTGTCCCATTAACCCTTGATCTGTTCAAGTCCTCTGCTGACAAATTGCGAGGTAGGCAAAACTTTCAAACAAGGCAGGTCCATAATGGTGCATTGCAAACTGCCCTCAGGCTCCCTCTCCTGGACATTTACTCCTCCATGTGCTTAGGAACCTGCCGTGTTTTCTGCACGTGCACAGCCATAGGTTGTTCAGGCCTTTACAGCGCATGCTTTCCTTATGTGCCCTGCATGCTATATTATGATGCATGTAATTACACAGATCTTTTAAAAGGTAAATTTGATATTTTTAATAAGCCCTTTGAATTCAATTCTTCAAGTGATTTTCTACTTATTGGCTGTTTGTTCATTATTTTGGGTCCCTCTTTTAAAAATTATGACTGCTGTGCACTTGCATTTCAATATTTCATTTAATAGTGGGGTCTTTTTTGTCTTCTTCTATTAAACACACTCTAGAATATTACTTTGTTTCCCCACACGCAGGTGTTATGAGGGCTATTTATATTTTAAAGGTATATTTATAGTATGGTCTCTGAAATTTCATATTCTCCTTCCCTTCCAAATGGGAAAAAAAAAAAAAATTATTAATCATGAATGGTTTAAATTTGTCTATTTAATGCATCTCCCAGGAACTTGAAACACCTGCTGAGTTAGCCTATGCCTTAGAAGAAGGGAGAGGTTATATATTAGATTTAGGCTTGTGGATTTAAATAAAACTTTTCTTTATAGGAGTTCCACGTGGAATGGCTGCTCTAAAATTCTATAAAAACAATAAGAAAATTTGTTTCCAGCCCCAACTACTTTAGAAAATAAAAGAAATTAACATGAAAATGTAACTTAAACAAAATTGACAAAAAGTGAAGTGCCATGGGAGAATCACAAATTTTGCCCTGCCAACAACATTTTGAGACCTGCTGTTTTCCCTGTAGGTGTCCACATGGCTTTGATTTTCTCCTGATTATAAAAAAACATAAACATTGGCAAATGCAGTGAAGAAAGAGTGCTGACCCCACTGTGTGAACTAGCACTTGATGCTGTCTGCCTTGGTAGAATCTCAGTTTGACTATAAAGATGTATTCATTTGGTTTTAATTTGAGGAAGTTTTGTATTTCAATAAAATCAAAATGAAATTCCCTTTGTTCAGGTTAGTATATTGTGACAATTGTGTTCTACATAGATTTGCTGACAGTTAACTGTGGCTCTGTCATTGTTTTGGGTTTGGGGTTTTTTTTTTTCCTTAATATTTAAAGGAATATATATATAACTTTGTTAAGAACATGCAAACAAAAAGTAAAGAAAATTGGAGAAAATCTATAGTACAATAAATCAACACTTTGTAATTTTCTCTGTAGCTTGCATACAATGGGAGAATCAAATTTAAGGTCATATTCAGGGCTGTAGGCAGCTAGTTGCATGAGACGAGGTGACAGATTTAGTCTTAGAAAACTTTGGCCTCCTGGTATTGTGGCTGCAGTTGCTATTTGGCTAAGTTGTGGTGTTGGCAGTGAGAACAGATTTATGCACATAAAGCTGCCATTCTATTAGGGCTTTTATAACACAAAATACACTTCTCAAGTTGTACCTTGGTCTGAAAAGAGCTGAAAGAAAGAAGCAATTGAGTACCAAGAGAATGGTACCAGATGCTGGCCTTTTGACATCAACCAGTGGGCCATGGCTGAGCACTTCCTCAGCAAGCTCTGCTTTCAGCCACTTCAGCTACCTTAAGAAACCCTCATAATAAAAAACATTATCAAAACCAAAGGGTTTCATGAGCTCCATGTGAAGAAAAAAAAAAAGAAAAAAAAAACCAACCCAAGAAAAAAGGAAAAAAAAAAAGAAAAAAAAAGAGAAAAAAAGGAAAAAAAAAAAGGAGGAATTAACTAAACAAGAAGGTGATAAAACATAAAGCATGTTGATGTATTTGATTCCCAAGCTAGATGTAGGTTTTCAAAGGACTGTTTCTTACCTTTTTAACACCAGTAAAGTGAGTAATTAGACTTAATGGCAGGGCAGTGGGGAGACTGTAGAGGGACTGTGCTAACCGGAAGATCCTCTATATGAAGTACTTAGGATGGAGATCTGCCTTCACATCCCTGTATGTGCTGCTTTTTTTCTGTGCATTCTGAAACAAATATATTAAGTTCTCCCTCTGTGAAACAGGACAGTTTTTAACTACTTCTCCCCTTTCATTTGTATTTTCTGTTGGGATTGTAAGGTCTTTGGGGCTGAGTGTGTTTTTTACATCTTCAAATTCCACGAGGGCGAGGTGAAAAATCTGCTCGTAAACACAGAGATACACATTAGGAATTGACTCCTGTAGTTTCAATTAATTCCTTTGCACTTTTACAGTACCTTTTAGCCAAAAATCTCCAAGCAGTTTACAAACAATGCACGATGCTATGTTCAACCTCACAATACTCTTATGAGTTCATTAAATATTATTGCAGTTTTGTAGATGGAAAAAACAGGGGGACATAGAAAGTCTGTGACAGAAAAATCACCAGGCCACGGATTTTTCAGTGTCCTCTGTCCTAACAAATAGACCATCCCTTCTCACTTGCCCTCTGCCAAAATACTTGCAAAGTAATTGTATGGGGAGAGAGTAGAGACATGTCAAACCATAAGTGAAGCTCCCTCTCTAATGAAAACCACAGGCACATATTGCTAAATTATTACAACACCAACATGTGAATAATATGAGTGATGAAATATATGGAAATCAGTTTCAATGGTAGAAGTTGAGCACACCCTTCTGTGGTTTGGATACAGAGAGAGAGGTAGTCTTTATTAACGTAGTAAAGGGTCCCTTAATGAGCTATGACAACTTTAGCCTTAGATTTAGCAGGATAGAATGAAGTGGAAATGAGGAGCCGTAAGGCAGAAAGAGAGTGAAGGTTGGGGCACCCGGTTTATGCCTGTTGGACAAGTCCTCACCACTACCTGCTCATCAGGTGACAGACCCATCATAGATTTAGCACTTTATTTTCCCCAGAAAAGGAATTTCTTTTCAGATATGAGATTAGATTAGATCATTATATTTCTTTGTTATATTATATATTCTTCATTACATTACATTACATATATCTATATCTTTGTTATATACTCTGCATTATATTACATAATGTTTCTTCAGGGAAAGAAATGATGTCATGTTGAAAGCTGAAATCTTGAGACCTGGGTTAGGTTCCCACTTCTGCCATAGGCATCCTTTGTCACTTAATTAAACCTTCTCAGGTTTTATTCTTTTCTGCTTTGCATATTACAAAATTCTTTAGAAAATGCTATAACTAGTCCAAGCTGAAAAATATTTCCTTCTGCTGAAAAGACTATCCCAGGACAACTCTAAGTAAGTGCATGTGCATCTATCCAAGCAATTAGTACAAATAAACATATGTGTATATGTCTGTACAAGTTTATATACCTATAAATAGGGACTACTTCCTACATTATGGAAATTCAGTCTGACCTCTCAGACAAAGAATGGTCGATGTTTTCTGCTAGCAGAGTTTCTCAAGGATCTCTTGGAAGAGAAAGTGAAGAATAGCTTCTCCAGTTGGGACCTCTTGGAGAATTTAAGCAAGCATAATATAATTACGTAAACTGGAAGTAAGCCAGGACACTGGGGTTAACACCCCTGCTCAAGTGAAAGGAGCCAGGGGACTGTTCACAGCTATAAAAGTGGTCAAGAGCTGTGGTTTTAGGTTACATCCAAAATACAGGTGACTCAAGGACATTGCTAAATGCGTTGCATTAAGTGCAAGCTTCACTTATGTAGAATGGCCTAGCATATTTTTAATATTTATGAATACTTGAAGCAAGCTTTTTCAGTTGTTGTTGTTTGTGATACAGAGAGGTGAAGAAGTTAAAGAGAGAAGGAAAAATTATATTCAGTTCAAACCAGTATTCAATTCTGATCTGAGTGAAACCATAGGGTCATTTCCCTATTGAGAGAAACATCAGACTTGGTTTCAATTTTATTGTGCACCGTTAGGTGCCTAGCAAATAAAATGTGAGTCTTTCCATATGAACTTGCTGTTATAGAGAGATTCCTACATGATTAATATGTTTTTGGTTTTGTTTTCTGTGACTGAGTTCTGCCTGAGTGTTTTCTAAATACACAAAACTTGCTTGGGAAGAACATGTTGTTATGTTAAAAGGGTGGCTGTACAGTAAAAAGTTTAGGAAGGAGATTAGTTGTGCAGTTTAACATTTTCATTAGCTTTCTTACCTTTGCTCAGCTGAACTAAGAAAGCACATGCCCCAAATGACACACAGACTTGACTTGTTAGACACTCCTAGATCACACCTAGCTTAAGTTACACTAAATTAATTTAGAGCTGTATTGGCATACTTTTTGATATAATTACCTAATCATTACAATATTGCTTCAGGAAAGTCAGGACTCCTTGTTTTCACACCACAGTGCAGTGCCTTCAGTCAGTGTCTTTTGTGACATGTTCTGGGTGAAGGGATTTTTCATCTATCCTGTTTAATTTGAGACACCTTATGACCAGCAATGCAGGAACAGAGGCACGTGATCCATAGGTGTCCATATCTAGAAATCAGAACACTCATCTAGAAGGGGAGTCCTATTTCTGTGGGAAAGTCTGCTCCTCATTGCCTATGTTATTCTTTTTTTCAACCTAGCGGTGTAAAATGTGAAAATAATTTATCTAACCTGTCTAATCATGTTTAATCCATTAGGTAGCTTTTACTTGATAACACCGTGCTTCTTAAACTGACCTGAGTGGTTTTGCTCTAAAGAACATGCAAAGCGTTTACGCGCTCCCTTCCAGTGGCAATGGCTCATGTTAGAGTGATGGCTACAAACTGGTGGGGACAATAATACCTTGCAGTGGGACAGCTGGTTCCTCAGGGAAAGTCTGATCATGAGTTGCAAGTACAACTGTCAACAGACATGTGCAGAGCCAGTAATACTGATAGAGAACAAGAGACACTAGGCCCTTTCAGAGAGGAGAGGACTGCCTGTGCAGAACAGTGTGAGTCTTAGGAAAACACCAGCGAGAGATGCTTGTCTTCTGCCGATGTGAACTGTGCGGCATTTTGCTGCCTTTCCCTGCCTTCCCAACCAGACACGCTCAGCTTGGCAGCAGTCTGGCACATTCACCATGGAAACTTCTGCAGCAACCTGCGTACAGCTGTGCTCAGCAGGCACACAGGTGTTTCTGCCTGTACTTTCTGTCTTGCCAGCCCTGGCATTGTGGTTTTTTAAGGGCAGTCAGGATTTTTTGGCAACCCCGATCAGATGTTCTGCAGATACGCGGTGAGCGGAGCCCACCCAGAAAGAAGAAATGAAATCATCCTTGTTCCTCACCAACTTCCCGGTCATTCTCAGCCTTTGAGGAAGAAGTCAAAGGGGACAGGTGAATCATTGAGGAAATGTTTCCGTATTAGCATGCTTATTTTACTGTTTTGTAGCTTAGCCTGAAAGGCTTGGGCACGGCATCTGGCGTTCAGTGAGGACCCGCCTTTACCCCAGTGATACTGCCGAGTTGGTGAGGCACACGGAGGTCAAGAGACTGTCCGCAAGGTCATCCAGTGACTCAATGCCTCAATTCAAACTCAGTCCCAGCATCTGCTTGACTCTTGATGTTTTTGTTCTACCCATGAGACCCACCCGAAATTAATTGGTGGGGAATTCAACCCTGGTTGGATTAAGTAGGTCCTTTTATGTTTGTGACAACAGCATGTCAGTGTTTTCATGATGAATAGAGGAAATCTGGTACACAGCATCAATCCTTATAGAAGAATTCAGTCCTTATAGAAGGAACAAGCTTTAGAAACTCAAACAACCACACATACACAAACAAATGAGAGACAGTCCTGGGGCTATTCATTGATTCAGTCAAAGACAAGTTTTCTTTGCTGATAGCTCTTGTGCTTCTGAGGCATTTTCTGCTGTGACCAAGGTCAGCATAACACGGCAGAAATCACTATGTGGTAGGAAAGGGCACTGTCAGTTCTGTTTTGTATCTTTCTTTCTCTTTCTAAATCTTGCTTTTTAACTTTTGCTTTTTTCAAAAATAAAGGTTACACCAAAGACATGTCTAAAGTTCTTCTTAAACCCTGAAAATGTGAACATTCAAAAGTTGAGAATGTCGTGCCTCCTCTCAAAAAAGCAGTCTTTAAGGGACAGAAAATAAAGTACTCACCTTGATTTTATGTTTTACATATTCCCTTAAGACAATACAGAGTTCTGTTAAATGTTTTTCTGTTATTCCATCAACAAGCTGACATCATCCAGAGTAAATTGCTAAAGAGAAGGAGCTAAAACTGGAAGATTGTTTTATGAATGGAGTTTCTTGAAGTCTGTTTGTTAAGCCACTAGTCACTTGAGGTAATCAGGACTTCCAATCTTACCAAAACAGTGCATAAAATTGTTGGATATTTATTTGTTTTTATTTAGTAAATCATAGAATCATAGAATCATAGAATCATACAGGTTGGAAAAGACCTCTAAGATCATCGTGTCCAACCGTCAACCCAACACACCATGCCCACTACACCATGTCCCTAAGCGCCTCATCTACACGTCTTTTAAATACTTCCAGGGATGGTGACTCAACCACTTCCCTGGGCAGCCTGTTCCAAGGCTTGACCACTCTTTCAGTAAAGAAATTTCTCCTAATGTCCAATCTAAACCTCCCTTGGCGCAACTTGAGGCCATTTCCTCTCATCCTATCGCTAGTTACTTGGGAGAAGAGACCAACACCCACCTCGCTACAACCTCCTTTCAGGGAGTTGTAGAGCGCGATGAGGTCTCCCCTCAGCCTCCTCTTCTCCAGGTTAAACAGTCCCAGTTCCTTCATCTGCTCCTCATAAGACTTGTGCTCCAGGCCCTTCACCAGCTTCGTTGCCCTCCTCTGGACATGCTCCAGCACCTCCATGTCCTTCTTGTAGTGAGGGGCCCAAAACTGAACACAGGATTCGAGGTGCAGCCTCACCAGTGCCGAGTACAGGGGCACGATCACCTCCCTACTCCTGCTGGCCACACTATTTCTAATACAGACTAGGATGCCGTTGGCCTTCTTGGCCACCTGGGCACACTGCTGGCTCGTGTTCAGCTGGCTGTCAGCACCCTCAGGTCCTTTTCATCTGGGCAGCTTTCCAGCCACTCTTCCCCAAGCCTGTAGCATTGCATGGGGTTGTTGTGGCTGAAGTGCAGGACCCGGCACTTGGCCTTGTTGAACCTCATACAGTTGGCCTCAGCCCATTGATCCAGCCTGTCCAGGTCCCTCTGCAGAGCCTTCCTACCCTCAAGCAGATCAACACTCCCGCCCAGCTTGGTGTCGTCTGCAAACTTACTGAGGGAGCACTCGATCCCCTCATCCAGATCGTTGATAAAGATATTGAACAGGACCGGCCCCAGTACTGAGCCCTGGGGAACACCGCTCGTGACTGGCCGCCAACTGGATTTAACTCCATCAACCATAACTCTCTGGGCTCGGCCGTCCAGCCAATTTTTTACCCAGCGAAGAGTGTACCTGTCTAGGCCGTGAGCTGCCAGCTTCTCTAGGAGAATGCTGTGGGAGACAGTGTCAAAGGCTTTACTGAAGTCCAAGTAGACCACATCCACAGCCTTTCCCTCATCCACTAGGCGGGTCACCTGGTCATAGAAGGAGATCAGGTTGGTCAAGCAGGACCTGCCTTCCATGAACCCGTGCTGGCTGGGCCTGATCCCCTGGTTGTCCCGGACATGGCTCATGAGTGCCCTCAAAACGAACCGCTCCATGATCTTCCCCGGCACCGAGGTCAGGCTGACCGGCCTGTAGTTCCCAGAATCCTCCTTCTGGCCCTTCTTATAGATGGCTGTCACATTGGCAAGCCTCCAGTCATCCGGGACCTCCCCAGTTAACCAGCACTGCTGGTAAATGATGGAGAGCAGCTCGGCAAGCTCCTCCGCCAGCTCCCTCAGTACCCTCGGGTGGATCCCATCCGGCCCCAGAGACTTGTGAACGTCCAGGTGGCGTAGCAGGTCATTAACTTCTTCCTCTTGAATCATGGGGGATTTATCCTGCTCGTCGTCCTTGTCTTCCAGCTCAGGGGGCTGAGTACCCTGAGGATAACTGACTACTAAAGACTGAGGCAAAGAAGGCATTGAGTACCTCAGCCTTATCCTCTTCCTTGGTGGCAACATTCCCCCCCGCATCCAATAGAGGATGGAGATTCTCCTTGACTCTCCTTTTGTCATTAATATACTTGTAAAAACATTTTTTGTTGTCTCTCACAACAGTGGCCAGGTTGAGTTCTAGCCGCGCTTTTGCCTTTCTAATTTCTTCTCTGCACGACCTAACGAGATCCCTGTACTCTTCTTGAGTTGCCTGCCCCTTCTTTCAAAAGCAGTAAACTCTCCTTTTTTTCCTGAGTCCCAGCCAGAGCTCCCCGTTCAGCTAGGCCGGTCGTCTTCCCCGCCTGTTTTTCTTGCGGCACATGGGGACAGCCCGCTCCTGCGCCTTTAAGACTTCCTTCTTGAAGAACGTCCAGCCTTCCTGGGCCCCTTTGCCCTTCAGGACTGTCTCCCAAGGGACCCTCTCGACCAGTGTCCTGAGCAGGCCAAAGTCTGCCCTCCGGAAGTCCATGGTAGCGGTTTTGCTGGCCCCCCTCTTTACTTCACCGAGTATTGAGAATTCTACCATTTCATGGTCGCTAAGCCCAAGCCGGTCTCTGACCACCACATCTCCCACCAGTCCTTCTCTGCTTGTGAACAGCAGGTCAAGCGAGGCACCTCCCCTAGTGGGCTCGCTTACCAGCTGCATCAGGAAGTTATCCTCCACACACTCCAGGAACCTCCTCGACTGTTTCCTCTCTGCTGTGTGGTATTTCCAGCAGACGTCCGGAAAGTTGAAGTCCCCCACAAGAACAAGGGCTAGCGACTGGGAGACTTCTGCCAGCCTCTTGTAGAATATTTCGTCTTCCTCCTCATCCTGGTTAGGTGGTCTATAACAGACTCCCAGCAGGATATCTGCCTTGTTGGCCTTCCCCCTCATCCTTACCCACAAGCACTCGACCTCGTCATCACTACCATTGAGCTCTAGACAGTTGAAGCACTCCCTAACATACAGAGCTACCCCACCGCCTCTCCTTCCTCGCCTGTCCCTTCTGAAGAGCTTATAGCCATCCATTGCAGCACTCCAATCGTGAGACTCATCCCACCATGTTTCCGTGATGGCGACTAAGTCATAGCTATCCTGCTGCACAATGGCTTCCAGCTCCTCCTGTTTGCCGCCCATGCTGCGTGCATTGGTATAGAGGCACTTGAGCTGGGCTGCCGATTTCTCCCCCGACATTGGCGTGCGGTCCCCAGGCTCTTCTCTAGAGAGCCTGGTTTTATCCCCTTCCCCCTTCAAATCTAGTTTAAAGCCCTCTCGATGAGCCCCGCCAACTCATACGCGAGAATCCTTTTCCCCCTGTGAGACAGCTGAACTCTGTCCGTCGCCAGCAGGCCCGGTGCCGTGTAAACCGCCCCGTGGTCAAAGAAGCCAAAATTCTGCCGATGGCACCAGCCCCTAAGCCACGTGTTGATCCGATGAGTTTTCCTGTTCCCTTCAGTATTCCTCCCCGCCACACTACCTGTGCTCCCGATCCTCCCACCAGGTGCCCCAGCGCCCTGAAGTCCCTTTTGATCCCTTCGGGACCTCTCTCTGCAACCTCCTCACTGCCAGCCTGTATAACCAGTAGCGGGTAGTGATCGGAGGCCTGCACGAGACTAGGGAGCTTCCTAGTAATGTCCTTCACCCGGGCCCAATGCTTTCAAGTTGTTAACATCAAAGTTGGATATACACAGGAAAGAGTTTTGAGGGATGAGAGCTCCTAAGATGACGAAGTAATTTGAGATCATGGGGTGTTTTTAGATCAGCCAACTCTCATAAAAGAATTGCACAGATTCATCTTGTTAAGTTAGGGCCATAGTAGCTTAAATTGAGAATATTTGTTTCTTTTGTAGGAGGGGCAGGTAATCTTATTCTTCACCTATTACTGTCAGATATCACCTTTTCCTTCCATCTTTGCTGGAATGAGGAAGCTAAGCTCTGTTCTAGATTAATCTCAGCGTGTAAAATTACCCCCCCATAAACCACGAGGAATCTCAGTTTTCTGTTCCTTCTGGAAATACTCCTTCTGCTTTCATAGGTTTTGAAGAGTGTGGGCATTTAAAACTCTACCAAAGTGAAACACAACATAGCACAGGTAGTTCTAAGGAGAAGGTAAGATGGAAGAAGTCACCCACGACAGGTGGGTCAGTCATATTGCCTGACGCTATTTTGAAAAAGACGAGGTTGCTGTAATAAGAGTGTCAAGAACCCAGGCAGACTATAGCAGGGTTTCTAGGCCTTTGTAACTTGCTTTAACAGATATATCATTTTGATCATCTCTTTAAAATATGTCTTTTCTGTTTTATTTTTCACTGTAACCAGACCCTAAAACCCATTATCATCTTCCTGCTTTTTAAGGAGATTAAATCTGGAGGTATATGACTAAGTTTTGAAAAGTTAGAAACGTCTAAACTTTGTGTATTCTTAAATGATCAGAATGCACATATTCTTTTTTCCTCTTTAGGGAAGTATTTTTAAGCAGTTTCTCATTCAACTCTTTACTAGCTGTTTTAAAATGCTTGGGAATGAAATAGTCTGCTTGCAACTAAGTGGCAGCACTTGTCCTGGAAATGAAATTCACATTGTTAAAGTGTTTATGGAATACATGGAATGAGAGCATATAAATCATGGTCTCTCTATGTATAGTTCAAAACCAGTAATTTCATATATTGCAGGCATTACAATAAGTTGTGCCGAAAAATAATGCACCATTTCATGAGGGCAGGTGGGATGGCACTGACAAAACTTTTACCATGTGTAGCAAAAAATCTAGTTTTATGTGCACCTAAATAAAGAATACACTTGATCAAACTTCACTTGTGAGCCTCTTTTAAAAACTTCAAAAATATCACTTATAACAGCACTGAGACATTGGTGGTCTGAAGATCACACACTCACAACTAGCTCTTCTTTAAAAAAAAGGGGAAATAAAACACCATATTTACAGTAATAAAAATAACTAAATTCCCACAAAGAATGACTCAGAGTGGGACAATTTTGTTCTGTTCTTTCTTTGGCAAAACTGTCAATTAGTTCCAATCTTTTCATGAATTTGGTTTTATAGCAGAAAATGAAAGCGGTCAGATGAGATTATAATTATGTCTGTTCTACTGAGTACATAAATGAATTATACTAATTTTTACCATTTCCAGAAATGGTGTAGAAAGACTGGCTTTGTGAATGCAGTCCTTAGCAGCCATAACCAGATGGAAATAAATTACAGCTTAGACTAACCCAAAATCTAATGGGTAGAAAATGGAAATTATTTGTCATGAACTTTGTATTTAAGACACTAAAAGAATTAATTCCTTTGTAGACAAATATATCTTGCTGTGGTATTGCTTTAAATAGCATAATTAGTTTATACTTTCAAACTAGAAGGTTCTGTACTCTGGTTTTGGGATTCCCCTTATCTTCCATTGTTTTGTAAAAATGGATTGCGATTTCCAGTCAAGAATACCTGAAGTCGGCTTCCACATGCTGTTCCCAATTGCTGTTAGATAACTGTGTTCAACAGGAGAGTATTTGGCTTCTCACTGTACAGTACATAAATCTTATGCAATTGCTGTTTCAATTTTTCTCTTTCCTTTGAACTCTTGAATGGAGGGAAAGAATTTCTTAAAGAGTTCAGTAGGAATGTCCCATTACGAAACATCAATCATCAAATGCCCATTGTACATGGAAAGTGAGGTGACTGTAATAAAATTGACATAACTAAGCAAGCAGCATCTGACCTTTAGGAGCCAGAGCTTATGATCAGAAGACCCAGTCTTCCAAACCTTTAGGAGTTAAGAGTTATCATCTCCCCCAAAAAATACCTCAGTAAATGAAGTGCTACATATGAATGTATATGATAAAAGAGGTGGAATAAATTCTTCCCTGACCCTTAGTAGGGGAGTGTTGACAGAACAGAGGTAGAGAGTGATTTTTGAAAGGAAGGGAAAAAGGAATGTATCTTTGGGTCTAGATGGGAGCAGCTGCTCCCCTTATCTTGCATCAGTGTTAAAGTAGTTGCTGTTCCTGCCATGTCAGCCAAGTCACAACACAGCATGCAATGCTGCCTGCAGTTGTTGCAAAGAAAAGGCGCAACGGGTACCGTCCAAATGTTGTATCCACAATGTGAACATAAATCTTCCTTGTGCTTTGTCAACCTGTTTGCTTTTGTCTACGCTCTGTTTTCCATGTAACATGCTGTCACTACCATATTATTCTTTCCGAGCTTGCCAGTCCTTCAAGTATTTCCATGGCTGATTAGAAGAGACAGAGCTACTGTGAGTTCTGACTCAGCATCAGACTGCTGAATTAATGCCTTTTTAGTGCTCTGGTTTTTTATTTAGTTGCTTCCTCCTGCTTTTCTGCTTTATTTAAGATGAGTCAACACATACACAACTGATGTAACTGATTAGTGCAAACCAAAACATTTGGTGATTTAAATCTTAGCAGAAGGCCTCCAATCATCCCTTGAAAGGATTGCTCTTCCCATTCAGGTGCCACATACTTTTGCAGAAATGTGTGATCATAGAGCAGGAGGTAATTGACTCTCTGCACACATACTTTGCAAGAATATAAATGCTACAGGGTTATATCGGTCCCTTTCAAAAGCTTTCATGTAAATTCATAATATTGACCAAAAGAAAATTACAAGAATTTTGAATGTAATATTGCCAAAAATCCTTGAGAAAGTTCTCTCCTCTCATTATGGAGACCCTACTTAATTAATCCCTGGGTCAAATATGTAAGCTTTTAATCAGATGATAGGGCATTACAGCAATATACAATAGAGTTGAACTTCATAGGGACTGTTCACTGAAAACTAAAAATTTCAAGGAATTCTAACACAACCTTATGAAAAAAAAAAAAAAAAAAACCAAAATAAACCAAAACCCAAAACTTAGTCTGTTTTTGATGTGTGCTTGACATTTATTACTTCCTTTAGGTTTTTCTGTTAGAAATACTTTGGTGATTTAGGATGACTTGACTACTGGCTTCTGGAGGTTAACAACAGACATAGGTGGCAAGTGATATTCCCTTATTAACTCTTTGATTCATGAAAAAGTATGGAGATACCAGAATGAGAAGAAAGTAATAGTTAAATCTTTCTATTATTCTATCCTGCTGTTTGTATCTGAGACACCAGTGCCCTGAGAAATATTATAAATAAAGAAAGAAAAAGGATAGTTTGCCCTCTTTGTGTTTTTACCTCCATCCCTTTGTCTCCATGCTTACATGGCCTCCATTCTTGAGGTACTACAAGATCTGACAATTTACATAACAGACTCAGAGAGCAATTTGTGGCAGACAGTTACTATGGTCTCCGTTTTGCAAACAGGAAACTGAAGCACAGAGGAACTAAGCTGCAGAGCAGGTCATCCAAGTAAGCTGCTAACAGAGCAATGCATTAAATTCTTCCTTGGTCTGTCAGTAAAGTCCTGCTTGAGAGAGCACTTCAGGAGGTGCTTATTAGCTCTCTTTCTCCTCTTTCCCCCAACACACTTTTTTTTTCCCCTTGAGCACAATGTTATAGGAAGGATCCTTTTCTTGGCCTGGCTTGCTAGTATTTCTGTTCGGGGTAGATTTCTAGGGTTCAGAATTAAGTGTATTTATAACTCACAAACAAGTTTATAAATAAAACAAAAAGAGGAGCTAACCATATGCCATCTTCCAGTTTGTGTTTTCAGGGAATATTGTTCCAAGAACACTTTGAACTTGAGACCAAACATGCGTTTTGTACTCTGCAGATGTTACAGCAAACTATAACCCATCATTGCTTCTCTGGAGTACAGTGTACTGTGGCTTTAATTCAACAAAGTACAGCATGTCAAATGTCAGGTTGTTATGACAGCAATAAACTTGTGATTCCCTTGAAGCAGATGTTTTAATTTGTTAGGTGTTTTTTAGGCAAAAAATCTGCTTGCATTTAAATAGATGTTCAGATTGAGAAAGGAATTTTCTTGAAAACATCTTTTCCACCTGTATGAAAACTTTATTAGAGAGGCTTACGACACATGTGTGAAGCAGCGCGAGAAATCATCGCAAAGATGGCCAAATTACAGAAATCTCCTTCACACCTAAAATATGACCTTTCTGAAGTCACTTCAGTATAGGAACCAGATCTGGATCATGGAAGGACCATGTTTACCATATCTGATATTACAAAAAGGACACTGAAACCAAGAGTCTGCTGAGGGTTCTTCCTCCCGGGGTGGATTTCCAGGGTGTTGATGGTCCTTGCCGCTGTGAATTAACATCATACTCTTCAGATCCTTCACTCCTTAGTGTGCTGTTGCTTTTATCCTTGTTTGTAGTGATCAATGAGGACTATGGTTTTAAAGCAAGTGCTAAAAGTGAAAACCTTTGATGGTTTTCAAAGGCAGGGAAGAATTATGTACCTATCTGAGCTGCAGGTAAAGAATGTTACAGCTGTGGGAGCACTAATTCAAATAATTAATTGATCTCACTTCACACTGAAATACTTGTTGGACCTTACTCTATCCTCAAAAGATGGCAGGGTTGTCACCAGGCATAAGTCTGATTTTAAAGTTCATAACTTGCTGGATCCATGTGGAAGGCAAAAGCTTAGGGAACAGCCTGCCCCAATAAACAGAGTACGCAGACAGATGCACTCTAAAGATCAGTCTAGGATTCCTCTTGTGCTGGGATTACACACGTCAAATTTGGTCATTATTGTGTCATATATGTTGGCAGTTAAAGTTTTTTTTCTCTAGTTCTTTATACGAGCTGGTGTAGCCCTGGTTGCTGAGGAACACATGCTGTTTAAATTTCAGACTTCTCACCTTTCTAAAGTCTGGTAACCCCAAAACAAGTAAGAAAATGTAAACCTAAAACCAGGCAAGGACATTTCTAGAGTTTCCTTGAAAGAAAAAGAAAAAAAAACGAAACCAAACCCTGCTTTGTTTAATGAGTCTTCTGTCTCTGATAATGTTTTTAGGAGTTAACTGCAGTTCACCTAGGATTAAAACGATTCAGCAGAAGCGGCTGTGCAGAGTTAAAACCCCACAAACTAACCTGATTCAGCCCAGTGTAGACTGATCCCAGCCACAACCAGCCACTCAGCAGTATTGTAGGGACAATGTGGATCCATCAGCAGTGGGAGTATGAGCATTTTTCCACATTATTTTGAATGGCTTATGTGTTGGTATGTCTGCCTACTAGATACCCCTAATAACTAAATAAGGGGTCAGGTTAGATGGTTGTACAGCAACTTTTTTTTTTTTTTTTTCTTTTATGGTTAATATTGCAGCCTATGAAAAATTTTTGCATGTTTCTTTCATCTCAAAACTTATGACCACTCGTATCTGAAAGCAATGGATATATCTTGCAGCAGCAGGCAAGGAGCCCGAATGGCAGAAGCCTTTGAAAAGAAATCTACCTGTTTCTGATTTTGAAATATGTTTGAAATAAGAATTTGGGTCATCTGTAGCACTAACATTAACTTAATGGGAATTTACTTTGGAAACTTCATTTTCATCACACAATACGGCTAGTAATATGTTTCCAAGCACAGCAAACTTGACGAAACATGGACTGTAAGTAGAGTGGACCCTCTCATTCCTGCTCTCTCCTCCCTACCACACACATACATCTGTGGTCAGTTTGAGGATTTTAAAACTTTACTAAATGGATGGCCTCCCAGATCCGTACATCATTGCTGTTTTGCTGGTAGTGTGTTTATAATTAAAAATCATGACATTTGACCTTTAGTCCATGGCCACAGCATAATTGCATTCACCCTACCTCATTTATGAATGCAAATCAGGTCAATTTAACTCAGCATTGTGTTTACTCTGCATATTTTTAAAAGACTCCTCTTGCCACGGCATGTCTTTCTCCTAGACTCCTGCACTTTGTGGTAATTGCAGAGCACGCTGTCACGCTGGAATTGCAGGTATGGATGGTTTGAGTGGTGATAGAGTTTGAGTGGTCTGGAGATGCCTTGGATCTGTCAGCAGCCAAAAGTGATGAGATAATTTGAATGGGACAACTTTGTCTTTGAACGGCTAACAGTACCCCAGAACAAGCTTTAATAAAACTAATATACCTTAGCAATAAAACTAATACATCTTCACTGAAGTTATTTATGCTAGCTGAGGATCTTACCCCCAGCTTGTTATACAAGCGAGGAGACTGCAGGTTTCAGAAGGCTTTGCCCTCAAAACTTGTCTACAGAAAGCCATTCTTCACTGTGCCTTTGAACCCTCACCATGCCTTGAGGTAAACTCCTCCCAAGTGCCAGTGGATTAAATCACCCTTGTATGGAGGTACACAGGGAGATGCGAGGGGAATTTCAACTGGTCATTATCAATCACACAGCACAAACAGTTTGGAGGAGTAATCAGTCTCTCTGTCCTTCACACAAAGAGGTTTACAACACCAGAGGAGTTTATTATTATTGCTGGTCTAAGATCATCAAAGTCATTTTGTTTCGTCCTGAACAGTAGTCAGAGGGGTTAAAGTGAGGTTAAACTGCCTAAACAAAATGGAAGCAATTACACAGTGGGATCGTGGAGGACTGTTTGCTTTAACCCTCACTGACAAAAAAGGTACTATGAGGAAAAAGTTCCCTAAGTCTTTACAATCATTAAATGCATCTGTCTGTTTAAGTTCATGCCAAACTTCTTCACCTAAATCTTTTTGGGAGTCACCGTTTTAAACACTATCAGTTTCTTCACAGTTCCCAACACAGCCCCCCTTCAGTGTCTGATCCTTGCGGCGTTGTCATCACTTTGCAAGCCGCTTTGCAGGACAGGACTTACACTGTGCTGGAGATGTGCCTGTAAAAGTTATGCCTTAGCTTTTTCTACTTGGTGACTTGGCAGGAAAACACAAGGCGATGTGGAAGAGCAGTATGATGGGGAATGCAGATTTAGCCCATTCCAAGCTTTAAATTGCAAGATGGGGAATTGACTCTTCTACTCCATTCAAGGTTATATCACAGCTGAATTGTCAAACTTGGCCTTCCAGTGACCTACATCATGTGATGGGATGAGATCTGCCCTTTGCTAGTTTTGTTTTTTTCTGTTCCTTGAAAATGGAAGGTAGTAGCATAAACAGCTTTCACTTACAGTGTAGCACTGCTGTATTACAGGTCTAAATGGAGTCTTTATTGAATTCCCTGCAGGTTCATTGCTGTTAAGCAGAAAAACACATCAAAGAGTCCTAGAAAGGTGGTGTGTTTAAAGAAAGAATAGGAAATAAGTTCTTCTAATTCTATAAGCAAGCATTGACACAGTGTTTATTGAACCTTGTCTGTCTGAAAGGAGACTAGGGCTTCTATAGATAACCCAAATGAAGAATTGCATACCTAATTTTATCATTATGTAAGATGCTTGCAAAATGGTTCCTCTGTACCCTGAAGGAATGTTACTGAAATAGCTCCTGTATAGATGTGAATCTTTGCAAAGTTAATGGTGAAATATTTCTGTGATCCTGTGTCACACCTCCAAACAAGGGGTGACTCTTTCAAAGAGTTCTCTGTATCCTGTGAAGTGTTTATCTTGTTCAAGCTTGTTGCGAGGCTTAAGGACAAAACCAGCAGGGAATAGGAGAACACTGCGTTTACAATTTGTAAAAGAGCTTGCAATTATGTGGCATATCTTCTGCTGGCAAAAAAAAATATTTTTTTTTATGCAGAGAAAGCAATAAAAACAGCTTGTCAACGGAGCCAAAATGCTCAAATACAAAAAAGATTTAATGGAGTCCCAGTAATAGAAGTGGGTTTGCACAGGGATGAATCAGGCTCTTACTTCTCAAAACATTACTGTAAATGGTAAAGACTAAATAATATTCTTACACAAATATCTGTGCATCTCTGATAATTAACCACAGCCAGTCCGTGAAGGATCATATTTCGATCTGTCTTGCTCCAGATTTAAAGCAATGGAAATCTGTCAGATTCTTTATTTAAAACTCTAAAGTTTCAGTGTGCTATTAGAACAGAGCATATAATTTATGAGGAGCTGCTTTGAAAATGTTGAAGCTATAGATGAAAATACGGGTAAAGCCATGCAAAGAGGCACTGATTTGACTGAGGTTCTGAATGGGAGGAGGGCAAGATTGGCATCTGTTATGGCTTATATGTTAAAAGAAAAAAAAGTCTAATTTTTTCTGACTTGCCTGAGAGAAGATAGCATGAAGGCTTAGTAGAAATGTGTTTTCTCTTACAATTCAGGGGCATTTGAATCTGAATAGTTAATAACAGAATGCCAGCCGACCATGTAACAGCAGTGTAGTATGCCACTTGCTTAATTAAATAAATTTCCTTTCCTTCCCCCAAATGAATGGACTACTGAACCACGGCATGATTTATGTATCCTCTAATACTGGCTCCTTAGACACAAGAAGGACATAAATGTGATAGTGCAGACACTATTTTATCAGCAAGCAGACAACTAGATATGAGAACAGAAATAGGCAATACTTCCATCATCTCATGATCACGATGGCAAGATTCTTGTTCTTGTGTCATGTCAGTGTAGTATAGAGGGCAGTCTTATTCCTTTGGCCTCTAAAAGCAGGATATCCAACGTATGTGTGAAGCTGCACCTGCGTTAGGAAACCTGCACAAGCTCAGATTCAGCAGCTTGTTTAATCACATCTGGCACGGAATCTTTATATCAAATTTCTATCAATGATTTTTCCTTGTACAGTCCTAAAATATAAATTATATTAGCCTGAATGTAACTGAAGGTTATCCTGGAAGGTAATTTAGCTTGGCAGGGGTCAATGGTGTTTAGTGACGTTCAGACTGTAACTTACTGTCACTGTCTCACTGCTGGCAGCAGAGAAAAGAACTACTGAACTGCCCTGCAAGCTTCCAGTCACCCATGCACCTCCTCCTGCTGAACCCATCTTCCAGCAGCTGCCTCGTCCAGGTAAAAGGGCACCGTGAATTGCTACACTATACCAATGAACTTAGTTCAGAGTAGGACGCACCAGGAAATATTGCACAGGATAAAGTTACCAGCAGGATTCATTTCTTCGGGCAAAGAACACCTCTGAGAACAGCACATGGGTTTCGTACTCAGGTCTCCCAAAGAAGAAATTTCCCAAACTTTCACTGAGGATGTCTGTTGGATGGCTGATGTGTGAGCTGATAAACCAGGTTACTCTCAGTAAACCCTGAGACTGGGTGTCACTGATTTTCCTGCTCTGTACGAGCTGGATATCCATCTCCTGTAAGAACGAGATCAGAGAGGGATGCTGCACTCAGGATAAGGACAGTATTTTTGTCCTTGATTCTAGCACCAAGAAGGAGGACTTATTTAGCAAAGAAAAAGAAGAAAGAGTCATTTTGTCATTTGAGGTCTTTAATCCTGATACATACTAGCTTGTGCAGAGAAGAGAGAGGAGACTTTTGGACTGCTCCCCAATAATTCGTTGGGATTTCATTCTTTCCCCTTAAATGGGCAAGGAGGATAAGACTGATAGATATTTTCAGGGCACTGCTTTGAATTAACAGTTTCAGTAGCGGGCACTATAAACAGCCAGTCTGGGTTGCGCCTTCTGATCTCACCCTCTGTTTAGATGCTCTGAAGCCAGCCGGTGCTTTTCTTTTTCTTCTTTTTTTTTTTATTTCCTTTCACAGACCAATTCCAAAGGATTCTTAAACTATAAAAATGAAATTGCTCCCTATAAAATATAATTGGAGCTGCATTGTAGTTCAAGTGACGACCAGATGCTGGAAAAAAACCCTCAAACTGTTGGTCCAATTATATACGTTTCTTAGTACTCTCACTGCACGCAGTCTTGTCCAAAGGAGATTTGCTTCTGCTAAGATCTTGCTGGTAATTTTTATTCACTCTTAATGGTCTTTTTGGTAACTTTCCTCCTTCTGTATCTACATGTTTTCTCAATAGACTGACACTAAACATGTGTGTGTTCTGTAGGCAGGGAAGCAAATTCGTAAGTGTTCTAGGTATTAGAGCAGGCTATATAAAACGCATAGCGGCAATTACAGTGGCTGTATTCCCACCACCCCTTTAAAAGCACAAGTCACCTCACCAAGCCAATGGATTACCATCAGTGTCTAATAAAGACAAATTAAAGAAAATCAAGCCACTTAAGTTTGCAAATCTGGATCTTTTTATTGACTAAAAAAGTATGTGTTTTGTGCTAATTAAATACTCTGGGGTTTTTTTTTTTTTTTTGTGGAGAATTCCAGTCCCTGGCTTTGAGTGGCTGCCCGACCCACCCAAACTCTGTTACAAACAGTGATACTGTTCCGTCTAGTCTAGTTATCTAAGCTGAAAACAGTCTTAGCAAATTTGTTTACTTCCAGGTGATTGCAATAAGCTGAGTAAAATGGTTGCCCTGTCGTTGTTAACATCACTGAGCTGGTGGCACAATTTTTTTCACAAATTTGGAGTTTGTGTGTTCAACTCCGGCATTGGGTACAGGTATCACAGGGTGCACTGAAAGGGGGATTTTTGGACTTCCCAGTGTCTCACTTTACAGGGATTTCCAAGTTCTTTCCATTGGATTGTTGTGTGAATTAGTACCTTGAGCAAGGTTAGTGAAAGGGGCTGTAAAAACAAGACTCAGCTGAAGTGCTGGGGAACGCTGTGCTGAGAGGAAACATTGGATAGACATGGGATTAGGCTCTTGCTGCCCAAGTCCGATGACGGTCCAAGTGAAATTAAAAGTCCTTTCTTCAAGTGATAACTTCAAAGTCATATTCTTCGAAAGCTCAATGGACAATATCTCTGTTTTCAAATGTCAGAACCATACAATAGTTACTCTATTTATTTATATAAAATCTTGATTTTCAGAGTTCTTGTTTAATCAGTGAAACCTGTTAATGACAGCACTTGTGAATTATGGCTTTTTGAGCCAATAACAGGACTATTGACACACATTACATAAGAAAGTATGTTTATTTTTTTTTGAACCTGAGTATCTCCTTCTGTTTCTCACAGGAGAGCACTGCACAAATGACCAGGTTTCTCCAACAATTTGCATTACCTGAGGTGAAAAATATCATATAAAAATTTAGCCTGGAATGCACCAGTTTGTACTTAGTGAATATCAACAACAAAACTGTTTCTGTATTAAATATTTCTTGTAAAGCTGCACTAGCAGCAGTTTCAAAGTGGTTTATAGGCACAGTCAGAGATGGAGGGCTGAGCAATAATTCAGCTTCAAGGTGATAAGGACATGAATAACCGTTGGATGGTTGGAGTCCAACAGCAAGTGTCATAGCCTGTGCAATAGGGTTCATGTGCCTTTTGCAACCGTTACTTCTTAAATACAGCAATGTAGTTTGCTGTGATCAATGGGCAAGTTCATAGTCCTTTGGAGGGCTGAGAGTGCCCTCCATCTCATTAACTGATAGTTCACATCTCTCTCTTGTGTCTCTTGAAGCACTCAGAGATGATCACAATGTGTTTTCAGTCCCTGCAGGCGTGGAATAAAAATTTTTACTGAAAGAGGAGAAAATGTTAAGAGTGGGGGAATGTAAAAGGAGCCTTTGGATTTTTACCTTGGGCTGCTTTTGAATGAACTTTAACCACCAGGGCTGGAAAACCACAAACATCTAGCTAACAATGAAGAAAAATCAGAACCACTTGTTTTCTGGTGACTGAGGTGCCTTGGTATCAGCTGTCAGATGTAGCATTACAACAGGAAGAATAGTTATTTTAAAAAAAAGGGAAAAAACAAACAAACAAAGGAAATTGCTTTGAATGGGCAACAGTGTATGTGACATTCCTTTGCAAGTTGTTACCATCTACATGATACACATCATCTGCAGCATGAATTATAAACAACCAAAAGCAAAATCAGGAAAACATTTGCAATGTTTTTAACAGGACTTCTTGAGTATTTTTTGATTTCATAGTTCTTAATCTTTTGAACAGAGCAACTTGTAACTAGCAGTGCAGACCAGCCTAACTTTATCAGATACTGGCACTGGAAATACATTGCGTCTCCATACATACATACCCTTTGATGCCTGGTCTGTCTTTCCATGTATCCATCCAGAACTGTATGGATATTGGATCTATAACACAGTAAGCAATATGACATACTGTTCATGTCCCTGTATAATTGTCCTGTGTCTCCCTGGGGCTATATCCTCATTAAAACTCTGTCTTTTGGGTGCTGGACTAGACGATCTTTAAAGGTCCCTTCCAACCCAAGTCATTCTATGATTCTATGAAAACAAAATCAGAAAACTCACAGTATTCAAAGCAGTTTTTTTTCTTTTTTTTTTTTTTTACAGTGACAGCATCAGCATAGACATCCAAGCTGGGCTGGAAAGGTGAAATTTAGATGTGAAAAAGGATTTTGCATGACCAGATTTAATGATCATTTTGTTTACATACTTAAAATCTGTGAATGGTGGTTATTCTTTTGTTTGTCTTTTCTGGTTCCAAAGCTGCTAATATCTTCAGCTTTCAGGCACAAGTAACCATTTGCATTGATATCTGTAGGCCTAAAAAAAGTATGAGTTATGCTCTAATGGTCCAGAGGTTTATACTGCAAACTTTTTGGGACAGGCATTGTATTTTACTTAGTGTGTGTAACATCCGAGTCTCTGAGGACTCTGGATCCCAGTGTTCAGTGAAAGCAATTGGAATATAATATTTTGCTTAACTGGGCTTTGGATGAGGCTGTCTTACTCCCTGAAATGCAAAATACAAATAGAATTAATAATCTTTTTTTTTTTCACCCTCCCCAAGAAATGCCTATAATCCGACTGTTCTTTGTCTTAAAGTCAGGCTATAAATTTTATGATAGCGTACATGCCAGAGAGCTTTGCACATAGACAGGTTTCTCTGTTGTCAATAACGGTTTGCATCACAATGGGAATGCTGTCTTCAACACTCAAACGTAAGTGGTAGAATCACAGTTCACAGTCATAATTTTATGAATAAATTTACTTTTTCTTCAGATCTGAGGGGAGTTGTTTTGTTTGGATTGAGCTTTGAGCACCAGCTCTTCTGGGTGGTTCATATTTAAATTCAAGTCAGTTCATTCATTTGCAAATATTGTGCCAGGGGCAAGTGGAGCAGAGTAGCTGGCCTCATACGTTGTTACCCAAAGACGGGTCCATGAAGGGCAGTTACAGTGCTCCGCAGAGGCACCATGTTTCCATTCATAATTAACGAAAGTGTTCCTGTAGCACCTGTCTCGGCCGCGAGCATGCCACTCTCCCACTTATAAAGTAGCTGAATCCTTCACTGCCTTCTTCTGATACACACCATGTACCATGAACTGCTTGGCAACCCTCCACACAGGTCATCTTGAAGGAAAGAGTTTCTGAAAGCCACATCCTTGTCTTGTCCATCCCATAGACTCATAGTGTAGCTCAAGCACAGAACAACAGAAACATAGTATGTCATCAAGATGGTTGTGATTGCCATGAATTATAACAATATCTCAGTACGAATCTATCCGGGATCCATTTTTTCCCCCCAGACATTCATGAACGGATCAGATAGAAACTCTTTCAAGTGTTTGCCAAGTGAATATAAATATGAACAGCTGGGGCCAGGGAGGGAATCTTTCCATTTTTTTTCTGTTATGCATCCACATTTAATTGGTTTGTTTAGTTGGTTTGGGCTTTTTATTTTGCTTGTTTATAGATGTATGAATTTTAATGAACAGAGCTCTCTAGTATGAATAAAATATCAGGTGAGAACACAGACTAGTATTAAAAGACAGTGTTGGTGTTCAGGTTATTTAGATCCCATTTCAAGTTCTCTCACCCTGGAAAATCTCTTCATTCAGTTCTAAGCATATGTCCATCACCAGTCATTCTCTCATCTTTGCTTTTTTTTATAGTGTTTTTGACAATTCTCTTTTTCCTTATTTTTGTTCCATCTTGTTTCATTGTTTGACCTTCTCTCCATGCTCAGTTCAAGTCTTTAAAAACAAAAGGATATAGGAAAAATCAAAAGCTATTCATCATTTCCCATAACCTAGGGTTTAAGAGACAACAACAAAATTACCAGGTAATATAGCTTTTTTTAAGGAAGTGTCTTTTTGCATAGCAAAAAATATAATCTGAAGTCTGTTGCTACTGGATTTTGAGAAAGCCAAATTAGTTAAGTGAAAACGGGTTCAGAAAAAACCCATGGAGGAGAGCCTCACCAGCTGCCCACTCAGAAGATCTGACTACACGATGCTGGGAGGATGGCTCCCTTAATTCTTTCCATTTTTCTTATATTATTTCCATAAATATCTACTGACGTCTTCCACAGATAGGAACTGGGCTCTTGATCTGAACAACTACGGCAGTTTTAAAGGTTTTAAGTGCAGAAAGATTAGAGTAAAAAATGCAAAGATCAAGGTGAGGAAGACATTCCATCTTCATTAAATACCTATGTTAAGAATAGGAAGAAAACTTGCAAGAAATGCAAAACAAAGGGAACAAAAATTACAAAGCTCCACCAAAAATATTCCAGTTGTCTTGTCACATAGAAGGAGTAATACCCAGACAAGGCTTTAGACTTATTCCTGCCAATAAATTTATTGTAAAGAGACCAAACTGAAACACAGATGTCCCATCTCATCACATGTATGTCATGACTGGCCTTAAGCCATGCTGGAGTCTTGCTCATAAGTGATTGGGCGTTTCAGAAATCCCTGTCTCTCAATTGGAAGAAGCAGCTTTAGGAACAAGAATGTGCATGACCGGGAGCTGCCCTTCAAATACTACTGTTTTTTTTTTTTTCTTACAAAGTACACATGCAGGGCCAACCACAGCGTGAACCTAATGGCAAAGTGCAGTTAAAACCTGAAGTTAAAACCTGCACAGCCCTGATGAAGTTGTGCCCGGACTGCGGAGTTTGATTTCACAGCACTTTTTTCAATGTTAGCAGGAAAACATATTGTTTGGCTTTCCCTGTCTGTGCTGAAGAGTCTTTGAGGGAGCTTGCTCTCACTCCCACTCTTTGGATAGGCTGAGCCTGCATCACACAGCTGACTCAGTGGCACCTATGACTTCAAATGTCTTACAAGAGGTTGTACAGGAGCAGAAAATCTTTTTTTCCCCCCTTTTTTCTGTAGTAACATGATTATCGGGGTGAACTTCTGTAGCACAAATAGTGCTTTTGTGGGGATAGAAAATGCCCCAGTAGGTTTCTCTAATCCTTCTTGAGAGAGACATCCTGGGGCAATCAACTCATTTATACATTCTCCACATTTTTTTTCCCCCTTTTTGTTGAAGAAAAGGGCTGGTTTGCTGCCAAGACCTGTTTAAGTGGTAACCTATGCAATTCATTCTAAAAACACTCATTTATCATTCCCAAATTAATC
Organism: Calonectris borealis; assembly: GCF_964195595.1. Taxonomy (NCBI): domain Eukaryota; kingdom Metazoa; phylum Chordata; class Aves; order Procellariiformes; family Procellariidae; genus Calonectris; species Calonectris borealis. The sequence goes on from NC_134312.1 coordinate 9,967,232, forward strand.
TTGTAACAGGATAGCTGCTCTTATTTTCATTGTCATTTTGCCCTTTGGATAAGAGATCACAAACACATAGATATCCAACCCAAAGATTCTAGAAAGCATATAAAAAAAAGGGAAAATAGGAATGGCATTTCTATAATTATAAGCAGAAACAAGTAGCCATACATCTTCATTTCTCACATATCACATCTATTAATAATAGAATGAAATGTAATTTGTGCTGAATATTGTTCAGAGTCTTGTGCCAGAAGCATAATTGTTTTTAATCAGATTGCTAGTTGGGAGGAAAAGGCTTTTTTAAAACCTGCAGTAAACACTCACAATTTATGCAAAATGATTAAAATATGATATATTCCATTTTTTCTGGCACACAGAATGCATTTTGACATGAAAAATTATATAAACAATGAACAGTTTGGTATGAAACTACTGTGCAGAATTTTAAAACCATACATACACTCTGTTGTGAGTGTAGAAAATAATATCTTGGCACTGGCAAGAACAGCTTGCTACAATGAAAAAGTTATAGATGTAACTTTTTTACTGCAAGCATGCAGCCTTTTTCAAGCTATGTCTTGTAAAAGCATTGCAGACAAATTTAAACGAAGGGTCGAGGTTTCTGTGGCAGGTTTGGACTCTCGATTCTTCCTTTTTTGGGGGGGTGGGTGTAAAATTTTATGGGTTCTGCTCACACACTTAGAGGCTTTTCTCTCAAAGGACTTTCTTGTAGAGGAACGCACTGCAAAATGTGTGATTTCTGACACCTCTCCTGTTCCCAGCAGCACAGGCCTAAATTTATGTTCTCTGTCCTGCATCCCACTCTGCAGGGACACGAAGAAAATAATGTCTTATTTTTCCTTCATTTCCCCACACACCCCCTTTCCCTTCATGCACTGACATACCTCTTCAAACTGACTTTCCTTGTCTTTGGATCTTGCATATCTCTCAGCGTTTTGGAAAAACGGTCCATCTCCTTGTATAGCAGGAAGGGCTAGAAATTACGGTTTTTCAAACGCACTTGAAAGTAGGAAACATTCCCAAAACCCACTAACACTGAGTCTTTCCATTGACTGCAATGAGCTTCAGACCAAGACCTTGATCTTCACTTTTCACTGTTAATTTTTTAAAAAATGGGTTTCTTCACTAAGCTGCGAGTTGTTATTCTTTGAATAGTTTATGTAAACAAATTTAAGCTCATGGATTTTTTATTATTTTTTTCTTAAATGAGAATTTGCTTTCTTTAGCCATCACTGACTGCTCACTGGTTTGTCTGCGATGGGTCGCTGAGGTCAGTGGTACTCTTTCTGCTCCATGAATGGAATGAATCAAGTGTTTGAAAGAGACTAATGACTCTAATAGCCGACAAAGGATGAATTTGCTTATGTATAAACATCCTTGTTTGTATGCCAGTTAGGACATTTATGCACAGTACATCTATTCTTCAAGCATAGGTGTATGCAAATTGAAATAAAGCTGGGGGGGAAATTGCAAACGGAGCTTACATCTCAGACGCAGAGACTTGGGAGCAGCCCAACTCCCTGGCGAGAGAGACAGCGTGGTACAGCAGGCGCCTCCGGTCCCCCTGTCTATGCCCTGGGTTTCCCACAAAAGAAAATTGCTGCAGGTCCCATCCAGCCTGCATGTCCCAACAAGTCCCTAGTTAGGATATTCGGAGGGGTAGGACTCCAGGACACAGCACCGCACAGGCCTACAGGTCACATTATAATGAGCTGGAGATGATCAGAGAGACGTAATGGACAACTCCAGTTCCTGAAAACAGCTTGAGAGTGGTTTTGGTGTGCACTAGAAAGAGAAAAAATAAACATAAAAGCAAAAACCTTTCAGAACTATCCCCCATGCCCCCGGAGTTGGAAATGTTGTAAAACATGTTTTCCTATCATAAGGATCTGCTTTTTGGTATTTTTTCTTCTTCCTTTTTTCTTCTCTCATCAGAAAGTGACCTCAGAAATCGTCTAATTTAAAAATATCATCAATATTGAGATGTTTCTGTGGAACATTTTAGCTGAAATAGGCTAGAATATATTGACTAAATTCTCTTTGGGTGAAAGCATTCAAATTATCTGTAAAAGCAACATTCTTCCAAAATTATTTTTCAACTGAAAAGATTAAATGATCATTTTTCAATTTTTTGTGGTCTTTTTTCTTCTGTCTTTGCATAGTTTGAAGTATTTTTTTTGATTTGTTTGTTTTCTCAAGCATCTGATTTCTTTTAATAAGTGTATCCATGAAAATGTTACATAAAAAAGAAAAAAAAGAGGAAATATCTTACATTAGACCAGTGACTATATTTGCGGGGGCAAAGTTAAACTTCCGTAATTGCTGCAGCAAATCACAAATTGAATATTTTCCATTGAAAAAATATTTACATTCATTCTGTCTTTTCTCTTCTGTCTTCGCTCTTCAATGCATTCTTCCACGTCTTCATCTTCAGTCTTGACTACAGCATATTATTTTATCCTAACTCATTTCCTTGGTAAACCACAAAACAGAAGCTGGAGCTCCATAGCTCACATCTTAAAACCTTCCAGGGCTCTGAGGGCCAGACAAAGATTTTAAGAACCAGAAGTAGAAGCAGCAGTGCAGGACCCACTCAGGTGAGAACATCACAGACCCCAGACCCACCTCATGCCTTCAGCTAAGGGCAACGCTGCTGAGTGCCGCTTTCTCGCAGAAACAAACTGATGCCCGTTACTGCTTAAAGTCAAACCTGCCAGATCGTAAGATCTGTCGGAAATCAAACGTCTCTTTGGAGTGGAGCGGGAGCATTTTCAGAGGTAGGCAAGAGTGTCAGCAGCTGGGACCGTCATCTCCCACAGCCCACCAGCATGACGTCTGCCTAACCTCATAATACATCCAAACTAGTGAGCTCAACACACCCGAGCCCAGAGCTCCAGTCCAGGGCAAATGTTTAATGCAGATATTGCCATAGAGCGTCTTTTCTCTCTGCAGTAGTGGTGATTCCAAGCTTCCACCCACAGCCTGCTTTAACGACAGTATTGTGGAGGACAGTGACGCCCACAGTTTGGTACGAAGTCTGTTGTCAGCTCTCAAAATTTCTCACAGAGTTTAGCTCAGTTATTTAGGGCTGATGAGATCATGCTGTTTAATAGACCAGAGACCACATACGGATGATTTACCGGCACTTTGGGGAACCACAGTTTTAAAATCGTTGAGCAAAGCTAATCCTGGGACTTGATTCTGGCAGGTAAGATCGGTCACCAGAATTGCTCCTATCTAAGAGGTGCAAAAAGCCTTGACTAAAGCAGTATTTTCCAGATTTTCTTCTGAAACACTGGTATGACTTCACTGATGCCTGCAGTAACGTATGGGAATGGGAGAACAAACACAGCCGTGATTACTACAGATCTCAGCTTTGGCATCAGCCCTTTCAGGAACCTACACTTTCTTCTTGTTGGGTACCTGCTTTCAGTTTATCTAAAACCGCCTCTTTCCTCCCAGTCTATGCTGTGTTTTGCCTGTGAATAGAGCTGTGAATTCCCCCACAAGAAGACATCTGTCCCTTCTGAGTGAATGGGTATTGGTGGCATTGTATAAATAAAAAGCTATAGGAACCATTGCGGTATAGGTGATTTCTCACAGCTCACAGAGGGTGGTCGGTCATGTTGGATATTGAGAGGAGGGGATCTGGCCTAATTCTGGTTTGTCAGTGAGCCCCATGCATGTTCCTGCAGGAACCAGGGCAGGTATCTGTGCTCCGGCGGGTTTCCTCGCAGAGGCGTCAGGGCTGGGTGCGTATAAAGCTGCACAGCCGCTGTATTTGCCTAACGCTGTGCGGTGCAGACCCCAGCCAAGGCTTGGATTTGTGGCTAGGCTTGGAGCCTGCAAAGCGAAAGATTCAGGATTTGGCCTGGATCTGTCTGTGTATTTATATAATGACAGAAAAAGCAAATTCCTTACAAGCAAATATGAGTCAAAACAAAAACACTGTGAAGGTCAGCTGAGCACAGCAGTGAGATGATGTTATCCCAGCCACACGTTCAACTCTTGAGTTGCCAGACCAGCCAGAAGGACTCTCGGCCAAAAGTCATGAGAAGATGCCAGCTGGGAAACCACCCACCGACACCCCAGCTGGCTTCTCAAAACAACTGGAACCTCAGTGTTTGACACTCCGCTCCAGGCACAGCTGCAGGGCATAGCCCAGCCACAGAGCAATACCAAAGGTTTCTCATCGAGTTTTCCAACAGAAATACTGTGTATGGGCAATACTGTCATAAATCCTAATTTGTAAGGATTTCCTTTTTTCATGAGAGGAACAGCAATGTATTTAAAGCTAAACTTTTTTTTTTTTTTCCTGCAACCTAGCTGGCATAGCATTAATCCAGCAAGTCAAACTCTGTTTTAGAGAATTTTTTTTCCTAAATATATTGTCAGCCAAGATACTATAAACAATTCACAGACACAGATCCAATCCAGAGTTAATTAAGGTTGATCAAAGCTTATGTTCAGTCCTCAACTCCTAGTGTTGAGGATAAAAGCACTGAGGTCTTTGTTAAGGATGTACTGTCCTTGGAACTATATATCCCCCCTTATTGGTTTGAATTTAATTTAATTTCATTATAACCTCATGTCTGTAAATGCCCTTCCATTAAGTAATAACAATTTCTATGTAACTCTTGCTTGGAAAAGTTTCGAAACTATCTGGAGGCATTCACCATAAATGTGTAATTCATTTTTAGAGATGTAGTAATGTGTTTGGTATAGTCATTTTGAGAAGTTACATTGCATTGTGATCACTTTTCTTATAGGAAGGCTCCGGCTTTGACCAGTCCTGTTGAGTTAGGCACCGTACTTAGGGGGATACAGTCGATAACTGGGAAAGTTTCCAGGCTACATGAACAAGACAGGCAGGAAATCCTGTCCACGTTCTACAGACAGATTGCAGAGACATCAGGGCTAAATCTAGAATTAAAATCGAAAATCCTGGCACTAGGGCTGCCTGTCTGAGCTCCCCGTCCACCCCTTCCTCACCCATTCTGGGGCAAATCCTGCATGAGCACCAGCCACCTACGCTTGCGTTTCCAGGTGAAAGAGAACTGAACCCACCCGGTGGAGGACAATTTAGCAAAAAGCAGCTAGATCCATTGCAAATAATTTACAATTTGCATGCTACATATTTGCTATTCAGTTTAGAGAAAGTCGAAGAAATTCAAATCCAGACTTCTAATAATAGCTTTGTTTGTTCGATGTCATACAGAATAAGTAAGGTGGCCAGTGCCTCCAGTGTGCACCAGCTTTGTCTCTAAACTAGGTTGCCTTTAGTAGACATAGCCTGTTATTGCAGAAACTGATATGGCACTTCACAGTCCTGGTAACAATTTCAAGTTGCTTTACTTCCTCGCACTTGCAGGAAGATTACCCAGAGGCATTACCCTCTGCATTACTGCCTAACAGGTCCTAAACCATGCTGGTCTTTATGATCTTCAAACTGTTCTGGGGCTAGAACATGCTTGTTCCTGAAGGACTATACACAGAGTCTGTGTATCCTCTACTCAGGGGAGTAGTTTTGTCTGTGAGGGCAGAATCTGGCATGGAAAGGCCCTGTACCCCACCCGCTGACAGGACAAGCTCTCATGTGCAGTGCCCCACAAAAAAGCTCTTTCATGTTACGTACAACTATGGACCAAGTGCTTTACCCTGATCGTAGCCATCTCCCAGTTGTGTTTATGAGCCTACTCACTTCAGGACAACTACTCATTAAATTGCTGTAATACAAAATTAATAATGTTGGCTGAATATGGCCATGGGAAATGGAAAATCCTAGATCCAGCCTGCCTCACTCCTCATGAATGTAGCCGAAAGCCTCTCAGAGGTTTTATGCCAATATGCTAAATTATGCAGCCAGATATTTTGCTTTTCTTTTTCTTCACATTTTTTTGTGTGTGAATTTTGCCAATTTGGTAGTCTTCAGGACAAAACTTTCTCCTTATACTATAGCATTGATAGCTCCTCACAGAACCTTCATTACACGTAAAGGTAATTACCTACTCTTTTCCTACTATTAAGATTTTGCAATATACCCCTGAGGCCATGATAAACGTCACCAGACTTATTCCAGTGGGCCACTGAAAGCCATTTCTAGGCCAAAGCAGAGTCTCCATTTGGAAATGGAATATGATTTTGAACTGGAAACCCAGAAGCAGAAGGATTTTCATTTCTATTCTTCTGAGCCATTCATCGGTCTTCAATTAGTTTTACTGTCAAGAGGAAAAAAGATTATAGTAAAGTATAAAGCAAAATGTCAACATTTATTGCCTGCCTGGTTTTGTTGTTGTAATGGGAGTTGATCAAACTGGTAATGGGTAGAAGCTTTGTGCTCACAGCTATTAGAGGGCCAAACTTCTTGTTGAACTTTGTGTTCTGCCTAGAAAAGCACTCTGGGCTACATGGCTACTATTTCATGCTCCTCTGTAGAAGTGAAACTTTTTTTTCCTTAACTGTTGAAGCAACAGAAGTATTCTCTTCCATGGGGGAAAAAAAAAAAAAAGAAATTTAAAAAAAAGGATGCCATCACTTTGTTGACAATATTTCTTTAGTTAAGAAATTGTAAACATTTCCTTTAGGCTATATTTAAGGAAATAAAGCAACTCCTTGGGCTTGGATGAGTTTGGAGTTAGAAAGAGGGATTCTGTTATTATCTACTGTAGATAAATGAAAAATCTCTAGTGGAAACATGACACAATGAAATGTCATGTCATGTCTCAAATTTGAAATAGGAGAAAATGGCATTTTTTTCATTAGATTTTTTTCCATCTAGGTTTTTCAAGGAAGATGGTGTCTGATGCCTTTAAACTGAATTTCTCGTTCCATGTTTCCTTCTAAATAGCTTTCTATCTATTAGTCCTCTCTTCAACATAATCTGTGAGGACAGCTCTATATACATTTAAATTCTTCAGGTGTTTTAATTGGAAGTGTCTCCAGTGTGGTACTGTAAGTATCTCATTTAACATCAGTGGTTTAACATCCTCTGGAGCAAAGTGAACCAATGACTTAATTAACTTCCACTTGGGCAGTTATCTGCTCTGGGAACCTGCAGGAAGTATTATTCTATTTGAGGGTGACAAATGAACGTACATGAGGTACCACACGCCACCCAGTGGGAGATCTGACAAGAAACATAATTTATTTCATTAGTGGTGCCAAAATGGTCTTTCAAGCTGAAAACCTAAATACGTAGCAGTGTCTTAGGAGAAGAGGAAACAGCATGGGCTTTGTCTGAAATAATTGATTGTGTACAGTTCATAACATATATTTCCATGGGAAAGTTTAAGTTTAGTGTCACTCTTCATCCATCATATTGTAGTTTGTAAGGTGTTAACCTAAGTGGTGTATAAAATAAACAGTCATAAATACTTTTGGATTTGGTAATATTTATCAATTACAGTATGAAAAATAGATTTAGAAGAAAATAACTAGTCTTGAGTCAGAATTAACTTTGGCATTTTAGAACATATTTATAATTGCTCTAAGTGTTGTAGATATCAAAACATGGCTACAGTCTCAAAGATCCTTGGCTTTCTTCAGATTTATTGTAATTTATAGAGTAAAAGTTAGTGGCAGCCTCTAATTACCCACAGAACCAAAGTTTCCTGAGTGAAAACTTGAGATCAAAGGGCATGAATAATAGCCTTAAAGGCATGTCCCCTTACACAGGCTACTCTTAGCCCCTCTGCTGTCCTTTGGTATAAATTAAGTACCTTAGGATGAATAAAACATGAAGCACAGAAGGTTTAGATTTCACAGAAGATGAATGGTTGGATTATTGATGGGAAAAGGAGCATGGGAAAGTATAAACCACGTAGACCTAAAAATTTTAAACTGTGTAAGCAATCACCTTTGCTTTAATAATTTTTTTTAAATTTCTTTTTTGTTGTTTTGTCCAAATCCTTTCTGTTGATAAGGCAGCTGGGTTATTCTGTGTCACTGAGCTGCACTTTTAAGCAAGCTCAGAAGCCTTTCACAGTTCATTCTGTTGATTTCAGTGGGCATACGACCAGGCCATAAAACCACAAGAGCAATCACTGGTTGTTAAAAACCATACAAGCACTTACATTCAATTATAATGAAAAAGGTGCATACCTCTTGTGTCTCATGAAACTCAGACTTGAAGGCTGTTTGCTTCCTCATATATATAGCATGAATCCAGTTCCTTCCTGATGTAAAGTTCATTGCCTTTCACTAGTGTTACACATGCTGAATTTAATTCATTTCATATCCCGTCACGGTATAGATGTACGCAACTGTAGGAATTTGGAAAGTAGGATCAAAACCCTTTCTACTGTAGATATTTGTTCATAGAAAAATGTTTTGAAGGGTGAATGGGTGCATGAGGCAAAAGCTGTGTATTTGTTTTGAACAAATTTCTGTATTTGCTTTCTATGAAAAATGTTTTCTTTGAAGGAGAAAAAACAAAAGAACAAAAAGGCAAATTAGTTACTGTTCTGGGAAACGGTAAAATGAAATGTTTCTCCATGAGCTGTAAAAACGTCTGACTCTTCATCTTGGCCATATTTTGTTAAGAATCAAAACCTTAACTTTTTGAAATTTGGACATTTGAAAAATTATTGTTTTCATGTTTACCTGTATTAAAAGCAATCACAGCAGTCTCTTTCTACTGGCAGTCAAACTCCCAAATCAGCTTCCCTTGCAAACCAGAGAGATGTACTATTATAATCATATCTCATTAAATCCTATGGCCCAGCTATCAGGTCAGTCATACAAACATAGGAAAGGGGCTTACGTACTCCTTCTGCTTGATTAACATTAAGGCTTTGAACGAAGGTCATCTGCTTTCCGGGAAGTTCAGTCAGGCTTTGTCTCTCCTCTTAAAGCTGTTCCACTTTTTAGAATACAATTAAAAATTCATTGGACTGGGAACAGGAACCCAGGTGTCTCACATCCCTTGGGACTGGTCTGACCACTGTCTTATAGAGTCATTTTCATGCTCTCTCGCTGGCTCAATAAATATTAAAGTATTTTATGCAAAGTGAAAGACCTTCTGTATGAGAAATGGAGAAAAAATGCATTCAAAGAATACTGTAGATTTTTATGATTACAGCAGCCTCAGGGGAGGTGGGACTCCTGCCTTTAATCCTTGCTCTGAATCAGGAAAAAAGAGTTTTGAATCTCTCCCGCCTCATGTGGGATTGCGCTTATTTTTGGAAACCAGATAAAAATTAAAAATTTAAATAAAAGGGTGCACTGAAAAGCCCTCATGCTATCTCTCTGAATGGGTTTTCTGATTCTAAGTGCAGAAAGAAAATAATTTAGAAAATTGTAATGGCAAGGTTGGAAGGGTGGTTTTTTTGTTGTGGGCGTGCTGGAATTTGACATAAAATTTTTGTTCAGCTCAGTTTATTTATGCCAAAAGTCTTAGAGTGACCTAAACAGCATTTTTTCATATTTATCTTTTTTTTTTTTAAGGAAATAGATAAATAAAAACTCAACTAAAGAAATAAAGCAAAAACATTTCCATGCCTTTCTAAGCTTTTGTTAATTTTTTTCTCAGTCCCGTTTATTTGAAGGAGGAGCTGTGAGTCAGAGTTTTTTTGACTGGATTGTAGCCAAAAAATTGAAAATTGATTTTTTTTTTCCCCTGTGAAGCACGACAGGAAAAAGTACCATTTTTCAAGTAGTTTTAATCTTATCTCTGAATAGGTGTAGTTATGCTTAAATTGTCAGGTTTCAGGAAAACTTTGAGCTCCCAAAGCTGATCCAAAGCCCTCTGAGTAGGTGACAGTCTTTCTGTTGACTTAAGCTGTCTATAGAGGGGACGATATCAGAGTTAAAACTTACTGACTGAGAATCTGTGTCTGTGTAATCTAGTATATTAAGACAGAGGTTCACAGGAAGGAGAGATACCTCAAAGTTATCTCAATATTACAGAAATTTAATTAATTGTGCTTTTGAAGTAAGGATATTTTTATTTATTGTGTGGGTGGGTTTTTTTTTCCTGCTACGTTACAGACATAACATATTGACGTTGAGGACACTGTAGAGGCTAATGAATTCCAATCAATACAGGCACAATGAGCCAGGCAATATGCACACTCAGAAACCCTCGGCGGTCAAAGAGTTCTAGCAAACAAAGCCATTTTATAATATATCAGCACACTCTTTGCGTTACACTGTGGAGTAAAAGGAGTAGTTAGTTTAGGCAATCATGAAAAAATAAATCTCGAGGAGCAAATATTCTCACTTACAACAGTTTTCTGACAATAAGACCATTTCAAAAGGAAAGGGAGTTCACAGGTTATTCTTATTAAGTGCTTGACTGATTTATTTTAACACAACTCTCCCTTCTGCTGGAGCTGGGAGAACTGAGGTGTATTTTTCCTCCAGAAAGGCCTGCTAATGCTGTGCTGGGCTGCTGGATGGAGAGGGTGAGCACTGCTATCCCATCACATTAGTTGCAGTATGCTTCCATCAACGTGGCCAAACTGCTCTAGGAGGGAGAATTCTCTGACTTGAATCCACTCCCTTTCTGCCTCTCCCTGACCTCTAGAGTCTGCCAAATGCCCCTTTAGGAACAGTTAGGTGGTTGCTGTGCTTGTCCTTGCAAGCTGGATAAACTGTTCTCTCTATCCACTGCCCTTTCCTACAATATTTATTTAAGGAACAGCCCAATTCTGCCTCTGGAAGCTGGCATTTTTTTATGTCTACCTTAAAGCATTTGTGATCTCTTGCAAAGCCAGACTGTATTGAATATCAAAAACATAATAGGGGATAAAATTCCTCACCCATATCATAAACTATATCTTTTGGGACTCCAGCTTCGCTTTTAATTACATCATTACCCTAATTATCTTATTAACATCTTCTGGTGTAAGCAGCCCATTATGGAAGAATAAAATAAAGGTTTTTTTCTTTGCCCCTGTGGCAGGCTCCTGATCCAATGTTCGGAAACTATTACACTAACCATAACCATTTCACTGTGATCTTCCGCTCTCCCCATCTGTTTGCCCATATCCACTTCTCTCCTGCCATATCTTCAGACTATAAGCTCTCTGAGGCAGGGTGTCTTACAGAGCTTTGCACAGTATTTGTTCCTAATTGGGATGTGTGGGTGGTGGGACAGTTACAATGATAGATTTGTTTTCCAGATTATCAATAACATAATTACATCATATTAAGTTGTAACATTTTTGTCAATGCACTTTCTTACCTTATAATCTTGGGGTACTGTAGCATTTCCAAGACAATTGGGACCAGCAATATATTTATTAATTAAACAGATTGATAAATAGCAACTGAAGCAGTTTGGGTACAATAAAGGCAAATGTTTCTTCCTTTAGTGATAGACATTCATGAGCTCAACATACTTTGCACAAGTGAGATATGAAACACTGAAAAGAGAATTTGATTATGTGTTGTCACCCCAATTCATACTTCTCATTTCTCTCAATTAGTTCAGGCCCTTCATCTGTTCATGTCATCCACGCAGCATTTCTACAGTCATTGTTTATCGCCTTCTTCATTTATTCCTGCTTTGCAAACGTAATATTTTTTCAATATTGCTTAGAAGGAAATTATAGATCAGACTAGCAAGTCACACTTTTTTTTTTTCTTCTTTCCTTTTATTTAAAGCAAGAAGAAATATGAATTGAAACCCATGTTCATCAAAGAGAGCATTGGTTTGAGAACACTGGATGTTCGTTTCAGTAGTAAAGGAGAACAAGCTGAAAATATGATACAGCTGTGCTGATCTCTTTGCGATTATTTTGAAAAGCTGGCTATCTGCCCCATCTGACAGTCTGTGAACATGGCAAATAATTTAACATTCATGCCGCTCCTGTTTTGGCATAATGTATATGAATCATGTGGTCACCATTTTCCAAATTGGTAGTAGATCAGAAAAGAGTTAATGACTAAAGTTTTGGTCATGACTTGTTCCATTGTTCCATAATAAAAACCATTGTAAAATGAAATATCAAGGCATAAAGGACATTTTGTGTTGTGATTCATAAGTTATGGAGGACCTCTTTTTTAGTACATCTTAAGAAGTTGATTTTTAACTTTGGAAGTTTCCTGGAGAATTCAGGAACTCAGTATCCCTGAATGCCAGACATGGTCCAAGTATTCACGGATTCTTCTTTGACTCCATAGGCTTCTACACCACTGAATAATCAGCCATTTACTACCGCTTCTAGCGAGTCGCAAGAGAATATGCTAAGTCATATTTCATTTATGCTTCAAAAGTCTATGGAAGGTTTGTAATCAGATTTTCTAGTCACAAAATACCCACTTATTATTTGCCTGGTTTTTTTTTAGTGTAGCTGAAATATGTGAGAAGGGCAGCCCTCATTAACTTACGTGGTGAAAGGATGATTTTTATCCTGAACACTGCTCCAGCAAAGATTGTACGGCCTGGGATCATTTCTAGGTGTGGGCCTTCATTATACTTACACCATTTGTGTTAAGCAAGTTTGAGTGTGCAAATCCCCCTGGGGAGTAGCACTCTTGATCCTAAGTCCACCTGGGCACTGTGCTTATCTGCATGTCATTTCGGAGCAAAGCTGATAACCTAATTAGATGACATGCTGGGCGATTCTCAACACAGCAGTGAGCCATATTACTTCACCAATTCTTCCTCCGTGATTCATCATTAGCTCTGAGCACGTGTGTGACCCCAATAGCTGACTTGAGAGGAGCTTCTGTGTATCAGCATCACAAATTGGCCCTGTTAGAGAATCATGAGTTTCTGCTTATCTGAATTTTAGCTTTTGTCCTTTTTTATGGCTGAGCCAGCACAAGTTAAAAGCAGGAGTTTGTGTGGAGACAGAGCTAAAGTTAGACTTAATGTCAAGTAAACTGGGAGTTTTCAGGTCAGGAAAAGCACAAAAGGGCAGCGAATACTGATCCAGCTATGGCAGACATGGCCTGTACATCTGTGCTTTGCAAGCAGATAGCCCATATGCAGCATGAGTCACATGGTCCTTTTGCTTGTGTTTGAGAATCCCTTTAAGCTGTATATATGATCACATTTACAAAGAGGGGCAGAAGGAGGTTGCCTCTATACACATTAGCATAACATCCAATTTCTTTCCTTTCTGTCCTAGTAAGCAGCATCCACAGTCTTGGTTCATGACTGCATGGAGAACAAGGAGGGAGGAAATAGTGTCACCAGCCTTCCTAGACCCCATGGAAGAGCCACCTTACATTTCACACTAAAGCCAACAAGCTCGTGAGGCAACGTGCACCAGCCTTCTCAAGGACATTGTGGGAATTCAAACATTGTCTCATTGCTACCCAAATAATAGCCTGCTTATTTCATCAAAGGTCTCTAGTTTGCTCGCTGTCAGTGCAGAACATATGTGTACACCTGCCATACATTTGGCATCAAAGGCATTGTAGAGCTTATGTTCCAAAGCAAACATGCAACTGATAGCAAAACACAGCAATCAAAAGCAGACAGTGCTTCAACTTGATGTAATGTAAGAAACATGAATTTGTAACAAATACACGGATTTTATTTTTGTCTTCTAGTGCTATACAAGAACATTCTTTTGATGATATTTTGAGCAAAAAAGAAGTCTGTCGAAACTTCTGTAGTCAGAACAACAGGAGCTGGATAACATTTTTGGCTTGTGGGGTTGTTTGTTTGTTTTTTTTGTGTTACTGGTGGCAACTGGAAATGCTCACATTACCCAAAGTGATGGGAAAAATTGTCAGCATCGCAGCAGCATCCACTGCCCCCCTCCCCCCAAAAAACCACTCTCCTTATGCATCTGTGAAAATTCATATACCTACAGCCTTGATTTCAGATTTGCAAAGTCAGTTCCTTAGGATTAATAGTGTTGCTAAGGATTGCATGAAAGGCTTAGAATCCTTGACTCAGACTTTATCCACCTAATACCCAATCTGTTTTACCCACCCAATCTACCTCTCTCTAAATAGATATGTACCTGTCATAACTAGGATAAAACAAGCTCCTAGGTAGAAGCACAGTCATACAGTAAACGTTAGAAAGATTTGAGCATAAATGGGAGCAGCCTAAAATTTAAGAGGTCATCTTAGCTTCCTAGTCCAGCAAAAGCTATGACGGACTGGAGGTTAATAAAAGGAGGTAATGATTTACAGCTTAGTCATTGAACAATTCTTTGAAGTTATCTTTACATGGAGATTTTTTTAATTCATTAGTTAGCTCTGTTAACATGTCCCTTCCAAAATATCATATTAGTGTGAAAATAACAAAGAAAGAATCACAATGAAGCAAAGTTTTTATGACTGTAAAATTAATCTCCATGAAAAAATAGAATTCCCAGATGAAATAGGTAAGAAATCAATAAAAGTACTGAAATGATAAAACACCATTGTCAGGGCAGGGGGTCTTGGAGTACGTACTCTACACAAATGTCATTCAACGACTGTAGTGGGATTTTTTGTCTCGGGATAGTAATCAGATGACTAATGTGCTATCCTATAGATTAAATACAATTGGTTTCATCTTCAATATACTACTTGGTAAATTATTATCATGTATGGATACACATGCATCATGTATCAGGTATGATACACATACACACACACATTAAACTGTAACCAGATCAACTGCAAAAACATTTTTGAAACCCTGGCTATACAATAGAAGAATGAGGAGAAGTTGTTATTAATGATCTAAAGAAACAAAGATAAGAGATCGTCAGCGATTTTTCACAGCAGGATAAAAGCTCCAGCTATGTGAACTGCAGAAACTAAGACCTGAATAATTGCTTTTGCTGTGTTTATAACACAGCTGATCTTCTGATGATGGTGGAAGTAGAATACTAGCATATTTTAGACTTTTGGATTAGAGTAGCATTTTTCAAAGCAGCAGCACTAAATATTTCTACTGTTAACAAAGGTGTCGGAAAATTATTTAGATAAATCTTTTTAAAAAAAGATTAAACGTCTGGGTGGCACACTTTTATTTTCCTGTTGCTCTGGCTCCTCTACTGCTGATGTTTTAACCATGAAATTGAGTCTGTTCATCTGCTTTTTTGGGCTTTTCTTAAAATTCACTCTCAGATGGGCAAGAGATGAGAAATAAGGATATTGCCCCTGCTATTTTATAACTTTGTTACCGCTGTATTCATTCAAAATTGCCCAGAGTCCAGATATTTGAGTAAACTGTGCACCATTTAGCTCCTGGGTTTTCTAATTGAGCAGTACTATTTATATGAGGCACCATGTAAGTTTAGCACTAGTTCAACAGACGTGAAAAGGCTTATTAGAAATATAGAATCCCATGTCTTCTTTTCACAGCCAAGCATCAAAAAAAATTAAGGATCATCATTAGCATAATACAGAATTTCAAATATTTATAACCTCTTTTTTACTTATATTTTATTCATTAGTTGTAAATGCTCTAAAGTGACCAGCAGCCTCTGACATGCTGTCCCAGGAATCTTCATGCCTTCCCGCTGGGACCATCAGTCCCATTTATTTTTGGTTATGCCGTGGTCACAGGTTTCACTGTGTCAATTTACTGCAACTCTTACCCAAGTGACACTTCCTTAGGGGAAATGACCTTTTCAAATATCTCTCCAAGATTTATAAAGTTATTACCCTTTCTTTAAAGTATGTGTCAGTTTGGAGTGACAGTTTCATCCAAAGTACGCCACTGGTGACCATCTATTCTTACAACATATTCTCACTTCATTTTCATAAAATGGTGACTTCTCTTGGTGGCACCAGGTCAAATTAAGTTTTTTTTTTCCCCTGTCTCTTTACTTTTAGTGTTGGGTCTGACATCTTATTAATGTTTTCTATTCTCTGTGGAACAAATAGCACCCCATGTCAAATTCATTGGTAGCACTCCACAAGACAGTCATCTTAGCATCATCAAGAGTATGACTCCACAGGTTTTTTATTAGGTTGGTTTTGTTTTTTTTTTTTTTTTCATTTTGGCACCATTGTCTTGCTTACTTATAACAGTAGAGATAGTATCAATTAATGGTTGAATTCTAAACCTGTACTAAAACTGCTTACAATAATACTAGCTAATCTGTGGCAGAATTTACTATGTAATAGGTTTCCATTAGACATAGAGCTGGTTTAGCAAAAAAAGATTTAGTACATATGGCTACATGTTTAGTTGCAGTATTTTATGCTAAAGTAATCTCTGGTGAATCAGCATTATATTTAACACGAGTGTATTTGTCCTTGCCAATTTAAACAATATCATCTATGTCTGCTTTCTTTCAAGGTGATGATTTTCCTTTATCATTAGCATGACTTTATCACTCTTTCACTTAGTTTTGGCTCATGTGGTAATCCCTGCCGATGTTCTTTATTTCACTGTTCGCTTTGGGTTGTTATAAAATATTTTTGCCCTTCCTCTATGGTGTTTTTGGACCATAAAATGACTTTTACATATCCTTTTGAATATATATTCCTGTAACACCTTAGAAATTGCCAGGTTGTTTCCTTTAAATAAAACCCCAGCTAGGACTGAATAGTCTCCCTTGAAAAGCTCTTGGAAAATTCTGATCCTACCATCCCATGCGGTAACTTTGATGATTTTCCACAGTGTTATCTCAGATGTAACTCTGGCAATCTCACTCCACATCTAACCCGAGACCTGATGAGTTTGGTCATGTGTTGACAACTCCATAATCTAGTAATAGGCATTGTTTCATTGCACGTTTGCCCAGACAGTGTTACTGTAGTTATTAAATCTTTCCCACTTTTTAATCAGTTTGAAAGTGTAGTTTTGTATCTGAAAAAATAATCATTTCCAGTTTCTCAAACACTGGAACGGTTTGCCAGATCCCCTTCTGATAGCAGTAAATAATGTCTGACCAATTTCATTTTAAAAGGGCATAAAAAGAGTTAGAAAGAAGGACGTGAAGCTTCTTATTTCGATTGGTTAAGGTCAATGCCTTCTTTTGAGCAGACTGAAACTCATTTTTGGTTAGTGGTTAGTGTGGTTAGTGTGATACATGAACCAGTGCCGATCACGTTCAATCACGCTCCTGTAAGTAGACTCTGCCAGAGCCTTTCTTAGAACTTTCATAGAAAAAATTAGATTTCTGCTTTCTGGCATAGTAGCTAGCATTACTGGGCTTTTTAATAAATCCATCAGTTTCAGAAACTCTTTAATCTTTTCTATGATAACCATTAGATTTTTTTGCACAGTTTAACTTAGGCAGCAAGATTTATCACAAATGTCCCTGTATGATTTAGCATTGAGAGGAACTTGGGAAACTTTTTGTTGCATCAGGCATTTTAGTGATGACTTCAGCTTTATTATAATCTGCACATATACCTAGTCGTGTTAAGGTCTCCACCGGATATGTTATGTCTATTATACAGAACCTGCATTATGGTTATTCAGATTTGGGCCACAATCTCTGTTTCTTTTCAAAATTCCAACAGCTCAGAGCTGTTGGTCATGGCTGTCTAATGTTTTATTTTGTTTTTCTAAAGCAAAATATTACTCGGGCATGTCTTGCTATTGTCTGTAGCGTAGATGTACAACTTGTGTTATATAAACCAGCTACATACAGCCTAAAGAAATATATCATTTAGTCCCTGGCCCCTTTGTATGTTTTCTCTTTTCCTGGTTAAGCTGGAAAAAGTCTGTGAGCCAGAAGGATTTCCCAGGTGATGCACTGGTCCAGGTCTCTACTTTCCTCAAGAGTCACTTAGGTCATTCTCTCTGTCATGTCATTTAATATGTGTATAATTAATGTAATTATTATTTTAGAAGTGTTCTGTGAATCCATTTTTCTCAGGAAGGCCAGTTTTAATGAGGGTGCACTGTGCTTTGGTTCTGCACTTGCATAATAAATCTGATATTCCTGGGACAAGTGTACAGTATATCTGGACAATGAGTGTAGCGCACTGAGACCTCTCATTGCCCATCTTTTAGCTGCTGGCACTACATCAGCTCAGTGGTGGCAGGGACAAATATTCAGATGTACCCAAAAAGACAGCAGGGGAAGCAGGCAGAGAGCGCCATGAATGGCATCCTGAAAAATGTACTTTGCTTGGCGTTATTCTTACAAGGGTGCTAGGGGAGTCACTCTCTTTTCACTGCAAACTTGATTTTTGCTACCCCAAGACAATGTTGGGAGGAAAAACTTAGACAAGACTTAGGCAATCAAAATATATGAACTCGGATATCACCAATGATTATTCTGCCAAAGTTAAAAACATTGGTTTTCTTCTATGTTTATATTGAAAAATCCTCCCTCACGTTTAAAAGTTTTCTGCTTTTGCTCAGATATATATGTTCAAATGACTTGTGAGTCTCACTGTGTAGGGTGGGAACATTTTATGTGAAGCCAAGTCAAGAACTCCTTCCTCCTAAGTTTACCTACTTATTCAGCTACTTTCTTCAACTGTAACTGTACTGGCTCATAGTTATTCCAGATTTCTTTGGCTCCAGTACTGCATGTGGTTCCTTTATGCTCACAGGATTTTGGGTATACATAAATGTAATACACAGATTATTCATGACAGCCTCAGAAGCTCCATGGTGGCTGGGAGGAGGCCTCTACCTCTACCCTCAAAAATTAGAAATGATTGGATGGGGTCTTTTCATGGATAGATGGCACTATTTATCACCACTTCAATAATTTTTCTGATGTTTTCAGTCTTCTTTTCAGTTCCTTATTAAGGCTACTGCTTTTGCATACGGCAGGTGTATTATTTCTCGTGAGCATAAATAGGATCAACCTTCTAATCCTGCTATTTTTTATGTCCATATCTCAGAGCCATCTCCACAAGCAAATGGACAGAGTATCCATTTGTTTTTCAAAATAAAACTGTAAGACAGCTTTTACTCAAGCAATCAGATTTCCATGATATAGATTATTAATGACAATTATGCATTGCATTAAGGTGATGCATAGAAATGTCACCTGACAGTAGTATTCCATCTTGCCACATCCCCATAGAATCACTAACGGTTCACACAGCTTTTGGTCTGCATCTAAAAAAATGTCACAGAGAGAATATATCAAAATATATTTTAAACACAGATAACTAAAGCCTGAAATTCATCCAAAACTCTGTAACACTTCTCTAACAAAAATAGTGATTAAATTTCTATCATTACTGAAAGAACTTTCTTTGTTGTGAAACTCAGTTCAGGTTCCAAAGGATGTAGGTAGAAGACAAAGATATTTCTTCAGTGTTGATTTTTTTCACCATCTGCCTCCTCAGCCCTGGAGGCTGTTCACCTGTGGTCAGTAGAAACACAGAGCAGAAATGCAGAACTGTAGAAGCATAGTAGAAACAGAGAATCTAGATATTATTTTCTTTTCTCCTGAAGTAACTCTTCATGTTCCAGAGACACTGGAGAAATTACATTTGAAAATTAGGTGAAATGGTGTGTTTGAAATGTTCTTCATAAAAACAAATTCAGTGAAGCTAAGCTAGTTTTTGAAAGGGAATTTATTACTCCCTGAAGAATGACATTCTTTTAAATACATAGAAAGAAACAGCATGGACATAGCAGTGTATACAGCAAATCTTGTCCCATTCACTAAGCTGTGTTGTGGATGCAGCTCCTTCTGGTAATACAGCATAAGACAGCCTCTGTGCTTGTACAGTTTTTGTTTCTCCTTTGACAATCAATGTTATGACAGAATTTTTTGTAGTGTGAACTGTTGCCCCAGAAAAAGTACTAGAAAATCCTTTAAATGGTAAATGCCATCTGCCTTGGCCAGATTCCTTAGCTGACCGACAGATCTGTGACTCATATTATTGGCTGTTCTGAGTTGAAGTTTGTGTTACTTATTTATCAGTATTATAACATTAACCTGTCCTGTTCCAGACACTGCTGATATTGTGGTTTACATGTGCATATCAAAGACTTTCTTCTGACTGAGAGGTGTCTTAACATAAATTGCTGAAATGAAATTACAGCATTTCCACTAACTCCCAACTGCTGTGAAGGAGGCAAAACCCTGCTTTCTCTCCAACACAATTTTCTTGGTTCCTGAAAACAGCTTTTATCTGATACTAACTATGGTAGTAAAAATTCAAAGTCGGAAGTGGATCACAGCCAACTCTTCCACTTGTGCACAAGATAAGTATGCCATTAACTATGTCTCTTAAAGTTATTTATCTCATGCAAGCAAATGAGTTCAAAGCCCTCCATTTACTGTTATATGATTGTAGATATCTGTTATCAGGTCTTTGCTGGCTGAAGCTGGGCACTTGACAGGGACAGAAGTGAAGTTTGCAGTCCAATATGGCCCATGAACATAGCTTGTTTGTAAAGTAATATATGGCAGCTAATAAAAACATATGCCCTCTTTCTCTTTTTTCTCTCACTCTCTCTAAGTGTATAAGAAGCACAATATTATCAGCAGCTCTCTCCTTTACAGGTATGTATCCTGACATTGTGCTTTCCTCCGTTAACTTGAGACCTCTCAGAGACACAAGAGGGTCTAATATACGTAATACTCGCATTGGATTGAATTTATAGCATTTCATGGGAAAGTTTCTTCACCTCTGTATCTCTATTTCTCTCATCATTTGACTCTTTCAGACTTTTTTCTCTTAGAGAATGTACAAGATATAGTACAAGTATCAGCTCGAACATTAATGGCGTTACTAATCATAACATTCTCCAGGAAGAGTTTCAATTTCTTTCCCCGCCACATAAACAGCCTCTGAACTTAGAGAACTTCCCTAGGTTTTGGGGATTTTTACCAATTCCTTTCTCTATTCTTTTCCGTCTCTGCTGAGATTTCCAACTAGGATCTTCGTGCTAGGCAAACTGCTTCTGCGGTGTGCTGCACTGAGAAGAGTAAGGCTTCAGCAGTGAATGGAGTTACTGTGCAGTGGAGGGACAAGAAGTGTAACCCATAGGTGCTTTTTGCATTGGTGACAGAGGTATGAGCTCACACATTTTCACCATGCACTAACAATAGGCTGAGTGTTCACACAGGCGGTTGATGCATAGCAACTCACAGTTACACAGTCCTACACCTCAGCCCTACGTCCTGAGCCTCAAAACACACGGCCTGCTGAGTAGTCTTAAGATGTTTCATATTTCAGAAAAAAAATGTATCTAACTATCCAAGTGCTAAGCTACCTGTTCTGCTCCCCAGACTGTTTCCATACATCCAGAGCTGTTTCTAGGCAAATAATATTAGTGCCATTAAAGCCTGATGCTCAAAGGAGCTTGCTACACCCCACTTAGCGTGAACAAATACTGCTGATGGCCTTGCAGGTAACTCCATGCCTTAATCCTTCCAAGTCTTGCTTCCACCTCAAACCAGTTTTGAAAGGCCTTTGGAGCTTTAGCTTACATGAATGGAAAGGAAAATGCTCCATGAAAGGTACCAAAAGTCCATAGAGAAAAATGTTCCCTGTAATTCCAGGTATTGAAAAGAAAATCCTTCCTTATTTGTCTACTTGCATACAGAGACCCAATAGCACAGAATTATAAATAGTTTAATCCCCAACTTTAAACCCACAAATAATGCTTTCCAAGAGGTTTTCAGAAGTGGTAGCTAATTTTACTTGCCTCCAAATATAACATTCTATGAAAGACATTTTTCAGGACACCCATTATTTGAAATTGAGGCTCTTTTAATTTGATTCAGACGGAGGCACTCAGAATTAATACACGCTTATGAAGATGATGGTACATATTGCACAAGAGCAGATGTGTCAAAGGGAGCTATGTAATACATTTTTCAACTGCCAGCAAGAGTATGTTCATGACGTGACTGTGTGCAACTACAGTGTTTCAACTTAGCTGCTCAGTGATTTTGCCTGTAACGTGCTAGGTACAACCATGATAATATGTAAGCAAGAAAAATTCTTGAAATAACAATAATAACAGCAACAGCAACAATAATAATATCACTTTAGGTATCTTTATTCTAAATGTTAGAAAAAGATAAGGAAGAACTACAATCACACACACACACAAAAGATCTAGAATGTTTTATCATACAAATCAACGCAAGATAAAATTAAAAGGTCAAATGTGTGAGGATGAAATAGCGTGCACAGAAAGCTTGCAAACTATTTCCTAGTCTCCAGACTTGAAAATGGCAGAGAAGAACATGTGGCAATTAGAGAACCATTTTTATTGCTTTAAAACAACACAGTTTAATTGGTTTGATATAAACATTGAAGCATATCTCAACTATGAGCAAAGCAGTGTACTCAATCATGTTACTTTTAATGGAAATAGTCTTGAAAATAGGTTGCGCAAAGAACGTTTGTCATAACTGCTGGCCTAGCAAGTCATGCGAGCACAACTAGATAAATAAGGTAACGTGTCCTGCCACTTGTAACTTAATCCTCCAGTATATTTCATTAGAAGGGTCTTAATTCTCATCTGAATGTCTCCGTCTTAATGAGACTTGCATTTGGCTGGAACCCAGATCAATTTCATGCAATAACAACACTAACCATCTCAAACTTATCCTTTCCAGTAATTGAGCTATATAATACGTTAAAAAAAGAAACATATAAGCAAGCAAACAAGTTAACAGTCTCTATCAAACTGTAGTTTGAAAGTTTTGTTTCAGGAGTCTTGAAAACGTGATCAGTGAAGAAATACAGCTTTTGAGGCAGTGGCTGTTGCATATACAAAATGTTGGAAGAGATTAGTGAAATAGGTTTTGCATTTTTCATGCTGTTTCCACAGGAGATGTGTTGAAAGCCATAAAGATATGCTTCTTTCTCCAACTAATTTATTTCACATATACAATAATTTGCGGTCAATAAATCTAGGATAGATTTCCATGGTGAGGCATTGGTGTGGCAAGCAGAATGGATAACTTTATCCATAATGTGGTTGTTGTATTTTTATAATCAGTTTTGTAATGTGATATCACTGGAGAGTATCATCAACCAGTGTTCAATATTAAACAAAGTTTTCCAAAGCAACACATGCTATATACTAATTCATGTCATCAGAGATCCATCTTATGGTGTAAAAGACTCATCTTGTGTGCACATGGCTTTCAAGGAGATGATAGCACAGAGAAATTTACTTTTACAGTTCTGTAGCTGGGTACTCCAGATGGAACATTTTACCATAACAGGACATTTTAACAAGAGGAAAATAATTCCTTCACCAGCCAGAGTTCTCTTGACTTAGGAAAACAAAACTTGTGGAAGGGTGGCAACTTCTGAGCTCTTTAATGAGAAATAACAACTTTAAAATAACAATTGTAGACAATATTCACAAAATACTAGTTTATTTCTGCCACCTGATGGTTTGTATGTTTAGCATCTTACAAAAAGGAAAAGATTTAATTTGAGGCAGCAATTTCCTTAGAAATATGTATTTAAGAAGGAAATCTGTTGAAATCCAGTCATTTAAACATTCCAGAGTTTAATATTTTTTAAAAATAATTTGCAGCTCAAATCTCTATACAATAGTCTACTTATACATGAAACTTTGAGATACTAGCAATCTTGTTCCTGCATCTGGCTGAGTTAGTCATCAGACTTAAGTTTAGGCATAGTCTGCCATTTTTCGAGTGTTTCAGCTGTCAGGAAGAGAAGGTTCCAGCTACACAGCATCTGATAACCTGTTCCCCTAGATTTCTATTTTTCCCGGAGCTCCTTCCTTAAAGTCCAAAGTGCGCTAAGGAACAAAAATTGGCTCTCCATGATTCTGGATTGTGCTGGCTGTCCTACTCATAACAAAATTTCAACACACATGGGCGCAGATCCAGCAAAGCATGTGCATAATTTGAAACCTATGAATAACTCCAGTTAAAGCTGCCAAAGATGGTAGGATGAACAGAGAAACCACTGAATTTCAGAACAAAAATACAGGATGAAACTGTATCCTCAAACATAAGACTGCAAGCTTTGGAAGGGTACTCACTCAGCACTTGTCAAGAAGGATGTTGCTTTTCAGGTTATTCTCATAAATCATTATGGTATCTGAAATTCATTGAACAATTCATGAGAAATATATTTGCATTTGATTTTCCTTTTCTTAAGCTTCTGCTTGTTGCGGCTTTTAACTCCTGTGGGAGACTGGACTGAATTGTATACGTAATGGTTTTCTACTTCAGCAAAATCATTAGACTTGCATAACCAAGCATTGGATACAGAGTGGAAATATTTTTAAAGGTCAAATCATAAAACCGTAAACTCCGGAGGGAATTATCTCTAGGGAGTTATATCAAGTGTACCACTCCCTTGTATGAAAACTTAATTGATGTCACTTGGTTGAAATTATTATCTTTTGAGCTGAAAGTTGATATGATGTTATGTAAGATATCAGAGTAAAATGCATTTTTCGGATCAGATTTTAAGCCCAGCTTGTAGTATCACAATTGGTCATTGTAAAAATGATTATTATGTCACAAACAGAGGATTATGATGTCAGGTGGGGAATAAGTGCAGAAGCAGATAAATTCTTCAGAAACAACAGTGATTCTGTTTTAAAGCACTGTCTTCAGAAAGAAAGAATGAGAGAAAAGAAGTACAGGGAAATACACTACACAGAAGAACGCTTGTTTCCAAATAAGATATTTCATAAAGTTTTCCATAAGGTGACAGCTGCTTTTTCAAGCACCACATTCTGTTCTCTGTTATATCAGTGTGAATCCAGAGGAATTGCATTTGAGTTGTTGTTTCTTGGGATTGACATCAGGGTAACTGAGAGTAAAACTTGGCTTTAATACATTTTCTCAGAAATAGAACCCATTTATTCCCTTCAAAATAGAGAAGGGGGAATTAGCACACATCATATGACGTCATGTATCGTTCAACACTTTGGAAGAAAAATGGAGAGCAAGATTTGTTTGAAGTCTGGGGTGCTGGTTTTTTCCTCTTCTTCTCCTTCCAATTTTCACAATTTATTGTGAAACCCCGCTTTGCTGAAGCACAATATAGACCTTTTGGGCACAAGGGAGCTCTCCTAACAGTTGGTTTTGCCATCATAATAAACCCTTTAAGGACACTAATTCTAGGCTTTGGCACACTGTTCCCTGTCGTTAGCAACATCACGCAAGGAGTTTCAAGGCTCTTTAACAGCAGCTAAAAGAGACTGTTTAGAACAAAATTGTCGCTGGTAAACTTAGGGGGAACACTGCTTCAACTGGGTAAGGACTGTGCTTTTGTGCATCAGCTTTTGCAATTTCACATAAAGTCACCTTCTTGAAGTCACCGTGTTTTCCATAACTTTGTCCCATGGCGGGGGGGGGACACGAGGAGAGTGAATTTTCAGCTGCTAAAAGCAAATGACAAGTAGCTTCAGAACCTAAGTACTCACACACCAACCTGCTGTCTTCATTTGTATTCAACAGATGCCTCGTTTTTTCCCCCTCACTGCCTAGTCTGTGCCGATCAGTATAAACAATGGAATTTTTGTCTTTATGAACATATTCTTGTTCTGTTTTGCTTGAAGGTAGAGACAAATGTGGGGGAAAAAAAAAAAAGAAAGAAGAAAAGCAACCTTCATAGACATATATTTAGAGTTTATATGATTGTTATGTAAAGCTTTAAGAAATACTCTGGAATTTGGCTGAGAGATTCATGAAACCAATACATGATGCATATAAGCTTTAAACAGAAAGAAAAAACAACAAAAAAGAAAACCTGAAGGATCCATCTGTGTGATATTGTGAAATGCCAGGGAAAATTAAGATGGCTAATTATGCTAGTTTTATGTTCTATTATCCCTGTACAACATGTATAGTCTCTATATGTGTATAGATACATAGTGTGCATGTATGAGTCCAGCCTTTTTCCCTAAATATTTTGGTATAACATAAAATATGCTTTAATTAAATTATTTTGCATGTACAGAATACCTGGCTTATCAGTACATGAATTTTTTCCTGCCTAGCCTGATCACAAGTCACTAAGGTGTTGCTAAGTAGCTAATTCTGGTCCAGAATTAAGAATTTCTCTTGTCATGGGAAATATTTACTGGCAGTATCAGCATCTTTGTCTTTCCTTCTCCTCAGGTACAGGGAACAGGGCAGGCTCTGAGAGAGCAGAAGGATGTTATACAGTGTCAGCAGATCTCCATTATCGTATGATCTCCAACAGGGTGTCAGGCTGCCGTGGTGCAGCGCTCCTCCCCACATCTGGCCGTATGTTTCCTTTACCACTTTTACCACCTTTACCACTGCCATTAGTCCTCAGTCACTGGGTGAGCTGCTCCAGGGAGCTCTGAGTACTGAAACTGCAGCTTCATACCCTGCTTTGGAGAGAAAACGGGGAAGATGGACCGCAACTGTTCAGACTTAGGTTTGACTGCACTTTCACCAATCCCAAGTGCTGGTAGAAAAATCTCATAGATTCAGGGATGTGTGTTTTATTACCTGGTGCTCTTTGTAGTTATGCTCTCTGTATGTCAAAGTAGTAAAGTATTTGAAGTATTTCTAGAATGCCTGAGAAACAGAAAACAAGCTGGGTTTTCAGTTATTTTCCTAGAGGATTGCTCTGCTGGTATATGTGTGTGCATGTGTTCAACCTACGTTTGAATTTCCACAGACAAGATTTATGTGACTGACTGGTCCAGCTCCATCCTAACTTTGTCTTGGTTTTCAGCACTTCAGGAGACAGAAGGAATCTTTCTTTCCTGTGTCTATATTTACCTGCCTAAAATATCATGAACTCTGATGTCAGAGAAACAAATAGGAAAATAATGTAGTGGAAAGCTTTTCTGAAATGGTTACAAATTCAGTCCAGAGGAGGGATAATGTTCCCCTCCCCTGCTGAAATCCCTATTCACTGGGGATTCAGAGAGGGAAAGAGAGAGTTAGTTAATGCTTTCTTAGAGCTTGTTTTTCTTTGAATTCCCCCCCTCCTCTTCTAGCACACCCTTCTACATATTGCTGACTCTAAAAGCATACGCAGAGGGCAAATTATTGAAAGTTCAACCAAGTTTTCCTAAGCTATCGCAGTTTACCTACCATTCGCAGTTTCCACAGACTATCTGAGTAGTGATTAAATAGCTATCAGTTTTGGCATCAGAAGCCATAAATTGACTCTTTAGCCCCTACATTTTGTGTGATATTGTTTGATCTTCCAAAGACGATTTGCACCCACACACTCTGTTCAATAGAATCAGACTTGTAATTTGTCTATGAAAAAATATCCTCATTAAAAAGTTTTTCAGTCCAGAAAGTCAAATAGGGCAGACGTATGAAGATGACAGCCGGTGGTTACGGTTTTGTTGGTCTTATATTTTTGTCATATACTAATGAACCACTCAGCACAAGAAGAAAAAAAAAAAACAGAGAGAGAAGAAGAAAGGTCCAGAAAAGAACAATGATCATAGCAGATGTTGCATACGCTTTCAGTTTGTGGTTTTCTGCAATTCACCTGGACTATTTAAAGGCCTGTGATGAATGGGAGGCACACAAGATAATGTTGTGTCTTTCAAGTCTTTGACAGTTGGCAGTAAAGGTTACTAAGCAAAATTACATAAGGCCAAAGGTTGGTCATGATGGATCCCAGATACAATAGAATTGGGGATTTTCTGTATACGGAGTGATAAGGAGGGACTTTTAGGTTGACTTGCATACTATGACAAATGAAGAGGTAAGGATGCGACTGTTGGCATAGTACGTGAGAAACGCAGGATCAATTTCTTGTCACGTTAACGTCTTAGTGTGTGGCCCTGAGCAAATCCCTTAGGATTAGACCTTGAAAGGTATACAGGGGTCTAAAGATGCAAATCAGAACATAAGGGGACTTTCAAAGACAAGTAGGAAATCCTGAAAACCATATTTTGATATTGATCTGTGTCTTATTTTTCTGAGTCGCAGCAGTTCCTTGGGTTTTGAGCAGGAAAATATTCTGTGTACAGTCAGTTGTTCCAATTTTGAAAAAATGTGGGTGATAAAAGCCAAAATTGGATTTGAATGCCAAAGTAATTTAATCTGTAATGCATGTGTGTGTAATACACCTTGCAAGCTGGCTCTTCAGCCAGTGGTGGGGAAAAGAACAGGACTGGTTTCTTATCTATCTTTTCAGAGATCCACCAACCATTAAATCTGTTGGGTTAGAGGAGCAAGTCATTCTGCAGCCGGTCATTTGGGAGGACACCTTCTGGCTTGATTAGACAGACAACAAAGTTCAACACATCAGGCCTGGAATAGATTTAAGGAGACAAATGCTTCATGGCTGCTGTTGCTTTGTTTTCCCCTTTATATTGATATTTCTTCAATTGGCTTTTCTCTGATGAATTAAAACATCAAATATTTCTTTGCATTTCCCTCATCTCCTGTAAAAAAACATATGTCCTTGCCAGTATTTCCTCAAGGAAGGCCCAACAGCCAATAAACATAAGCAATCAGAGGGACGGAAGTCTCTGTACTTGAAAGTTAATAGACTTGGAAGTTTTGTTCAATTTGGAGGAGTACCCAGAGCTAATCCATTGGAAACAGAAGCTACTGACCCATACCAGGAGTTGGGGAAAATAAGCTTTTCGTAACTCTTATTAATGTCACATGCCTGGCACTGAGCTATTAAGGTGGGTTTCTTACCATGGCTCTGGGTATCACAGTTGCCATACATTTGCGTATGAGATGAACATCAGGCAGCAGAGGCCAAGGGAATAGAAAAGGTTTGTTTAGGTTTGAAGAGCAATCTGAAAATGCTGCTGTTCAGACAGGCATACAACCTGTCTACAGAACAGGATGCAAAGAATATTTTTGAAGAATTTGATGAGGTGTTTAATAGACCTGAAAGCATTGTGAATAAAACACATCATACTGATACAGAGCCCATTATGCTGCCAAAAATACAAGCATCACATATAGTACAGTCTCATTAGTCCTGAGAAATGAAGGAAAAGTTGATTGTGACAAGATGGTAAGATGCAGTGTTATTGAGAGAACGCAGATACTAACTGGTGTGGTTAGCAACCCGATCACATGCAATAATAAGAAATGTTACGGATTTATGTAGATTCAGGAGATTTGAATAAGGCTACCAAATGCAACATAGCCCAAGGGAGCGCTGGGGAAAGACATGTCTAGACTTCCAACAGCAAGAATATTTCCAGATCTAGATGCAAGCCCATGATTTAGGCAACTCCAATTTGATAAAATATTAAACTCTACACCTTCAACTCCTTTTTTGCTGATGCATTTTTAACTTTGCACTGTGTTTGCTTCAGAATTTAAAAAGTGCCACTCTACAGAATTTTAAATCCCTTAAAATCCAGGTGGAAGCAGCTCTTTATAACCTCTTGAGCTAATGTGATAATCATCAACACTGTAAAAATAATAGCTGATATCCAGTTCAGCAGGTCTGGATATCAGAAGCATTTTTCTTCACTGTATAGGCCCTTTATAGGTTTCTTTTTTTTTCTTCCATAAGAAAAAGACAAGAACAACTGTGTTAAAATTAAGCTCTATGTCAAATAGATTCCAGGTTTAGATTCCTGCCTGATATAGGCACTTGAACCTAGAAGTAGAGCTTCATGACATGTTGCCTTCAGAAGCGAGGCCAACATCCAAAGTTCCTC
Source organism: Calonectris borealis (assembly GCF_964195595.1). Classification (NCBI taxonomy): domain Eukaryota; kingdom Metazoa; phylum Chordata; class Aves; order Procellariiformes; family Procellariidae; genus Calonectris; species Calonectris borealis. Next base: position 9,996,681 of record NC_134312.1, read on the forward strand.
TGCATTGCTGCTTTTCACAATTCTTTCTACTCCATTAGCTGGTGCATGCACTGCGTCTGTGTGAAAAACAGCTCTTTTCATATGCCCACAAGGATTATTTTTAAACATTCTTTTTCACCGTGTTTCTAGTATGTCCCCACAAAAAGTTTGTATCATCCCAAATGGGAGAGCGGCAGTCCGTGACATAAAAGCAAAATGTGGTAGACGATGTCTGGATATTCTTAAATGGGATTTTGCTTCTGGAGTCAATATGTTGTGAAACTGCATCCTGGGTTTCTCACACATCACATGACAAATGCACTTATAATTGGGCTCTAGACTGAGCCTCCTTTTGGGCCAATAATTATTCAGTTATTCTAAAGCATGTTACAAGTATCATTATGTATATAATTGGAACAATTTCAAAGGGACCCTTTGCAGAATTGTAAATATTCTGCTTATCAAGCAAGTCACCTGCTACGGAAGAAAATAGCAGGGAGTGTATCCGAGCTAAGATTTCACATTTCCTACAGGACTGTGTTCTCTAGGGAGGTTTTTAGCAATCAGATACAGACTAAGAGGGTTTTTTTTTCTCTGATTTTAACCAGAAATTGCACACTCAACCCAAGAAATTTTTCCCTCAAAAATTACTGGATTAGTGTTGCATATCAAAAGTGGATTCTGGTAATTCCTGTGTAGTTCTGAGAAGGACCTGATCGCATCAATGTAAACAAGTAATGACTCATCTAAAACACAGGAAACGATTCTGAAAACATAAGTACATTTTTAAAGCACACAAAGACTTTCTTAGAGCATTTAAGCTTTCAAGACCTTCTAAGTATAAAAATCACAGCAGCAGCAAGAAGGTTCGAAGTAATCATGAGTCAAGTAATACCATTTCTGAGTAATGAGAAGCACCAAATGATGCCAACTTGTAAGTGATTGAAAGAGTAATTCTGCATGGATGGTCAACAGTGAAAGCCCAGACACACCCAAGTATAACTTTTTGTAGGATCTATCAATGTGAAGTTGCTGCACATATTGAAAGGTGGTATAAAAAACTCCAAATCGTAATGCCACACAGCATGAGACCAGAAATGTTAAACAGAGCCCACAAGTGCCTATCTGGGTTTTGAGACGTAAAACACTATATAGAATGTCATATAAATGCCATTACAGGAAATAAAAATAAAATCTGCAACAAATATGGGAAACGATGCAGAAGAACTGTTATTCCTTTTGAACTTGCTGAGCAATAACGGAATAATTAATTAAGCTAATAACTGTGGTCTTCTTTTCTTCAGGGCAGAAGAACTGAGGAAAGTTTGGATTTTACTTTTTCCCTCTCTCTAAACTCAGCAGCTAGATCGCTTTCAAAAGACCAAAGAAAAAAGGTGAAAAGATTGTAATTTGAAAGTGAGTTGTTGCTCACCCTAAATTCCCAGAGTTGACGTTTCTGGCACTTGCCGTAGGAGCATTGGCCAAATCATTCCTTCCAAGCAGAGCCCAGTTTCGCCTTGGCAGAAGCAACATATGGCAATGGGTGTCTTTGAGATATAAAGCCTCTTCAAGCACCACTGAAGTGCTGCCATTGCCCCTCTCCTTATAAGGGGGTGCAGCATATGCTATCCTGACTAGCTGATTAGCACCACTTAGAGCTAAATAGCAGGAGGACGACCCACAGGATCAGTTTTTACCCTTCTCTGTGTCTTTAGACTGGCATATCTCACAGAGGAAGGCAAAACGTGAGTGGTCTCTCACATGAAGGATGCCAAAAGATAGTATCTCTCATCTCTCTTAAAATGATGTTGTATTTTGTCTCTTAAAATGCAATCTCGGATAAGTTAGTACTCATTGTGTCTAATCCATATGTTTTCTGGGCAAAATATACATTGTCTGGGGACCATGACTTTTTTTATTTGGTTGCTGTAAAATAGTCTGGAGTGTTATACATTCATTCTACATGAGAAAGATAGAATTTTAGCTTCGTACTCTCTTTTCCTTATAAGAAAAAAACGTAGTTGTGCCTTCTTTATGCAGCTAGAAGTAAATTGAGTGTAACAACATCATTGTAAAATGATGTGCTTTATAAAGTCCTGAATATGGTGCATCTTTTGTGTTTTGTTTCTAATTGTTTGCTCAATACAAAAGGGTAATTCATTAGGCCAATTCTTCAAATAATCTCAAAGTGACATGAATTCCTTTGCAGAGTGAATGTCTGTAGCAAGTAATCCATGGAAAACAGACAGGCGTCTCTTGTCATTTTGGAGCTCTAATCCACTGCCTGGAGCATGAAAATGCTCAGGATAACAAGTGTGGGAATGACCAAAATCAACATTATTTTTGGATTTTATTTTCTTAACAATGCTGCTGATCAATAGAATTGCTGAATCTGGCAGATACAATGCCACGGGATTAATGAATTAAGCTCAGGAAGCAGAAGAATTTGTTAAAGAGGAGAGGGGAAAAGCTCCTTCTTTTCCACTGGTGTGTGAATATTAAGCAATGAAAGCAGCAATGACAGAATTTTAGTCCTTGCTTTACTGTAGCACCGAGTCTTGTTCTGCATGAGTCTTTGCATTTTAATTAGAACCATACTGACACCCGCATTTTCAACTATGAACTTCAGTTTTAAAGTTAAGACTATTTCCTAGATGCTGGTTTAGAAGCTAGGTCTGAACACAGAAGAGAGATGCTGTGTTCTGTAAAATTTGGAGTGTGGAGTGGTCACCGTCAGTGGGACTAGGTAACTGTTTTTTAAGCCACAGTAAATAATGGTAAAAGGAAGGAAGAGATCTCACTGAAATACCGTAGACTCTGTCACCATAAAGCACTCACAGGCTCTTTTTCCTAGAAAAGCATAGAACAAAATAAAGAGGGGCCGTCACACCTCTTTGATGATGCCAATGTGTTGTAAAGGTCGAGTGCCAGCGTTTCTGTCAATATTGCATTAGGAAGGTAATGCAGGGTACATATCTGTGTAAGACATTACATTCCAAAATGCACATTAAATTGATATTCAGCACAGCACGGAAAATTTAATAAACCGTCACTCACTAGAAGGGGGTTGTTCAGATGTGTGGGAGGGGAGAGCTTAAGTTGGCTTATACGGTTTTATTTACAGCTCCTTAATATTTAGAAGACCTCTGGGGATTTTTTGTGTCCTTTTGTTTAAACAAACAAACAAAAATCATTATCTAGTTCCATTGCATAAACATATAAGATTATAATAATCGCACAGTCCTAGAAATTGGGAGGTTTGGAACGTTTTAACTTATAAGAGCACTTCAGAGAATACTCCAGTGTAATTTATAAGCCCCTCTAGACCTGTACATGTCTTGAACTGATTGTTGAAGTGGGCTTTACTAGGAATTTCTTTCGCTGAATTGGAGTAGTGCAGGAGGTGGGGAGGGCGGGAGGGTTAGAGCAACCTTCCCTAACAAGGCTTTAAAAGCTTCAGTGGTAAAGTTATGCTGATGGAAGACTTTGTTACTTGTTTTTAACTGGGAGAAACCTGAAGAGGATTACGTTATGGGCAGGAGATGTTATTTATGTGGGTAACAAGGCTGTGGGTTGTGTTGTGCTGTTGTTGTTTTTAAAGGGGGACGTACATCTTTTAATTAGAACCGTAAAATGAAATTAAAAAAAACCCCAAACCCAACAACCTGGACAATGACATGAAATAGCTCGTGAAATGTATAGTTCCCTGCCTTTCCCAAGCTCGGCGGAGGTTTCTGTTCCCTCCTCTCATCTCTGCCGCGATGTGTTTCTTCTTTTCTGCTATTTTTTCTTTTTTTTTTTTTTTTTTTTTTGCATGTGCGGTGTGACAGCCGGGGGAGGGGGGTCGAGCTTCCCTGCGCTCCCATTGTCAGCCGCTCTCGGGAGCGCGGGGAGCACCGCTGTCCCCCGTGCCTCCATGTGCGCGGGGAGCGCGGGGCCGCCGCCGCGCCGCGCCCGCCCCTGCCGCCCGGGACCCGCCCGCCGCGCGGGGAGCGGGGCGCCGGCCAGCCCCGGCCCGGCCCGGCCCCGGCCCCGGCCCCTGCCCCGGCCCGCGCCGCCGCCCGCCGCCGCCGCCCGCATCATGCCGCCCCCCCGCCCGCACGCCACTCGCGCCCGGGGGCTGCCTCCTTTTCCGGCCCGCGGCGTGTGCGTGAGAGGGGCTTGAAGTTGCCCCGGCGGCGGCGGCGGCGAGGCGGGGGGCCGGGGCGGCTGGCGGCGGCGGGGCGCGGCGGGGCGCGGCGGGGCGCGGAGCCCACCCCCATCACCTGTTACCTCCGCTCCCCAGGTTGCCTGAAGTTCCCCGGCGGCGCCCGGCAGGACGGGGAGCGCCGCGGCTCCGGCTCGCAGGGACCCTACAGTGGCTGCTGCAGCATGGGCTGGCTCAGGGGGATTGCCTTGCTTTCCTTGGGAGTATTACTAGCAGGAAGAGTGAACTGCCAGCACGTGAAGAATAATGTGCCAAGGCTCAAATTATCTTATAAAGGTAAGTCTGTTGTTCTCTCTTATTCTCGGTTTTCCTCAAAACCTCTCCTCCTTGCCTCGTCGCTCCCCCCTTCCCACCTTCCTCCCTGGTTTTCCTTATCTTCCAAAGGGGAAATTGGCATTAGGAACGATTTCTGAAAAAATACTTCAAGAACCACTCCGTGCTACGCTCGGTACCAGGCAGTTTAAACACAGACAAAGAAGAGTTAGTTGCATTTGCAGACAAGGACTCCGGATCGCGCTGATCCGTGGAAGAGTATTTTTCAGTCTTCTGCTATTTCATCGGACTTTACTCTTTAAAACGCTAAGACCTGTTTGGCCACCCAGCTAATCTCTCCCGTGCTGGGCATGTAGTGCAGCCACAATACCAGATCTGTTTCAAACGGCATGGAATAGATGAAGATTTATATTTTCCTTTTTTAGGCATGAAGTGGTTAATTTTCAAGTCATGAATATTCAGTTTGTACAAATCTGACAATCAGATGCCTAACATAAGCAGTAGATGGTGGGTTTGCCAAGAAACTATAAACTGAAAGGAACAGATCAGTCCAGAAAAGGAGGAAAGGACTGTTATGCACTAGAAAATACTGCCTATGGATGTTTAATGCAGTGCAATTTATTTGAACTGGGATTGTTTTCGGTGTAGTCTGATGTATTTCTTAAGAGATCACAGGGAAGGTGTAACTGAAGAAAGAGAGCTCTGAGATTACGTTTAGGTTTGGAATTGTGTAATGCCATTCACACTGCAATTGTCAGTAATTAACTTTTGTATAATACTGCCAGTATTAAAGGAGGACTCTGAAGTAGGCAGACTTTTCTTTATCAGCATAGTTCCTCTCTAAGTACCTTTTCAGAAGAATTCACCGAATCTGGAGAATGTGCAACTGGGAAAGAAGTTTAAAATGTAAGAGCTGTAGAGTATTATTTCTAAATGGGAGATCTATACATCTATGTATATATACACATCTCTCTGAAGAGCTGCCTTCTCATAATTCTCAGATTATTGAAGGTCGAGAGAAGGAGCAGCAGCTACGGTTCTGAAAGAAGGGAGGAAAAGTAACCCACTGCTGCTCCAGTGGAAAAAAAGAGAACATGTGTGTGCATGCCTGGTCATAGATGTCAATCTCAGTTTACAGTATAGTGTCAATACATCTCTTGCCAGTAGAAATACGTTTTCCAATTTTTTTTCATCTTTCTTGTGCTGCAAATGAGAGGGGGAAAAGTCCTCTCTGATACAAGGCAGACGTCATTTTCACACTCCAGATGAAAAAAAAATATTAAACACCTGCAAAACTTGGATGCACTGTGTGAAATAAACGCATGTGCAAGGTTTTATTAAAGAACATATATATGCATATTTGTGTGTGTTTAAACTTGAAAAGATACATATGAAAAGAACAGTTTAAAGGGTTCAGAAACTGTTAATTTGGTTTTCATAAGAAAAGCCATTTGTGTTTAACTCAGAATTGATTATTTTGAATAATGGAATCTGAAGAAAGCTTCTACCATAACTACATGTCGTGTCAAAAACTCATTAAAAACCTCTTAATTGCTTCCAAACTTTTACAATCATACTGAAACTCAGATTAGTATATAGAAACATAAATGCTATAAAAATATCCTGTAAAGGGGTTTAACAGCTATTTTTTTTTTTTTTTTTCACCCTTTTAAAGTTTATTGATGGCTCAAGTCTGCTACCCCTGCTCATACTGACTAAATTCACAGAAACTAATTTCAAAGGATGGCCAAATCTGACTGATAGTGGTTTTCTTTTTTTTTGTTTTTGTTTTATTTTTTCACCCCGCTGGTACTGTATCCATGTACAGTTTAGCCACATTTTGCTACTCTGCTGATTGGTTGTTTTCCAGTTCTGCGCTTGTTGGGAGAAGGGGTCTCATTTTCATTTTTTAAATGTATCAGACATCAAATTTTAATACAGAGTCAGTCCTACATGAGCAAAACAGGAAACTGAAAGGAACATTGAAACTGTTTATAATTGGCAGATCATTGTACAAAGAAAATGAGTTCAAATGGTGAGCAACCCTGTTTCCTATCTAGCAAAGAAAGTAAACGCGTAATTAATTCAAAGCAAGTTAAAGTCTGAAGACTTACAGGAATTCACACTTTGGCCTTTGATTCACATATTTGACTTGAAACACGTAATCCTGAAAATCAGATCAGACTACTCACATGCTTAATGTTGAGTACCAATGCAAATGCTTGGCCAGGTCAAGAGGAGCATGTTGCCTGTGCTGCGGCATTGATCCCGAAGTATGGGGATATCGTTATTAGTCAGGGAAAACTAAGCCTTATCAACTGGTGCTTTTCCAGGCAAATTTTGCTTCCAGCACAGTATTCTATGCACAGATCAATGTTAACACCTTGCGTAGGAACAACCTTAAGAGCTGTAGGTATTGAAAATATGTCTTTTAAGCACTGACTGAATACCTTACATGTTAATTATTATCTCTCAGGGTATACCTCACTGCTATATGACTGTGTGATAGTACGCGATTCATCTCTATTCAAACTGCTTGCAATTAGGAAAAGAAGCTACCCAGTTACTTACCCGTTCTGCCTCTCCATGAAGAGCTGTGGTTGAGTAAAATAAACTTATGATATTGAAAAAAAAATGTGCAGGGTGAAAAGAATGACGCAAGTGACTTCTCTTTTCAGTGACTGTCATTGTGCTTTCTTTTAACATGCATGCTTGTTTTTTGCCTAAACAAATAGCTTGGAGCTAATTGTCAGTGCTTTATTTCAAAAGAAAAGCAAGGTTGTATTTTAACTTCTCATTTTTCTCAACTAATTAGATGTCAAACATGGTTAAAAAGCTCAGGCATTTGCTTTAAAAGTTAGCAAAATGAGTCATGAAGGGTTAAATCCCTGCCAACCTTGATTTCCTATGGTCACTTGTTTTCAAAGGTCCAGTATTAGCTCTGCCATTTCCCAGGTTGCTGGACAGAAGTTTCAGTGAACTCCCGTTTTGCTTCCTCGTAACTTCTTGTCGCTCAGTCTTGCAGAAGATTAGAAGCATCCTACAGGGCATGTTACGGACAGGAAGAGGAAGAGAAAGTGTATAAATGCATATATTAAGGCCACATCTGCGGTCTGAAAAGGTTCATTCTGTTTATTGTAAAACAGAGTTCTGGTTATTTGGTTTATATCACCTTGATTTTGGTGGCATATTAAAGGAAGGAAATTTGAGGAGAGCACTAGGGAAATCCTTGTCCAGCTGAAATCTGTGGTGAAACTCCTGTTTGGTAACATCAGGGTTTTGCTCCGTACATTTTAAAGTTTCCAAGCATTTTCATCTTAGTGCATGGATTGGAAAGGTCTTGCATAGATGATATTTATCTCCTTATTTCAGTCAAAGGTAATTAATCTGATTAAAGGCCTGATCCAAAGTTCACTGAAGTCAGTAAGTTCTGGATCATAGCCTAAATGTGGTAAAACCAGCTGTAAAACTGAAAGCTCAGCTGAGCCCGTCAACCTCTGAGCTCCTCTTATTGTGTCCTTCAAAGACTTTATGTCCTTATTGTAAAGTAACAAGAAATGTCATTGTTGATATGTCAACTTATCTTTCCTTAAAGAACATAGGGGAGGTTGTTGGTTTTTTTGTTGTTGTTGTTGCTTGTTTGTGTGTGTTTTTTTAAACTCATTGGCTTCAATTTCGGCGTCGGTTGTAAGTCTTTATATTGTGTCACTAGGTCACAGATTCTGTTCAGAAAAATTCTATTGAGCACAGAGTTCTCAGAAACATAGTGATCAAGCTGAGTGTGCAAAGTTTAAAACAATAAATATAGTCTTAAGTCCAGATGGATTTCTTGTATCATTTATTGTTTCCTATTTTCTTTTGCTGTCCTCTGGATGTTCCTCCCTATACAGAGGTGGAACCAGCTACAGTAACCTTTAAATATAAACATATAAGCCCAAAGAAAGAGAGAGTTTCCAATATGATTCATTGATTTACAGATTTTTCCTAAGGCAACCCCGATTTTGTTCTCCACATGAGTAAAACTTGTGAACCCAACTTTCTCAAAGCCATCTGTCGCGTCCTATTTGTCTATTGAAAATTACTAAATGCTGTAAGTATGTTTTGTAAGAGTACATGTGTGGTTCTCCTTTGTTATTGTTGCTCAATTGGATACATATTACTTGAGAATAAGTAACTGGAAAAGCATTGCACACAGATTTAGCTCTATTACTCCCTGGCTCCAATTCAAGCCATATTAAAAATAAGTGTTTTGTTTAAAGTTGCAGTGATAGTGAGAACTACTCCATCCTTGATGTGCAGTTGATTTACAATTTTATAGGATGGATTTTTATACGGATGAAATGCTGGCCCTAGTGAAAGCAATGGCAAAACTTCTGTCCGTTTCAATCAGTCCAACATGCCACGACAAGGGAGGAATGACACCGCACCGAATTACCTGTATGTACGCTAGGGTAAATATGATACCTGGTTTGTAGTTTGTTGACCCAGGGTGGTTGTAGCTGATGACCTGCTGGTGGGTTTGATTGTGGTTTTTCCTTTCCATCAAACTCTATAACTCACAATTCAATACCTCCACAAATATTGGGAAAGCAGGGTAACGTGGGAGAAGGAAATGGGGAGAGAAATATTGGCAAGGGAGACTGTCTTTCTTGAGTTGGGACCAGTATTAGCATTTGTCTCAGATTTTGAGGTATCTGCTTAAAAAAACTTTTGCTTAAACTATGTTGTAAGAGTACAAGTACTGTCTGAGGGAAAGGCCTCTCTACCGTGCCTGAAAGGGAGAGAAGGGCAGTGCAGACTTGGGAAGACGACTGTGAAGGAAGGCAAACTGGTGATGTTTGCAGTCTAGGCACGGGTTTGTAACACTCTTCAGCTTCCACCGTTCCTGACGGCGTTTCTGCACGGCTCCAGTGCTCTCGGACCCTCTCCTCCTCTGGGAGGCAGCGAAGAGGTCAGATGCAGGCACAGCCTCTTCAGTCTTTTTTTTTTGCCCCAAAATGATGAGTACTTCAGATAAGCTCTGTGTGTTGGTCTTTCTAACGTTGGTTGAGTGGGGTCTTCACGAGACCTGAGAACTGTCAGGGGAGATGGTAGGACTACCCTGCTTGCCTCTGATGTGCCCCATGGGCTGACAGGAGGGAGAAGCTGATGAAGGAAGTGCCTAAGCTCAGATCTTGCCTATATAGGGAAATTTTCAGCTAGCTAATTAGGGCCTGAGACAGGCAGTGTAATTGAAACAAGGAGGGTGAAAACCTAGCCCAACATTTTCATTTTGCATTTCCAACTTTCCCATTTAATTCCAGTGGAAAAAGTGGTTTCTGGATTACAGAGCCTCCCTTTTCTGGGAAGCTGGAGTTCTCTATAATTATTTGTGCTGTACGGTTTGCAAATGACTGAATTATTCATGGAAGGTGCCGGATTGACAGCAATGGAAACTCTACTCTTTTGCTGTGGACAAGGTGTGCAGCACTTACCCATGCTGTTTGTTACAGCATCTTTAAAACTCTGACCTAGTGAGGAATTTAAACATCTGTAGTTTCACTGAGCTCAATGGATCTACTGATATGTGAAGTCTGCCTTGAAATTTACTGCTGTGCTTGAAGTTTTTTGATCAGGACTGAAGTACCTATCTGTTTGCTTAGGGTTTATTCAGGTGTGTATTTATTCCATAAGGTTCAGCAAAACAATATTTAAAATAAGAAACCCAGTCTTTGCAGGTTGCTACAATGTCAATGGGTTATTTATAATAATCTCTCCTGCGTGTGCATCTGTATATACATAAAGCATTTACATGAATTTCCACCTGAGAAGAAACCACTAAATGATTTGTATTTTTAACTCTTTCTTTTTGCTTGGAAGTGTTTCTTGGTTTTTATTTAATGCATTGCTGTACTCTGATCCTTTTAATATGGTTTTGGCTTGCCTAATCACTGATTCTGCATATAGCCTTTAATGCCCACAGCTGGTATTAGAGACATCTTTTTTATTTACTTCCTCTGGCCCACAGGCTTTTTCTCTCATGTGCTTACCTGGAACATTGTAATGGAAGCACAAGCAATGCAAAGTTGCTCCAATATTTTGAACATTTTCTACATCAGCTGGAGCCTAACTTGACCCTAGTTCAATCTGAAGCAAAATCACAGCTTCACCTGAGGCAGTGCCTAAGTGACTGAGAAGAAAACAAATCCTTCTAAGTGGTGTCAATGGTTGTGACACTTTCCAGTTGTTTGAAAGCTAAAAAGGGTAAAATTGTCTTCAGGCTCCCACACACTTATTTTTAAGCAAATGTGTGGGGTGGACCCTGGCAGCTCTACGTCAAAATTTTAAATGGAAGTCCTGTAGCTTGTCCTGGTGCTCTTGTTAATTAAGGTTACATGTGAAAGTTTCTGCTGGTGGTGTGTTGGTGCTGGTGGGCGATTCAGCGAATTCCTTCCCTTGCAGGATTAAAGCTCCCTTCAGGAATGTCTGCAAGTTCACGGTCCTCCCACATACAGCCTTCACATAGGTTAGCTGCTCTCTTCCAGTAACAGCTGTGGATGGTGAGAATAACTGCGAGGGTAGTACATTTACTTGACTTTTCCTATTTTTTTCCAAGTGGGATAGTGCCCCAATGTACAAGAGAGAAAAGGATGGCCACAGCTGTTGAGAGCATCAGAAATCTTTCTCCTGCACCACAGGAGGTTCTCTGTGGTGTCTTTCTCTTTCTTTTTGACTGACATAGTCAGCCACATTAGGCTCTTTTCTCGGTCAATGGAAGGAGAGGTACCTCCGGAGAGCTAATCTTGGGTTAGGCAGACTGAATGAGACTTTAAGGGTGCTCATGGCTTTTCAGTGACTGTAAAAGGAATTAAGCTCCCTGTTCATTCATTTAGTTTCTTTCTTTCTGGCAAGGTATCAAAAGAAGGTACCAATTAAATGCTATGGGAGAACTTAGGCTGTCTGATCCAAAGCATCCTAATTTAAGAAACTGTCTCTGCTTAAATGAGTATTTAAAGCTGTGTAAAAATCCAACTGATTAAACTTATGTATGCCCTCAGTATCTGTGATCTTGAGGTCACCTGTGACTCTATCTAAATTTGCATCATTTTGTAAGAAATATACAGTACCACCACATTCTTCATATTCTTCAAACAATTACCTAACTTAAATCTCACATTTCCCATGTCTCTTCTCCTTAATAAGCTCATCCCAAATCCAGTGACACATGCTGGAAGTGACTGTCTGGGGCTGCAGAGCTTTACTAATTTAATAGCTTAATCATTCGGAGCTTTCGATAAGCTGTCCCCTGAGCAGCTCTGTTACTTTCTGAATGTTTCTACAATTTAAAAGAAAAATGTATTCAAGACTCAGTTTCGTATAGCATAGTTTGCAAATAAAAATACTTATGCATATGCGCAACTCAGAGGACAGGTGCCTTGACCCTGATTTTCCCCTTTTTCAGCTGAACTATTTCAATAGTGAGAGCAGGATGAAACCTAATTTAAGTTCATTTCTAAAAATTTTAAACAGACTTACAGTTTGGGGAATTCTTTTCTCACTTTGGGGATTACAGATTCCCCTTGAGCTGGGCACATCTACAGCAATCCTGAGCATTAAGTGATCATTAGTCTACTAATGTGAGCACTAGTCTACTTTGTGTCACATCTAGTTTTTATCCTTTGCTGTTTGATAGCCAAACACAGTAAAGTCAGAAGTTTTCGCCATTCTTCTAATGTTTTAAAGTTGTTTGACATTTGTTGGGCCGCCTGCTTATCTCTCCAGCTGGATGTTGCAGAAACTTTAGAAGTGAGCAGTCAAATAAAATTCTCATCTCTTATAAATATTTTTGTGCAAAGTTGGATCTCGCGGGGAACAATCTGAGGAATGAAGTAGTTATTTGCTTTCATCTAACTTGTGGAAGGAGGAAAAAGAAAGCTCTCCTTTACTCTCCACCCTAATGAAGCAAAGCTCATGTTGGTTCTGACGGCCCCTCTTGGCTCCTTTTGAAATTCCAGCCTTGTGTGAGAAAAGGACACAAAAAAGCTCTGTGAGATAATTTAAAGGATTTAGAGCTGCCTTTCAAGGGGGAGGGGTTGGTGGCCTTTTCTAGAGGCAACAGACGATAAATACAGCTCACAAGCATCCAAAAGAGCTGCAGAGAGTGCAGGGTACAGCTTTCATCACCAGCTGACACCGGAATGGCAATAGCTTTCCTTTGCTAGACACAGATCCCACACCTGGCCAAGGCATAGGGTGAGGTCCCTTAAGATGAAGTGGAGATTTCAGGGTGTTAATATTACTTTTATTTCCTTCATGGATTTCCCAGTGCAATTTTACTGCTTCTGTATGAATGTATATTCTGAAATGGTTCTGACCTCTGATGAAGCTCTTTTTCTAAAAACACAAGGGTCATATCAGTGCGGATGAGTGTTGTAGTATTTGTAGGCCAACTTGGTTTCATCTCCGTCATGCTAGGTCTGTACAAGGTCCCCGTTCTGCTAGGTGCATGTGGTAAATGCCAGTTCCTGTTGAGTGATAGGAGGGACAGCAGAAATGGTGTCTGGGGATCTGGGAAAGAAAACACTATTTTCCAGATTGCTTTTTTTCTCATATTCTTTTCTACTACAGCAGATGAATGGCTCTATCAAAACTTCTTGCTCTGAAGGCCTAGCAGACAACAATATAAATGCATTCCTGAGCTACCTGCAAATGGTATAGAGAATCGCTTTATTTCTAAATTGCTGCTCTTCCAAGACGTGTCAGAGTCCATCCACCAAGACCAAGTGTATATTCAGATGCATAGGAAAGTATGATAACATTTTCAAAGAGCTCTAGCTGGCACTTCTCTGAAATGTCCTAAACATCAACAAAGCAGTATTTGCAGGATGTTGGCTGTGAGGTTATCAATACGGTAAACCTCCGTCCATATTGCTGTTCTGAATATGTATCCTCAGTCGTTTGTACTCTAGCCATAAAAACTGAGCTCCAACAAATAGGCAAGCAAGATTTTATCTCCAGTGAAAAGATTTAGGGATTTGTTAAATTTGAAAGAAAATTCCACATAGCTCTTTTTAAAGGAGTGTTATGAAATGAAGTAGTAGTAGTAATAATAATAATAATGATAATGTATATTGAAAATTTTGTTTTTTCTCTGCAGCCTGGGCTATTGAGATCAAGATTAACATAGATTTCTAATTCTACTTTTTCAGATTTTTTTCCCATCTGTAGTGGAACTATAATCTACTGGGTATTCTACTTCCTTTTCTGGCACCCATCTTTGATCATTCTTTTAACCCCCACTGGAACTCACACTCTTTACTGGACAACAGTCATGCAAATTAGGAAAGTTTTGTTATCCTCACCTACAAATGGAGGTTGGAGGTTAACAGAAACCCAGCACCACAGCTGATGATACGCAGGAAGTCTGTATTGTAATGGGAATCAAAGAAAGTACCATAAATGTGAAATCCTATTAATTCTTTGGCTCTTCTGTGTCAGCTTCTTCACCTGTAAAGTGGTATTAAGTGATCTCATGAGGAATTGCTCGAGGTCAGAGACTTGCCATGCTTATTCAGAGCTGTATCCTACTCTGAGAATAATCCCATTAATGTATACATTCAAAGTTCAGTCAGACCTTATTTTTGATGCACATACAAAGGCCTTACAGGTACTTTAAAGTGATTATAATAATTATATTCACAGCTGTGTAAGCCTGTGACATGAAACACATGTCTATTATCCAGAAAGCATATCTAATTTAATTCAATTTGGATATTCCAGACAATTCTATACAGGAGCCCTTCACAATGTTTTTTGCAGTATCCACCTCTGTTTCACACTAAATACACTGTGAAGGTGATTACAGATGACTCTGGAGAAGAAGAGCCTTTGTGTTTTGTTAGTCTTTGCAATACTGTCTACCAAACATATGTGAGTGCTTACAAGATGCTGGCCTCTCTGAGTTTAAGCTAGGCTTCTCTTTTTTTCTAATCATAGCTGATAATCATATTTTAAAATTAAGAGGGAATTAAAAAGTGTATTTTTTTCCTTGTGCTTGTCAGACAAAACTAAAGACCTCACTTTGGGCACTTCCTGCCCTTTCCACCCAGTCTGAACATTACCAGGCCACTGGTGTTTAATGCTCCTCTGCCCCTACAAGTGTTTGTGCTTTCCTTCCCAACAGATTCTGGACACAAAACTTGTATTTCTTCCTGCACATAGCCCTTTTTCTGACTTTCCATACCCAAAATGCTTCCCAACCTTTTCCAGGACGAGGGCAGCCTTCCTCAGCCACTTGGGGAAATATTTAGTAATCAGTTCAGTCAGTTATAATTGCCTATCATTTGTGACTCGCTTACTGGAAAACTGTTGCTTGACAGCCCTAGTTCAAACTTAATAATGAGGATTAACTGCTATAACAAATTCAGAAGTAAAATTCTGCATCTCTGTAAGATTCACATCCTCATTCCTAAAATAAGTAAGAAAGCACCTGTTCCCCTCATCAGCCTGACCTAGGTGAAAATAAATTTGGTGTTCATATATTCCACATACCTTAAATGCAGCATTTAAACATTAACTTCAGTGAATTAACTCAAGGAATTTTTTTTCTTTGCTTTTATACTTCCTCATGCCATCTACATGATGTAAGGGTTGTTCTGAATTACATTCTTTTCCATAATAAAGTACTAGTTTTCATGCCATTAATTAAGAAATACAGAGCAAATACAAGATTTTGTATGATTTTGGTGTACCTTTGAACTGAAGGCACAAGTTTGTAGTTTGACTTGTTAGACTATGGTGTCTTATTTGACCATGTGCTGCATAGTTTTCTGACAGTTTTGCTGGTGCTGGAAGAGCTAAGTCCAATTCTTGAGGCTGGCAAACAGACCGACAGAGACCAGCGTAAAAGGTTCTGTTTACTGGAGTAAAGAATCTTTTCCATTTGTCTTCAAAGAGATCAGTGCAAAGTCTCATGTGTATTATTATTCTATATTAGAAATTTTAAGCTATCATCAATTATTCTGGTGTAAATCAAGTGTAACTTCATTAAGTGAGTGTGACCGCAGTGATGCATGTTTAGACCACTGATAGTGCTAATTGACATTGCATCAAAGAGGCTGAGGGCAAGACCGAGCAATGCAACTTCCAGTTTTTGAACACAATTTCCATAGCTGAGACCATAAACAGCCTTTTTAAGGACATTTCTCATAACTGCCACTCTCTTAAAAACTTTTTCTATCAACATGTAGGAATATGACAAACGCTGAATTTTGTTTCACTGTAGGTTCGCCCCCATTACTATGCATAGAAAGTATTTTACCTTATGCCAGACATATGGAAGTGATCAATGTATGTAAATTATATGAGGAGAGGTGAAATACAGCTTTTTAGACTAGGAAATGTGTACTTATATCTGGTTATAAGACACTGAAACCACACCAGAAAAGGAGACTTTCGGTCTTAAGACAAGTTTTCCTTTAAAATAACAACTGGCGAGTGGGTAGAATAGCAATGATTTTTGGTAATCACCATGAAAGCACAATATTGTCCTGAGCTGAACCACCCGGTCAGGTCTCTTGGACACCGGGGTTTAAGAGACTGTTGCTTCCATGTGCAGGGCCAGACCATGAACCTGTTTGTGCAGAGGTGGACTGTTCTGGGACCCACTTATGAGTGAGTACATACTGTGGGCAAGTGCTCAGTAGTACAAGTCAAGTTTCTTCAAACATGGGGTTTAACAACAGGGCCAGCTTAAGTGTCTGCTCTTCATTTTGCTCCCCTGATGTCATGGTGTGCCCATGGTGCAATGATTTGAACCTACTCTAAAAATCAAGGGTTTTGAGGGGCTGAGATATTTTGTTGGGTTCTGAATGACCAAGGGAGGAAAAAGCAAGAACCTAAGTCAGCCTTGCCTTTCAAATAATTTGACCAGCTGGTCTCTAAGAAATCAATACTTATTTTGTGACCAAAATGCATTCACTGTGCTCCCAAAATTTTCCATTCCAAGAAAGTTGGATTTCTTTTTTTTTTTTTTTTTCATACTCAGTATTGAAGAGTAAGAACCTAATCTAGAGTCTGGCAGGGCTTTATTCTAAGGCATTGTCATATCTTTCATTCTGAGTTGAAAAATGGACAGATCACTGGGTTTCATAAATGTGTGGAGAAGCTGTCAAAGCTCCTATTTGCATGTGAATGGTCAGCTCAGGTAGGAAAGGAGATATGTAAATAATTCTCTAGCTGGCTCCTGGTAAAGATCATTGCATTTCAAAGTGCTGTGAAAAGCAGCACCATAAAACTTTAACCTATTCACAGGTATGGAAACTCCCATGCCTTAAACAGATCTGCTGTAATAATGACCACTTGGGGAAATGTGAATCTTAAAAAGCAATATCAGGTATCCCACTACTATACCTTTTCTGCTTCTTTTAATATTTCAAAAAAGATAAGCTAAAAAAGCCATCCTCCCTCCCCACCCCAGGGAAAGAAAAAAAAAAAAAGGAAAAAAAAAAAAGAAAAGAAAAAAAAGCACAAGATCTAAGCAGTAAGCAGATGTAGACCTTCACTGAAAGTCTGGCAGACAAGTGTGATAGGAGTGGAAGAAATGTAAGGGATTTGAGTATTATTCTGAATTGTGTCTGTATCTGACCCTGGAGGCACCCAAAATAATCATTACTTTAATCTGCCTTACAGACTGCTCAGCATTGCACTATTCTGCTCCGCTGTTGTACTCCAGTACATGCTGAACTGGGTAGAATGGGTGAATGCTTTCATTTAAAACTAAAAGTATCCTTCAGAAGATACTGTTCTTAGTGCATCCAAAAAGGTGAAAAAGTGAAAGTAAACAGTAGAAAAATGTGGAACACAGAGTAAAATAAAAATCTTAATAGGCTCTGAGCCAAACGATTTTCTATATGTTTTATTGTACCTCGTGTCTGCTTAGATAGAATTGGCATGTGTATATATGGAGAGAGAAAGATTTACTAAGCCATTAATGCCTGAAACAGCTCCAAGAACTGTGATTAGGCAGGCGCAAGGACTAGAAAATGTTTCCAAAGTAAAGTTCACCTCCAAAGGTGATGTGAATTACGTACCTACCTCTTAATCATGAGATAACACGAGACTGTTGCTGTAGTTTACCAATACCATTTCCCCCAATATTGTTTTGTAGTTGCCATCTACTTACCTCGAAATACCATGATGTATTTCATTCAGGCTCCATAATTCACTAAATAGCTTGTGTCACCCTTGTAATCATTTACAGCACACATTTTCTTTCTCAAAAAGCTTTTGCGCACTAATTTGATCTGGTTACATTGTGCTGAAAAGAACTCACAAAGTTAAATGCAATTTCATTCACTGAATTTATAAAGAGCAATTATTCAAAGGCTCTGGGATTTGCTCAATCACACTAATATTCCTGTAATGAAATGTGATTTGTCTTGGTATTTACCAGGAGATTAAAAATGAAAAAAAGAACAGATGTTACAAACCCCTACTCACATGAGCAGTCCCATTGATTTCAATGTACATGGCACTTGTGGCGTGAAGTGCCCTTTTGGGAGGTTATACAAGTTCTTCTTTACTTATGAAATGATAAACCAACAACACCAAGCAATTGTAAGGATTGCTTGAAATTTTTGAGCTCTGCCCAGTTAATGGGAAGAAATGACGCAAAAACTGTTCAAAATATTGTTCTGTTCCCAAATGAAAGTTTTCATTCAGTAACAATCCCTCTTGATCCTTCTTATCCCATGGCTCCACTGTGCTCTCCCACAAGAAGAGCATTCATTGCCTTGCTGTGGTTCATTGCATCCTCATGTCCAGGATGTAGGATACAATGTCAACTGGAGTCACTACGAAAGACCCTCACTCAGTCTGGTGGATCTTTGAGTCCTCTTAAGGATGCCTATCAATATGAAATTTGATCACATATCTTTGAATGCCCAAGCAAGTTTAAACTGAGTTTTTGAGCAAAGGAATGTCATCTCTTATCCAAGCCCTCTCCCATTTTCCCTGTTAATAGGTCTTTCCATTAAAACCTTCTGTGCGGAAGTCCATCTGTGTGAATGTAACATAAAGCACACATTAGACACAAATCAGCCTTGAAGAAGTTCCGCTGATTTGAGCACCGTAACTTTAGATAAGTAACACCGCAATGTTGGGATAGAGTTTCCATAATGCTGCTGTTCTGTTTCAATAACCGTTCCCATATCTATCAAAAAAGGGCACAGCATTGTGAAAATTTTTATCCTTTACTGGAGTATTACTTACTTACTGCAGCTATAGCTCCAGGCACTTTGAGTGAAAGTTGCTACTGCCTGCTTCTCACATGAGCTCACCAGAGAGGGCCCAGGAGCTCTCCCCACAGCAGGAGGCTCCAGAGCTGCTTTCCTGCCACTCCAAATAGCTGCTGACGCTAGCAGGAGAGCAAGGGATCCCTGCTCCTTTTCAAACATCAGTCTGACAAAGTGGGACAGTGAGCACGGGGCCATGTGCTCCCTCGCCCCAGACATCTTGTCAATGGGCTCTCAGTGCTCTTTGCAAAACAGCAAGAGAAATCTCAAATTGCAGCCACTCACGTGTAGCCATTTGTGCAGACACTTCTATTATCCTAAAATTTATTGTCGCCTATGTCACCTGTTAAGAAAATGCAGAAAGTCTCAAATGCAGTACGGGGTGGTGGGGCAATAAAATTTTTCCACATTTTATGATGATAGGTATACATTTAAAGAAGGAAGCAAAAAGAATGTTTTCTATTAAAAATAGGAGCGGAAACCATTTGTAGCATAAAATCCAGTAGGAAATACATTTGCACTACTTCTGATCTCTGGTGCTGTTGGCTGCGAAGTCCTTCACTAGTCTATAAGGGGCAGCAATTTAATTAATTGGAGCTGATACTTAAACTATGTTAGCAATTAGAGAACAACCCACAAAGTAGTAAACACGTCTGTGATGTCTTGGAACAGAGGCATCCTAACGCTTCTCTAGTGCTGGCCAAGGATGATGTTAAAAGGTAGAAATTGCATTATATGTTAACATATATACAAATGATTCATATATCAAGAAGGCCACTTACTGTAAGAAAGTCTCTGAGCCTGTTCAAGCGATAACTAAAGGACATGCAGACATCAGACATCTGTATAAAGTTGCTAGCCAGGGCAGGGTATGTGGAGCATAAATGCAACACGGGTAACTCCTTCCTCTGCTTTGTCCTACTGAGACCAGGAGCTCTCTCCCACCCAACTTCTCTTCCAAAGGGATTTTTGGGTCTGGCTAAGCTCAGCCTATGCCTCTGTGAAGCTAAGCTGAGGGAAGAGACTTCCTAAACTCTCTGAATTCTGAAAGTATCCTTAGGTGCATGCATGCATTTACCTACATAATGTATACAATTATGAAGCTATTTACACACCCCTACTTGGACCAGACCCATAAACAGTGCAAAATTACGCCACACCCTGCTGCAAGTTATTTTTAGCTGTTCCTCAATGTAAATGTCTAATTCAAAATTAAGTTTCAAAATAATGAATGATGTGTTTTGTGTTTCAGTGGGTATAAATGTTTGCATTGCATAGTAGATGATTTAAGCATGAAAGGTCTTGCATTCCTAAATCTGTTACAGAATGTGGGTGGGAGGTGGATCTTTTCTCCTTTGCTCATACCAGGAAACAAAGAATGAATGAATATTTGTCATGATGTTTCATCAAGACAATGTTAACATTAATTGAAGATACACGTGTACGTTGTGGAGAGAATGACAGATTGCTTACAGTAAAAATTTCTGAAAACCAGGACATTGGCTTTTAGTATTCATACAGGGTGTTAGCAGTGTTGGTATTGAAACTACCCGAACATGAGCCTTCTACAGTAGTCAGTTAATTAGGCCAGACATGGAGGAGATCAAATGCTATTTAAAAAAAACCCCCAACAACAAAAAACCCAAATCCAACCCAACCAAAACCAAACCAAAAAACCCACCCAAAAAACTTAGCACAATTTTCTTCAGCTCTGACAAAAGGGCTATCGGGAACTATGTCTTCTCCTGTTCTCATGTTCTTTCCTTAATCATCCATGGCTGGTCACCAGTAGTCACTGCATTAGACTGGCTTTTGGTCTGGCTGGATATTGCTGTTCTTATGTTCCCATCTCCAAGATCAGACTGGAGATTTCTCCATCAGCGTCAGGATTCATGCTCAGTCCTGCCCCTGGGCACAAGATGTTCCCCATGTATACCTGTTAAGGAACAGTTATAAGAAAGAAATAAGAAATAAAGAAGAAATAAGAAATAATTATCAGTGTCCCTGTGTCTTAAACTGGAAATGGAATGGTATTTTATCCTTACGTGCATTTAAAAAAGAAGTACAAAACAAAACAAAACAAAAAACCCAACAACAACAAAAATCCCAAACAGAGCTATTTCTAATAAAAACATTACTCATACTAGTATCATAGCCCTGACTTTACATTTATTGGCATAAATGCAAACTTATAAAGCTGCGTGGATGTTTGCCATATGCAAATCCGTCCATCCATAAATCAGCGTACAGACTGGAGACTGCACAGCTGAAGTGACTGTAATGGTAAATGAAACCTTTCACCACCAGGTCAAATGCAGTTCAGCATATGTGGTAAATGAAAAAGCGCTATCATACAGGAATTGATCTGTGGTGTGTGTGAAACGAGTGACTGACCAGTTCACACTGTTGGCCACCTCAGTTGGCACCCCAGGCTTGAGCTGGCACATAAGACAGAGCTGAGCTGTGATGGCAAAGCACTGAAGTAACCTGGCTGATGACCATCCTCTCTAAGTCATGCATAAACAGAGAATTTGCCTTGTGGGACTGTCTGGTAGTGTATTACAAGGATTAGGCAGGCGTTTTCCATCAAAATGAATTGTCAATGAAGAAGGAAGTTTCCATTTAATCAAAATTTTCCACCAGTTCTATCCAAATGAAAACATTACTTTGGATCGTTGTGCTGATCTAAGGCACACAATATTGTATTCATCTGACATTAACCTCTGTGTGTTCAGGGTAACAGTGAGGTTTATAAGAGCTTCGTGTGGTTTTGCTGCTTTCTTCCCTTCCCTATTCTTTCCTGCACAGGACCATAACTCCCATTAAAATATTTGAGAGTACCTCAGAAATCAGCTTAAGGCTTATACAATAGCAGGACAGCATAAAACATATAGCCCAGTCTCCAATCCTGGCTAACAGGTCCGAATCAGAAATGAGGCATGTTTATCCTTGTATAAGATGCAGTTCAATGTCAGAGGATGCCATGTAAGACAGGAGACACTCGGAAGCGTTTCCAGGTTTCTCGATTTGGGGGTATGTCCTGGCCATGTCTGGGCTGTGGAGTACGTGCACTGTTTTTCCCCATTACAGCCTGGACACCCAGACCAGAACAGACATACATAAAATGATCAAAAGCAAAAGTTATACATTCCTGGATTTCATTTTTTTCTAAGTTGTCACTCTGTGAAAAGTTCAGCATTTTGACTGTTTGTCTTAATTTGAAAACAGATGTTGGAATATTGTAATTTCCCTTGAGACAAAAAAAACAACCCTTGCTTTTCTCAGCTTTACTTATTCCTGCTATGAAACTGTGTCGTCCCAGAGAAACTGTGCTTCATAAAGCTCCTGTGTGAGTTGTGAAGCTCCAAACCATCTTGACACATACAGCTATGTGTTAATGTCCAAACATAGTCCTCAACATTTATTGCAGCAAAAACAGCATTAAAAATTGATGTCTGATTCTTTAATAGAATTTACTACATTATTAAAAAAATAGTATTGCTATTGGTTATATTTTGCTTAACAGAACTTTTGTTCTGCTTTTAAAGAATAAAGCTTTTAAGACATTGATAAGTTGAGATATGTGTTTGCCTTTATGTTTCAAGGATGTTAATAATGTCAGGAAGATTGGTCTTGTGGATAGAATTGATAGATGATCTTCAATTCCAGGATCTTACACAAACTTTCTATGTGACGTCAGATGATATCTCTGTGCCTCAGCTTCCAATCTGTAATTACTTTTTGTACACATTTGTTTTATTTTCCGTTGACATTGCATGTTTTTTGGAGGCAAGGACTATGTTTTTGCGCAATGAGATTCCATCTGGACTTTTCAGAACAAGTAGTACGACAGATAAATAGCACAAGTACTTAGTTCAAGGCTCAAACAAACATCAGAGTACCAAGAAAAAAATCTTACTCTTGCTTTCTGGTAAGAAAGCAATAAAGAAAATTAAATATATTTTTTTAAAAAACTTTGAACAATTTCTTAACAATATATCCAGCCTAATTTCACAAACCCAAGAAATTTAGTCACTTGAAAGATACCTTTCTGACTGCATTACTTTTGCAACTGAGAAGTGAATTTTTTTAGAAGCATGTTCCTTCTAATGGAGGGAAAAAAAGCTGTTGTTAGTTAAAAATATCACTTTTATAATTTCCTCTTGGTCTTAAAGATTCTTTAAGTGATTATTCCACTACACATAAAATTCAAAAGCTGACAATTTTAGTTTTCAAAATTTCTCCCTTACATGTAGTTCCTAGATATAAAGGCTGCAAAATTATTCAAGTTTGTTACATACATTCATTTCAATATGAAGACATGTTTATCTCACATTGCTGTTGAGGAGAAGCAGTTTCATTTTCATTCTGATTGGTGCTGAAACTCTTTGTGCATTCTCCTCTTTTTCTTTTTTTTTTTTAAATTTTTAATCTGCGGTTTCAGGTGTAGTTTGTTATATCAGTCGACTGGAACACTACAGATTATCAGGGGACTTCCAGGTGTCACACAAGAAGAATGACTGTTTTCCAAAACAAGCTGTGCAGTCCCCTAGGCTCTGGCATAGATGAATATATGAGTGTTACTAGGCATAGAAAACATTTCTGAAAAGTTAATCCCATGTTGTGTTTGAATGTTAAGGAAACCATCTACTCATTCTGAGAGGTTTAACCTTTCTTCAGGAGGTAAGTCTGGAACAATGGTCCTTATTTACAAAAGGTTTCCTTTATTTTCCATAAGGAATACAAAACCAGAATTTCTCCTTTGCTGGAGTTGCTCCTTTCTTGATGTAAGTACGCATTGCCATTGCTGACTCATTCAAATACGGATTATTACAATAATAACAAGTGACAAGCTATGTGTTATTTTGAAATAATACACATTATGGTTCTCATCATGTCTTCAGAGACCCAAGCAATGTGTTATTTCACATTTACAAATGCTCCAAAGTGTTTGTGCTTATGAATAAAATATTCTCCATGTAACTCGATTTTCAAGTGTGCATTGTGCAACAGCATTAGGATGTGGGCCTCACCACAGTCATCCTAAACCTCTGTCACCTTCCTCTTGGATTACTGCTCTCCCTTCTGTGGCACTTGTTCAAAGCTTTTGGAAAGACATCAGTGGACTTTGATCAGTCCTTTAAACCGGTTGTGCCTGCTTGCTACTGCCTTGGTCTGTATGAGATTCTGGATGTAACTCAAGTCCTTGGTATTGCTCTGTGGAGGTGCAATCTGAAGCCTATTAAATTCAATAAGAGTCTTCCTATTGATTTCGGTGGCCTACAAACCAGGCCACAGTCTTTGGTTATAACTGATGTTACAACACTAGTTCTCTTTCTGAGCTCAACCCCAACATCTGGCCTTACCCGAGGGGACAGGCCAAGGTGCAACATTATTGGATTGCCCGGGATTTCTGACAAAATCTTTTTACGTGGTACGTCAACAGTGTTGGATCTTGCTATGCAAGCTGGAAAGTGCTTTAACATACAGGAATGATGCAAGGGCCAATTTTTGCACAGGCTCTGCCAGCTATACGCAACCCTTGGTTTGGTCCCTTGAAACTGAGTTATTCAATATGCGTGATAACTGAGAATTAAGAATGGTAACATAAAGCAGCATAGGACCTGGTGTTACACAAACTACCTTGGGCCTTGAGCGAACTGTATTGTGTCTTTTGTTAGACTATTCGGGGTGCTGCAAGTCTTCTGGGGCAGATAAATGTACAGTCCAGGCATGCCCACCGAGCCAATTCCATCAGATGGATAGTGAATTTGTTCTCACGTAAGAAATATCCAGGACTGTGTTTTGTTGCAAAATCCAGAAAAAATGTGAATCAAATCATCAGCACATCTTTTCCAGTTCCAGTGAAATTTACCTCCTACATAACATTTCCAATATAGAAAGTATTTCAAGAGGAAAATCTCACATGGATTAATGTTTATTCGTTGCCAAGGCAATAGTTTGGAGACCTCTCTAGCACAAAACAGATAATATTATAAGCAGAAGTAGATTAGTATGAGGAGAAAATTTATTGACTTCAGGGAAGACAATGTTCTGAGTGTTTGTTATACATTTTTGAGATTATATTAATTTTGCTTTCGTCATTTTTCCATTCATTGCTGTACTTTTGTACTGTTACTTGTATGACAGGAGAAATTAAATATCCCCATGAAGACTGAATGCCACTGTACAATGCAAAACAGTGTTTCTGTGTGGAAAACCTGACAGTTCATTTAACAAGACAGCCCTAAGGTAGGCAGGGAACTGAGGCACTGTAGAATAAGTGGTCAGGCCAAGGTCATACTGTGGCTCTTTGGGACATGGGGAAAGGACACAACCACATCAGTCCTGAATTATCTAAGTTTTGAATGGGGAAAAACTAAAAAACCAAAAGTATTAATTGATTTTATTTTTGAGGAGTAAAAATAAGGAGCTTTAGCAGATGCTACTAAGATTGACAGCTGAGAAAAAACAGTTGAGAAATAAAGAAGGAAAATAAACACTGAGAATTTCTGTATCTATTTCTTTTCAGCAAATAAAGTCTTTAAATTCTCTTTTGTAATCATAAGGGAGTATCAGTATATTGGACTTTTCCAAACCAAACATGACTGTGGATCTAAGCAAAAGAAGGCATTTAAAACAGCATTCACTCTGAATCATTTCAAGCCTAGCAACAGATTACCAGGGCATTTCAGACAGGAACGGGAGCTGAATCCTGCACAGTTCTGTTCCAGAGTACATCTGTACCAGCTCTTCCTCCCTTTTTATAGTCTCCCGACCACCATCACGATCCAATCTGTGTTATGGAAGAAAGCGAGAACTTACCATGTTCCTTTAGAGCTGAACATGCCCAACTCCTTGCCAATTATTGCCAGGTTTTGTTTTCTGCCATTTTACCTCTGCAGCTCTTTTTTACAGTTCTTCTAAGAAAAACCAGGACAAAGTGATAATGAATTTTTAGATTCTTTGATTGACTGATTTCAAATTACATTCAGTTTTATCCATACCCTTTGATATTTCTAAAGCAGCTCTGAACCTTGATTTTTCAAAGGTTGTAGTCAGCAGAAGTGTTAGATGTTTAACACCTTTGAAAGTACTGTCTTTTAAGAGAGACAAGCCAAATCAAAATAATATTGCTCATTCATCCTTTAAAAGTTGTGTTCTTCTCATCTCTGCCCCACACTATACATTTTTTAAATCACATCCATAGTTCATAGATCACTTTTAATCAGATGTCAAGGTAGTCCCTTGTACTTTCTAGTGTATATATGCATATGTATATTCTAATATAACTATTACAAGGTAAAATCAAAATATTACAAGTACATTATATTATAACATCTCCTGGATACTAGAGAGAGATAAAAGTGAATCAGAAAAAAAAAAAAAAAAAAGAACCTTCTGCCAGAAATCCAAGCCAAAATTTTCAGACTTGGAAACATATTACCCAATCTTTTTTCTTATGTAGTAGTTTCTTTTACTTAGCATAGTGGTTTTCACTGTCCTGAAGAAGTAGGCCATACCAGTTTTCTGATATTTTTCACTCCACTGCATCAGGGGGCTGCTCATCTCTCTTGCCATGAGATTCTATTTACATCTCAAGTACAAATTTTCTGTCTTGTCATCTTGATTATTTACCTGAGAATCTTTCAGGTGAGATCATCTCACTGTCTTTATCAGAGAGATCTGGCAAGATACTAATGTTGTCCAACATTTTCCAAGGATGGTGCACAGTACCCTGACAGGGTCTAAGAGTGATGACAACAAACAAATTTTGATATCTAATTGTCAGAGATCTCAGATATGGGATGCTTTCTAACTCAAGGTCTGAATAAACTTTTGCAAAGTATTTAGTGCAGAGGTTTCTTAATTGTTCATGACCGTGGTCACCTACTCCTCAAGTTGTAATTATGTCATACAAGCAGGTGTTTTTTTCCTCCTGCTGCTGATGACCCCGATGAATTCAGCACATTTTTGTTTAGAATATGGGTGGCTATTTCTATTTCCATTGTAGATTTGGCTCAAGGTCATATTTGGTCAATCAGGAGGCAGGATTCCAGTGGCACCAAATGTGTATTGAAGTTAAAAGTGTTTGCACTGCACAACCCAAATGTCACCTATTTAATCACGCTACCTTTCTTAGACGAGCTTCCCAGCATGGATGACTATTATGGATTTGTGGCTATTTGCTTGTTTGCTGGACAAACGAGATGAGTATGAAGGTACAGGGATTCCAGGCAGGGCTACCAGAAGAAATCTGCATATTACAGTGGTCTGGAAAAGCAGTTTGATTTAGGATCCACTCAAGCCACTGTTAAAAACCTGAATATGCAGTGAACAGCATATTTTCTTGCATGAGTGCTAGAAGATGACCCTAGATGTTAGTCCGTCACGCTTCGTAGGAAACATATACAGGTATGTTACAACATTTGGTAAGCCCAATCTTACTATTCTCTGTGACTACAAAACTCCCAAGAAATGCATGGCGTTATGCCAACGCATTTGTTGCATCCACAAAATGTGCTCAAAGATCAACTCTGAGCTTGCTAAGATGGCTAATGCAGTTGTCAGTGTGCTTTTGCCATACAAATTGTTCAAGAATAAGGAGCTCTGTCTACTGTAGGGCTCAGCTATACAGAAAATATTCTGTCTGGAGACAGGCATGCTAGGCCCAGAGTTTTGGAAATTATTCCAGTCATACAGACGGTATCTGTTGGTGGGGCCTGATGAAGTAAGTGTTGACTAATGGTCCAGCAATACCTATTGACTGACATTGATCATCCCATCCCTGTGGGGCCATGAGGAAATGCAGCAAGAAGCAGAATAGGGAACTGGTGCTCTGTCAGAAGAGACATAGGCCTAAAGTATTCCTATGGATGTGAATATAGCTTCTCTAAGTGGGCCTTGAAATAAACAAAGTAGAACTGGATAGTGTAAACTTTGGGAACATGGCTCCATGTTTTAAAAATCCCTAATAAAGTGAATCCAGACATTTTGGTATTCATTTCTTCTCCACATGTCTATTTCTTCTCCACATGTCTATAAAAAGCAAGTACTAAAGGAGAGTATGGGCTTGACAAAGTGACTTTTCCATGGAGTTTAAAGCAGCAACCTCACAGAAGCGGAGTGCAAGGCTTCAGACCAGTTTTTAGTAAGAGGAGCTTAGTCCCCAACCATGATTTGTACCTTCAAAACCAAATTAAACTGCTTCATGCTTCAACTGTTAAGTGGAGCTAGTGCTACTAAATCATCTTTGAACTGTGTCTGGAGGCTGAAGGACGAAAAGTATTGATATTATTAATAATGAATGATAACCATGTATATTAAAGGGGATTTATCTTCAATAACTTAGGACAGAGTTATAATTCTCTTGAGGCAATTACACTGATATTAGACTTCTGTTTACCACATAGTGTTGTAGCTTGGGGGAACATTAAGTTACAGAAAGATGAGAGCATTGTGAGGCAAAATCATTTGCAGTATGTGAAAAATAAACCTCTCCACCACATTTGATAATATGCTTATGACCCAAATGCTGATTAGGTCACATTAAAAAAAAGGAAGTGTTATCACTGAAGAGTCAAACTGAGAAATCCTTAAAAGTTATGCTTCTCTACTGAAATTAAGAGAATTGCAGTCACTTTACCAGGACAAAGTTTGGCTTTGTAATCTTGCTTCTGAAAATAGATGGAATTTAGGTTTACCCTGCACAGCAGTTCTTGGCCACTCACTCACATGAACACTTCTTTCTTTTTTTTTCTTAAATGTATTGATTTTTAACAGTAAGAGTTTATTGTTCTTAAAGGCTAAGGATATAAACAAAGCAAGATCTCGAAAGGAGAGAGAACAATTTTTTACTAAAACTGGAAGAGTTGGAAAATGTGTTCAAGGCTTTGGCCATAAACAGACTACTTCAAATCTGCAATAAGGAATGAGGACTATTAAGAAAGAAAAGTATAAAGTTTTTGTCTGATTGGTTTTACAATACATTTTAGAACATTACTAGAAGCTCTGGCTTATGGTTGAACACAGTGAAAAGGACACCTTTGCATCTCTTGGATTTCTGTTTTGAATTCATATTGGAGTTTGTATTGAAAGTAAAAACACTAATAACTAGAAAATAAACCAAAATAATCAGATATGAACTTCAAGAGTATGAACCTCTTATACTGAGTATAAGTGCCTGTTTAAAGGGATTTCTGTTCATCATTCTTTATAATTCAGTGTGATATTGTATTCCATCACTAGCAACTTAATTTATTTCTTTCACCATCTGTTCTTTTTTTTTTCTTCTTCCATGCCAAAAAATCAATAGCGTTCAATGAACAAAACAAATCTATTCTGAAATTCAACTAAACTGCTTTTATGCTGTTTTTATTCAGAATATATTGACCTATTTCTTACACTGGTTTTGTTTAGCTAACCAACACTTTTGTTTTCTAAACCTGTGAAATCTGAAACAGTAAATACTGTATGTGAGCTGTTAGTGCCAGCACTTTTGTAGCCGTTACTTGATGAGACATATATCAGGCCAGTTGGTTTTTAATTATAGGCAATAGCTAAAGCTTAATAATAAGTGTGGATACCCTTGCCACAGCTCTATCCAGCTCATCCCTTGTACAGAGCAGGCTGAGCCACTTGCACAAACACAGACCAGTAGTCAAAGCACTTTCCTTGCCAAGCCATATTAATCTAGCGATATCTCCAAATGTCCTTGTGTGTTCCCTGAACCGCCAAAATAATTATGTAAGTTTTGTGAGCTCCTAGAACTACAACTGTGCTCTCATTAACACCTTCTGTCCCTGTGGAGTTATAAATATATACGAGTCTTCAGAATACAAAGTTTTAGATGAGAGCACTTTGTTGAATACAGGACCAAATGAAAACTAAAATCAGTAATGCAGAAACTCTCTTGGGGGTCTGAAATAGAGAAATGGTAAGGACCACATGTGCTTGTGCATCAAGGTGATGTCCATTCATCTGTGATAGGCTTACATAGAGGTCTTCATGCCACATACTGCAAAGAAATGATAGTGAATGAGAGAGTTTAGAAACCTCACACTGGAGCTTCAAAACTGTGATCACTCTTCTGGCCTAGATTAGAATAAGTTGGACATAGGTAATTTAGCCATTGAAGTGCCATGTCCCTCAAAGCGCTGTAGTATTTAGGCTGGGTTTGACATTAGATTTTTAAGACTAGATATTCTATAATCTTAACCTTGTTGCTTCTTCTACATAACATGATGTCACCAAATTTCACATCATGGTGTCATTAAGTCCATATTTTCATCTGACTACTTCTAAATGACATGCAAATGATGGAGAATATGATCAGCCAAAAAATGCCATGGCAAAACTCTCATAATTCTTATCAAACTAGACCCATGCTCTTCTATATAAGAAATAAAGGATAATAAAATGTATTTTACTGTGGAAAATATTGCTAGCTGTACAGAATTCCTTTCCACATGCACTTATAATTTAATACAATTCATTCTTTCTACCAAATATTATTACTATAATGCCAGGAATTATGTTGGATTTCAGGTTCATATCCCAACTGTGCAATTCAGGATATGCTTCAGACCTGTTTATTCAAATAATTTTATTCAGACTGTGGCTAAAATAAACAGAGAAGCAATTTGAAGAAATTCAATGCAGGTTTTTCTGAAAGTCTAGTAGACATAATGATTAATATTTCCAGGAAGACTGATGATTAGACAAAATAATGTTATAGAGAAGAGTTTTCAGAAAAAAGGAAAAAAAAGATGGAAAAGAGCTCTTACTGAAAATTACTGGTAACCTAAACCACCTGCAAAAATACAGTATTTGCAATAGAAGTCCTTAAAGTTGAAACAGAAGTGAAAATAATACAATTATTAAATTAAGGATAATTGAGAGATAAAACAATGTGATTGATAAGTGGCAATAGTGTGCTTGCTGTTTTTCCTCTCCGATTTCAAGCAGAACACGATATTCATTAAGGATTCACTCAAACGGGTGCAAAAAAACCTAGCAGGAAGAATATATCATGGTTTTACACAGTTAACATTATAAGATGTAGCTCTTTGTCAGCTACCAATTCATCAGCACTGAGAGTGCTTGCCTTCTGCACCTAACAACATCCTCATGCTAACAGTGCTGTTTTCTCTTGAAGTCTCATTTATCTTCCTACACAGGTCATTAAAGTTTGAACCTGCTTGCTTGAAGTTGTGTCTATGGTTGCCACTTTCTCTGTATCCACCCCCACAGTGTTCTTGTGCTCCTGAGATCTCTTTATTTCAACAACAGCAGCAGCAGCAAAAGTACTGGAGTTTTCGCTGATAGAAAACTGAGGGAAGATTTTGTTTTAGTTTCATCTGAGTTTCTAATTCTAACAAGTTGCAATAATTTTCCCTGAACTACAAGATCTCACTTTTAGTGGGACTTGATAAGTCTTAGAGTGTCTACTCTTAGCTACATAAAATGTAGTACACATATACTGCCATTATCTTGGATATTTTTGCTTGCTTTGCTAGCTCACTGATTCTGTTTTAGGTGCCATGACAGAAAACCCTAATTCATCATCATGCTTGTGCCTTCCTGCTTGAGGAAAGAAGTCTACCATGTAGTCTGCTGTAGAAGTGGTGGGCTATATCAAAAAAGAAGGTTCGAATGTCTATGTGAAATCTACATTAGCTGTTAAAAAGAGAATATGAGTAACTGTATGGGAAACTGAATATCAGAGATGTCCATGTGATCCTAAGTCTTCAGCTTTCTCCTAGTAGATGGTGACAGTGGGAAGGTGTGTCAGTTATTATAGAATCACAGAGTAATTTAGGTTGGAACGGACTTCTGAAGGTCATCTAGTTTAACATCTAACCCCTACTCCAAGCTGGGCTGACTAAGTCAGGTTGCTCAGGGCTCTGTCCAGGCAACTTTTGAGTATCTTCAAGTTGGAAATTCTACAGACTCTCAGGACCTCTGTGCCAGTGTTTGACCACCTTCATGCTGAAGAAGTTTGTCCTGATTTCTAATCAAAATTTCCTGTCTTGCTTCTTGTCCTGTCACTGGGCACCTCAGGGAGAGTCTGCATCAGCCTTTTCTGTAGCCTCCCATTAGGTAGTTGAAATCAGCAATAAGATGTGGCCTTAATAGGCAACCAGTGCAAGTGTTTAGGGATCAGTACTGAAACATACTCTAGCAGAAAATAATCGTAAAGATTATAGGACATCAGCTAGTACAGGAAGTGCCAGCCCAAATTTCTGACTGGAATAGAATAATTATATATGTTCTGTATTGGTATACCTACTCCTGGATGACATACAAACTAAATTCCTTGATTAAAAGCAGACATTTAATTTTAATATAATTTTTAGATTATTATTATTTTTAATCAAAATGTATCTGGATTCCTTGTAAAACTTGAGGTTATTAAAATTTTTTCTAGTCCTCCTGTGTACTGATACCACCCAGCGTGTATTTTGATTCCATGCTTTTTTCTACTATTGTGCTACTACAATTATTTGGCACATGATTTTTCCAATTGATTGGCGATATATATTCCACCTCTAGTTCACATATACTGTATATATGAGATCCGATTATTCTGGCAGCTGCTGAGACTGCATCTGGCTTCTGAGTAACGTCGCCTCTTCCTGCACCCAAATTGGATGGAGTGAAACCAACGTTCCCTCGGTTCCTTCATGCTATCATAACTCATTTTGACTTCTCTGCATACAGTATGACTTTTGATACCAATACATGAATAGCAGGGTGGACAGTAAGGTTATTCTAGCTAGTATATTTTGTATGGAGGAGCTTAATTCTTACAGTTTTCTCTTTTATTGCACTGCTTAGTTAGGTAAAATGAAAATAAATCTTATTAATGAAAATAAATCTTATTAATAGTAGAGACAGGTTTGTTTCTCACTCTGGCTCAGAATTGTGGAGATGCTGAAGGAAGACAGCTGGTGTAGACAGACACTCCAGTAAGTCAAGAAATTGAGGAAGAACATCTGTAAGAGACAGAAGAATATTTGATTTCAACAAGGCAGACATAGCAGTGTCATCTTCTCTTCTTAGCCAAATGACTTAAGAATAATTCAAGAACATTACTATATGTTGTGCTCTTTAGAAAAGTATGTGGGAGTAATTCAGAGGAATCTGAACAGGCAACTGAGTGTTCTGCTCTCCTCCACATGAGTGCTTATTAATTACAGGTTACTGGAATAGGCAAAAATGCATAGCAAAATCTAGCTTCTGTGGCACATATCTTTAAATGTGGTAAAGAGGAGCTCAGGTGTGCCTTATTAGAGCTCTAAAAATATTACGTACTCAAAGCATTCCAAGATTTCTTGGCTTTATGAGGCCACAGTTGGCAAACATCATGTGGAGTCAAGCTTTATTTCCTCCTGCCTTCATTTGATATCCTTTGTTCATGAACCCAGCTAAGAATGCTCGTCTTTCCTGGAACCACAGTACAATCTTGTTTTGGTAAAGGAACTTTTACTCTCTAGCAATTTGCTTTTTATACCATCTATTCATTGAAATTTCCTTTTCAGTAGGTAAAATGATCACTTGAAGAGCTATGGAGATTCCTAGTTTCTACTGTGATCTTAATGACGAAGCTAGGCCATGCCCTATTCTCTTTTCCAAAAAAAAGTCACAGATTTTGATTTTGATCAGGTCATCTAATTCCCATTTTTTGCCACACCCTTGGAATTTACTCCCCATGATTACATGGGGAAACCAAACAACATAATTTCTTTTCTTTTTTTTTTTTTTTTAAATTAGTTTGATAGAGCAAGACTTCTTGGGAGCTTCTCCAGATTCTTGATACAAGTCAGGTCAATGCAATACTGATGAAGTACAGCTTGGTTATGTGTATTCTAGACAAAAACTGAGTTACAAGGCTGGGGCTATAGACACTCAGACTTTGAGAAGCGTCTGTCTCTCAAAAATTTTCAGGGCAGCAATATGGGAACCAATCCTTTTTTTCACCTAGCACTGTACCTTATCAGATGCTAGAGGCTTTTTAAAAGTCTCTTAGCAGCCCGTTTTCAGTTGCAAGGTCACTATTTGCTCATCAACAGAACTAGCATCCATGGAAAACAATGGTAAAAGCATTTATTAACCTTGAATAAATCTGTTTCTTCAAAACATCTCTCTCTAACTGTTGCTATGAGCCATGCTTCTTCCCCACTGCTACAGAGTCTATCTGGAGTCTGAACTGTCAAAGGAATTTAAGACTGGTTGAGCCTGCTCTTCCCAATATACCTCTGTGTGTGGGAGTCAGGAGAGGGTGAGATCATCCAGTGCACAGCAGAGCCCCAACAAAGACTCCTGGCTTTCAGGGTCTGAACTCACATTTATGGGTCTAACACACACACCAGAGTGAAACTGCCAGAAAGAGCCCATTCTCAGCTGTTCTTTTGCTAAGTAATTCTTCTTTTGCTATCTCTAAGGTAACTGGAATCTTTGTGCTTTTTATCTTTCAACACATCAAATGTATCAGATAATAGTTAAGTTAGAACAATAGGAGATGAGGTGCTGTGTCAGCATGTGGGCTGCAAATGGAACAAAAGAGTCTTCTTAAATTCAGTATGTTCTGAAAATACAAAGTTAGTGGCAATGTTCAGCCATGCAGTAACAGGCCATAAAAGGAAAATGAGTTACTCTTAACGCTGCAGTTCTTTTGTCTTTCTATATCAACATTCCCTTGTTTCTTAAACAGCCGTAATGTATTACAATGTTAGCACAGTATTATATTTTTTTTTTTATTCTGAACTCAGTAAGTACCTTCACTGTTTCTTCCAGACTATTCTTCTGCAAAACAGACTAGTTGTGTTTGTGAAGTCTCACTGTGCTCTTCGTGGCTGCGGTGCACATGCTGTCCAGCAGCTAGAGTGAGATTTGGGGAAAGCTGAAGTCAAAAGGATCAAAATTTGTTCAGTGTGCAGAGATTGTTACTTAACTGCCATTAAGGTGGTGTTTACCTATGCCCCCTTTATCTGATATTTACCACATTGTCTCATGAAAATTTTTCGCAGGGACCTTTAATGTGGTAATGTAATAAAGGCAAACAACAGTAATAACAATGCGGTGTGTTCTTTCTACCTGAAGACTAAATTTAGATTAAAGAAATGGAGGACTATTTTGTAGAAAATATCAATCCAGAACAGCTATTGCCTGTTCATGTTTGCATGATTTGTAAATATTGTTACTTAAAAAGAGATTGTGTTGAGAATATATGAGAGGACGACAAATGAAAACATGGTTAGTAGATGAATATGTACATAGCTTTATTGCAATATACTTATGCTATTTGAGAATCTGGCCAAAATTACATCTGAATTCCTGCATCTGACATATCTGACATGCATATGCTACAATACAACATTTGAGATTTCAATCCTCTCTCTTTCAATGAAAGCTATGGATCCTCATTTGCCCAGTAATACAGAAGCAGTAGTATTTACACTTCACTGTATCCCTCAACTGCTCCTCAAGGATCAGTATGTGACATATCTCCCGTTGCCCATTTGGTTGCTTTCTGCTGTTGCTTACAGTAAGGAAATTCTTACCCTCAGGAATACCTCAGGAAAAATCAGCTTTAAGAGAGGTCAATGAGTTTTGGGGTTTTTTTGTTTTTAATAACAGGAGGAACATGCCTATAATGCCCTGTTGTATTTTGTTAGGACCTAATTTGTCAAAGCTAAATCAGTACACTTAATTCATAGGGAAAAAAAATTATGATTGGAAGGGACTAATTCAACCTCTTCCTATATCAAGACTATATTAAGAATTAAGTCAGGATTTTTTGTGTCTGATTCAGTCAAGTTTTGAAGATCTTCAAAGGAGAAGGGATCTTCAAAGAAGATCCAAGGATGAAGACTCCATAACCTCTCTGGTTATTGTTCCAGTCAAGACTTTTTTCTTTATATCCCATTCAGTATTTCCCTGTTGCAACTTGTGCATGTTCCCTCTTGTCCTTTCACTGTGCACCTGTGGCAAGAGTCTGGTTCTCTCTTCTTTATAATCCCCCAACAGGTAATTGAAGACAACAATTAGATCACCCCTTAGCCATCTCTTTTTTTCCACAGACATTACTTGTCCAGGCACAGTAAGTTCCAGTCTTGTGATGCTGTGTCAGCCTAAAATGGCACTCAGCATTGCAGGTCCCCACGCTTCAGATCAGCACAACTTCAGGATATTTTGCTTCACCTCATGGAGATATTCCACAGTTAGGGTAGTGCAAAGAAGGTTTAAAACATTTATTTCCATTTTGAAACACTTCTGTGCTGCCCAAATAAATGACTGAGAATGAGACTCAGGTCCTATTGTTTATTAGAGTGTGGTTAGATCTTTGTATGAAGGGTAAAGCACAGTGTAGTTAGTATTATTAGCTGTGAAAATAATAATGTTTACTAAATTGGTGTCTGGACAATAAAGTATGCTTACTTTCTTTCACACAAAATGCTCATCTTCATATTCACACTCCATGGGTAGTAGTAGTGCAGATAAACATTTCAATGAATCAAACTCTGGAGCGGAAGGATTGGACACAATTAGAGTATTAACATTAGATAGTAATTGCTGGCATAGTTAAATGTTGGTTTATTTAAATATAGCCACCAAATTATAATGGGCTTTAATGCATGGGAATGAATTGCACTCTTGTTATGTTCAGTGAATACTTAGCTATATCCTTTATGTAAACATCCTACTCACAGTAATCCAGTAAGGACATAAGGTAGAGTCTGTTTATTTTAAGAGGTAAACCACTCAGGATTATACAGGAATTAGGATGTGCATGCAGATACGGAGGTTTCCGACGTGAGGAAACTGCAGGTTGTCCATTTCACTTTGCTTTTACTCCACAGTAAAATGTGGAGTATGTTCACCTAACTATAAATCAGTCTATATTCCTGATTTACAGAAACGTTTTAGTGTATATAATCTAAATCGGGAGTTAAATGCTGTTGACTTCAGTAGGAGATGAGTGTGTGCTAATTTTCAGACTAGAAAAAGTCATACATTTCTTCATAGTAAATACCTTATTATTTGAACGCTAACTAAATGTGCCTGGTACTTCCCTTGATAACCCGATGGGTTTAGTTTCTCATAACCTGTAACAGTTTGGACCGAAAGTTTGCATGCTGAGTGTCCTGGTTCTTTCTATTTAGAATTTTTTGGCCAACACAATCACTTCTGGATGTGAATCTGTGGCATAAAGCCTGGACTGCCACTACCACTAGGTCTGAATTCCAGAGAGGAAGCCTTGCTCTCTTTGCATGACTGGGGGATCCAGCAGCCCATTTCATATTGGAACTGCAGCAACCTTTGATTACACAATTTTTGTCTATTATTTCTAAGGGACTTCTGCTTCCCTTGATGCACAGGATGGGTAAAGCAGTAAGGTTAAACCAGAGGTGCTTGTGTATAACATCCCTACTTCATTTATTGCAGAATCTAGTATCTGTGTGACGAGTGAGGCAGGGGACAAAAAGGTTAAGGTACTTGATTCCTCTCCTGGATATCTAAACTATCATCTTGCTGCTTTATCATTCCTGTGTGCTGTGTGCTAGATGGTCCCTGACCGAGAATTCATAATTTTTCTGGCTATCTAGCTACCTTCCCTGTGGATCCACAGGGATATTTCTGCACTTGGCAGGGTGTGGGGTTGTGGGTTGAAATCATGTATCTCATCATGCTAAGTATTCTCAAAGATCAGGGCTTGTTGAGTCAAATCGAATGCCTATTATTTTAGGGTACTTCTATTTTCTTTCTTCCTGTGTCTACGTAAATTAGGAATCATAATGGCTTCTCTTCCATTGAATCATGTTTCTGACTCAGATTTTTGCCACAGGAATGATGAAAAGCAATTTAATAATTCTCTCTTCCAGACCAACATTTGAAGGCTATGTAGTCATTAGGGCAAATACTGAAGAAACTCAAAAAGAAAGATAAGTTTGATGTTCCATCCATTCTGCACACTGAACAAAGTAAGGATAACATACAAAAAATATACATATTAATCTAAGTCATTAATATGACAATTAATGCATATCTACAATTAAAATACTTCAGTCCAGTTTACTGTTGATATCTCTTTTGCAGAATGAAATGGGATTTGATTCATTTAATTTAGGTTCTTAAATGTAGGCAGATTTGATCCCTTTGTGGAGATCCTCAGGGGCACCTCGTGACTTCTGCTGACCTACATACCACTTATTTTAGGCAAACTGCTTCATGACATAACCAAAACTTAGGCCCAGATCAGATATCCAAGTTAAGTGTAGTGCATACCATACTTTATTTTAGTATTACTCTGAAACAGAGTTCTCAAATAGCATGGAGACAGTAGGACATGCATATAAGATGCATGAACCAACACCAAGTCCTACTTCCCAAAAACCACTCTCAACTCACATGAGTTAAACTAAGGCAAAACAGAAAACTCCCGCTGCTTATATTTTCCCTACAGAGATCATTGCAAAGCATGTTGGATTGAACATTTAATCACAAGATAAGAAATGTATTTGGAGCACTGTGCATAAGAGCGTTACCTAGTGACATCCATCGGGACCCTGTGTTTTAGCTTAAAGTGCATACTTTTTAAAAAATATTTCTGAGGTTATAAGGGTAAATGTTTTGGAGGAAGTTCCTGAAAACACAGGTCCTGTAGGAACCATACCCTTAATCCATTGGCTTGATT
This sequence comes from Calonectris borealis, assembly GCF_964195595.1. Classification (NCBI taxonomy): domain Eukaryota; kingdom Metazoa; phylum Chordata; class Aves; order Procellariiformes; family Procellariidae; genus Calonectris; species Calonectris borealis. The sequence continues at coordinate 10,035,112 of NC_134312.1, forward strand.
CAGTTTTCAGCACAATCAGTAAAATCCCACTGCCTTTGCTTGGCTTTGGATTAGACCTCAAGGGTCATGAACTTGTTGAACTCAGCAGTGGAGCAGATGCAAGCTTCCTCAACTTGCAGACCTTTCTACCAGATTTCTGTTCAAACTTGTTAGCATCTGAATCTCAGGAGTGCTTTCTGAGATATACATCTGCAGAAACAAACATATACAGCAAATGTGTAAATTATTGTCTTAAATCTCAAAGCTTATTCTTCTAAAAAGGGCAACAGTAACTTTCATTTTAGGAAACTGGGTTCCCTACGTTCATATATACCTCCAAGCTTGAAGACCTCCTCTTTTGTGGGGTGTTTATGCACTCCTTATTCAGCTGTTGTACTACAGTTTAATTAAGCAATATGCCACTTAGACTGCAGTCAGCCGCTATGGTCAGGGTACTTTTCCTCTGACCACCGTGGAGAGTTGGCTGTTCTAATTTCATTTGTTCAAATTAATGTGTTAACTCCCCCTGAGGAGGTAAGTAGTGTGTCACAGCTTGAGGCAGGACCTCTGCACATGAATCCTTTTAGTTCATAGCAGGGTTCAGGCATGCAAATGTTGACATTTTGAAATTGTTTCCCCAGTAGGTCAAATTAGTATTAGTGCCTACAAAAAGAAAACACATCTACCCTGATGCCTTTCATAATTAGACTAGCTAGAAATAATCCCAAATGTTTGCCATTATATTAGAAGCCAGGTCAGCTGCTGCTGGAATTACATTTGTTTAAGGAAAAAATAAAACAAAACAAAATACTTATTCAACAGTACAGGAGACAGAAATAGTTACAATAACTTTTGAAAACTTTGGAAAAGTTTAGCTTCAGAAAAAGTGGTGCATTTGTTGTACACTGGTTGGTAATGCTGCATAGAGGCTCAGGATTCACTGATTTCAAGACTGTGAGATATCCATTCTTGAAGATTTTCCAATATGTATGTGTCAATAGGAAACCTCTTCATCATCAGGACAAGAAGTCAGCTATTTTAGAAGTATGAATGTAATCTGCAACAGTATGTCATGATGCTGCTTTGTAATGTCTTTCTTGGGTATTACTTAGTCTTCAAACATTATAGATATGTAGAAACTTTACTGTGATGTTAGTTTATTCCAGATTTAATCAAAATCCTGTTAGATGATAAGGAGTTTTAGAGACACACTTAGTACATTTCACTTTAAGACATTAAGTTATATCTGCATCTGCTGTAAATTAATTTGGGTTTACTAAAAGCAATAGAGCCATAGAGTTATACCAATTTCTGTCAGCTGAAATCTGGCTCTTTAGAACTTATTTGGAACCACCCAGTGTTGCTTTAATTTGGAAACACTGAATCAGTGTCCTGTTCAGTTTTAGGTGAATTGCAACTTTAAAATATTATTTTAAATTTTTTTTTTTGGCAAATCTCTGGAGTACACCATTAACCACAATGTGTTAGTGTGTGACCATCAAGGAAAAATGTGAGTTCTCCTTTAACTTTCAGTGGGAGTTTTGTGTGAATGTTCCTCATCTGTCAACAGTGACTCATGGTATCTTGGATCAATGTGGGCATTTGGAAGCCTGTGCGGCAGTTGACATACATATACACTTGAATATTGCACCCAAAGGAGCATTCTTTTGGAGGCAAATTAGCAGAGTAACCAGCGGAGCTGCTGAGAATGAATAATATCATTGGGTCTGGAAGGGTAAGTGGAAAGTGCCCTGCCTTTTCCCCCAAAACATTCCAATTTTTAATGTGTCCTTTACATAAACCAAACTCACACTGAGGCTACACAACCTGCGTAAGCAATGCATTAAACTCATTGTGCAGGCGTGGCAATTTGGTGCCAATGGAGAATGTTTCCTGAATTCAGGAGAAAAATGGTCCTGTTTTAAATCAGTCAAAGTGCAAAGAAATGTAGAGTGTGAAACAATGAACTAAATTAAAATTCACAGTACATTTTGCAGAAATTGTTCTGTTTTGGTAATTCTCATTTTACATAATAAAGAAAAGAAAGCAAACCCTGCGTTCCATTTCAGTGTGCCTGGGTCGTTTCATTAATACCTACAGTCTACAGCCTCTGAAGGCTTCTGTTCTGACAGGGACACGAAGTAAATGATATGAGTGTGATCTCTGATCTCTGTCTTGGTAAGAAAAGTGCCGGTTTTGTGGCTTGAGCAAAAAATGATATACTGATTCTCATTGATATTCCACTGGAGCCTCAGAAACATAAAACTTGCATTATTTCTCTTCCCTGTTGCAAAATTCCACTGAACTTTATTCCTGATGCTAACACTGAGGATAATGAGCTATTGTGTTGATGCAATGAATAAACTATTATTTATTTAGACTGACGAGACACCTAGGATCAGTGGTGTGGACTAGACCTCCTTTGTGCTAGTACAAAGAGAGAGGAAAAGAATAAAAAAAGATTAGCTGGGAACAGATGAATTTTTAGCATGGTAGGCAGTCACACCAGCTTCCTCCCTCCTCCCCTCCCATTTAATTTAATTGAACAAAATATGCTTGGTTTTGTTACTTTTGGAACAGTATTTTCACTTTTTCAATTGTAATTTGTATGCATGTCACCTGTCTCTTACTGACATTTGCTGCAGAAGGTGGGAGGAGATGTGGCTGGACGTGCTGCAGTTTGGCCATTTCAGCTGATAGCATCCACCAGAAACCTGCTATGAACTGGTTCAGGTGGGATTGGCCAAGTGTGCTTGGAGTCAAAACATCCTAAAGTTACTTTCAATTATCTTTGAATCCACTTCTGAGGCTGCTCTTAAATACAGCCTGATGCACCAGGTGATTCGGTGTTCAAACAAATCCAACTATATTTACACTGACGTCTTTAAGCAAATGAACTTGTGATCTGAGGTCAAGCACCACAAAGTTGTATCCAAATCTTGTCATGCATTAAGCCCAGCCAGACAGCAGGTGCTACCTGAGTGCTGATAATCCACTCACTCTCCCTCTTCCATCTCTACTGGAAATTGCTGACGGGTCTTTCTGGTGTTCACTTAAAAGATGAGCAAGTTCACTTAAAATATGGACAAGTTATTTCAAAACAAAAGGTATTTAGAAGGAATTAGAGGTTGAAATGCTGTTACAGAAGATGGTGTCAATCAGCATGAAATGATGTTGTTTGCAAATACTTCCACTCACCCAGGGAGGCCCCAAAGGCTTTGAGGAGGGGAGACGAAGTGGGGAGGAGGACGGGTCAGGGAGGCCCCATCGGCAGCCACAGAGCGTGGTCCGGGTGGAAAGGGAGTGGCAGCAGTTATTTTGCTCAATTACATTTCATGTCTTGCAGCTTGACTTTTCTTCTCCAGACTTACGTCATGGCTGCCCTTTTATCCACATGTGACTAGGAGGGAAATATGCTGTCCCCAACCACAGCCAAAGCAAACATATAATACGGGGTTCCCATAATAGGGATTCTCCATAGTAGGAGAAGACAATAGGGTTAGGTCAATCAGATAGTGATAGTTCCCCAGAATACTCCCTAAGTCTCCTACAATTTGAATTTCAGGAACTTGGTGAGCTAAAGGCTGTGTCTCTAAGTTTAATAGCCTTTTAAGGATTTCTTTTTCTTGATCTTATCACTTTGCCCCTTGAAACTATAAACAATTTTACCATCTACAACAGCCCATGTCAAAAATTTCCACGGCTTAACTGTGTGTTGTGTGAAGTGGATTAAGACATTTTTGGGGAGATTTTAAAACTAGTTAAAGCACCTTACACTATAATTTCCTAGTGTTATCAGAATTACAGTTCAAAGTTTGCTTGCATGTAATGAAATTTTAGGTAGAAACGCCCTCCTCCTACCCCCTTTGGAGTATGCCCAGAATCCAGAAAATTAATGTAAAAATTGTATTTAAGGTTTATTTTCCATTTTGAATCTAGTGGTTAATTAGAAATTTCTTGTTCCCCATTTGAGTGTGTAATAACCAGAAAAACATTGAAAGTAGAACTAGTTTGGTTTGTGTAATCTGAAATAAATCTAAAACTTTGATTGATAGAGCAGCATAAAGCATAAGAAAATTCACTTTGAGTTGAAAAATGGTATTGGGGGACATTGCTGTTGTTTGATTATTAATTATGTTTATGATATTTGGATGGAAGGGGAGAACTGGAAATTCCTTTTTGATGTACAGAACCTAACCTAACAGATTGTACATACTACTGGAAACATTTGATAAATAATGGTAACTAATTTGAAGTAATATTTAATGTACTGGGCACTAAATATATTCCACACATTTCGGAACCACAGCAATCAGATTCTTTTATCCATGGTGTAACTCCACTGATTTTCATTAGGGTAAATTAAGAGCAAAATTGGGCATCATCACATACTCTGTTTTGGCACTGAATTCTGTGCAAGGAGCGTCAGTGGTTAGAGGAAGTCCCTCCTTTATTTTGCTGCGATTAAAGTGCATTAGCAGAGCTCTGTGTATCTGTATGTGAGCTACACAGACTTTAACTGCAGTCAGTGCTTTCAGCCCCTTGCTGAAATTCACCCCAACCCTCCTCCGTGGATTAGAAGAAACAAGAGCTATCAGAAGAGAGAAGGATGTAAATCCAAGCATGAACTCATCCATTCTACTAAAGTGAAAAGACAATTCCTCAAAGTGCTGGATATGTGATCAAAGTGAAGGGTGGATCCCACTCTGCAAAAACAAATTTTAACAGAAGGAGTGTTGATAGCTATGTCTGAAATTGAAAATATGAGGTCACTGATTTGTACCCATATAAGAAAAGCTGGACACAGTCCATCTAAGCCAGCTGCTATGTAAAATATAATGATTTACCTACAAGCAGAGCTACCCCAAAGTCTACTTGCATCTTATTAATCACAGGACTTTGAAGAGTTGTTAGACAGATAGACACAAGAGTTTCATACATGATTTTCAAGCATAAAAAGACCTTTTCTTGAAGCAGGTCAAATGCTTTTTCCATCATAAATCTGTCCCTGAAGTTCTGAAAACTCAAGTACTACTTATTCTATTTTGCAATTTTGCATATGCAACTAAATTTCCAGGGAAGCTTCCTAACCCTACTGTGCATATTAACTAATTCACCTTAGTAAATAATTTATGCAGTTTTGTATTGTCAGCTCAGTAATAAAAAAAAAAAAACCACAACCAAAAAAGACTTGTTTAATTTCACACTGAATCTACCTCTGCTGGATTTTCCCTTACATCACAGTATTTTAGGCTGTAGAGAGACACTCTCTCATGCAGCCTCTTATGCCAGTGAAAGAATTCATACCTTGACTCGCTGATGGCTGACCCGCTGCATGTTACCCTCAGTCTCACACTGTCTCAATTTTGACATCTAAATCCTTCACGGACCTACCCCATAAGTCTCACTAAAAGTCAGAGGTAACTTGGTTGTCAAATACCAAAGTCACACTTGAAAATAGAACCACTGGGCTTTTTGAAAATTTCTGCTGATATCCCTAACAAACTTAGCACCTCATATTTATTAATTCTTTTAAATGAGCTCACTTGTTTTTGAAGTACATTTGTTTGGTACCTGAAACCATGATTTCTTGAAGAGTTAGAAAAAACTTTAATACTCTTTGCCCTGAAAAAAGTATAGACTTGCAGGAGGAAGGATTTTTTTTATCACAACTGCAACTCCAATACATTTATTGAAAACGTTGTTGCTTTTGACTCCTAATTGTCCATGATACATGTATCGTAAAGACACTGACAGGATTTTGGACTTTCAGGTTCAATTGTTAGGAATTTAGAATAAAGGACAGTGTTGTTAAGAGATGAATGAGAAAAAAATGAACTAATCTTCTCACTAGGCCAGCTTTTCGGAAAAGAATTTTCTAAAATAATACGGTATTTTAAGTAGTTTGTTGCTTAATAGTCCCCAAATATCTTGACAGGTTTTGACATTACCCAGTTAGTTTTATTTTCACCTGAGAATTTTTTTTCAGAAATAATGGTTCTTTGGAAGAGGAACTGACTTTAAAAATAAATAAATAAACCTAAAACTTCTCAAATTGTACTTGTGCAAAAACCAACATGTGGACATTTTCTCTTTGCGTTGAGTATCTCTGACTTTCATTCATTATCATGATTATGACAAAGTATAGTCATATTCCCAAGCTAACTTCAAAGTAGCTTGCCTACTTAGCCTGATGTAACACCCTAGTTGTCCAACATGCAGCTTCACTGAGGCACAATTAGATGAGGAGCAAAATCAATTAATCTTTGCTGGCCTCTTAGCCAGTGGTTTTAGACACCTCAAGTACATGAGTTTCAAGCTAGCTCGGTGTGTCTATACTGCAGCATGGTCAGTATTTTGAGCAAGTAGGTGTGCCTATAGAGCAACAGTTCCTTTCCTGCTTTGCTTTTGTTCTGGGAGAAAAAGTTCATGAATTGGAAATCTGTATCTTGCTTTTTTGGGGAACAGCCAATGAGTAAAAACTGTGCTTTATGCTACACTTGGACCCAACGTTTGGATAGGTCATGCAGAGGATAGGATGTGACAGTCTTCCCATCTCGTCCCCACGTGGCGAAATGAAATACATTTGTGCCCTGGGAAAACAACTATTATCTGTGTTGTTAGTCATTGAAAAGGTGTTCATGCCTCTGTGATATGATATTTAATAAGACAAGGATGGTACTGTTTATAGATAAAGTAATCCTTGAAGCGACAACTACCCACAATTTCACTTTCTTGATAACCAGTACAGGTTCTGCTCGTTGAAGACTAACTTTCCAACAGTATCATACAAATAGTTGAGAATTGATGAACTGCTAACTAGATCGGATAACTGAGTTACTTAATGAATGGGATTTAGCTGGCTGTTTACCTGTGCTAGCTCAGATGGTGCAATTTGGGGTCATGCAGTGCCACGTTGAGCTAACCAAGCTCCCTGAGGATATATTACCCAAGGCAGAGGACTGAGTTAATATGCCTACAGTGTTTCTACTATTTGAGTTAGCATGTTCAGAAACCATTCTCATTAGCTCAGTATTTTGCCATATTATTTTGCCACATTTTAGAAAACCTTGAGAGTTATAGATGTTGTCCTTAACAGCTGGAGGCTCATTGGTACAATGCATCATTTCCATTATTTCTCCTGAGCATTCCTTATACCAGCACAAATGGGAGGTAGCAAAGACGTTACCTACTCAAACCTTAAGCCAGATAAATTTTCCCTTAGACAGATAACTGCTTAGTAAAACCAGATCCTGGTCTCTTTTTGGCATCATATATTTCTGCCTGATTAATCACACACAAAAAAATGTTGTAGGTAATATTTATTGTCTGTGATTTTGTAACAATGTTTTGCTTAAATACCTGTGAAGTTTACAGTTAAATATGTGCCATAACCTTTCTCACAAAGCCAAATTCATGATATGGGATGTTACACTAATTTTACAAATATATGAAATCAAGCTTTACAAGTCTTTGTTTAGCTCAGAGGTTAATATTTCTCATGTTTTATAAGAAAACAACTGAGCAATAGGGATAATCTGGATTCACTTTCAGAGACAAAAAGGACAAATAATGCAAATAATAAAGGGAAAACAGGTTGGCTTTAAAAATCTAAATGTTTTCTGTCTTTGAAATATCATGTGACCCCTTCAATTATTCAAATCAAGAACACTTTAAGGGCTGTCATGTAGCTAAATAGCGCTGACATTAATGAGCTAAAATCTTCTTTCAGTTTTACAGTATAAAAAACATATGCATCAGTATTTTGAAGTCAAAGGAGTCCATGCTTATGCCGGTGCAACTGAAACAAAACATTGGTGCAACATTCCTCCTTCCAAGTATCTGGTTTTAATCAAACTATACTCATGGCCCTCAAGTTTTCTTTGCTGCAGTGGAAGGTAGGCAGGAGTGTTTCATTTAAAATGCTTGGTTTACATCATGAGTGCACTAAAAACTGTTTATCTTGTCCTAGCTACTTCTAATTGATAAATTGTAATTGTCTACATGTTCTTAGAAACAAAAGTTTTACAGCAAAAAAAAAAAGATTCTGTTTTTTTCTCCTTCCAGTAGGGTTCAGTGAAACCAGGTGATTGGCAACTGTTATGATAAGGTAGATGAAGAGGATGAAAGCTAGGACTGATTGAACAGCTGTGAGAGGCTCTGTTCCAATTGTATTTTGATTACTGATAAGATAACCCTCCCTTTTCTCCCAGTGATTTATCTCATTCAGATTACAATAACACTGAATTGCCATCAACAACAAATGCTGTGTAGTTTCAAGTTTATCTGGCTCATAATGTAGCAAAAAACTGAAGGTGCTGATTACAAAAGTTTTCATGTTACATTTCTAAAAATGGATAAACCACTTATTGCACTATATGATCTCATACACTTTATAAACCTGTTTTTTGTTTCATTTCAGATAAAACTGATCACTTTCTGATATTCCTAAGCAACGTAATTCTAAAATTATGTGAAAACATTTTTTTTTTTTTGGGGGGGGGGTTTGATGATAATTTTTTTGTGTCTTTTTTCTTCTGCTCCTAATATGAAATCAAAGGTTAATTGCTAAAAATAATTTGGAAATATTGGAACAGTTTGAATGTTACTAAAAGACTGATAGCCTGACCAGTTAAGGCAAAAGATGTAACAAAACAAAGATTTCTGCAATTTTCTTTTTAAATTTTTTTTTCTTTTTTCTCAGATGAAATATTAAACAATGGATAAATTAGCTGTCCTTTGTTTTAATTAATTACTTTATAGAAGTTTGAATTATACCATAAACTGTTAGCAAGATTCTTATTTTTTCTTAGAGTGGGCAGCTGAACCATTCTCCTCACTAAGGGCTAGATCCTAAGGTCCCAGTGATGTCTGAGGTGTGGATGAAAGAAAGTGATTGAAGTATAAAGTAATCAAATCGAGGATGGAGGGGAGAGGAGGGAGAAGTTATCCTTCAGGCCATTGGCCACATTACTGAGCATTAGACTTGGGATGGGGTCAAGCTCACCTGATTTCAGACACCTGACAAGCACCCATCTGAGTTAGTTCCTGTCAACTTTTATAACATATGGAAGTACCCCACTGAAATATCCCACTGTGTGCATGGCAGCCATTGTCTCTTTCGGATGGGGAATGGACTCACAACAAATCTGGTGTCTTTCCCCTGCTTCTATCCCTGGTTTTGCCAAACACGTGCTGCTGGCTAACGCCTTGCAGGAAGCTGTCTTGATTTCCTGCCAGTCCCTGCCTTTTCCTTAACAGTTTGACAGGAGCAGACTTCACCGTCTACGCAACAATAAAATGGGGAAGCTACAGGGGAGGTTGGAAGTTAAAATATCCACTTCCTTCCTTGCATGGTAGAATTAATATCTTAGAATTCAGCAAATAATCACTCAAAGAGTAATGACTAATTTCTACCCAGGATTATTTAGACAGATATACATGCTGATATACAGAACAGGCACAATATGCATCTGTGTAAGCAACAAATGCATGTGCAAACATGCACCCACCTGATACTCTGTAGCCAAAGTAAAAGCCTGGCGAGAGAAGAAGGAAATGTTCTAGCATGACATTGTGGGAGGCATTGCTCACAATTCAGCAAGATCCTTGTTTGATGGCATAATACACATTGACTCATCTTTTATCTACTGCTAGGAGATATACAGGGAGATCTTATCGCTACTGGCAAAGGAACGAAGGTCGAGAATTTTGTGCAACCAGCAACCCACTCATTTGATTCACAAGCGTGTTATGACGAGCAGAATTGCCTGTATAATCCAGTCACCCTGCGGAGTCACCAGGACAGGGCCAGATCCGAATCCTAGTGAGGGAGCTGGGAGACCTTTCCTCTGATTTTTCTAGAAATTGATATGGCCCTTTGATCCTCATCAACAAATATAATCTTGGCTGGCATGTTATTGTGAAGTCTGTAACAAGAACACAGGCCAAAGCTCACGAATTTTCTAACTTGTTACACAGACAAACTTCCTCTCACTAAAAAGATAGTTTGCCTGGTAGTAGACAAGTAGAAAAATAAGATGGTTTTCTTTTGTTATGTTCTCCTTTTGACAAACTCCTCTGAAGGAACACAGACATAAAACAAGGTTTACAGTGGAATACCAACCATGGATAAAGCAAACCTCAGGATCTGCCTGACTGTATTCATCTTAGCTATAGCTGTGGTTTTCTGGCTTATTCTTTAATGAAAAAAGTGTCATAAAAATAAACCAAATCTACATTCCTTGTGCATGCATATCTCCATGGATTTCACTGCAGGAATTTGGCCCTCTGTGTGTATACATACTGTTAAGTTCCAATTCCATTAGCAAATTAAATAACCATGTATTAAAAGGAAGGCAAAAGTTAGGGACTGGTTTTCTTCTGTAAATTTGCCAGCTTGGTCTGGCAAAGTGAATGTTCTGACACAAGTCAGACTGGATCAACAGAAACGTCAGTTAATAGAAGAAAGACCATGCAGAGTCTACAGAAAGGCACATTGAAAAAGGTCAAATACTTCAACCTTGGGCACTGGCAGAGAAAGGAGAGTAAGATGGCGCAAACAAGCCAGGACTGTGAATTAAAGGTAGTTGAAGTGAAGTGGTTAGTAAGAGAATCTGGCCCACAAACCTTGAGAAACTCAACCTCCGGCTGGTTTCAGTGATCATCACAAGTGAAAATTCATTATGATACGATTTTTTTAAAGATACAGGGCATTTCAAAATGTTAGTTTTGGTCACCTGCAACACTCTCAATAAATGTGGGAAGCAAGCACCAATAACAGAAGCAATGAAGTCTTTATTACTTTCAAAATATCACCACCCATTCTAAATCTATCTCATACAACATTTTATAGATAATACTACAGTCATACTGTACAGCGGTTAGCTTTATAGGGTTCATTCATTCCTGTTCAAAACAACAGGCATGACTACAGCTGAGGATGTGTCAAAAGGAAATAAGAAAATGCTTTCTGAGCAATTACTGAAGAAATGGTACTTGGCTGCGACATCTGGTGGAGTAATGTTACCATCTTTGCAATAAAAATAACTGGACAAAGCATAGAGGAAGTAAAAAAATGACTTTAAGTACAGGCAACCATTATCTATCTGCGTAGGTCATGGATATGCCAAACTTTAATAAGAACAACAGCAACAAAAATTGGAAAAAAAATAGGGTGTGCATAGCAGACAGTATTAATTTCATTGACTTACTGAAGGCATTCATCATTTTCCTCTTGGCATTGCAATGCAATCTTTGTTGTAAATCTTGGTTTATTTTAGCACTGATCAGCCATGTACCTTGCCATCTGACGGATCGACAGAATTGATGGATGTCAGTGCCCTTCTGGGAATGTGCCCTCTCACTGCTGTTTCTGTCATTCTCTCAGCTATAGCCACCGGTTGGATACTGAAAGGACACTGGATAGTAAACACTTTGAAGCTAATTAATTTGAGGAAGTAGAATACTTAATTTGTATTGATTGTGCAAATGCCATTGTTTTGCTCTTCAACAGCCCTTTCCAGAATGTCATATGAAGCCATATTCATCACTGGAGAAATACATGTAAGTTAGAATCAACAGCAGAGAAACCGAAGAGATTATTTAGGTTTTCACCTCTTAGTTGTGATGTAACTCAATCCTAACTGAATTAGTAGTGAATGAGAATCATCAGCACCCAAATGACATTTTTCTCCTCAACCTATATTCTCAACCTCACTCCTAATAAGGAGAAACCTGATTTCACATGATTTGAAGTACACTGCTTGGAATATGCTTAGGCCTAATTTTTTGGGTAATTAACCCTGGAAATGTGGTCATCTCCTGCAGAAGTGAATAATGGGACAGTACGACCAATACTGTATTAAAACCCAGGAGAAATGTCCTAATCTGAGAAAAGACAATGGGGATTTAGCTTTTCATTTGACTTTAAATTGCAAGTTCACAAAGAAACCTACCGGTGTTACCTTGAACATTGTTGCATACTCTAAAAAGTCACAGAAAATGAAAAGAAAAAAAAGAGATATATATTTCCCTGCACAGCTACACCTGGTCCTTTTAAGTTATACTGTGGAGACATATGAACAGTGAAGATGATGATGTAATTTACTCTTGGCCATAATAAACCTTAGACTCCAATGTTATGATCTGGCATTTTTCATTAATATTAGAAAGAAAAGAAAACATCAGTCACCATCTGTAGATGTGAATATTTAGAACTCTGCATTAGCAAAATCATATCAGGCTTGTTTTAAACCAAGTAGCTGTGTGCCTATCTTATTTCCATTTATATCAGTTTTTCATTTGTGTAACATTGACTTCAGCAGACACTTGTCTTTACGCCGCAGTCACAAAGGGCAGAATCATACCTGTGCGAGTTCAAACCAAGAAAGATGAAAAAATTAAAAAGGTTTTTGACAGCTATATTATAAGAAAAATGATCAGATACAGATGACAGCAAAGCATTTCTAGCCAAGAGAGTTCTAAGACAAGTTAAGCAATCAATCATCTGCATCACTCACTATTCAGTGAGTCGACATTCAACATCTGAATCAGTCATTACAATGTAAAGAGAATTAGTAAAGTCTCTAACAAAATGCAAATAAGTGAACTGGAGGACAATACAGTCAAATTCTAGAACTTGGCAGGAAGCCAGAAGAATTATTTTGACAAGACTGCTTGGGGTGATTTGATTTCTTCTTGTTACATTAAAAAAAAAAAAAAAAAAAAATTGAGAACCTAAGTGTCAAGTACAAGTTTTAAAAAGTATTCTGTAATACAAATGTATAGTTATATTTAGCCAGAAATAACAGAATAAGTAACAAAATATAGTTCATGCTCTGACGCTTCGCTACACTTCTACGTAAATTAACTCTTTTTGGTGCTAGTGAGAGCTTTTCCAAATAAGTGCAAAGAATACGGGGGCAAAGCTAGCCTGAATGGTATGCAACTCTTAGTGTTATCTTTACCTTCCACAAATATGTTGCCTACTAATTCTTGTCATTATAGAGTATCAGCCTACTTCAAAATCCACCTGGTATAAGTGAATGGAAAAAATAAGTTTAACATCTCTGGACTACTAAGCTGCAGGTGCTGGAATTCTGTAAAATCATAAGTACCACTGTTAGGTCCAGAAAAGCCCCACCTAACATCTTCCTTGTTCTAGTTAAGATAAAAGAAGGTGAAAAAAAAGAAGGAAAATTAGTTTAAAAAGAAATTTAAGCAGAAGCTTCTGTTTTAACAGCAACTTCACCTTGATTTTTAGCAGTGTAGGGGATGCTATCTTACGCTCACTCATCAATTGGAGTAATGGTGGAAAATGGGAGTGATCTTACTGATAACCAAAAAGTCATAGAAGGTAGCTGCACTGTTAGGCAAATCTTAGACATCTAGGCATTGGCAGCTGTTTTGAGAGGAGTGACACATGTCTTTGGCTGCACATATGGCAGAGCTAACGCAAACGTTAGATGCCTGAAGGCCTGGCTGTGCCCTCTAGCCATCAGCCGTTGGATCCCCAGGTATTCGCTCCCTTCTCATCTGTCCTCATGGGTGCTGTGTGAGGGGCGGCACTGCCATCGATGGAACGGCTTCTGCTCCTGCTCCTAAAACTGTGTGTTTGCCTCCATACATCACAATGTCAGGGCTTGAACAGTGTAGGATTTGTCATCCCAGGGAAAGTTTCTTATCGATGACTTACTAATGCTGCCATGCCTTGAAATGATAGAGATGGTTTGGCTTTGGTCCGAATATGAATGTAGGTAGAAAGGAATAAAGAAAGAGTGTTTTCACAAAAGTTGATACTAATATGGTCTGTATTATCTTATGGAAAAAATATTTTAAAGCGGTTTCAGGAAAATGTGTATGTCTTTGTTAATGTTTGTGAACAGCTAAGAGGACTCTGTGACTCCTTGTACTTAAAAAACCATCCTGTCCTTGGCAAGTGCAATGTCTCTGTGAGGAGTATGAGAACCAGAAAATTATTCTTGATTTTAAACAGAAGCAAAATTACCTTCTCTAGTTTTGTTCTTGTGATGGATAAATACACAGTTCCAAGCAAGGGAACAACATGCTGCCTGTGTCAGTAAGCTGGAAAGGTAATAATACATTAAGAATAGATTGTACATGTTGTTTTATCTCATCAACTCATCATTCTTATCCCTTTTCTCATAACTTACAGATCTGTATGAAATAGTTGTGTATGCTGGAAGTAGGAGATTTTGTGTTTAATGTGTTTTTTATCAGCTGGTCATCCTCATGTTTATCCTTGTAAATCTCATTGATTGAACAAAATTGAACTTTATCCAATAGTTGATGAGTTACATGCATATAATTTTACCACCTAAAACCTCATACAGGATTTTAATTGATTTCACTGATGTTTTGACCTTTCTTTGTGTAGAGCTGAATCTCACAAGCAGTTTGGGCTTGGCTACTTGAAATAAAAACATTCATGGGCCCAGGTACATAACGCTTTCACTGGTTTCTGCTCCATAAATATAAATTCCTAAAATGAAATCCATACAAGGCAAAATATAAGTCTGTATTTTACTTGACCATATTAACAAGGAAAATATTACCTTTATGTTACAGAAATGTTGGAATCCAACAATATAATCAATTTCAACGGACTAGCTAATAGCTCCAGTTACCATACTTTCCTCTTGGATGAAGAACGGAGTCGGCTGTACGTTGGAGCAAAGGATCACATATTTTCTTTCAACCTGGTTAACATCAAGGAATATCAAAAGGTACTTTCATTTCTTTTTTGTATGATGTAAATATATACTTTTAATGTTGCAGAAGTGTTATTACTCAGCCTATATTGGGCACTGTATGAATTATGTAGTAAGTGTTTGGATGTCAGGAATACTATTACAACAAAAATATTTGCTCACTCTATGAAGAGAAATTTATAATGAGCCTATAACCTATGACTGTGTAATCTACAAAACTTTCTTCAGACTATGAAAAAGTAAACGATAAGTGAATAATCCAGCTATTTCCCAAACAAGACATACTTTCATGTTTACTGCTAAAAAACCCAAACAACTCTTATGACAGTTTACACAAAAAGGCCTTATTACTCTGTATTTGCAGGTAAAAAGAAGCTGTTTGGGAGACCGAGTGTTGATTTCTCTCCTTTAATCCAGCACTTGTAGGCACTCTGCTTCTGCTGCTTTCAAACCAAAATAGATTCAGCATTAATAAAAGAGGAATAGGTCCATAAAAGCTTGTCATTCTTGATGGAGAGTATAATTTTCCAGTAAAAGTTGGTGACAAATTAAAAGCTGACAAACAGTTCAGTGATGTTCTTTTGTTGGAGTCTAAATAAATAATTTCATTTTTCACTTATTTTAATAAGACAAAATGCTAAAAAGGTAAACAATGGGATGGAGGTTTGATTTGTTACATTTAAGCATTTTGATGGCACATTTTAAAATCCAGAGAGTACCCTTTTATGAGAGAGATATTGCTTCAATACTCAGGGATTTTTTTTCTTGGTGTTCCTGACCTTTTGCCCGTTTGACTATTAGCTTCCTAAGATGATAGCAATAAATACCTTGTGTTTTCTGTTCAGAGGGAAGACAGGCTATTCATTTGTATTCTCTAAGGAAAAAGGATAAAAGGAAAACCGGGTATTTTCTTTTCTATTCTCTTTAGAGCAGCTATAAAGGAAACTAGCTATTTATTTGAATTCTCTCAGGGATTGATAGCTTAATGTGCAAAACATCTGGAATAATTAAAGGAAAGAAGGTGTTTCCATTGCAGAAAACAGCTCTGCAAAATGGGAGGAATTGTATCTTACATACTTATGTATTCAGATACCTTTAGAACACTATTTGAAATTATATACAATTATCACTATATTAAATAAAGAAATGCTGTTGATAACATGGAACTGAATGTTGGCCTCAGACTTAAAAAACAGACTTAGACTTTAATTTTAAAGTTAGACTTTAGATTTGAGAATAGACAAAAGGTTTAAAGAATTTGGGGATCTGCTTATTAAAGACAGGATGGTCACTGAAGAAACATTGATCAAAATCACAATGCAGCCAACGCTGCATTTCAACTCGAACTTCACCAGTTGTTGTTTCCACCATGTGAAAAAGAACTAAGGTTCCTGTCTAAATGCTGATAGCATCATATGACTCCAAAGGAGCACAACTCAAAAAGCCCAACTTTCCAGTCTATTAAAAATTATTCAAATTACCTGACTTTTAAACCAAATTAGAGGAAAATATTGTGCTGTGAGAATAAGGGAAAAGAACATCTAGCCATTCATTTTATGGATTAGAATGCTGGTTTGCATAATATAGAAATCTTTGCCTAAAACTTGAACTGAACTTGAACTGGTCCTTTTGGGAGATCTGAGAAGTTTGGTTAATGTTTTTCAACCTAGTAAATTTAAAATTTCACATGTGTCTGCACATTTTAAGCTGAGAATAGAAACAGGAAGCAGCAGGAATCCTTTGAGAGAGAATGTGCTCATAAAATTTTCAGCCTTATTTTATAGACTTAAGATGTTCGATTGCTGTTTGGATTTCATTAAGGTTTAAGAAAATTTTGAATTTAAAAACGTGATTGCAAACTATATTTTCGACCACTTCTGTCATCCATATTCATTCTTTTTTCTTTTCTTCTTGAATACTTTGCCTTTCACTTTCTTTTAACAAACTGTATTGAACAACCAAGGCTGTAATCTAGACTTATGGCCATTCATATTGCATTATCTGAGGCTCCCAAATGAATAGCCTGGCATTTTATGGGAAGATCATGTTTTATTCTATATGTAATTCCTAAAAGCTTTTCAAAAAAACATGAATAATTGACTGTGAGGGTCTCTGGATTTTCTCTGTATGAGGTGAGATCCATTTTCTGCTAAGCAAACACTACAGTAAACGTAGATTTACTTGTGTTAGGGTAGCTCTATAGGAACTGCAAAAAAATTTCTATTTCGATGGTGTGATACTTTTCAAATACCATGGCTTCTTTTTTACTATTTAACTACCTAAACCTAGTAAAAGAGTGAACTAGTAGATACACTGAAGAGGCAAACACCTCATTTCTGATGCTGTAACTCTAACATGAGATTGCATTTCACATAGATCCGATTTATTGTTAGTAAGCATCTGCAATTTTTTGCTCTCAGTCTCCATTCCATTACATCAGATTTAAAACAGCGCAAGAACACTCATTTAATAGTCAACCCTCTTCTTGTTAGTATTCAAGATTCACTGCTGAGATTCACAATACAGACTATATTTCAAGACTGTTTTTGCTGTGATTCCTATTATGTCTATTTTGCTCCTATCATTTCATTTCTTTATCGACAAATTTTATGGAAGAAAAGGAAATAAGGAAAAGAATGGGGAAAAGAGAAAGACATGGGTAAAGACATGCTGTAGCATTTGGTCTGCAATTTGTGATTATCGAAGCATGAAATAACACAACGTGATTTTTGTTCTGTGTCTTTAGATTGTTTGGCCTGTATCTCATTCCCGAAGGGATGAGTGCAAGTGGGCTGGAAAAGATATTCTGGTAAGTACAAATCTTTTTAGCATTTTTCTTTCTTTTATAAAATGTTGTAAATATTTTATTATGTCTTATTGTGTTAATTCTTAAAGTATTTTTCCTCCTCTGTAAGGTCACACATCCGATCATAATTTCAGTCTTGAGTTATCTCAGCCTTCTTATTCAAAATAATGAAATTTTGTCTTTATGACCAAGGGTTTAAATTTTTAAATGGGAATCATGCAAATGAAATAGAATTTATCTACTAAAAAAAAAATCAACAAGAAAGAGAAGGTAGGAAAGACATGAGAATGAGAAATAGTAACCCCTCTATAATTGTCTCCTGATGTCAGGATACATAATATTTTGTCCTATTTTCACCCTGCTCCAGGTCCCAGTCCTGGAACAGTGAGTTCCAAGAAGTGCTTTCACTTTGTGGCATTTCACTGGAGTCAGTGGGTTTCCCTGAGCTCTTTTCTGTATGGAGTTCACAGCAAAATTGAGGTCAAAGTGTTTTTAACATTCTGCATCAGTTTTGGTGCCTCAGGAAAGACGCTGTTACACTAGGCATAATTTTCTGTACATTTTCCCTCATTCCTGCGTATGTCTTATCACCTGTATTTATGAGGTAGAAGAGACATAGCCAGTAGCTTCCAAATAATAATCATTCCACACTGATAATAACTGTCTTCTTTATAAGAACAATATGGGAAATGGGAAGACAGGGCTGAAGAAGGGAAAAAAAGATAAAAAATACATATATGCAATAAGCCAAACAAATACTTGCATAGCATAGCCAAATGGGAAATCACTGTGGTTGCCAAGGTATAACTGAGAGTGGAACTTGGCCCCGTGTGTATATGCTATTGGCCTGATTTTCAGAGATGATTCTGTAAAATATTCATAATGCCAACCATATGCCTCTAGAGAGCTCCATTTGAATAATTTCCTAGGTCATAATAAAAATAGTTTCATCAGTCTTTACCTAGGCCATAGAGGACAGTTGTCTTCATAAAAAGCCATTTGGGAACAGTAAAGGTGGATTAGGTAAAAACTAAGAAATATGGGCTAAGCTATATATGTGAAAGGATAGCTAAAGTGCCAGATACTTGGGCTATCTCATTACATAGAAATAATACATTTAAATTAATCCATCTTTATGTTCACAAATAATTTTCAGGAGTACATTGCAAGGTGAGGACTAGAATATCTGATATTCAAGGTTAAAAAAAAGAATAAGGCTAGTGTTAAATGTCTGAGCAAATTAACTAACCTTACTAACTAACCTTGATCTTATACCATACTAAGTATTATGATATTACATTAAGTAGATTTTTTAATAGCTGGGGTTGAAACCTGGAAAATTAATAAGAGATTCAGCACCCCGACTGAAAGTATACTCTTTTATTTTTTAATAATTATTTTTAGAAATTCACAATAGTAAGAAAGAGTATGTTTTATACATTGCACTAGGCTGATTCCAATCCATTCATTGTAAATAGAGGCACTATTATTCTGGAGTGATCTGGGAAGTTCAGGTCCCCATTCTCTGACTGCTGTAAGCTTGAGAGGACTATTTATGCTAACTACTTTATTCACCTTGATTCTTTTGCTTTCTGTGATATTAAGGCAGCTACACCTGCTGATCACAAGTAAAAGGTGAAACCAATACCACACTCCAATGCTGTGTGTCCCTGGCACATTAGCTGCCTGCCCTGATCCTGTGCATTAGAAGCAGCGCTCCCATGAGCTGGTGGAAAAGAATAAGGCAGAACAGGAGCACAGAGTTCAGGACACAGTGCAGCCCAAACTGAGGGTAACAGTAGTACAGCACACTGTGGCTAGAACCAGATAATTTGTTTTGAAAAATATTTTTCACGTATAGGGCATGTTGGGCACGGTTTTGCTTACTTTTTTTAATTTTTAGGTTTCTGTACTAGTGTGAGTGAGAAATAAAAAAAATGCATAGGTCATATTTAATGCGGGTCCAGTTTTGGTAGACAGCTAGAAAGATGGAATATATATCTTGGTGTGTTCAGGTCAGGTCTCATCTTTCAATATTTACAGCTACCTATTCTTGTCATAAAACAATACATTACAAATAAAGTATTTAATGTAACTGCTTTAACTGTATCTACAGATAAAGATTACAGATCATTTAAGAACCTTATTATTCCTCCCTCATTTATTCCTTAAAGATATTGTCAGTACCTTGGGAGTGTGAAATATAAAGGCCATAAAAATAACTCAACAGACTCTCATTAGAGGGAACAAGAGAAATAGAGGACAAATAAAGTGACATATAAACCAGACTTGATTTAATATTGCTTTCAGCGTGTACCACAGCTAAGATATTAGATAGTTTTCACTTGTGAGGGTTCAAAACTTTCTACATGACAGTCTATACTTCTACACTGAGGTCTTTTTTAAAAACTTTGTTTTAATTATTGACCTCCAGGGGAAGTCAGTGCTGAAAATGCGAGTCCCCACTAATAGGCCAGGTGCACTGCAGCAGCTGCAGCGCAAGCATAACCCCGGCTCTGCCCCGCTGCTAACCTCAGCTATGACCTCCGAGATTTCCTCTCATAATTATAAGAGGTAATTTACTGGCGTTTTCGCTCCTTCGGAGGGATTCCTTGCACTGATGCTGTCAGTCATGCCAATCTAGGCGCAGCAGGTTTGTAGCTCGGGACAGTCCACACGGGATTTGAGGAGGGCGGCCGGCTTAGGCTGTTCCCGCTCTCCTGATATCCCTTTGTTCCTTAAGCAGTCATTTTCATTTCTGTTTCTTAAAGGGCTTAGTATATGTTAATTAGTTAAGCTTTGCTCACTGGATAGGTAGATAAACCTTTTAAAGTATGCTTCGGATGTTTTTTTTATATGAGTAAGCTGAGAAGAGAGGCTGAAAGACTCACCCCAGCAATGCAATACTTACTTACAGCAGGACTTCTCTGATGGAAGTTAACTGCTACGCTTTCCCACAAAATACAGATTTTTTTCCAATAAAATCGTAATTACTGTCCCATGCAAGTACTTAGTATTACAATATATTTCCATTTCCTCAGTATAGAGTATCACAAGCACCAAAATAACATTATTCATGAAAAATTAAAGACTATAAATAACAAGTAAGATATTTGCTTATGTAATTCAACTAAATGAGCAATTCTGTAAGGATTTCTTGCTATTCTGGACTTCAGCCTCTCATTTGATCTATTCCGGTTGCTGTAAGTCCTGTGAATATTTCTCACAATTCCTGACCAGACCTTGGTAATGATCAAAGAAGACAAAATCTCTACAGAATACTTCTCAGCTTTTATACTGAACTTACAGTGCAGGCATGCTGCTAGTCATATCCCTCACTAGTGAGTCTCAATATTTTGATTTTAAGATCTCACAGGCACCTGGGACCCAACAGAAACACATGGCAACCTCTGCACTGCATATGGGTTAAATAATAGGTAACTGCAAAAAAAAAAATGTGCCTACAATTTCAGTCTGACATTCCTGGCATGTTATAAAGCAGCAAAGCGAAGCTTGGGTGAGTTACAAAAGTTACCAGAAACACTAGTTAGTTTTGCAGGTAGGGATAGGGTAGGGACAGCTTCTTGGCTGGAAAGCTCATCTAGTCCTTAAACTATTAATTTACTATTGTTTTAAAAGTTTGGGCTGCTGTTTAGTCGATATATCTCTGCACTAGATTTGGCTGAGGCACCATAGCAGCAGTTCATGTGGTACAAAATTAATCAGAGAAATCCCTATTAAAGGTTATGATAGCTTTCTGCAACTTGAAAGCTTTAAAGATGTGTTTCTGAAGGGCACCTTAGGATATTATTTTCAAGTGTGATTTGACTATCTAATTTATTTAGTCACTTTTAAAGATCCCAGCTCAAATTAAATTGTTGAAATGGTCCCTTCTGGCCTTGACATGTATAAATCTTGAAAATTTTAATGGGTACTTTAACAAAGTCACATAGGACAAGCTATATGATGACAGATACTATACATACTTTCTATGCTTACTCCCTGGATGTTTCTGGTGAGAATTAAATGTTGATATATAAATAGATACAAAGAGTACCAAGTACTTTTACTTGGTACCAGCGAGCTTCTACACGTGTTCTGTCACATGAACAAACAGGTCCATACAGAGAGTTACACTTTTGTGTCATTTCCCTTAACAGCTAAACTGTATCAGCGCAATCGTGTGTGTATTAGCACTGACTGTATTACAATTCATAGGAGATAGACATCTACTTGGGCTATTTAGTTACCATTAAATTTTACCTGGTTATTAACTCTTACCTGAATTCAACTGCGGTTCACTTTTTTATACTTGATACTTCTCTTGGTGGTAATTTGGAATCACTGTAGCTCAGAAACCTATTCCCAGTTAAGAAGAAGCGAGACTTTACACTACACACGACATAGCTATATTCTGTGCACACTTCTTTGCATTTAAGTGTGGCTGGCACTTAATTATTGAGTTTATGGTTCATGCAGGTAGAATCACATGGCTGTAATTTAATTCACCATCTCATTTGTTACGATAATACTTAATTTAAGCCAAAATGTTCATATGCCATCTCAGTTTATGCTTCCTTTAAAATTTTCCAGCCCCTCCCTAAAACATAGGAAGATTACCAATTCCATAAGCTTATAGATCCATCAGTGTGCAATGATTTAATTTGGAAAGCAAGAAGAAAAAGAAAAAAAAAGAAAAAGTGGTGTGTAACTTAGCAAGTGTCCCTCAGCCATATCTGGTGATACTTTGGAAAAACAAAGTTGGCAATAAATGAGCACCATTCCCTTTCACTCATTTTATTACTGTTGTTGCCTTAGGGAAAATAGAAGAACATGGAGGCAGAAAGTAAATGTAATTCTTTTCATCTGTTATTGTAAACAAAGATCTGAAGAGGGAATCTGAAAATTAAATATACAATGCTGGCTGGATCTAGAAAGCCTGCTTCTAAATTCATCTGACAGGCACAGTTTTTCTGGTCAAATTACCTCTGGCCCTTTCTGTCAGGGTTCTTCCTCTGGAGGACATCTACAGCCAGATTTCCAGCTTTTTTATCAGCAACCCTCACCGCCACCCCCACGCCTTTTCTGGCTCCCTGTCTCCAGCACAGCTCCTTTGACAGAGCCTAAAGACTCAGGACCCCCATCCAGGCTGGGGGAAAAGGGAAAGATCCCCTGGGAGTAGGAAGGGGTAAAGTGAGCAAAAATCCAAAGCAATGGACCTCCAGTGGGGTTAGGGACAGAATTACCTCTCAGTATTACCTACTACAAGAAGAAATGTGACTTTTGAGTTGTTTGTAGACAAATAGTGTCACTGCATATCCCTTTCACCTCTACCAGCTGGATCAGTTAATATGCTGGGATTATTCGCTTGAGGCCTGCCCACTCCTGAATCATGTCCGTAATCTTTAATGTTGGGCATGATTTCCTACCAAAGCATTTCTTACCATTTATGAGATGAGAGAGTGAGACATTTTGTGTGCTGCTTTAATATTGCTGCTGCGTAAAACTGCTTTGCATAGACTACAAACAAAACAGAAAGACACATAGGGGAAAAAAAACCAAAACAAACCTACAACCCCTTCACTTAGAGGTGAACTGAGCTTGGTAAAAAAGAAGTATAATACACTGGAGTCTTTCAAAGTCCTGTGGAGCTCTCTAACAGAATTCTTCCCCCCGGGAAATTCTGGCTGCGCTAGCTCCAGTTCTTGGATGGACCCCCACAACACACTCACCAGCATAAAGCCTCATTTGTGGCTCTTAGTTCAGATGTTGATCCTACAGCTTGTGTTCATTTAAGCATTTGCATATATTTCTTTATATGAACTGACCAAGGCAAATCAGTTACTGTAAGGTAATAACTTGTGTACTTGTACAGAGGAAGAATTAAGTTGGCAGTTGTTCAGATTTTCATATTTTACCCACTAATGTATCATGGGGAGTCATTTAAGTCTTTGAGTATGGGGAACAAATTGATATAGATCAAGGAGAAAGCTAATTTTCCAATTTTGGGCTTATTTTTCTCTTTATAGGTGTGACTATAGAAATTTGCCTCTGAAGGAAACTTAATATTCATCAGATTTAATGCAGTCTTGCAGAAATGTTTTCTTTGTTGTTTTTGAAATACAAAGTCACAGAGTTAGCAAAGGGGAAGTAAAGGAGAAATAAAGGAAAAATCGTTCCCAAAATTATGGGGTTTAATTTTTTATCAATAGGTGTTCCTCATGAGCCCTAGTTTGGACTTGGTAAAGTCTGAGAATTACTTTTATTTATGGCTGAGTTACCACCTATTGCTATTTCAAAATTATGTTGGGTAATTCCTTGTTGAGATTTATTGCATCCCAAGATGGACAGAGTAAATTTATTCTTTGTACGTTTCTTTGCAGAGAAACACATTAGCTGGATAACTAGTAAAAATGATCGATATGTTTAGTCCCTGTTTTCTTTCAGGGCTTCAGTATGAAGCTCATGAAGTCAGAGAAAAGCCTTTCTCTTGATGCCAGTCACATCATCTTTTTTTTTTTTTTTATGAATTTGCTTCACGTTTTTTCTATTTTAGCAAACAGACTGGTTTTTTGTTGGTTTGGTGTGGTTTAGTTTTTGGGGGTTTTTCTGTTGCTTTAGTAAAAGGAAGGCTAGTTTAAAAATTAAGGATAGGTCTATTCTGAAAGATCACATATCGCAGTTCCTTCTATACTCAAGATGTGGTCACTATGTCACTATTAAATTAGTCCACAACTGATTTTCTTTCTGTAGTGTTGTTACTTACATACACCAAAAATAGGTCTACTAAATTCCTCCCTGCTGCACACAAGTCTAAAATGTTTTCTTTTTTTCTTTTGTAACAAGTAAAATAACTAAATACTAGTTAAAGAGAAAATTCTTAAAATAACCTAGGAAATAATATGCAATTATTTCTTATGTCAACGCGAATGCTTTGTTCAGTTTCCACATCTTCATGTCAACAGAGGATCCTTAAAAAAAGCTTTTTAATGTAAAGAAAGTTTTGTATTCTGAAGATGGTGGAAGAAGAAAAGTAAGAACAGTAAATAAAGGGAGAATCTATATCTTTTGCTCTTGCTTTTGTTTTTTTGTTTGTTATTTTTCTTCTTCTGAGTGATGTGATCTCTGTTGGATCAAATCATCTATTGATCTCTTTTTCCCTTGGGTAATTCCTTCCCGATTAACATCATCCAAAACTTCAAGTTACTATGCATGTAACATGAATATAAAAAACCAAAACCAAACCAAAACAAACAAAAAAAAAACAACCCACAAAACCCAACCTAACAAAAAAAACCCCAAAACCGCTCAGCAAACTCTCATTTCAACAATTTCACTTTGGTGTCAAATTTTTACTGAGTAGGAATTTTAGGCTTCTACACTTAAGGTTTCTCTGTTCAGCATCTCTCTGTGGTGTCAAAATAGTTTAATATCCACACACAAATTTCCGGATTCTCACAGTAAGGCACATGTAACTTCATAGTCTAGCTTACAGAGTATGTTTATTTACAGGCACACATATTGCTAAGCAACTGTCCCTTATAGATGCAACAGTCTTTGCTTCCTTTCAACACTTCATGGTTTTACGTTCACTTTCAACACAGAAGTTTTGAGTATATTTATCTTAGGTGGCTGTGAGTGGAAGTCATTCCAGGAGATGCCTGCAATATGCTGAATAAAGGCAAGCTGAGTGATATGGAGTCTAAGTGCTTTATGTGCCTACAACAGGCTTGACAACCTGTTTGTCTGAAATACTCCACCCAATTAGCAGGTGTTGATCCTATTCGGAAAGGCGGGGTGTAATCTGATTTCTCCAGGAGACAGGTGATTACCCCACCCAGATAGAAGAGATAGACAAGAGAGACTCTTCAGATCTAGACTGTGGTCGCAACTTAAATTGCTGCTGGGCTTGGTGAGACTGCTTGAGCTGAAACCGAGCAGTATTGTTCATTTCTTTGCTAATAAAGCCATGCCCAAAATGTGGGACAGGTTTACTCTACAGAGCAAAACCAATTTTGTTTTAAAGTTATGGTCAGAAAAGAACCGGCTTCTGCTTGACCTCAAGGCTTCCCAATGTTTTGAGTTATTCCTGAAATACTCTTCTGTTCCTTAAGTAAATTCATTCTGTGCTGTAGGAAGTACATACTACTGAAAAACAACAATTCAAAATAAAGGAAGCTTGCTAATGCTCATGGAAAGGTTTAATATACAACAATCATGCCGTGGCTGCAAAATCCTGAAAACCCACTTCTTTGCTGGACTGCATCCGCAAAAGACTCTGGTTTGTCTTGTTAACTATGCATTAATCAGATGTACAAAAATATGAGATGGTCATTAAATCAGGTATTTAGTGTTGCAGCCTTTTCTTGGCATCCCTCTAGCTGTTCACAGGTCCGGAACAATTATTACCTGCATCTGCTGAATGAAGATTTAAGGACTGGAAACACGTCTTGTAATTTGAACATACTGAATAAAGAAAAGTTTGGAGAAATTTTACTTCCGAAGATCGCTAGGTCAGAGGGTTAGTGCTAATGACAAAGATTTGAAGGCCTGATGTGTTTAGTCTGTGCAGTCAAGGGAGGCATCTTTAAAGCATGGCTTCAAATGACTTCTAATGGCTTTCGGTTTACATCTGTTTTCAGGACAGACCCTAGGGAGTATCCCACCCGGCTTAGCTACCTCCATGATTGGCAAAAATGGTAAACTCTGGGCCAAACGACCAAGTACCAGTAGTGACCACCAGATTTGCAACTAGGTAGGTAGGCAGGCAGGGAGACATTTTGTGTTTCACCCTCACTAACACAAAGGAAGAACCAGAGGAGCTTTCCATCTACCGTGCAAGTGTGATGACAATACAACTGTTTGCTAATATGGCATGCAGTTTTGTGGCTTGAAGGAATCAGCTTATATCTGCTTTTTTTCTGTGGCTTTTTTTTATCATATACTTTGTTAGTTGGCTTCTTTTTTCCTGTCTTGATGCTTTAATGTTTTAAATTCATGCAGACATCCTGCAACTTGAGTAAACTATACATTTTAAATATTCTCATGAACTCTTGTCATATCAAAAAATCAGAGAGATAACAGGCATAACTTAATTGGAAAGATAACTGGAAGTACAGTAAGCTGTACTAGGCAACCAAAAATGTCTTATCAGCCCTCATCAGCACCTTCAGTCTGAAATATCTCAGGGCACATCTTGACAGCAGAGGAAAATCTAAATATGGAATTAATCAATGGTTCCTCTGTAATGTTGGCAGTGGTCACCATGCCTAAGAGCAATATCACTCCTGACATCCAATATAAAGTCCTCTAGATCACGATCCAGTATAAGGGGCACTGGATCTGGGGATCTGTCAGCTTCTTCAAAGCTCTGAGGTGGGAGGACAAATACAATTAGAATTCAGTCCACAAAATAACATAGATTTATAAAAGAGACTAGGTATTTTGTTTACCTAGACATATTCTAGGTTTATAGTGGATTGGTGTGTGTGTGTGATGCAGTACACGCTGCTTATAAGGCTTTGACTAATGGGGATATAATCCCCAAGAACCAAGTTAATAGAAATCCCTTTCTGTAAGACAGACCCCGATACTTCAGCTGCTTAACTTCACTCAGCACTGCAGACTGATTCTTTTTCAGAGGATAGGACTATAAAACATTGATCCTGTTAATTGCAAGGTACAATAATGACAAAACAGGGATGGAAATGATGTTATTGACCCAAATTGCAAGGGGTACACAGTAGTAAATCATAGTCTGCAAATGTTTTCATGCCAGCTGGCCTCCCCCGCTCTAAAATCATACACCTGCCTATACAGGTTCAACTGGAAGGTTATCTCATTGAGTACAGGTGCCAGGCATCAGTTCCCCACCCATTAAGGGCTGTACGAAGCTGCTAGTACTCGGGGACTTTTACTGCCAATGCAGCACTTAGCACAGTAGCTTTGCATCAGTGTTACCAACTAGTTTACTCCAATAAAATAAAATTTAAAAAGATCATTGCATTTTAACAGGACTGGAATAATTTGCTTTGTTCCATGGCTATTCTGGGCCTGTTGAAGCAGACTGTGCTCTTTTACCAATGTTTTTAAGTGCTACTGTAATAGAAAGAGGGGAACAGTAACAATTTTTAAATAGTCTTACTGCATTTTACAAAAACTTGCACACAAGCAGCAAGAGCTGTGAAAGCATATGCCGTGTAGAGCTCACCCCGAAGAGGACTTCCTTGCACATACTTACTGACATGCTGAAGGGTTTCAGGATCTAGCTGAGAATCGATCATCTGTGTACATGGCAATCACATATATTTATTGCACTAACACTCCAGAAATATTTTCCTTGAAACAATGCTGTTGCATGCTGAAAAAGATACATAGCCGATACAGACTGAACTGATTGCAGCTGGCAGTAGTCCACTAGCAAAAGAGAGAAGTTAAAGAGCTCCCTGATAAGTCCGGAACATCTTTCAGCATTGTGATAAATTTGAATGACAGCAGTAATATCAGGGATTACTTATTCTCCATGGATATCCCTGACTTCGTCACTTGAGAATTCAACTAATTGGACAGAAGAAGAAGAAAAAAGTAAATATATTAATTAAACACATATATGGGACTTTATATAGAAACTGTCCATCCACTTTGATTTGAAAGACAAAACAAGTATTTATTTTGTTTGTCCAGCTGTTAGACGATAGCTTTAAATCCCTTTGTCCATCCAGGTTAGACAAAACCTTCTGATATTTTAATCACTTGGCTATGTGGGAAGGCTGAAATAAAGGAAGAATGTATTGCAGGGTCTGATCCTTATCTGGATTAAATCAGCAGAAAACTGTTGAAGTTAATGATACTGTAATGCATTATTTAGCCTTCTACTTAGTGCTCTGCATAATCTGGCCATTTGCATTTGCTGTAATATCTGAGAAGCAGTATGGACATCAATGCTGATTAAAAAAAAAAGAAAGAGCTTTCTTAAAATAAGGAGAAAAATCTGGATATTAGTTGGTCACAGGGACTTACCCTTTAACTTCCACTTAAAAAGATGTCATTAAAAACTCTTCGCTGCGTCAGTAATCCAGATCGAAGGATGTAAGTTCCAGGCTTCTGGAGGAGAGGTAATTACTGGAAACTCATAAAAACCACCTAAATTCTGTTTTAATTTTCATATGCGGAGCAGATGTTTTGACAGATGGATGGACTTTATTTTTGTAACTGTCCGGGAAAAGTCTGCGTAACACAGCCTAATCAGTGTTATGTGTCTCTAGTGTTTGTTTTTCAATCTTTCTGCATTTGGCACCTATGTTTTTCATTGCAGACATTTTCTTTGCGATTTTTTTTTGTGGGGGGTTAATCTCTCTCTGCATAAGCCCTTCTATCAATTTGATATATCAATAATAATATTTGGAACTGAAATTTAGAGTTAAGATCTCTGTCTAGCCACACTGGGCCTCTTTGACTTTAATTCACAGTCTAAATGTAAATGACAGTCTAGTAATTTCTCAACTCGTTCTACAAATAGGAGTTTAGTACAGCAGAATTTGCAGTGGGGCTGGTGCTTTGGCTGCGTTACCATAGTATGATGCAAATGGTTTTAGCCACTTTCATTTCAATAAACTGTCAGCGTGGAGCTGAGGTTCTGAACACCAGGACCTCCTCAGTCAAGTTTAGAGGAGGCGTAAACATCTGTAATGTACCTGAAATTAAAACCTTTTTCTTACTCAGGAATGCCCAGGAAACTTCTGGGGCACTGTTCCTTCCAGGTGGCCGAATGAACCTTTAACTGCTGTACCCAAGGTAGAATGGATTCAGCTGGATGTCCTTGTGCCCTCACATGCCAAATCAACCCCAGGAAAGCCTGTAGTGTCTGCCTGGGCTTTGGCGAGGGATACAGTCCATATTCCTTCAAGCAGAGAAACAAACTGGATTGTGCTCCATGTTTGGGGCGAGTGCTTCAGCCACGGCACATGGCAGAGCCAGGACAGGGCACAAACCGTTTCTTTGGCCATGCTTTGGAGGATATTGGCAATCGTGCCATCACAGGCTGTTTGCAGAAGCAGATCCAGCAGTTACACTGTAAAAACAGTAGCTACCTGAAGAAGTCCCCTCTGCCAGGACAGAGACAGAAAGACCTTGCAGGCTATGCTAAGAGGTCTCAGACATGATCTTAGCTGCTCGGATTTTAAGACAAAGGTACTTCTGCACAAGGCCAAAGGCAGAACCTACAGCTCTTGGGGCAACCTTATACCATTTATTGAAATATAAATGAAGATTAATCCTCTCCAGGGCTAGGCAAGATAAATGAATGGGGGTTTTGAGGACTGCAGTAACTCCCACATGATGTACCTAATTTTCTCTTTGAATATCTACCTCAATCATTCTGTACCATATGCAATCATTTATGCTTTCTGCTGTATGTATGTATATATAAACTCAAGCTTTAGGGCATAAACCAGTGTTTAGCTTTATATAGACAAGAAAAGTTTCCTAATATTAAGCTGCCCATTATAATAAACAGGATTATTAGGTGGAAGAATTTATAATGATTCACTATGGTGGTTCCAGTGCTCCTCTTCTTTAAGGTTTATTTTCATAACCCACCTGAGTAATACTTTCCTGCCTATGGAGAACTTTGCAAACCTTGCATTCATTTTCATTCACATCATTGGGCTAAAAGTATTTTAAATTCCCACTCCACTCTGCTTTCACAAATGAAAAAAAAAACCTGATTTACACCTTGAAAATAATTTTTAGAAGTCCAATTTTCTTCCTTTGACTGTTTTTCTTGATGAAAAACAGTATTCAAAGGGTATGGATATGTCCAGAATATGTTCCCTTTAAACAACATCCCTTTCCCAGGAAAAGTGAAGATGGGTACAAAGGTATTGGGGGGCTGAACTCAACATGCAGACACAGCATTTAAATTCCTTGAATTTTGTTCCTTACAGCTTCTGGGTCTGGATTACTTCCTCATCCTCCGGTGGATATTTTCTCCTGTCTGCCGTATTTTACTGAGATACTACATTTCTTTTGTTGTCTTTGTCTCCTTTCCAGTGCCTTAGACTCTGAGATCATGTAGTGAAATGCCTCGTTCTGCTGGCACAGGCCTTTGCACTAACAATATAGCACTGGCCCGGGGGTCTGGCAAGGGGACACGTTGCTGCCAAGTGGGACAAGCCCAGTTGGAGACACCCAAGTCATTCCAGGCCTCCAGCCAAGGGGGTCAGGGAGCTGCTTTGTAGTTGAGTTGACGTAGTCACCGGTGTCGGGACCGGCAGAGCCGTCTGCCAGGTTTCACAGCTGGAGGTACCACTGGAGGAGCCTTGCACTGCGGGCAGGACTGGGGAGACAAAGATTGAAAATAGGAGCTGGTCACCCGAGTCTCATGTCGTGGCAGACCCAAGTCACCTCACTGCACACACACTTTCCCTGATCAGAATATCTTCTTCAGCATACATCTGTGCTGAGGTTTGGTGTCTGAGCAAATCATTCAAAGCTGCTAAAGTTGTTACAGTATAGATTTATGGGAAGCTTTTTTTCCCATAGCCACGTAAACTGGGAGAACCTAATATTCACCATCACGAAGTAGACTCTTGCTAAGTTCAGAATATCACTCGCAAACGCACAGGTACAACATTTCCACACATCACACTCTACCTGTGCAGCTGTACTTGAGCACAGTTAGACAAAGGAAGGAATTTGATTACCCTGCAATTGAAATCAATGCGCCTGTTGCTATTGTTCCAGCGAGAATAGCACCGCATCCCAGGCAGGGCAGAAACTTCACTTTGAACTTCCTGAGTTGACAAGGGCTTAAATCAGAACGGTAACTTTACTTTGATGTCATTTATTGTGGTTTAATACCCCTCTTTATTTATTTTTTTACAATCATGTAAAATATATAAGGAAACCTAATCTGTTAGGGAGGTATATGAGAATTTACTGAATAGACCTTAATGGTTCCTTTATGCAGCTATAAAACACAGGGAAGCTATAAGAGCAGTCTGAACTGGACTAGGAACTTTAAATGTTATATAAATTTATTTGTCATAGTCAAAGGTTTATTGTTGTAGGTATTTACCTTCCCCATTGTTTAACTAGGTTGTGTATTTCTCAGACATCTATGGTAAAAAACATTTTGTACAAGGAATTAAGGAGAGCTTAAAAGCAGGGATGAATAAGCCAAATCTGGTTTTGGAAATATATTATAAATCTGGAATAACTTTACTTATATTAATGCAGTTACACTACTATCAATGTTAAACACTTAAAGCGCAAATATGGCTATGGTAGAGTTCATTCCCCCCCGAGACTAATCTGGAATAATTCAGTGAAGCTAATGATAGAGTTTTTCTTAACTTCCACCCATAGAAATCAAAGACTCCTTTGCCCCTAAACTAAGTAGGGTTTTCCATCTCACCTTTAAAGTATTAGCTATCTAATACCTTCTTGCTGTATACTATAGATAAGCAGCTGACAGTATTTAGCGAGTGCATATAGAGTCACAGGTGGTGTGTTGCTGTAAATCAGAATAGCTCCTCTGAAATCAAACCTGTTTTGATTCACACTGGCTGTAGATCTAGCCCAGGTACTCACAGCATTTTGCAAAGGTACATGTCCACTGGCCTCTAACGTTTCAGAGGCAGGCAATTTTTGAAAAATTTAACAAACCATAGTAGTAGACCACAAAGACATTTTTTAAATCATGATACATCAAACCAGACAAGGCAAAGCACAGTCCTACTGAAACAGTGGTGTGATAAAATTTGGCCAGGTACAACTCGTAAGAGAGAAAATTCTGAATTATTTAATGATGTACAAATCATTGGTCAGTTTTAAGTTATGTAGAGTCAAAGTCATCCGAAACACAGAATATCAGAGTTTAAGAAAGGATCTATTTCAATTTTGTTCATTTTTAATGTTACACGAATTTGCAATATTTGCCCATTTTTATTCTTGCAGGCATTGAATTATTAACACACTTTCATGTTTTTTCCATATTTCTTTTATTAAAAGAAAAAAAAGACAACATCAAGAACAATATTGAAACATACATTGTAATTTTGATGATTTATGCCAGGTATTTGCTTAGTACTCTACCACTGTGACAGTAGAAAGCAGTCTGTGGATACATATACATATAATAAATGTATGTTCATGTTTATACATGTGTGGGAGGAAGAATACATATGCACCAGAAGTTGTGTGTGTTTTTATTAAGAAAGGTCAGAATGGAAAGAATTAAGACAGACCCCTGGTAACATCCATCTCTTTCTTTCAATTTCCTCTTGGATTACCTTAACTATCTCTATGTTTTCTCTTCCATCTCAGTTGGAAAGATAACTTAAGTTATCAGCAGTAAGCCCAAGACATAGTATCATTCTGTATACTTTTCTCTGGGTGCTCTTTTTAATACATTACCATTATCTGTTATGTAAATAAACAACAAAGTTGGAAGACCAATGTCGTTCCAGTACAGTTCTTTGTGTATATGCACAGTATTTTATCTGCGTAAGTTTGTTCCTTTTCCCTGTGGTGGCCTAAGGCATGCCTCAAATTGCACATGCATTTTCCTGGCAGAGCCATTATTTTGTGTTTGAGAGTATCTGGTTTAATTAGCAAGCAAGTTACAGAGACGGATGATGCCAGTCAATGAGATTTCTGTGGAGGCGGTAGCTCAGGTGGTGTTTCCATGGGCCCTGGTCCACTTGGAGAGGTACAGCTGAATGCCGTACCAAAAAAGTCATCAAATATGCATAGAAAAGTTTCTTTCATTTTTAACACCAACTTTACTGGACATAGCTATTTTGTTTCAATGTTGTTATTTTTCTCCTATTTGAAATGCATTATTTGTAATCAGTAGACTGATTCACAGCCATGGACGTATTTCTTTTCATTGTTAGACCTGATTGAAACAAAAATATTAAATAAACAGAAAAAGTCGACATCTTGACTATCAGGTTAGACATTTCCATTTTAATAACATTAGGCATTAATAGTGACATTTTTGTTAACACACTACAGATAATGTTTGTACTAGGGACTGTTAATGTTGCTATTAAGTTTTTAATTGCTGAGAACTAGAATTACTCATGGTGGATAATTTACTTAGGTAGAAAATGTACAGTCCAAGTCTTGCAATGCTTATGTTCTAGAGACTGTCAATAACTGCATTCAAGTTTAGCATATTTAGAACATATTCATCTTTGTAAAACTAGCCCCTAAACACAGACAATGGGGGTGAGGCAGCATTCATATTATTGTTAGAAATGTTATATCAATTATTTGTTTTTCATCAGCTCCATCCATCTGGCCCATCTTTCTTCTAATTGTTACTTAATTGAATACAAGCAAACAGTTGGTCCATTTTTCTTCATTATTTCATGCTGACACATTTCTATAAATGGGTCTTACAAACATGGCAATAGCATAAATTACAAAGATGAAGCGTGTCTGAAACAAAAATTAGGATCTTTTTTTGTGTAATATTTTCTTCAGGGGTGGATGCTTTATTAAATGACAACCAAAGATATTTAAATGAGACCCTAAATCAGTCTATTTATTAAATGCTTAGCAATAAACAAGCTTATAAACAGCATGAAATGATCACACTTTTAAAATCTGTTCATTCAGCCATATATCCCCAACACAGAAGAGCTCTCATTAGTCATAATCACTGAACTAACTTTGTGGATACATTTTTTCCCCCCTTTTCTTTGCAGAGAGAATGTGCTAATTTCATCAAGGTGCTTAAGGCTTACAACCAAACCCACTTATATGCCTGCGGAACAGGGGCTTTTCATCCAGTCTGCACCTATATTGAAGTTGGAAGCCATCCTGAGGTAAACTATCTTAAAACAATATTTTTCTTTTTTCCTCTTTTTAATCTTTAGTGGTATTTAGCCACAACATCTTCCTGCCAAAATGTACTCTCACTAGTTGCTGTGGCTGCGTGAGTGGATCTGGTAGGACCTGCTCCTGGAGCAGGTGCTGACGTGCTGATTGATAAATCACAGCAGAATCTGCACTCTTCTCCCCTACACAGCATCTTTTCCTCCAGGGGCTTAAATAAATACGAGTAAGCCCATTCTGCCAGGTTCCTGAAGTTAAAAGCACTCTCTTTTTTTGGTCAGGACAGATACCACCTCTAAGAGGGGTAGTTCAGCCTGTGTGCTTATTCTGGGGCCAACTCTGTCCTTTATTCTCCTACCAGTCAGTACAGCCTGACACCGTGACAACTTTGTCCCAGCTTGAAATTAAGATAGTGTCACACATTCAGAAATCCCACTTCTCAGATTTGTCCTAACACATTGACAGTTTTCAGATGTGACCTAGGTTTTGTTTCTTTACTTTTTAGTGAAAAATAAATCATTTTTTCCTCTCTCTTTCCCCCATTTTTTTTAATCTGCAGTTTACTGATTTTTGCTTAGTGCTGCAGAAAGCTTGCAGTAGCTCTCGTACTGTTTTGTCAGTGATCGTCATAACTAAATAGATAAGCATGGTCTTCCTTGTGAAAAACAGTATCACTCACAGAAAGCAATGGGACTATGCTGGTTTTCCTGGCTGAAGATTTGACTAGAATGTCTCTGTGCTCCATTTCAATCCTTTTTCTCTCCAGAAAAGCCAATCTTTTATTTTCCTATTGAGTATGTAATATAAATTAGTCCACTTCATTTTCAGTCTGGCTTACCTGAGTATTGCTCCATGAACAGTTTCAGTTTAGCAACCAGACTCTTGACGTGTTTTCAGCAGTCACTTACTTAATTTATGGATATGTTTTACTGGTGAATCCATAGTTGTGTTACTTGTAGCTTCTGTGATCTCTGAAGAACAGCTCTTTCAAGTTACCTTATGGTTTTGCAATTCAGGTTTGCAGATTTCCTTGAAAATAAAGACACCATTGTTAAATGAATGAGGGCTCAGGTATTTAAAAATCAGAATTCCTTCTTGTAGAAAAATTAGCAGACCTTTTGAGTGTTGACTTTATAGTCTGGGAACATTTTTCCCTATAAAAATGTCTTTTGATATTTGAAACATGACTCTTTAAAATGTTCTAAGCATAAGGTTTTGAAGGGATAAGGGAGCTGCAAAGTAGAAAGGGTTTTTTTTCATATTCTTTAATGCTTTATTCCAGAATGCATTCTTGGCAATTAGTAATTGTCTCTTGACCACACACAGTATGTCATTGCTTACTGCATTAAACAGATTCTCTGCTTCCTGAGATCCATTTGGGAATTGGTAGACATATTAATTAACTCTAGTTCCGTAAGATGTGTGTCAATCAATTCTTGGCTATCTGCCAAGTGAATCTATCTGCAGAGAGATAGCTGGTATGAGGTCATTTACTTCTACATTTGGCTGTTTTATGACTGTACCATAAAACTAACACACACTTTATCAAGGATTTATAGAAAGGATGATCAGAGACGAGAGGCCAGATCCAACCTTGGTTTAACATTCTGGATTTTGAGACACTCGAGTCAATGATGTGTTTGGCCCTGGAGCTGAAAAAGGATGTTTGTTTTAGCTTCTTTTTAGCAGTCCCTAACTATCAACAAATACTGAATTGTTGCATTTTTGGTCATTTATGCAGTAAGTTTGTTAGTCCCCTGAATCATTCTCTTGACCTTTGGTTTCATCTTCACAAACCAGGGAATTCAGGAATATATTTATCTGAACTGCCTCGGACACTGTTAGCTTTTCATACTTAGGCTCTGAGTGAAATCACCTTCACCTGCCCTTCCAGTGGCGCAAGTTTCTGTATCCTCTGGACGGTCATGCAGGAGGGGTCACTGCCTTCTCAGCCCAGGTCTGCCCATGCAGAGGGAAAGTGGGGCAGGCAGGAGGCAGCGGTACCCACCTCTTCTCAGGCTTTGACAAATCTGACAGTCAGATTTGTCCTGTCCCTTGCAAAGGTGAAAATCAGATGAATAAATGAATTTATTAGGTTTGCAATGAAAAATAATCTGGCCTGTCTCTGTCTCTCAGCTAGAGCCTGCTCCTTCCTTTCCTATACCACGTAGCCAGGAATTTCAAATGTGCTTCTCCTCCTGGAGCTGGGGAAGAGGAGGGTGCTTGATTGACAGTAGCTATTAGAGACACCACGAATCGGGGGGGGGAGGGGCGTGATACGATATTAACCCCCACACCCCTGCACACTGCATCTGTGAGAGCCAGATGGTTTACGTTGTCATGTCAGACAGCAGCACTGGACGTGTCAAAGGGCCATTGCTTCTGTATCATGTATAGTTTATATCTCCCTAGCATACTAAAAAAGGTAAAAAGCATAAATGAAGGCAAGTGGCTGATTTTGAGTTAAAAAATTGCCATCTAAAACATTTCCTGAAGATTCATTTTCTGCCACAACACTTGTGGAAAATTAACTGACTTCACCATCTGCTTATTTATTTTTCAAGCACTTGGAGGGGTAAATGTGAACTGATTAGGGGAATAGTCAGGGAATGTACCTACTGTCTAATAAGATTGCTTGTTTATGTGAGCTCTGAATATAACCCACCTGCCTAGTCTGGTGGAGGAGAGGAAATCAGTGTGTGCTAAACTGAAGAGGATGGAGAAGTGAAATTTGAAGAAACAAGTGGCAAGCGATAGAGGAGACACTGGAAGCAATTGGAGCAAGCTGCAGGAGGCTGGAATATGGTACAATTTTTATGATTGGGGAAAGGAAATAAATTACTTTGTGTTACAGTCATAAAGTAATGGGAATATGAATTGTTATATCTGTTGAATATCTCTTCGATATGAAGCAGTGTATAGCAGCCCCATTCTGTACTTGAAGAAAACCATTTCTAGTGATGAAACTAGGCAGGTCTAATTGAGTTTGATGAAGTACAGTATCAGAAATAATAATAAAAAGGTAAAAGGATATGAACAGCATGCTGTGCATCTGATTAAAAATGATCTGCGCAAATATATACAACCTAATATGTTGTGAATTACACTGCAGTCTAAGGAGTAAAGCAGACTAATCTTCACTGAAATCCATTCCAGATGTGTAAGTGAATAACCACAGTATTTAGAGAGAAGAATAAAGTTAATGTTTGAATAGACTTTAAGCACGTAAGCCATGAGTAAGCAGGAAAGAACATATTTAGAGAGAATGTAGTATGTGTATATGCAGAA
The DNA here is from genome assembly GCF_964195595.1 of Calonectris borealis. Lineage (NCBI taxonomy): Eukaryota > Metazoa > Chordata > Aves > Procellariiformes > Procellariidae > Calonectris > Calonectris borealis. The sequence continues at coordinate 10,072,765 of NC_134312.1, forward strand.
AATACCTGAGGAGAGCCTAATTTAAAGCTCGAGATCATCCATTGGAGAGGCTACATTTGTACCTTCACTGAATGGGGCAAACTGGCTCATATGCAGCTGTCTATATTGTTTGTGCCTGAGTTTAGGTGGGATGACCTAACACAGACACCTACACCGACTTCGGAAATCCGGGGTTAGGCAACATGTGGCATTCTCTCCACATAACGCAATATAGTACAAGAAACCAATTACCAGACAAAACAAGAAAGTAATTAGTAAAGCTATGTTCTGCTCCCACTGACTTCTGAGGAAACAGGATTGAATGTGTAGGAATGTTGTACTTAACGGTTGCAAAATTACGCGAGTCAGATCTGTGCTTGAAAGGAACAAATCCAACTGCAGGGAGACGCAGAGGTGCATTAAACCCACTAGAAAATCACAACAGGATGCAGAATGCACCTGCCTGTGCATGCCTGAGCAGGGGGAAGGAGCCCTGCTCCCTTTCCCCAGGGCTCCCTTTGGGGTAGTTTGTGTGAACCAGTGGGGAACAGTCCTGTTTAGGAAAGAACAGGATTTTCCATTTACTTAACCCTTACATACAGGTGGAGGTATAGAGAATGCCCTATAGAACCTTTTTTTAACGCTCAGACAGGCATTGCAAGAACTGTACAAAATTGTTTGCCAGATCCTCAGCAGGAATACATTAGGGTTTCTTCAACAGAGGTAAATCAATAGACACTGTCTGAAAAACTAACCCGGCTTCTTTTATTGTCTCCTAATTCCAAATTTCTTGTCATTGTCCAACAGATTAAAACTCATTTTTAACTGGATGAACTTAAAAGATCTGGTATCACTTTACTTGCAGGTTATTTCTCATTCTTAATCAATAAAGAAGCTCTAAATTTAGTTCAGATTTATGATGTACATAAAACATTAAGTTATTGCATATGAAGTTATATAACGCTACCACCTGTAACATATTTGCTTTTTCCGGACTCTGTGTATTTTAAAAATCTTTAGTTCAACTCATAAAATTTTGCTGAATTATACTTTCCACTTTTTTTATCCCTTCTGTACTTCACATTAGAAGAGGTCTAGAGTGCATTTTCTGAGTAATGGACATCCTGTTCTGATACATTTAGGCATTTGTCTTTTTTGTCTGTCTGCATATATGTCTGTATATATTATATATATGTATATAGTGATGGAAGAGCAGTTTTTTTCCTAAGAGAATGACTTTGAAGGAACACATTACTTGAAGGACTAGTGTTACTGCTGGTAGAAAACATGTTGTGTTTCATTATCTAATATAAGATTCAGGGTGAAACATTGACTTCAGTAGTAGCAGATGTGGCATAAATTGGCCTAACTTCATTGAAGACAGCAGAGCTGTGTCAGTTTAAATCGGTTAAGATTCTGACCTGTGGTTTTTAAGTGAAACATTTGAGCAAATTATTTTTTAAATTAAGAATCACCTCAGGCTAATTTGCTTTCCACCTAATTAATTATATCTTTATATGGCATTTATATGCTTACCAAATATATAAACAAAATATGAAGGAAAAGGATACTATTAAAGGATGATCTTCATTTGTGATATAACAATTGTGTGATGTAACAATCATTTGTGACATACTAGTTCTAAGCATCACTATAAACACTGAGAAATGCCAATAAAGGAAGAGCTAGTTTACAGACTTTAACAGCCTATTTTAGTTCAGAAATGCTTTAGCCTTTCAAACCACTAGATATCCTGTTACCATAGTACATGAAAATAAAACTGAAGAGCCAGATCTCTACCTTATGTACAGTGTAAGCTCCTTTTAGAGCACTTCTTTCAATTGCCTGTGTAGTTTTGCCATGGGAAGAAAGAAAACATCTCTTAGATGTTTAAAGGCTGATATATTTCACCTTGTTTCATAAAAAGAGGGATAACGATTTCTGTTGTATTGGGAAATCCCAGGTACTGGACCTTTTGCTGTACTGGTTTCTTGTCTGTGGAGGATGGCAGGTAACAGGGTAGTCAGTGTTAGGCACACATCTGTCCAGGCATCTCACAGGGTCAGTGGCCAAAATCACAAAATAAAGGGCTTGATTCCTCTGGAGGTTGCTGGGTCTGCAAACCGTCACTTCTGCTGCTCCACATGACATCGATTTCTAGTCCCTTAGGCTATGCTGTGTGAAAACTCTTTGCATAAAATCAGGCTTTTCACACATGTACAATATACCTCCACTTGTTAAAAAGAATAAATCTTGGCAAAGCTATAACCTTCCTAGCATTTTGGAAGTATGTAGTTTTATATACAGTTATATGTAGCTATATATAGCATGTAATTCTTTTTCAAGCCATAATTCACTGTGTCATTGGTTGGGAAGGGATATGCTATGGGAACTTTTCCGAAGACAGTATTTACAAGAGGAGCACAGGGAAGGGACAGAGAACATGGCAGTCCTTTCTCATCAGGCAACCTAAGCGAGTCATTTGTTCTGGTAAGGGCTGACATATATTTCTGTGAGGAAACCAGGATATGTTGTTGGAAGGTCTACACATTTTTAAGCACCAACATGCAGAAGCATGTATTTCTTACAGGCCGAGGGCTATGTCCCACATGGCACCTTTTGTTATGTGGTATCATTTTGTGATAAAGTTGCAGAAATAGAAGGTCATCGTAAAGAGGTAACCTGATTGCCATTTAAAAGACTTTTTGAAAAACTCCATAAACCCCTTTGTAAACAAATATGAATCAGGTTCGTGGTTAAATGCTATTATTTATGAAGGTCTGTCTTCGAATACACGTCAGATCTCCTTTGACTTTAGCTGTATTTTGAACAGTTGTTTGCTGAAAAAGAATTTAAACCAGGAAAACTCAGATTTTTCAAAACTTCATCCTGCCATGCCCAAACAAAATATAATTCCAATAAAAATTTATTTCCAGAGTAGATCTTTTAAAGTAGGACTGTTAGTCTTTATGTGATAATTTAACTGTCAGAATAGTTTAATTTATGAGGCAAACTTCTCTCAGCTGAATAGCACACATGGTAGCAATGGCTGACATCTTTCCTACCCCTCACTGTTGGGAAAGCCTACACAGCTGCTATGGATATTTCATCCTCAGCAAAGTGAGACACTGAAGAGAAAAATTTTGAAAGTGATTTTTTTCCAAGTATCTTATTTTAACAAGATAAGAATCAATTTCCTAATACAAATTATAATGCATACTAAACTTTTGATGTAAACCACACAGTTAAAAGAATAATACTTTAAATTTGCAGCTAGTGTTCATTATCCTGACATACTCAATTAAGAAGGACGTGCCTTTATGACAGTTGAATATTTGACAACTAGCTGATCCATTTGATCTTCCATTTACCAACATAAAAGTATATTTGTAAGAACAGGACTATTCCAAATCATATGCATACAAAGGATCTGGCTCAGTATCTTAAAATTCAGATGCAGTACAAATATCATTTTTTGGGGGAAAGTATTTAGGAAAGGGGTCATGCTTTAATCATTGACAGGAAATGTGAACTTCGTAGGTTTTCAGCTGTCATTTAATGCATTCAGTCCTGCCCTTGAATATTTCATAATTACACCTAAGCAATTTGGAATCTATTTATGTCTAAAGTGACAGAAAGTCAGTAATTATGTCTGAGGTTCACTCTGAGATTTACAAGTTGAACATTTACATGCAGGAAATGAAATCAAGTTTTAAACTATCACAAGTCAAAACAGTGCAGCTGGCTATTTTATCTCTTCACCTTTATTCCTCAGTCTACAGACTTAAATGGTTTAGGCAAAATGGAAGCAAGGTTCTTTAGTAAGTCATACAGAGGAGAGGTATAAGATATGATGAGAAGCAGAACAAAGATATGGAATTTACAACTGCAAGGGCCATTTGTTGCACAGCAGAAACCACTAATGAAACCCCTATTACTATTCAAGTCTGATCAGTTCAGCTATTCAGCAACCAACCTTTGTTTAGGACTTGATAAATATATCCAAATTGCTATGGCAGACCTCCCAATTTATTCTTAAATAATTAAAAAAAAAAAAAAATCAACTCCAGAACCATATTACTTTAATATTACTTTATACATATGTTTTAAAGACAATGTAAATGAAAGTCACTCCGCAGGTGATGTTCCAGCACTCTACAGTTTGGTTTTAGTTGAAAACTTCCCTGAGATGAGAGAGAACCAGTAAAGATACGGTCTGTGCAGAGAATCAGTGTTTCCGTGGATCTAGTCTGATCACTAGAGACATGCAATGACACAAAATGAAGCTTGATAGTAACATGTTCCTCTCCACTGTTAAGAAAACCAACTCACACAAAGTAGGTGTTGACACATTTCTTTTTTTAGATTTTCTCAGTGCAAAAGGAGTCCAGTGTGAAAGATAGTGTCAAATTTGAACCCCCTGCCTCCTAATGAGAGGAATCTATGCGCTAGCACGCTTCCACTGAGATAACTGAGAAGACCATTGTTCCCTCACCGCACATGGCTTTCGCCTTCTGTGGCTAAGAAATGCTGGTTGATTACAGTGGAGAACTGCATACAGTATGCCACAGCTGAATGACTTCCATGAATAAGAAACTAAAGCCAGTCGACATATTCATTAAGTTCAAAGAAATGTGTTTCAGAACTGTGGGAAAACTTTTGTTTATGCTGCTGGAGGGGAGAAAAAAAAGAATGAGATAGAAAGAGACCTCCATGGCAGTAAATTTGCGGAGTGGAGCATGCACAGGCGCACATGCAGCACCGTTGAGTGGATTTTCCTTATACCACATGCAATGGCTTACTTTGTGAGTCTGTGTCTTAAAACCCTGGGTAACTTTGAATATGCTCAGATAATGAGTGATTCAAGTTAAAGACACTCTGAAGATCTGGGTTTAATTTCTTCTGTTAAAATGTGGGGTGTTTTTTCCTTGTACTAGTTGTCTTCAGTGGAGTTCTCTATGGCTTATACTGGTGTAACTGAGGTTCACTCTTCATTTGTATAGTCACAGAAAAAACATTAAATTCTAGCATTGTTAGAGTGATGACTCAGAGCTTTATGACTGCTTTAAGAAAATTAATTTTAGCGATGGCTACCAGAGGAGCTGAAAATACACCCACTGTTTGCATTTGGATGTTCATTGTTTGTCCTATCAATTAAAGGATGTTATGATGAATTATTTATTTCCACAATGTACATATTCCCACTGGCACATGATTACCTTACTTTAACATGAGATGACACAGTTTTCCTAATTCATTACAGACTTGGATTGTACTTTTAAGAGAGATGGCAATCCTATTAAGACGTTGATCCAATTTTCTGGGTGGGAATATTATGTTCGTTGATCAACAGAGCCCATAATGTTTCTAGTAGCACAGAAGTTCATCATTTGCCTCTTGTTAGAGTAACAATTGAAAACATTAACCCAACTTTATGGTCATGCAACAGGGCAACGAAGCTGGTGAAGTGTCTGGAGAACAAGTCTTCTGAGGGGTGGCTAAGGGAACTGGGGTTGTTTAGCCTGGAGAAAAGGACGGTCAGGGGAGACCTTATCGCTCTCCACAAACACCTGAAAGGAGGTTGTAGTGAGGTGGGTGTTGGTCTCTTCTCCCAAGTAACAAGCGTTAGGACAAAAGGAAATGGCCTCAAGTTGCTCCAGAGGAGGTTTAGCTTGGATATTAGGAAAAATTTCTTCACTGAAAGGGTTGTCAAGCATTGGAACAGGGAAGTGGTTGGGTCACCGTCCCTGGATGTATTTAAAAGATGTGTAGATGTGGTGTTTAGGGACATGGTATAGTGGTGGACTATAGTCCACCTATAGTCCAACCTAGCAGTGCTAGGTTAAGGGATGGACTCGATGATCTTAAAGGTCTTTTCCAGCATAAACAATTCTATGATTCTATATGCAAAATTTCATCCACACATCTCCCAAAACAAAAGACAAGTATGGCTGAATCCTTTGATCTCTCGACCAAGATGGGGGATTTAAAAAAAACCAACCACAAACCACCATCTGTTGGGAAACGAATGTAATAAAAACAGTGGAAAGCCATCCTATAGTATAGACTGACTTAATTGAGGAAATGACTTATGAATAGAATTATTTCTTGATTTAGAGGTACAGGAGGAAGCAAAACTGAAAGAAGGAGTTACTGAGCACAGATTTGGATAGATGAGCATCAAAGCAACATTATTCATTGTGGGATCACGTCACGAAACTCCAGTTGACAGGGGCTGACCTCATGAAGAAGAATCACATTTTAAGTATGATTTCTGCAGCTGAAGGAAGTGACTGTATTGTGTTTGTAGCTCAGTACAAACATCTTGTCAGGCTTTAAACAACCAAGGTCATGATGCAGCAGGTTTTAGCTGTGGGCGATGCTCCACATGCAGGCCACAGGGTTGTGAAATGCAGAACAGCAAAGTAACCAGAGTTATATTAAATATTCAGACATGAGAACCTAACCAAGAGCGTATTGATGTTAACCAACTTCACTGGACTTTGTCTAAAATTTTATGAGAGCTGATGTGTTGTGAAGTGTCTTTCAGGCTTGATTTTTAAAGGCTATAGGATATATTTAACCCTCGGAAGTTACATGCAAGTCTGAAAACACTGCCTATTTCCATGCTTTCAGACCAACCTAATATTTATCCTTTCTACATGTTCATGTTTGTGGTGGGTTGACCTTGGCTGGATGCCAGGTGCCACTCTATCACTCCCCCTCCTCAGCTGGACATGGAAGAGAAAATGCTCATGGGTCAAGATAAGGACAGGGAGATCACTCAGCAATTGCAGTCACGGGCAAAACAGACTCAACTTGGGGAAAATTAATTTAATTTATTACCAATCAAAACAGAGTAGGATAATAAGAAATAAAAACTAAATCTTAAAACACCTTCTTCCCACCCCTTCCTTTTTTCCAGGCTCAACTTTGCTCCCAAATTCTCTACCTCCTCCCGCCGAGTGGCGCAGGGGTACGGGGAATGGGGGTTGTGGTCAGTTCATCACATGTCGTCTCTGCCACTCCATCCTCCTCAGAGGGCGGACTCCTCACACTCCTCACATTCTTCTCCTGCTCCAGTGTGGGGTCCCTCCCATGGGAGACAGTCCTTCATGAATTTCTCCAACGTGAGTCCTTCCCATGGGCTGCAGTTCTTCATGAACTGTTCCAGCGTGGGTCCCTTCCCCGGGGTGCAGTCCTTCAGGAACAGACTGCTCTAGCGTGGGTCCCCCACAGGGTCACAAGTCCTGCCAGCAAACCTGCTTCAGCGTGGGCTCCTCTCTTCATGGGACCACAGGTCCTGCCAGGAGCCTGCTCCAGTGCGGGCTTCCCACGGGGTCACAGCCTGCTTCGGGTGCATCCACCTGCTCCGGCGTGGGGTCCTCCATGGGCTGCGGGTGGATATCTGCTCCACCATTAACCTCCATGGCTGCAGGGGAACAGCGTGCCTCACCATGGTCTTCACCACGGGCTGCAGGGGAATCTCTGCTCCGGCGCCTGGAGCACCTCCTCCCCCTCCTTCTTCACTGACCTTGGTGTCTGCAGGGCTGTTTCTCTCACATATGCTCACTCCTTTCTCCGGCTGCAATTGCTGTTGCATGCTAGCTTTTCCCCTTTCTTAAATACCTTATCACAGAGGCACTACCACTGTCCCTGATGGGCTCGGCCTTGGCCAGTGGTGGTTCCATCTTGGAGCCAGCTGGCATTGGCTCTATTGGACAGGGGGGAAGCTTCTAGCAGCTTCTCACAGAAGCCACTCCTGTAGCCTCTCCACTACCAAAACCTTGCCATGCAAACTCAATACAATGTTGTGTGAGCTTAATGGTACATCAACATGGTGACTGGCCTGCAATTAGTCCCAGGAAGGGGCCCAGACAGGCTGTGTACAACCATGGTGCAGGCTGCTCAGCAATGATGGAGAAGCTCATGCATGAGCTTCTCCCCAAAACCTCCTCTTGAGGTTGCTTCTGGCCGTAAGAGTCTCACTCATTCAGTATTCCCAGAAAAGGGGCATTTCCCCGAAGGAAAGATGAGAACACTCATGGATTTAAAAGCAATCTTTCAAACAGATTCAGGAAAGAAAAAAGTCACTTTCCACAATGGGAGGCCTCCTTGGTGTGCTTCCAAGCTGCTTGTGCATCTCTTTCTTTCATCAACAGCTGCATTTGGCATGACAAAACTGGCTTCTCCACAATGATTAAATCTTATTTCTCCTTTGATAAAAAGCAGAGCAACTGCAGGTGAAGCTACTATTTCTGTGAGTAAACAGCAGTACATAGGTATTTCCAGCAGTTGCCTGGTGGAACAGGAAATAGTTGTTCTTCTCTTGCTATCTTGACCATACCCATTTTTATGTACAGACTCATATTTATGTGAAAATGCTTTCATAATACTTTCCAGATGCCTCCTTGCTTTTACAAGGTTTTGAAACTGAGTTTCTTCTCTGCCCTGTGTTACACAAAGAATGTCTCAAATTTGTTACTATCTAAGTATGCTCAAATCATAAAACTCCACTATTCTTTTCACTAAGAAAATAATGCTAAATATTGATGCTTTGGTTAGTAATAAGTACTTTGCTTCTTGAGGAGTGAATTAACTGAACCATGTAAGAAAGTAAATATGAATTAATCCCATATATGCCATACACACAGAGAAGATGGCTGCAAGAGGAAGGATCTCTGCAAAGCAAGAGCAGATACAACTTAACCATTGTGTCACTTTCTAACTTTGCTAAATACCTTTACAAAGGATAAATAAAATGGTTTTTATCAGTATACAAACTTTCATCTTTTTGCATCACATGTTTTGCTGGCATAAGATGACACAGATAGATTAACAATCAGGTATTTCAAGATCTTAAAAGTCTGACAGGAGAGAAAATCCTTCATCCTTCTTTAAACAATACTTTTATATGAATACAAGACCCAGTACAGCAATGTATGCTTGATTGCTGCAATAGTACCTGTCCACAGGAAGAAAATCAAGTTTTAGGAATGGGTCATGGCTTAGACAGAGATTGTATTTTGTGCGGGGAAGGAACATGGGACTGTGCATAAAATTATCTAAAAATAACAGGCATGAAAACAGTGCATAGGCATAAATAATTATCTTCCTTATACATTAGTCCATATCTTTTGCCATGAAGAGTTAATCAATTTACTGCAGAAAGACTGTGGAAGACTAAGAATAGTACTGAAACAGGCAGTGTTTTAAATATTTGTGCTTGTCCCATATGCCTACCTCTTGTGTGATGTTGGAAATCAGACTAAGTGATCACAGCAACTCTTTCTGTCCTAAAAATCTAAGAATAAAACCGCTTAAAATCAGTGGGGAAAAAAAATATTTACGTTTCCATTCATTCTCAGTTCTAGCTTACATAGTTTGTAACAACTTGCTTTCTGTTTGTGGCACTCAGTAAGTCTGTTTGGAAATGTGCTGGCTCCTCTTTGAGCTCCTGAGCATAAACCATACAGAATCTCTGTATCTTCCCTCAAATACCATTCCTGTGAGGGAAATGTACTGTGCCCTTCTGTTCCTTCTTTCACCTCTCCCTCGTTTATGTAAGACAAATAATTTAGTGACTATGACCTGACTCAGATGAAATACATGCCTGTGACTCGTTCATGCCTCTGCGGACTTTGAGTAAATTAGTTATTTCCTAAGTAACTCATTTCATTGGAAAAGGGTGACTAACTTTCTACCATTACTTGGGAACCCAAAGAAAGACGAGCTAAGACCTGCTTTTTTCTTTCTCTTCAGCTTCTGTATTGTTTGCCATAGAAAATTCACGTAGGGTTATTTTCATTCATTCCCAGAAGGTTTTTAAAATGTGGTTTTTCTTTAGCTCAGTGAGTCAGAAAAGAGTGTGAGAAACACATTGGATGAAAAACCGATCGCCACTGGAAAACTTAGATAAAAAGAGGTATTGTGCAGAATGAATAAATGTATCGTGATGAATTCATGCCTATTAGAATCGGCAGTGACTTGCTATGTCATCTAATCTATTCTAATTTGTGTACATCTACAGTCATCTGCAAGTCTGGACTGTCTTCTCACCTGTAGTGATATAAATCACAACTAGTGATTCTTGCAGTGCAGCATTAATTTGCATTTTAATTCTTTCTTCTATAAATATTGCACAGCTAATCATAATTATATACATTGTCCAGCCCTAAGCAACTCTCTTCTTATTTAGTGTATGTATCAAACAGTTCCAGAAGAGCTGTCATATAACTTTTCCCTTGTATAATAGCGTATATTTTAGTTAAGAAATGCCACCTGATTTATGAAAATCTATGGATTCCTTTGAGTTGCAACATGGTCACACTCAGGGAGATATGTTAATAAATGTTCGCGAGTACCTAATCAGATAAAAACACAATACTCTCCATTAATGAAATATGATCCATAATGAATCTTGCATGGGAGTGCTAATAACTACCTTTAGGTTAAAGTGCTCAGATGTCACCATATAACAAGATCTGTCTTAGATGTGTATCATTACAGCAAAGTAATTAAAGGTTACTTAGCTGTTAAATGGTTACCTTGGAGGAATCCTTCAATAATGTGGCTTCAAACATGCCTTCACAATGAAATTAATTAAGCAAATTAAATATCAGCCTTGTAGTAATCTATTTCATGTGCAGAATATCTGGCATACAAATGTATAATAAGATGGGTGGCAGAAAGCTGAGGAGTTGAAGATAGGCTCATTTCTTTTTAAACCTAAAATAATCTTGGTTGTTCTTATATGTAAAATAAAGTTTATGCTAGTGGGTTAAAAAGAACAGTGACAAAATTGCTGAAGAGAAATGGAATATCAAAATCATTGTGTGCTGCATGAGTACAAAGCTCAACCAGCACCTCTCAGGATGAGAGAAGTATTAAAATTCACTCGATCCTTTTCACACCTCTGCACTACATGGAGTAAAAGCCTGGTAATGAGTGACTAGAGTTTTGTTAACAGCTCAGTCTGACTCATCAGAAGGATGCTTTCAGGGATTACTAGCTTGCTGCCTTCTTCTGTATTAAATATAAACCACACCAGGAAAGTTGAGCAAGAGGCTCGATTTGGATATAAGCATTTCTCATCACCCGTTCCAGTGGGAATATGACATGGGCAACACCAGTGACTGAGCGGAGCACTACAGAAACAAGAGAATTTTTTTTTTCCCCATAATTTCCATGCTGGATTGAAAGCTCATTTCATAGATTTTGACTTAAAAAATAATATCCTAGTATTATGCAAACTGGCAGTGACAAATGCACAGTATATTCTGCTTTTTTCTTTGTTTAAAGAGAAACAATCCACTAGATAAATAGATCATTCATCTGAGACCTTTTCATATGTAAGCAAGAAGGTGTAAAGTTCAGACCTCTGCTGTCCTTCTGAAACATTGGCCTTGCTCCAGGCAATGACATTATTCACATTCCTTAAGTTTACTTTTATTTAAATGTTTTGCCTGATCACATCTTTTGACAAAGCAGAAAAAAAAGAAAAAAATAAAACCTGTCTCATGCTGCAGAAATCTTTGCTCACAACACAGCTAGGAAAGTATTGGCAGAAGAAAAGGAAAAATGAAGAATTCTTGATAGAAATCTGCTTTTTTCATGCTATGATATGTGTTTTTATGCCAGTGAGATAATTAGCAGTGGTGGCACCATCTTATTGGTAATATGCAAAGCTGTTGCACATTTCAGCTGAGGATGACACCAGTGTTATGGGTTCTTCTCCAGTCTTCAGGCTTCTGCCCAGGCCAAGTGATTCAACCTTAATTGGTTTTACTCTCTGCAATTCAGATTTCTTGAAAGATGAAGTTTCAGTCATTGTTATGTGAAAATGATCTCATGTCCCCGGGCCAAAAAAAAATCCCCAGACAAGCTAAATAGCAGTGATAGAGCTATCTGTCCACTGAACAGTCTTTAGATGCTCTTCAAAGACCCTCTACACGAAAAAGGGCCAAGCCTACACAAATTTATAACATGTAAGTGTAAAAAACAAAAAAAGGAAAAAGTCTTAATACCAGGATTCTCAAATAATTGGTTAACTTACTGTGCTGCAGCTTCTCAGTTAATACAGATTTTTACTTCTTGAGCACAGTAAAAGCATGTATACTGATTGATTCAGCCTGATTCCAGACCTGGAAACAGCTTTTGCAGCGAGATTAGGAAAAAACAGTCTAAGAAAGGAAGACTCTCTTCCAATGAGTTCTTTTGCCCTAAGGTATGATTTATTTTTTTTAATTATGAACCGGTAAATGTGTAATCAGAAAACAAATGGCATTGATTACTTTTTCAAAGCAGTAACTCTCTAATCATTTCATCCTATACTTCCAGGTTGTTTGAAGTACGGAACAACACGAAACCGGAAAGCACATTTTGCCATTTGTATAAATCAACATTACTCTCTGTAGCTAACATTTATTTACAAGCTTGCAAAGGGTTTCATAAGGGATATGAGTGACCTACAATACAAACCATGTGTCAAACAGCAGAAAACTGCAGATCAATAGTGCTGTTGTTTTATCCCTTTACTTGATCCAAGTTTCATTTTCTGTCTGGCTAAGCATCAGTGGTCATGAAGGTGGTATATCAACAATAGTCATGGTGGCATATTTGATTTAATTATAGCTGGTTGAGGTGCTTAACTGCATTTACTTTTTCTGAATAACAATTTATTTTATTCTGCTTTAACAAACCTTTCTGTTTATGCATTTCATCATCTTTTGTTATAAGAAACAGGGATCTGGTTTCATTATTCAAGTGTGGGAGTAACGAAAGAGTAAGTCTTCATCAGCCTACTGTTGCTTTACCTAGGGTCTTTTCCTGGAATACTTACTGAAGAACAAATCCCTTGAAGTCAGTAAAGTTCAGTCAAGACCGTGAATTTCGATTCCTAACTAGAAAGCTGTGAAACACATACCAAATTTAGGACATGGAAAGATTGGGCATCACTTAACATGGAACAAGGCCACAAAGATTCTTCCAACAGGCAGAATATAATAATAAATGATTCAGACACGAGTACAAGATTTATGTATTCTCTTAAAGATTGATGGGGATAAATAGAACAGTAATGAGGAAGACTGACTTTGTTTAACCTCAATCAAGAAAGGGAGACAAAAAAAGGAAAGTTTGGACAAGGCAGTGGGAGTTTTGATGGTGGAAGAGCTCTCTCTGCGTGACTTAAGCCTTGTCCATAAGCAAGCTTGTGAATGTCTCACTAAGGTAGTGCAAATCCCTGCACAGGCATTCTCATTTCAGTTAAAGTAGTATTTCAGGTCTGGTTTTGGCTGCCTGAAAGTAACTGAAAATAAGCTGCTCTTAAACTGAGCTCACTGCGTCGACATGGAGTGCATGTGTTTACTGGAATCTCATTACATTCAAACACAGTGATACAAGTCTGCAGATTAGTGCTTGCACTGAAAAGGCTGTTTAGCCTTTCAAAGGATTTTGCAGGAAAGCAAGCTGGAATACAAGCCCTTTCTGCTTGTCATTTGTAGGTTTGTGAATTTGGCTTTTATTCCTTTGTGTAAATGTGTTTTCATGCAGACATTGAAAAGCCATGACCCACTGTGAAAAGGATTACCTTGAAGGGAGATAGTAAGAATACAGTGTAAAGGATGGTTAATACAGAAATGCTAAATCTCTCTGTGCAAATATTATAGCACAATAAATTTAACTCAAGGTACTTTCCTGACATTATAAAAACAGTCACATATCAGAACCACAAAATAAAAGTCTTAAAGAAAGAGCTAAGAGAAAATAAAGGAAAATGTCTGTTATTTTTTGTAGAAGAATGATATAGAATCCCTTAAAAAATGTGATTTATTTTAGCTGACATTGTAGCAAGTAGTTTAGGTAACACTTAATGACTTAGATATTATTTTTACAATCAGTATATTTCATGGGGTATTAAAGATAATAAATAAGGAAATACTTTAAAACAGATAATAGAAGACAGTATGAAAAGCTGGAGATTTCAGTTACTTACAAAAAGCCTGGCATCTTACTCATATGAAGCAATGACTTACTCATGAGCCACATTAGCCATCTGAGTAAGAGGAATCAAATCCAGGTCCAAAATGATTTATTTGCTGGAAAAAAATACGAACAACAGGGTTTTTTTTTTCAGTTATACCTACAACTGCTTTCTTATTTTTCTGTCTGAGTAGTAAGTAGCATGGTCAGAAACAAATCCAGATTTAGACCTTCTAAAACTTCCCAAACAGACAAAAGTAATATCCTTTGGGGCTAACTAGGATTTAAATTACTGCATGAGTTAAACTGGAGTAAAAATGGATTGCATCTTTTTTCATTGGTGGCTTTCTAGTTTCCAGTGGTCTTGAGTCAGGAAAATACCACATTCGCAATAGCTTTTATGGATTTAAGAATACATGATTAGATGTTGTGCCTTAACGGGGACCATATTTAAAAACAGGCTCAAGTGCTTTCATTAGTTTTGGACTTAAGATACCAGAAAAACAATTTTAATCTACTTCTGAAATTTAGCTACCTAAATTTAAATTTTCATATTTACATACCTAACTAGTGGAATATAAATTAGACATCAAAGGCACCATATTCATGGGTGCTTATCTGGCTTAGTAACTTCAGCCTCATTTTCAATGGGGTGCTTAAGAACCTAAATGCCATTAAAAGTAATTGTCTAAGTTTCTTTGAGGAAAATAAAGATGGAAGGATGTATAAAAACAACAAAAAAAACTTTTAATGAAAACATGTCTCCTTAATCTTTCCCGAGGCCTTGAATGGAAAAAAAATTAAAAGGAAATTGAATATTGTACCTCAGAATAAACACTGAAACTATTCTTAATAATAATAAGATGTAATAATTTCTAATGGACTTCAGTCTTTTCAAGTGCTTTCTAAGAATTTCTATGAAATTCTTTTTTCAAATGAGCATACCTTATTTCAAAATTTGTAATGTTGGCCAATTCCAAATTTTAGGTACTACAGAACAAATTCATTACTGACAAGATTGGTGTCTATTAACTACATCATAATATAAGTGAGTTTTTATTCTCATTTTTCAAATTTGTGTTCTAGGAAAATGACTTTTTTTGATCTTCTACTTGAAAAAATAAAGTAGTCAAATAACCATGATGAGTATTCAAGCTTCCCTACCTGCTTTTTTCTCTTTTGGGAGTACTACTTCAAAATCACTTGGACACCTCCAGGCTGACAAGACTGAAGTAAAATTTGAAAAAGAGGGTATGAGAAACTGCAACAAAATTCACCCAAAGACTTGCTAAAAAGCAGAAGCAGTGTTGTAGTAAAAGCCAGTATGTTAAGCAGGGAAATAAAGGTTGGATGTGAAGGTTAGTGCCTGCTGTAAGGAGGATTTTAAATATATTAGCCGTCTGATAAGAGCTGAGATGAGGAGGGCTATAAAAATAAGCACGAATAACTACTGCTATCTTTACATAGATGAAGGAATGAAACTTAATGCTGAATTTAGTTGCAGTAGCTGAATTTTCAAATGATTTCATTAAAAAGAGATCGCAATATTTTTTCAAGAGATTTAAGTGAACGATTGGACACAAAGGGAAAGAATATAGGAGCTGCATATTTGTTTTCAGAGTTGTTTTTAAGGCCAGATCTCTCATGTACTGTGATCACTGGCTACTTTTTGATTTCTGCAGAGCTAGGATTAGGCTTTATGTGTTGATCTGTCAAATTTGGGCATTAATTACCTATGCATTTATGGTGCCTTTATGAAAAGCAGTCTCAGAACTCCATTCAGAAGGAAATTAAGTAAATTATTTCATTGTCTTCAGGGCGATTACTTATATAAGTAAAGTAAAGCCAAATCTGAAGTCTTTCTGCATTTAGATGCTTCAGAAGGACAAACTGTTTTTCAGTCTCAGCTCTTCATAAGCAGCACCATAGAGAGGACACTCTGAAGGGGAAAGGGAGAGAGATTTGGGGTTTCTTGTAGTGCCAGGGAACACTGGGTCATGAAACGGGGAAAAATGACAGTGAGAAAGATGAATAGATGGCAACAGGGAAGTCTCAGGAGGATCTGAGACTTTCAGTACTTTACTCTTTCCTGGTATTAGATAATTTACTCCCTCTAGACTTAGATTACAGCCTAATTTCAGAGGGTAGAAGTTATTTTGCCTGATTTAAATCACTTGAAACATAGTCA
This sequence comes from Calonectris borealis, assembly GCF_964195595.1. Lineage (NCBI taxonomy): Eukaryota > Metazoa > Chordata > Aves > Procellariiformes > Procellariidae > Calonectris > Calonectris borealis. Next base: position 10,088,915 of record NC_134312.1, read on the forward strand.
GCTGGTATAGTTATCCAGCCTTACCCTTTGTCAATGGAGAGAATTATGCATCTTCAGAAATAGTGCTTATCTTTCACACCTATCATCATATCTGGGATGTTCATGACCATGAAATAAAAATAATGAAATAAAATGAGGCAGTCACTCAGAAGCAATGCATTTCAGAAAAGTTCCTGGATATCGATTTAGATTTCTCTGAACTAGAAAGAATAAAATTATACAAATTGAATACAAGAAGGGAGCTCAGGAAGCAGTATGAAATTTCAGATACAATTTAATTCTAAAAGAATTGAGGCAAATTATTATCCAGCTAAAAACAATTCACACCAGCCTTCAGAAAACCATGAACTTAAGTACTGTTGTTAAATTTAGATTTTAATGTTCAGACTCTTGAAATGTAACAGTGCACACATGTATGTCTGTTAGAAGCATTTAATGTTCTTCCTTAGACATTGTCATCTAAAACAGTAGATCAAATTCGCATGCTGAAAATTATATAAATGGCTAAAAACAAACATGATGGCAAAGTAGAGGTGGTAGAAAGTTAGGAGTGCAGCAGAAAGAAAAAAGCATCTGGACTTTGTAAGATAGAGCAAGTCTGGTCTATTTTATATCCTGTTATTGTCACTTCATTTTCTGTTTGCAGCTTGTACTTACTAACTTTCTACCAGGAATCTTCTACTGCCCTTTAGCTGTTCTGTGTAAGGATGTGTCCTCATCATGGCACAATTTGTAATAAATGTGGTTTTAGCTTCTTATATTAGTTAAGAAGATTAACAGTACAGAATTTAAAACCTATGACCAACATTTGATTAAATGACTTAAAATGAATGACATTTAAGATAGAAAGAGGCTTCTGAATACCAAGAGACAAAATCCAGACAGCAGGAAAATAAGGTTAAACCATTCTATCTGAAGCCATTTCACAAAAAGAAGAGGAAACGTGTGACATATGGTATCAAGTGAGGCACTTGAAGTTGAGTCTAAAAATGTTTAAAAAGACAGCTGTAAGTTTGCATGATTAAAAAGCAAAAGGAAGGATATTATGATACATCAAGAGACAAGGAAGAGTTATGAAACCAGAGGTGGACTTGTTGGCTGTTTGTTTGCTTTTCTTATCCAGTGGTTTCTAATGTTTTTATTCAATTTATCTTCAAATTCAACCTCCACCTCTATCTTCCGTTCTGTTTCTCCCAGTGACATCAGTACTGGCTATTAACACAAAAACTGGGTGGATCTTTGAACCTTGAAACCAAATCAAAGAACAATTTAGGGAAAGAGATAATTGTGTATCAGTTTTTTTTCCCTCCAATATGCTTAAACAGATTAGATTATTTTAATAAGTGTGGGAACATTTTAGAATAATATAGTCACGTGAATCTCCACTGACTGTATTTGAATCATAAAAGTTAGTTTAAAAAAAACCCCAAACTTATCTGTCTATGAAATTGTGTGGTATGCAGTATCTGATCTTTATTCTAAGTTAAATGACCTATTTCTTTTTAATTTTTGTTTATATGTTTGTTTAGCTAATTAATATTAAGTTGCTTTAGAGCTGGTAATCTGTGAGAGGGATTTTTTGCTTCCACTGCTAATTCTTGTAAAACCCAAGTGAATAAAAACCAAGCGGCTATTTGCATATTGCCATTCGTCTGTGCATTGGGAACCCAACAGAGGTATTCCTTGGGAATCACAGGGAGACCGAAGGCTAACTGGGCACAAAGACTGATGCACTCTCCCCATCACAAGCGATCCTTACCAATTTTACTTGGCACATTGTGTGCAGCTTTGCATGTGCTGAGTAAGCTAAGTTGCCATTAGCTTTACTAGGATTTGAGGCAGGACTATATACTTTTGTTTATGGCACTGGACAAGGCTCAGGAACTAGAACATTAGCTTTTTGCTTTGGCATCGATTTCCTGGCTAAATTACCTAATTTCTCTCTGCCTCATTTCATAAGAACAGTCAAATCTGTTCAGACCAAAGGCTCATTTAGCCCAGTATCTCGGTTCTCACAAGGGCCCATAATGGGTGCCAGTGGAAGAGAATAAGAAGGCGAGCACGCAGCAGCGCTTGGTGATATAGTTAGTCTCCCAGGCTCCAGCACTCGTTGTTCAGGGATTTCCTGAACCAGGGGTGGAATCTCTGTGTTTAATGCTTTTCAGTGACTTGGTTTTGATGAATTAGTACTGGCATTTCTTCAGCTCATATATCTTTTAAGTATCCACAAGATCCCATGCCGTACAAATTGTAACGTGTGAGGAACAGCCCTTTATTTTGTTATAAACCTTCTACCTGCCAGTTTCTCATTTTAGAACAAACTGAGAACAGTCGTCTTTTCTTCCTACCTCTTCCAGTGTGCTGTATGCTTTCTAAGTTAGAGGTCTGTAACTTCATGCAGTACTGAAAATGCAGGAGTGCCATGCATTTACAGAGGGAGAAAGACGCTGTTGGTTTTGCTCTTTATTTGTTTCCTTGAAACTCCTAACATCAAATTTGCTTTTTTGACTGCTACTGGGCATTGACCTCATTCATAAAAAATAAAATAAAATTTAAAAAAAGCTACTGTGACTTTAAAAGCTTGTTCTTGATCTATAAAATGAGGTACTGTAATAGTGTGTGCAGAATTGCTTTCTGTGGAAAGATACAGAAGGAAACAGTGAACACAGCTTTACACAAAGTGCCAGAAAGTTCCTTGAAGTAAATACACAAGTTGTTCTGGTTTATTCTAGCTGCCTTCCATCAGTAATATGAGATTTTATCTCTAACAGTGACAAATAACACATTTTCAGGCAGAAATGTAGTTTTAAAATTCCTCTTTCTTTAATCTATACAAAAAGTTATGCTTCTTCTGGTCTTTTGAGGCCCTAATCAGAGGCCACTGAAAGATGAGAGGAGAGTGCCAGAGACTGAATGGGCTTTGGAGCAGATGCTTAGCCACTGTGATATGAGAATAAAATGCCAATCCTGCAATTTGACTTCTCTGCTACCACTAACACCTCCTGAAACAGGAAGACAGCTGAGCTATTATATTTCAGAGTCCATTTATAAGTGTTAATTTTAATGCCTGCAAACAAAAGAAAAGGAAAGGGGAAAGACGGATTTCATTCCCATAGTTTTTCTGTGCATCTCTAAATGTGCAGTGTGGGACTAGCGGACCTTGCTAGCCCTTGTGAGATTTTTCTTACAAGGAAACTCCAGCATCATTGCAGATATTTGGTCACTTTTCCTGCAAGACCATACCTCTGAGTTCTTCCCTTTCCGAGGGACTTACATTTCGACAGGAACCAATTATAGTTGACAAAGTTTCAAAAACTGTCTCCTATTTCTCATGGGCCTGTAATCAGTGTTCAAATCTTAGGTAAACAGAGTTTCATCTATAAAGAAAAGATAAGCTCAGCAGAGTTCAGAAGGTGCCTCAAACAGCACAAACACCTTCTTCTGTTGAAATGTTTACATCCAAGGTGATAGAAAGCTGAGCAGCATTATCTTGCAGATGGTCTGAGAAGATTTTAATAAGGAAATAGAAAGGCATGTGTTTCTTCCCTACCAATTAGGATCGAATTTTCTGGATCCAAGGCTATCCTACAGTAAGGAAACACTCCAGTTGTAAAACTAAGACAAAAACCTTCTAAGGTTTAGAAGCAACTCAATGACTTTAAAAATTGCATTTGTATTGCGGATGTACAAAACCCACATGTATCCTTCTGATATTCATCCTGCTTGATAATCTCCGAAACTGACTTTTTTCTTTAGTTATATAGGCTTTCATGGGGGTTGCACAAGCATCGCTGAGGAGAGAACTCAGCTCATTGTCTAAAGGTGCTTTTGTTTATGAATAACAAATTAAAAGGGTGATTTGGCACAGCAGGAGAGATGATTAATATTTCAAGTCTTATTATTTTTGTTTGTGCGCGTATGTGTTTGTGTGTAATTATACATTTCAAAGAATAGCAGCTAAGTGCGGTTAAACATTTGACATTATCTGCATAAATGCAAATGAAGCTTGCACTTCTAAAACAAGTAATCAGTATGGATTAAGAACACACATGATTTTTATTCTTAGTGTTTATTGCCATTGCTTTAATGATGACAAAAAGCAGAAGAATGACGGTACGAATGCAAGTTTAGAAGTCGTATATTCATCAGTTCAAACCCTTTAAATTGATGGTGATGGAGAACAACTGTTTTAATTCATAGTCATTTGGAAGGATTTGCTGTGACCTCGAGTTAACATGTAAACATGGCAAGGGATAGGAGAAAGATTCCTCTGGCGTTCACTGAACTTGAGGGGAATCTTTCTTTGACTTCAGTGGGCTCCAGGCTGAAGCTCTAAGAGCAGGGCCTGAGAAGATATGCACGAAGGTCTCAGGGATCACGCCACATTTGGGATGGCATCGCCCTTAGTTGCAGTCTGTAAGGTTTATTGTTACAGTCCTTAACCCTCCCTGGAGCACAGAGACAGGTCCTCCCTAACTCAATTCATGACCATAACCGCTCCATTCTGTGGCTGTGATCTGGTGGTGGGTGATGAAACATGAAGTAATCTGAATGTCATCTTTCTGTCTCAAAAAAAGCTGAATAACTTAATCATTGGGAATCCATTAAAGTTGACTGCAGAAAATTATCCCAGAAATCAACAGAACTTTAAGGAAAACTACTTCTTTCCTGTGAGAGGTTGGTGTGTTTGTCAGTTTGCTTTAGTCAACAAAGTTGATCTGCATTATACTGTACAATAATATTCTATACTACGCTATGCTATGCTACGCTGCACTACATTATAATATACTATGATCTTACTGGGTGAAACAGCCAGGATTTTGAGCCAAAGTTCTGTTCAATGAAAGGCAGCATCTCTTCTTCACAAATATGAATATCAGTAATTGAGTTATCTGATTGGATGCTGATTAGTCCCACTGACACTATACATTCCTATTTATGAGGGTACATATATAGACATATGAGCTGAGTGTATTACATATTTTTGCCAACTTTGCTGACTCTCTTCCCTTCTGGGGACTCCTGGGTGCTAGAAAAGTGGGCAAGATAGTGAATAAAGAAGAGAATTTTAATGTCTTTTTTTCAGTCACCCTGAATCAAAAACACTTAAATCCATCTGTTTCTGTGTCAGCAAAGTTTTTGTTGCACTGGGAAAAGAATATCAAACATTCTTGACTTTTTTAATAAAAAAACCAACCTGTATGAGAAATGCATTGCTCTTAAACACAGTGCCATGAGGAATAATTGCAGCTTGTCACAGAGAGAGGTTATAATTATGTCTGCTGTTAGTTATGTCTCCACGTGCACAATAGAAGTTAGCTTTTCAAATGCATTGTTCTCTAATGCAATACCAGTTATTAACATGTTGAGGATATTATTTTTTGCTAATGAAGACAAATAAAATGAGGCTGCAGAAGGGCTGGGTGGTGTCACACTGAAAGCAAGTGGAGGGAACAAAGACGAAAGAGAAGTGCTTATTGCAGAGATTTCAAATCTAAGCTTTGCCTCAGGAAAAGGAAAATTGCCCAAAGGGTCAGAATTTCAGCTTCTGTATTCCAGACCTTGTTTATGCTTTTTTTAAAAATCTGAATACATATCAAACACTGGGCTAGGCCTGACACTTTACAGGCTTCTCTGAGTGAAATGTTACAGACAGATTGCAGTATCTTATAGAAAAAAGCAAAGCTTCATAGTTGTTACGGTAGATGCTGTGGGTGTAATTCTCTCTCCCTTCTTTGTTACTTGCAAAAATTCTCTGAAAGCATGCTCAATAGGTCTTATTTTAGGGAAAAAGCTAAGTTCATAATATTTTTCTAGGCTTGCTCCTTATTCTGTCACTCATTTAGAGTCAGATTTTGGAAGCCTTTAGTTAGGATACATGCTCATATTAGAGATTTTTCCATACTAGGAATTAAAAAGCAGGTAGGCTAAAAAGCAAAGGCAGACATAAGCCTTAATTTTCAGAAGTGACTAACAGTTTCAAGTATCAGAATTTTAAATTGCCCTAGAAGGTATTCGGTGAAAATCAGAGCCCTTGAGCAAGTCTTAAATTGGGTGCCCAACTCAGGAGCATGCAAAATCACTTGGGAAATTAGAAAATCTTGGCCATATGCTTATATGTTAACTCCACTTGACTAAGTCCTTTCTATATGTTGCTTCCCCAATTTGCAGTCTTTTTTGTGTTGTAAATAAGATACCCTTGACTCAGACATGAAAGTTCCCCAGGAAGGCTGGAGAACCTTTCTCTTGTTAAACAGCACCCTAATTATAGAAGCAATTTTACAAACAATCCCCCAGGGGAAGCATTTTCATTCTCATCAGGAAGGCTCTTGAATAAAATAACACCTTTGCTAACTTCATTTATTTACAACAGGACACAAGTCTGAGACTGGGTTAGATTTATTGCCATTACATCACTGATGCTCAGTAATTCATAAAACATTGGGTCTAGGAGTTAACACTGCTGTTATTTCCTCTGATGCCTGACCTCACCACAGTCTAATAACATACAGGAAATCCAGAAGACAAAGGGGGAAAGCAGTGGTCTTGAATGCTAAAAATAACCATAGAAAACTAGTACAATCGTGTAATAGAGTATGGCCCAATAATTTATTTAACATAATAGTAGAATCTGCTAAAGCAATTAGAATCTGTTCCAAATGTTTTTAATGGAAAATATGTTGGGGGTAAGAATACGAACACTTAAAGAATTGGGACTTTTAGGTTATGTAGTTCAGTTACATGTACTGGTTTTAGGTTTGTATATCTTATTGCTTACATATGCAGACCACTTAACTTGACTAGAACAGACAGTCATTGTATGGTGGTTATATTTCCAGAGGTCATCCTATATGAGCCAGACGGTGATCTTAGGTGATGTATTACACTTGACAACCCAGAAAGTTGCAATACAAAGGCGTTCTAATTCTCAGTGTCCTCTGAGAATTGTTCAATATCCTTTATGATATCTAGTGTCTGGTATGCCATTGGGATGACATTTTTGGTGTCTTTACTAATCAGTGAAGGTTAACATGTCATTCATGTTAACTGTGTGTTTGATTTATTTTGTGTGTTTTTTTTTTTTTCCTAATCACTCTATATTTGCAGGTTTTTCTAAAGGGATAAGGAGTATAATGACACTGTAATGAAATTCCTTGATATTTTTCATGTCTGCGCATTTATTTATGTTATCCAGAATCAGAACAATATTTTATCCAAAATATAAATCTAGACAGTGCTTTAAAATTGGTGCAAATAGGTACATGATATCATCAAAAAAAACCCCACCACAAAACCCCACCAAAAACTGTTGCATGAAAGTCAGATAAGTCTGATGTCTTTAGCTTCTGAAATATTGCAAAACCAAGTTCACAAACATATACTTCTTTTTTGAACAGCTGCTCAGTTTGACTGTGCCTGCCCTCCTTTTATTTACATATGTTGCACAGTTATTTGAAAGAGGCCATTCTTCATATAAATACCAATATTAGTATGCAAACTAGTATGTTCAGGTGTGAACAATTCTCCACTATTTGACATTGACACTTGGTTTGTCTTCCAATCAGAAGCAGAAGCACTTACAGATCATAAACTAGGAATAATGAATAGATTGAGCCAGCTGTTTCTGAACAGCCCATTTGGCTATGTTTTCCCTTTCATTACGTTCATTGAATTATAATTATGTAGATAGATAGATAGGTAGGTAGATAGATAGATAGAAAACATTTCCCTTTTTGCAAAGGTTTATGGTAACTTAATAAGTATTAATTCATTTAATTTCAGAAGAAAGCAGAAAAATGTGGGACTTCTGCTATTTGACTGAAAGAGAGCTATTGAGAGGGTTGAGTTGTCCAAATTCAACTTAGTTTAGGGAGACAAGTTTTCAAAACTAGTGCTTACCAGAGTTGTCTACTGCATCTTAAGGCATCTTCTGAACATCGTAAGCCAGGAAAACTTTCCAGTAGGAGTCACATATTGGGATAAAAAGACAAACGAAATCAAGAGCTCTGTTCTGTTTTCTTTAATCTACAGAATGAAGCATGGAGCTGGATGACATCTCAACAGCTCTTTAATCTCAACTTCAAAAATAAGATTTTCAGTAGAGTGGCTCAGTGGAAAGATTATTTCCTGGGTCTGAAAAAGAGGACACAGATTAATGCAGAGACTGTTTGTGAGGTCTTGCAGTGATCAGGAAGCTGGGCAAGCTGCCTGAGGGCAGGCACAGAGAGGTGGGCAGACCTTCTTAGGAGCTCATGATCAGTTTTGCAGGTAAACGCTTTTCAATAGAGTTCCTTCTCCGTCCCCTTTAGCACAGCAGCCCAAGAGAGTTTCAGTTCCAGGTCCTACAGAAGCTGAAGACCTTTCCTTGGGAACAGCATTTAACTAAAGATCTGTCCCTTAGCATGATTTCCCACAGGGTTTTAAAACTGGTTTCCGATAACTCAATTCTGCTAATCTTCAAGTTCGAAAAACAAAACATAATAAAGGTGTTCCAGAGCCCAGTATCCCCCAGATGTGTGCAGGTAAAAACTCTATAGCTATGGATACTGAACACTAAAAATCGGAAGCCCATTGTATGTATTTATTTTCTTTTTTCTTTTTTTCTTTTTTTTTTTAATAATTAATGATTTAAAACAGTTGCATTATTGCTTCAATCACTTTTCACCTATTTCCCCAATGGTTACCACTTGCCTCAACATTTACATTTGTTTTAATATTTGTATTTTTTGCATAATTTCTCACATTATATTTATTTGCACTTGCACTTTTTTAAAAATCAAGCATTCCATGGGGATGACTTTAATAAAAGTTTCTTATTAAAAGTTCCATAACAACATGATTCCCAAACCTGAAACCAAAGTCCTCATATTTAACAGTTTTCATGACTCAATAGATTAAGTGTGAAAGAGGAAATATAATAACAATAACAACGTAGCCATATCCTGCACAGTTGTTCCACTTAAAATTATTCTTGAAAAGTAACACAATTCATAAATAAAACATTTCTCATAGAGTGAAATGTACTTAAAAGACTCTGTGAAATTTCCTTGATATAGTCATAAAATGTGTGCACAGAAAGTTGTATTGGGCAAGAGGAAAATCAAAAATTCACTGAAATTATTATATTGGAGAAAAAAAAAAAAAAAAAGAAAAAAAAAGGAAAAAACCCAAATAGCGAAACCATCAGTGTCTGTTTTCAAAGTCAGGTGTCTCCAATCAGCTGCCTCAGCAGTGTTCATTTCAGAAAGACTCTTAGCTCAGACCTAAATTCATATGAAGCTTTCTCTACGGTCAATGAAGAGAGGTCTTGCCCTTGGGAACTGCCGTTCTGAGTTGGTCTGACTCATCAGTCAGAGAAACCTGTTGCTTTCTGCTGACTGTGACTAGGGCAGCAAATGTAACATTCAACATTCTCCTCATACTCAATCCAAATCCGATTTTGTTATATCGCCAACGCCGAATAATAATACAGAGAACACAATATTTCAATGCCAGCAACTTCAGACTCAATTAGGAGACATTACCATTGGCCTTAAAGTCCTCCAAATGGATACTCCTTCCCAGTGCAATGCCATACTCCAGGCACTCCTCTCTGGCCATCTTTTAGGGTTATTTTTTCTGGGGTTTTGGGGTGTTTTTTGTGTCCCCCACCCCATAATCTATTTGTCTTATAAAATGCTTCATGGTAGCACAAGAGTTTGCAAGAACAGCAAGGGAAATGTTAGTACCAATAAAGCTCACAGCTGTGGCCAACCCTACCTTTTTTATTAAACAAAGGATGTGTTAGTTCCTAAGGCTCTTGGCATCTTGAATGTTTCTGGACCATCCCATGTTATTGTTCAGCAGCTTGTTGTGGAGATCAGCTAGCCAGGAATATCTGGAACATACCCTGGAGATGTGCTCCTTTCTCTTTATGGTTTGGGGGTTACAAGAGTGAGGATATGAGTTCCTTCAATTGCAGTTGAACAGCTGGGGAGCATCACTGTTGTCAAACCTCTCTATGTCTTCCATGCTTTATAATTTAAACCAGTAACACCTTCTTAGTAGCTGTACACACTCCATCAACACAGCCTCTTCATTTCAATTACTTGCACTGCGTTGATTCATTATTGACCGGCAGCGGTTTCGCTGTGTTAGGCTCTGCAATTCTGGGACAGTTTCTGTGTGAATTGCCAGAAAAGTTTCAGGAAAAAAATCATCCTGAAACTTAGCAGTCACTGCTGTCCATTCTGCTAGGTTAGCTCTTCCCCACTAACCACACATTTTCTCACAAGCCAGAAAGAGTACTAAACTGGGAAAGAAGATTTTTTTAAATTTTTTTTTTTACCAAAACCAACTAGTGTATGCTTTCATCTTTCTTCTTCTTGTTTTGTTGAGACACTTCTGGATGGGCTAGCTGCTGACAGAGATACAAAAATGGTTTAAAAAGTTATCATACCAGTTATATACACACATATATATATATGTGGGTATACAGTTGGTATATATATGTTTATATTTATATATAACATTATATTGTATTGGTACACTGGCTGACAGAAGCTATCCAATAGCAAGATACAAAATAAATCTTGTCAAATAGCAATGTCTTGTCACCACTCTGTATCATGATATGGGGCATTATTTCAGCCATATTTCAGCCATTTGAAAGTGAATCTCTAGAGCCTTGAAATGGCCAATCATCGGTCCAAAGAATGGGAATCACAGAAACTTTTATGTTCATTTCCATGACTGAACTGTAGTTCTTTCTGGCTGAGTCTTGCCATCTACCACACTATATGCTACAGGAAAACATGCCTCAAAGCATTTACTTAGGTGAAACAATTCATGCCACACCATGAGCCAGCAGTCGTGTGACTGTAACTTCAGCTTGCAGTCAGTTGTTGTCATTATGAGTTTGTGGAATTTCAAGACCTCAATAATCTTCATTTTCAGTGTTTCATTATGGATTATAGAGAAGCATCAATGAGATATAAACCTAGAGTTTAATAACCCAGCACCAACTAAATAAAACATGCTACAGCAAGGCTTTTAGCTATGAGGATCTTTAAAGACGTTTGAGGTACATTGTAATGTCTTTTTGGGCTGCCAGTGCAACTAAAGAAGGTTTTGGACAATAAATTGGACTCGTTGAGTTACAAAGGCCTTTCTTTGAATATCTTTTTTTTTCTTTTTGTATTTCTAGAGAATTTCCTCCAGCCTGGCAAGCTTGCTTTGTCACGAATTCCTGTCTTTGATGATATAATAGCCCTCACAAAACTTTGAAACAATGAGCATTTGGTGAATACACAGTTTTTCTTGCCGTTTATGGCTAAGGTATTTGCTGACTCACTGCAGTATCATTCTTTGCATTCAGTTAACTGTAAAACCCAAGAGGCAGCAAAATTGTAAACTGATCAGAATTTTTTCTGAGAGCAAATAATGTGCATTCTTCCCAGCTAAAAGCTCTTGGCTGTACTGTGCAAGAGAAGGCCACACTCATACAGTCCAATGTCCCCCTAAGCCTCCGAACAGAGCCTTGGTGTTTGGTAGCTCCAGGCAGACTGATTTTGGCCCTGAGTCATTACCCAAGAGCTGCCCTCACTCCCTCTGCTGCCTCCACACAGGTTTTCAGGTGTAATTTAGGTGGACAGGACTTATAACACCAGCAGCATAACCTGAGTTTCCAGTTTGACGCAGAGGCTAACTCTCTGGAAAACAATCAAGCACACCTTTTATAAAAAATGAAGAGATGAAATTTTACCCTCATCTCATCTCTTGCTCTTATGGCATCTCAGGGCAGAATTTGGGTGCAAATGTCACAGACAAGTGACTAGTATGATCAAGTACCTATCATTAGCCATATTGCTTTCTAGGCTTTTAAAATTGGGGTGGGGAAGTACATAGAAAAGAGTTTATTCCTTTGTTGCCTGTATTTATTGTTGGTTTGTAGATAGAGGTAGTTTAACTTCAGCACCCAAAACCCTATTTGGGCAAGTTGCCTTATTTGTGACAGGTTAGACTTCCTATAGCATGTTTATCAAAACTCCTTGGGGCCTCAGACTAACCATGATACATTTATTTGGCACTTAACAGTGATGTATTTATTGTCATTATTACTTGCCTAGACATTTGGAAACATATAGTACATGTCTATACATTGCATTTTAACTGAAATATGAAAATGCCATGGGATTTCCCTGTCATGTCTTCTATTCCAAATGTTTTATTCCACAAAGACAAAAAGAAGGGTAGATCATCTCTGACTTGTGTTGACCCAGTTCTCCTCTCTTTCTTGCCTGCTACACACCAATATCAGTAGAGTTACAGTGACATAAAGCAGAAGAATACAGTAAAAAGTCAGATCCTTTCTACACCAAATCACTTTCCACATCTGTTTCCTATTTGTCTTATAATGACACACGGGATTATCTTGGGAATATATTCTGTTTTAACTGTCATGCCACTGACTTTATAGCCTTATCAAATATCCATTGGTGTGCAGGTTGAGCAATTATCATCTACTAAGAAGAAATCCCAAGAAAACGTATATTGATAATAACATTTTTCAATAATGGCTTGTAGCATTAGTGCCATTTTCTATTATTGAGGTTGAGGTCTAGCACTCTCCTCAATTTACCGCTTTTATTTATTGTGCAAGATCTAGATATGGACCCTACAGCAGAATTTCAAAAACAGTTTTCTTATTCATTATTTATTCATTTCTGTTTAGAAGGAGCAAAGTCAGAAAATTGGATAGAAACAAGGAATGTGTCTGGACTATTAAGAAATGGAAAAAAAGACAAAGGGAAATAGACATTTAATACTGTGCAAGATATTATAGATATGGGATGACTGTATAAACATAATCAGGCAGGCTACATCTACAAGAATATGCCTTAGGAGATTGAGCTTGAATTCTGGAATCAAACTTCACGAAGTTGTGTCCAAATTTTTTGTTTTACTGTGCAGTAAGCCCCTCCAGATAGACCATTCTGCTAACAGTCCATTTTCCCTTCATCTTTTTCTCTAGTAAATGGAGTGAAATGTGAAGTCCTTTTGATGTTCCTTTGACAATATGTAATACACACACAGAGATATATGCTTGCATGATGTAATTAAACAAGTCTGTAATAAAAACTATAGGCTGTGACCCACTTAAAGAAATATGGAACTCAATAGGTTTAAAATAATACCATTTGGAAGTATGTTTGCTCAGTAGCCTGGCCCATGCCTGGATTCAGTATGGACAAGCAAAACAGGGAAGGCAGGGTGCCAGGAAGAGCGCTGCTTCCAAATACTTGAATTCACTGCTCATGATAAAGACATCAGCTATTTGCCTGAATGATCTTCACATTAAAAAAACATTACCAAAGCAATTGCTGAACAAAATTTGAGTTGTTGATTTTTTTTTGCATCCTCCACAGCACTGTGGAGTGCCAAGTCTCCAGCACTAAGCACTGGAGCATTGCCCTTGAGGGTGAAAGTATTGTGCACAATTTTGAGACTTTTACTTGCGAGCACACGACAGTGTAAGACTCTAGAGTTTACACGCTAGTTAAGCTTTCATGAAATTCTAGCCTGAGACTTAGTCTGGAGAATGAAGCTGAACAGGCAGCTTAGGAACAGCCTATAACTGCTTGAAAGGTAGTTATGATGGATGCTTTTGCCATCTATTTGCATCTTTGCCATCATTGCAGATGATATAATAAGGACAAAAAGTCACAAGCTGTTCCTTGGAAGGTTCAGTTTAGAAAAAAAATTCTTCACTAAGACGGCAATGGAAGTTGCCCAGAAAGGTTATAAAATTTTCATTCCTGGAGGTTTTCGTGACTTGGCAAGATAAAACCAAAACTGACCATACCCTGCATTGACAATAGTCTTCTTTCAAGTCCTCCTGGACTTAATGATATCTAGAGAGCCCTTCCAGCCAGCAGCATTATGATTCTGTGTTTGGAAAGGGATGTTGAGAATAAGAAAGGGGGGCTTGAGATAGTCCATAGAAGCACTAAGTGCTTTAGAATCAAGGTAAAGAGCTAATCTGTTATAAAATAAATAGGAGAAAATACTGTAACATCTTCTTAGTTGCTTTCTACTATCAACACATATGCTTTAGACATATATGCTGATATTTATTTTTTGTTTATTTTCTTAAAACAGATGACTGATCTCTGATTAGTCGGTCAGAAAAAAAGAGGCTGTATCAAGCTGTAGTTCCTATTACAGCTAAGCTACTTGGTCCTGCAAATATTGGTTAAAGGAAGTCCTTCAGCATCTACCTCATAGAGAATTTTTAGGTATAAGCAACTGAGAACTGGGTACAAAAGCCTAAGTAACCAGAGAAACTGTTAAGGGTAGGGGTTGTCCCAGCTTTGGGGCTCCTTGACTAAGTTAGGTGTCAATGCACAATTAACCACAGTGGAGGTGGGAAATGGAAATTTCAGTTTTCGGTGTGGCCTCCCCAAGTCTTCTGTCCATGTAGAAGTCTACTGTGCAAAAAACATCTATTCTTCTGGTTTTACCCTCAGTGCAAAATGTAAGATAAACACACTATTCAAATTGATTGGCAGATTTGGTCCCCCAGTTAAAATTAAAGTAATTAAATGTATTGAAAAGCCCATTGCTTTGGATTTACCAACTTTGATTTGGTTGGTATCGGCAGAGGCCCTTTTTAATTTTGGTTTATATCCCCGTATGCTTTGCTCTCAGCCTGTATATTTTAAAAGTTTTGTTGCATAGTACTGAAAAATAAAAAAAAAAAGCTCTCCTGATGCAGTTAAAATTGAATTTGAGGACGCATGAAACAATAAGTCACTAAATACTCAAATTAGGAAAAGCAGAATTTAGCATTGTATTATGCACTAATCTACACTTGCAGAATATTTCAGAAAAGTAGAGTCAGTGAAAAATAGGTTTTGTCTTTTTTCAGACAAAAGTTTCAAATTCCAGCTTCTTCAGTTACTATTACTCACACATATTCTCAGTGAAAGCAGAAACAATTCAATGAAGCTATGCAAATTATATCTGAAGTAGAATAGATGACACACAAGCTGTGCATGTGTATTTGTGCTTTTGCCTAGCCTTCAGCACAATACTGATTAGAAGGTGGGCACTTTTGCCAGATCCTCATCTAGAGTAATTTAACTTCCCTGAAGCCACAAAACCCAGTATGAATCATATATACTGCACTCTGTTTAGTTCAACTTTTTTTTAGCGTTCTTTCATCAAATAATGTTGCTTTTTCTTTCTTTTTTTTCACCCCACAGGACAACATTTTTAGAATGGAAGATTCACATTTTGAAAATGGCCGAGGGAAAAGCCCTTATGATCCTAAACTGCTGACAGCTTCTCTTTTAGTAGGTAGGTGCCACAATACAAGTTCAATGAGACGTGCATTCACTGTAAATAATTACCAGTTTTCTGCTTTTTTTCTCCTTGCAGCAGCTATGGCAGGGCTTTGTTTTTACGAATTTTATTTCCAGGCTAAAGTCATTCTGGTTTCATTTTTAATAGAGTTTGAAGTTGAATATACATTAAATAAGGAGCATAATTATCATAGAATCATAGAATGGTTTGGGTTGGAAGGGACCTTAAAGATCACCTAGTTCCAACCCTCCTGCCATGGGCAAGGACACCTTCCACTAGACCAGGTTGCTCAAAGTCCAGTCCAACCTGGCCTTGAACACTTCCAGGGATGAGGCATGCACAACTTCTCTGGGCAACCTGTTCCAGTGCCTCACCACCCTCATAATGAAGAATTTCTTCCTTATATCTAATCTAAATCTACTCTTCTTCAGTTTAAAGCCATTACTCCTTGTCCTATCACTACACGCCTTTGTAAAAAGTCCCTCTCCAAGTTTCTTGTAGGCTCCCTTCAGGTACTGGAAGGTTGCTATAAGGTCTTCCTGGAGCCTTCTCTTCTCCAGGCTGAACAACCCCAACTCTCTCAGCCTTTCTTCAAGGGCTCCAGCCCTCTGATCATTTTCGTGGCCCTCCTCTGGGCTCACTCCAACAGGTCCATGTCCTTCTTATGTTGGGGGCCCCAGAGCTGAACGCAGTACTCCAGGTGGGGTCTCACAAGAGCAGAGTGGAGGGGCAGTATCACCTCCCTCAACCTGCTGGTCACGCTTCTTTTGATGCAGCCCAGGATATGGTTGGCTTTCTGGGCTGCGAGCGCTCATTGGCTGGTCATGTTGAGCTTCTCATCAACAAACACCCTCAAGTCCTTCTCCTCAGGGCTGCTCTCAATCCATTCTCCGCCCAGCCTGTATTTGTGCTTGGGATTGCCCCAACCCAGGTGAAGGACCTTCCACTTGGCCTTGTTGAACTTCATGATGTTCTCATGGGCCCACCTCTCAAGCCTGTCAGGGTCCCTCTGGATGGCATCCCTTCCCTCCAGCGTGTTGACTGCAACACACAGCTTGGTGTCGTTGGCAAACTTTCTGAGGGTGCACTCAATCCCACTGTCCACGTCGCTGACAAAGATGTTAAACAGTGCAGGTCCCAATACCGACCCCTGAGGAATGCCACTCGTCACTGGTCTCCAGTTGGACATCAAGCCATTGACCGCAACTCTTTGAGTGTGACCATCCAGCCAATTCCTTATCTATCAAGTGGTCCATCGTCAAATCCATGTCTCTCCGATTTAGAGACAAGGATGTCATGCAGGACAGTGTCAAATGCTTTGCACAAGTCCAGGTAGATGATGTCAGTTGCTCTTCCCTTATCCACCAACACTGTAACCCTGTCGTAGAAGGCCACCAGATTTGTCAGGCATGATTTGCCCTTAGTGAAGCCATGTTGGCTGTCACTAATCATCTTCTTATTTTCCATGTGCGTTAGCATAATTTCCAGGAGGATCTGCTCCATAATCTTGCCAGGCACACAGGTGAGACTGACCGGCCTGTAGTTCCCTAGGTCTTCCTTTTTTCCGTTTTTAAAAATAGAGATTATATTTCCCCTTTTCCAGTCAGTGGGAACTTCACTGGACTGCCATGACTTCTCAAATATGATGGATAGTGGCTTAGCAACTTCATCCGCCAGTTCCCTCAGGACCCGTGGATGGATCTCATCGGGTCCCATGGACTTGTGCACCATCTGGTTCCTTAGATGGTCTCGAACCTGATCTTCTCCTACAGTGGGCGGCTCTTCATTCTCCCAGTCCCTGCTTTTGCCTTCTGCGGCTTGGGTGGTGAGGGTTGAGCACTTGCCGGTGAAGACTGAGGCAGAAAAGTCATTGAGTACCTCAGCCTTCTCATATCCCAGATAACCAGATCTCCCGTTTCATCCGGAGAGGGCCCACATTTTCCCTAGTCTTGCTTTTGTCACTGATGTACCTACAGAAGCTTTTCTTGTTGCCTTTGAAATCCCTGGCCAGATTTAATTCTATCAGGGCTTTAGCTTTCCTAACCTGATCCCTGGCTGCTCGGACAATTTCTCTGTATTCTTTCCAGGCTATCTGTCCTTGCTTCCACCCTCTGTAGGCTTCTTTTTTATGCAGGCCTCTTGGCATTTTTGCCTGACTTCTTCTTTGTTGGGATGCGTCGCTCCTGAGCTTGGAGGAGGTGATCCTTGAATATTAACCAGCTTTCTTGGGCCCCTCTTCCCTCCAGGGCTTTGTCCCATGGCACTCTACCAAGCAGATCCATGAAGAGGCCAAAGTCTGCTCTCCTGAAGCCGAGGCTAGTGAGCTTTCTGTGCACCCTCCTCACTGCCCTAAGGATCTTGAACTCCACCATTTCATGGTCACTGCAGCCGAGGCTGCCCTTGAGCTTCACATTCCCCACCAGCCTCTCCTTGTTGGTGAGAACAAGGTCCAGCACAGCACCTCTCCTTGTTGGCTCCTCTACCACTTGGAGAAGGAAGTTATCATCGACGCATTCCAGGAACCTCCCGGATTGCTTATGCCCTGCTGTGTTGTCCCTCCAACAGATATCGGGGTGGTTGAAGTCCCCCATGAGGACCAGGGCTTGTGAATGTGAGGCTGCTCCTATCTGTCTATAGAGGGCCTCATCTGCTCGGTCTTCCTGGTTGGGTGGCCTGTAGCAGACCCCCACCGTAATGTCACCTGTCCCTGCCCTCCCTTTAATCCTGACCCATAAGCTCTCGATCAGCTCCTCATCCATCCCCAGGTGGAGCTCCATGCACTCCAGCTGGTCATTGACATAGAGGGTGACACCCCCTCCTCGTCTTCCCTGCCTGTCCTTCCTAAAGAGCCTATATCCCTCCATCCCAACATTCCAGTCATAAGAGCCATCCCACCACATCTCCATGATGCCAATAAGATCATAGCCCTGCAGGCGTGTGCACATCTCTAACTTCTCTTGTTTATTCCCCATGCTACGTGCATTTGCATAGAGGCATTTGAGTTGGGCCCCTGATGAAGCTGACTTACTGCTTTTCAGGTGCTCTCCTGCTGACCTGTGATCCTTCTCTAGGCTCTGGGCAGCTCTTGCTAGCTCTGGCAACAAACTAGTAGGAGTGGGATGGATTGAGGTCTCCCTCCCCTGGCAACTTTAGTTTAAAGCCCTCTTCAGCTTGGCAAGCCTATGACCGAAGATGCCCTTCCCCTTCTCTGACAGTTGGACCTCATCAGCCCCCAGTAGACCAGGTTTCTCAAAGCGAGTCCCATGGTCTAGTAGTCGAACTCCTGGCTGTGGCACCAGTTGATTCGCCAGGTTCGACTGGCCCTTTCAAACCCTTTCCCTTTGACCGGCAGGATTGATGAAAAAAATACCCGTGCTCCAGAGTCCCTTACCGTCGCTCCCAGGGCTCTGTAATCCTTCTTGATACTTCTTAGACTGCTCCTGGCTGTATCACTGGTGCCCACGTGAAACAACAGCAGCAGATAATAGTCAGTGGATTGTACGAGGCTTGGTAGTCTCTTGGTGACATCCCTGATACAAGCCTCTGGTAAGCAGCACACCTCTCTAGAGAGTGCGTCAGGTCAGTAGATGGGTGCCTCCATACCTCTCAGAAGAGATTCGCCTACTACTGTCACCCATCACCTTTTCTTAGATGCGCTGTTTGTTATACAGGGGGCAGATCGGGCTGCCTTACTCGGCTCCAGCGTACGGAGGGTCTTTCCTCTTCAGTCTGCAGGGCAGCGAACCGGTTCTGCAAAGGCACCTCAGGCTTCGGGGGAAGTCTCTTCCGCCTCCTGGTCCTTGCCGTTCCAACTGTCCATTCTTCTGCATTACTGGCCCCGCTTCCTTCTGTGTGTGCTGGTGGGGGAGTTTTTGGCTGTTGACCCAGGTGTGTTGAGAAACAAGGTGTGTGTAAATCAAGAATCAATTATCACAAGAGCCGCTTTATACCTCTGTAAGACCTTGATCCTGCAAAGTGTTTCTCCTCCCCAGAGCTAGGTGACTCTAGAAGTACTTCAATCATCCAGTTTACAGGCTAGCCTCACCGACGGTTGCACCAGTACAGCTGAGAGCAAAATGAAAGCAGGAATAAGTAATTTCTTACATCAGTTTTGCTGCCAAGGAAGGTCTATCACCGAATTGTATCTACATGTGAGTGGGAGAATCACAAGTGTTCACAGGTCTAGGCCTTAAGATGATGTTTCAGCTGAAGAGAACTATCTGAAGTGAATACAATTAAACTCCTGGCCAGAACAGAGAGATTTCAATAAATTAAGTATTTTTGAGTTAGTAATACTTAATTGAATGGAATATGTAAGTATAGAGCACCTGGACTGTGTTAATCTAATTGAACTAATCCAATTGATTGAATTTATCTAATTGATTTAACTTATCTAATTGAATTGTGTTCATTGTTCTTCCTGCTCCTTTATGAAAAAGGCAAAAAGATGTTTTGTAAGAAGAAATTAAGAGTGAAACAAATTAGATTCTTCTTTCAGAACAACTCTGCCCAGGTGTAGCCACTTTGTCCTTAACATGTAACTTTCTGGCAATTTATTACAACTTCAAATCCAAGGGACAACAATAGTTTCAGAAGATTGCAGATTCTCTTATCTCAGAAGTCTTTGGGAAATGACACATAGCTAGATAACACTGTCTTCTCCAGGACTTTGTCCATATTGCTAGTCTATGGTCTTGCCTACCAGCTACCTTTATTATATTTACATTACATTTAAAAATGAAGCTATTCAAAATAGACAGCTACAAAAATTTAGTCTTGATGTGCCTCGTTTCCTGATCTTCGAAGCCCCTAATGATCACAGGTGATGAGCTACCCTGGGGACACGCGCTTTTTAACAGGAAAAACAAGAAAGACCTCCACATCTTGCTCCAACTTGTACCCTGTACAAACAGAAAGGAAAAAAAAAAGTGTGTGTAAAAGGCCAGTGTATAAATTAGTGCCTGGAGCGACTTGAATTTGTGGCACAGCTACTCTCAAGGGAATGGCTTTACTATTTACTTTAATACACAATAAAGAAAGAGAATGATGACAAGCCAGTATTACATGGTATACCCGGTATGCAACTGCACAAAGTCAACAGTGTCTAGCTTTTCACATTCCTTTTTTTTTTTTTCACTCAGTCCAGCACAAATATGATTATCTTATTTCCCTTGGTTTAGATTTCATGTCTTTAAAACATCTTTGCTTTCTTGAGCCCACTCCCTATCACTATAATTTTCACTCCATGTATTTTTCCTCCTAATAAACAGTAGACTGAGCATAATATTTTGTTTTGACTCAGGCTTCAATTACAGCCATGGGTGTATTAGCACTATAGAAAATGGCGCGAATTCAACATTCAAAGCCAGTGACTAATTTCTACTTCAGTGACTTATACAAAACTCAGAGTGCAGCTAAAATTAACATTCCTGCATCCTGAGCACGAACACCCTTTCTTCTCTGCCTGCTCATAGCTACCTCACAGTCATATTGTGTAACTGATTATAATGTTGGATTTACTTCAGTCCTTTACTGCAGGGGTTCCCCTGATATTTCAGAAAGTGTACACCAGATTCACCACTGGTTCACAATGACTTACTCTTATCTTTGCCAAAAAAAGCATAAATTTTATGGTAAAGTGATGACCCAAGGCAAAATAATTTCCTCCCCCCAAAATAGGTGAGGAACAGGGAATGGACTGGCCAAGCAATGACTGCATGGAGAAGTTTGGTCCAGCTGCTCTCTGAAGTAGGTAGCACTGGAGTGAAGCAGTGAATAGGTCTATGAAGGCCAGAGGAGCCTCTTGACCAGAAATGCCTCACACCAAGAAGAACATGGGTGGACTGCTTCTTCCGTTCTCCTGAGCTGAATGATAGCTCAGCTACTCCTGGCCCCTCGTGTGCCAGAAGTATTTGTCCTCACAAACAACCATAGTTTATCTTAAGAGAGCAACTGTGTAAAACAATTACCCAGCACTCATTAAAATGCAATGTTATCATTAGTAACAAAATGTAACTATCAGGAAGATAAAAGAAGGCTGAGAAGTAAGAGTAATTTATATGGTTAAATACAGGAGGGAAAAATAACCTGTTATTCATCAGAAACACTAAGCAGAGATTTTGCAAACTGTGGAAGAAGAGTATGTTCTTGACTCCATAACTAGAAGGTAAATCTTAGGTAAGTGAAATGTATTTACCCAAGCTGGAATTTGGGCAAAACACCAAGGTTAATTTGCAAAAAGTAACTTAAGATCTTTAATAACCATTAGTGCTATTAAAGGATTCTTATTTTATATTTCAGCTGAAAGAAACACTTATAAGTGTAAAAAAGATCTTCAGTTTTCCCTCTCTCCTAAAAAAAAAAAATCAATAATATTTGAAAAAAACACCAAAAAACCAAACCAAAACAAACAGTTCATCATTATTAAATTGTTCCAATATTTTTCCAGTATACATTCCTTGTTCCATCCACCTGCAAATATTTTTCATTATTTTTTTAAGAGTTGTTCATTAAAGGTAGTTATTTCTACTCTACTCTAAAGTAAACGCCAGCTGGGAACATGATATAACTAGTTCATAGTAATGTAAGACATTATTCAGCCATTCCCATCTATGTGCTACTAACTAAACAATCTCCATTTGAGTGGGCTAGTGCATGAAAATGTAGAGACTAACCAGTCCCTGGGCACCACTAGTGTGTATTCCAGGGCAGGAGGAAAATGAGAGGCAGCAGAATGTAATCACAGGAGAAAATTGTCACTGAATGTATAAGTCTAAAGCAATTGTATTGGGGTAGTTGAAAAAAAGTCAGAGAAGGAGACAGCATTGTCCTATTGTCAGTCAGTTGCTCTTTAGGAAATGACCCGTTGGGATTTTCAAAAGCTCTGATGATCCAGAATCCTCAAAGCTATTTATGTTCTTGTATATCACTGATTTAAAAAAAAAAAAAAAAAAAAAAACAACAAAAAAAACACCACCACAATTTTTAAAAAATTATTGTTATTTTTTAAATCAGTTTAGGTGTCTTAATAGTCTCAAATATGGATCAATGTGATCCAAAACACAGTGGCTTCTCACCAAGGAAGAGCTTTGCTATCCTATTTATTAGAAATTAGCTACTAAATACATATGAGGTTCAGGATTTTAGAGTTTATTCTACCTTCTGGGAAGATTTAGTTGTTGACTTTAAAAGGAATGAAGTCAATCCACTACTATGTATGTCTGAAAATCTTAACTTTAGTGAATAAACCTACTAACCAAGAATAGCAGATTTCATTTGGGAACCCTTTTATCAGTGAGAGCAATCAGGGCATTCAAGGCTTGGTTTTACCTATATTCCCCATCCATTCAACTTTCTTATTTCTTTCAAAAAGGAAGCTTACACTTCTGTACTCTCCAAAAATATTTTTTTTAAGAATGCAGTCTTCTTTAAAAGCTGAATAGAAACAATTCAGCAAATAAATGTATACTGCTTAGTTTTTAACATCTTTGGATTTAATGAGCCTGGGGAGGTGTTCACAGATTCATGCTGCCTATGTACAATATGTGGGGAAATGGTTCCTCCCCCAAAAAAACATTACTATGAGCTTTAATTGTTGCCTCTTTATTTAGTAAAGTCAATATATGTAATTCTGTTTGCATTCATATGTCAACATGCTGCTCCTTTAGAATAAAGTGGTTTGTGTCCCAAACATAAAGCTTTTTCCTGTGAAAACAGCTGAGGGCTGTCAGCTTGTTCTGGACAGTTATTGCTTTATGCTGCTGGACTAGAAATACAAAGGGACAACTTTTTTCTTTTTTCCTTCATTCTTTCCCCTTGAGAAATGTTTGCCAGTTTTCAAACTGTTCATTTCCACTTTCTCCTTAAAGTTAATCAAAACTGCTTTTAAAACTACTGACAATGGAAATAGCACAGTGAAGGCTATCCATGACATAAAAAAATCATTTTCTAGACCAGCAATGAGTAAATTTCAGTCCAAAAGAAGGTCTGCATAGGGAAACAAAGATGAATGTACTTCTATCTAGACAGGAGGCAAAATCCTCATATAGCTTTTGAATAGTACTAACTCAAAGGATGTGCACATCTGGGACATGACTTGAGGCTCACCCTGAATTTAGCAAAAATTATCATCTAAAGCCTTACAAAAATACATGGTATCCCTTGGTATTTCTGTCTGAGAGAAGCCAAAATTTGCATGTCTACAGCAAATCAGTTCAAACTACAGACACTGGTCTAGGTATACTGAAACTTGGAGGAGCTGTAGTAGAAAGCAAAGAAAGGTCAGCTAGTTTCCTACAGACTCTTTCTCCTTTAGAACATGCTGAAGCCCATTATTGGCAAAACCTTTACACTATCACCACTGACAAAAAAATACCAGCCACAAGAGCCTAGCAGCATGATATAGTCTTGGGTTGAATTAAGTCAAACCTGGAAGACATGTTACTTTCAGTGGTGTTTATATATTGAGTTAGAAGTTGAGGTGCCAAAAACCCTTACAATTCTAAATATTGCAAATATATGATTTTAATGAGTTTTTGAGTTATATTTGCTTTAATTTTAATAATGTAGTATTAAATACAGAATTTTTTTCTTTCTTGATTGACCTTTAGATCTGTTGATAACTAGAAGGCAAAACAGGGCTTGTTGGTTTTTTCTTTGCCCCTTTGATTTATATTGATTTATCAAAACTCACTAGGGACTGAAAGACAAGAAAATGAAGATAAGGTTAAAGAAAGGTTAAGCACAGCATCAAAGCCCTTTTCAGAAGCAAAAAGGTTTTATGTTCTTTAAAATCTCAGCTGCATACCCTGTACATAATAATCACTATAATTAAGTGATTGTCTCCCCTTTAAAAAAAGTTGAAAATAACATAGAGGAATGATAAATTGTTAATTAATGATATGCTGTTCTGTTTCACTTCTGATTACACCTCCTGCTGCACGACTGGTCTATTTGCTTCTAATCTCTGCTGTGAATTCATTCAATTCCACGCCTTTCTGCTATCATGTTTTCACCCTTCCTGACTTTCATGACTACCATATGGTACTGAGCCACTGTAGGTTCAATTGGTAATTTCATGGTGTCACTGTTCTGGGGAAAAGATGCCAGTGATATCCAGTAGGCATGCTTGGACGTGGTTGTCCCACCATGGAAATATCTAAAATTGCCATGAAAATGATGAACTTGTTCCTAAAGGGTGTTTTAAAATGAGGATATGGTAGAGTTCATCATGACCATGAAAAATTTATTACCTTAGCTTAAAGAAAGAGTTATTTTATCCTCAAACTTGTCTTTTTCACAGAAGACCCATTTAAGATGGGTAGCTTGAAAATAGCAGTTGGAAGGAATAATACTTTTTAATTCCACATTAAAAATATAGGGTAGAGTATCTCATTTCACACATGGGTGTAAAAGGGCACAGTCCTAAAAAATGCATTTTTAGCAATTTGAATTCAGGGTAATTTCATGGACACGGTCTACATTAATGCCAGAAAGATATGTATTGTTCTTTGATCCCTGGTTGTTTTCTGTGGGTCTGATTGCTATGTACTTATTATTATTATTCTCTTTACCAGTTGGCAGATATTTAACTTGACCTGGTCCTTTGAATTTAGACTGTGTCTCTCTCTGTCTCCTCCATGATACTTCTAGCTGGCTGAGGAGGGGCACTCTGGAACTCTAATGTTATGAGTTTTTTCTCCAGATAGGCTGTGTGTGCCATTTATGGGCTGAAGTATCACAGGTCAATTTTTAATTCACTTGTTCACTGTGATATGCATGGGGTCAAGGTAGCAGGGAATGATCTCATTTATTCTTTCCCTTAGCTGTTGCCCTTTGCCAACATCACAGTTACAAAGGTGACACGAGGAGAAAGGCATGTTCTGTCTTTCCTGTAGAAGATACTGTTTTCAGAGGATTTGCTTGCTCAGAAAAAAAAGCAGGGGAAAAAAAAAGCAAAACAAAACTGAAGATCAACCAAAAGACAGTTTCTATATGAAAAATTCAAGGGACTTGATGATTTTCTGAACCGAGAGTGAATAAGCTGGACTCTCCAATTCCCAACACAGAGTCACAAAGACCCAGTAGGTTGGGAGGAACCTCTGGAGGTCTCCAGTCCAAACTCCTTTTCAAAACAGGGTAACTTCACAGTTAGGTAGGTTTTTTTGGGGCTGCATACTACTGCCTGCCAGGGATAGGTGTACAAACTGTCATTATTCCAGCCTAAGAATCCAAACATATTTTTGAAAAGTGGCTGCACTAGCAGTCAGGAGATACAGCTTATTTGAGAGAGGTTACAGTTAAACTCTGCAGTGAGAAAGTGAGTCTAATTACATATTTTCAATGACAATACATTGCATATGGCTTATTGCTTTGTAATTTTCTCGTTATCCCTATTAGCGTAATATAAACATAGGACTGACAGCTTTCTCTGACTTACCATGACTGGAAAATTGAGACATGTTGCTTACAATTACGTCTTCCCACAGATGGAGAACTGTACTCTGGCACAGCGGCAGACTTCATGGGCAGGGACTTTGCCATTTTCCGAACTCTGGGGCATCATCATCCTATCAGAACAGAGCAGCATGACTCCCGGTGGCTAAATGGTATGTAAAATGTACATTTATCCAGATAAGTTCATCTAGCCATTAAAGACTAGCACACAGCTTCGTTCCAGCAACATCTGTGACATATACACCCTTCTTTTATTCGGAGCAGAATTTTGTCTTAAACCAGTTAAACTAATCAAAAGTGATTTATAAAGAAGCATTTTCATTTTAATTACGTTGAGATTTGTGGAGTGTGATTAAATTTAAAATATATACAGACACTACAGCTAATGCAGTCGTGCCACAGGAGCAGATTGCTGTAGGATGCAAGTTGGACTGAAGCTCAAGGCTTGTGGAGGCACCAGCCACACGTCAACACAAAGTAGCTACAAAGCCTTGGGTAGGACTGTGCCTTGTACAGGGTTTAATTTTTGGCTGGATTGAAGGGAATCTGACACTGGTCACCAAAGTCCAGCAGAAAGTGAATCAACAGAGCTTCCTGAGCAGGCCAGAGTTGTCAATAGTTTGGAAAAAGTGAAAAGCATCCTGGGTATTGCAAACTATTGGGTTTCAAAATGTTCAATAGTTTAACAAGGGAAAATAGCTTACATTATTGTATGGATATTACTAATCAGGCCTGTAGTTGGTTGTTTGTGTGTATGGGGAGAGGGGGATGGTTTCAGAGAAAATTTGGTTTTGGCTTCATGTACCAAAATACTTTAAAATGCATCCGAGTATTCTATCCAAGTTCTACTGAAGTCAAAGTTCCAATAACTTAAATGGAATTACACTTGGCTTTAGCTGTACAAGGATATGAGCATTTTGGAAATGAGAATTCATCATTTGAAAAAGCTGACATTTGATTTAAGTGAGCCAGTAATGCTAACTGTAGTTACTCTGAGTTAATTTATATTTTAATTTTTGAAGAGTTGACTAGCCACTTTTGCTGTACATGCTGCTTGCATCTGCACTCCTGATTTTGAATTCACAAAGTATTTTGTTCTTAGATATTTTTCACTCCTAGCCACATTATTTATGTCTGTGCTGAGGTCCACGTTTTCTTATGTGGTTTTGCAATTTAGTGCAAACTGTTCACGCAAATTTTTAATGTGTAAGAGCAGACTATGTTTTAACAACACAGTTTCTTATTGGCTAGTCAGGAACTTCTAGTATCGTACTGGTTATCATATTAGCTGTATATACAATCCATAACAAAACCAATCACTGACTCATAATTAAAACCACAAAGTGCTATTGCAGGTTGGATAAACAACTGTATATGATATATGCATTCGATATATGTATCAGATAAATGTGTATATGACGAGTTGTATGAATCTCTATTTTAATATGACAAGTTGTATGAATCTGATTTTTGTCCTGTTAAATTTAGTTTTGTCATAATTCATATGGACTATTGTGAGGACAGATTCAGGTCTATCACGTTTCAGTCCTGCAGCCCGTGCTTGCCCAGTAACCCAGAAATATTGTTCATTGGTTTATTTTATTGTAATAATAGACAAGATTTCTGGACTTCAATAGATAGTAAAGTACAAGGGTTACAGACATATCCATCTATCTTGGTACCTGGTAGAGTAATAATGTGTTAAAGATAACACAACACCCACTTCTGTTATGATAGTCATGATGACATAAAGTCCAATCATGCAAGCAAAATCTGCTTTTGTGCAGTAGATTTGCACAATGACAGCTGAGTCAGGAGAATTTATGCAGTGGGAAAGCACAGCCATTGTCCACAGCCCCTGTACTTCATCGCTGAAAATGTGTCATTCCTTTGTGGATTCGGTTATCAGTCTTTCAGCACTAAATGTGAGAACTTTTCCCAAATTAGCACTAAGGTTACATCTGACAGGGTGCAGAAACCACAACTGCTTTGTGCTCAAGATGGGGAGGAGAAGACTGTTGCACATAAAGAGCTGACGAACCTCAAGCTCTCTAGAATTAAAGTATCATCCAAAATGAGCATAAAAGTAGAAAGGCAGCATTTATTGTAGCACAGGGTGAAGATGAATTTCAATTCTATGTGTAGTTTTTACACATATTCCTGTATGGAAAATTTCAAGCTAATTTAAAAACAGGTAACAATCAAACTAAGGCCTTTAGAAATTATTCTTATAACTGTCTATAATTTAATAGAGAATGATCCTTAAGTACATTTTTGAAATCTATCTCTCCATTGCAATTTAATAAGTTTACATTCCTAATAGGGAGAGGTTGGCTTAAAATCTGCACTACAACGTTCCTATTAAAGGCTCTAAGACTTGACTTTAATTTCCCAGTGATAAGGTCCTGGCAGCCTTTCCACACAGCATTCCTAATTTAAGCATCTAACAGGGAAATCCAAAAATTATGATTGTTGGAGTTTGAAACTCTGCAGGCATGCCAGTCCTTTGATTATTTTTTTTTTCTTTTGTCATTTGGATCTTTTAAATAAATTGTAAAAGAAGCTTTGTGTTTGCATGTATTTAAAGTGGATATACTTTTAATGAAATAAGCTCTTATTGAAGGATGAGGTGTACTTTACTTTCTTAAAGATCTGTATAAACTAGTTTTGAACCTTATGTTTGCAGAGCTTTATGCATTTTTTAGTAAAGGCATGGATTGCTATGTAGTGGTGGGTTTGCTTTTCTAGTTGCTTTCTGCAGTGTGCTCAGCTTCAGGTTAAAAACCAGTGTTCTAATGGACATATACTAAAATCTGGGTAAGAACAGCCGTTCTGATCAAACTCACAAAGAGAAATCCTCATCCCCTTGGAGTTTAATAGCTAGACGGTGAGACATCCAGTTATAAGTCCTTGCTAAACTTTACTTCATTCAGAGCAGGAACTTGAAACTGCTTTTCCCATACCAAGGCTAAGGTCAGAGCTGACAGGGTGGGGAAAAAACAGCCATTTGGTACCAAAAATGGAGAGGAGAAGACATTAAGAGCTTGCAAACTTTTCCTAGAGTTTAAATATCATCCTGAACTGGCATAAAATTAGGACAACACTGCACAGAGCGATTAGTTTTTTGGATTTAAGTATGAATACAGAGTTCCTTTTTCACAATGAGAACAATCAGCCATTGGAATAATCTCCCCAGGGAAGTGGTGGATTCCTCAACCTTGGACGCTTTTAAGATTCAGCTGGACAGGGTGCTTTTGCCAAGACAGGTTGGACCAGATGATCCTTGAGGTCCTTTCCAACCTGGGATTCTATGGTTCCATGATTCTATGAGATCACACAGTCACTTTTTGGAGATGTTCCACCTTTCGTAAGAAGTTAAATGTTGCTGAGAAGAGAGCTTTGAACTGTGCCCGGCCCAAGGGAAGGTGCTGACCAGCAGCTCTTAAAGACTTTTTAA
Source organism: Calonectris borealis (assembly GCF_964195595.1). Classification (NCBI taxonomy): domain Eukaryota; kingdom Metazoa; phylum Chordata; class Aves; order Procellariiformes; family Procellariidae; genus Calonectris; species Calonectris borealis. The sequence goes on from NC_134312.1 coordinate 10,118,172, forward strand.
GTCTTTTAAAGGTATTAAATACTCACAGGCTTCTAAAGACATTTCATTTTGTATAAATAATTAAACAGTCACCAAGCCAAATAAAGCAAGGGAGACTGATTCTATAGCCATGTAGTTGGGGCATTCATCTAGAAGGTAGGGGACCATACATCAGTCACTGTAGCAGTGTATATTTAATTATTGATGCAGAGTTGGCCAGATGTGACACGGAGGCATTTGCAAAAACACAGTAAAATATGTTGGTGCTCAGGGAAGTCATCTTGGATATGAAAAGCTGCAGTTCAATACCCCAGACTGAATCATGTACTTTGTTACAAGCCATGTGCATGCTCACCCTGGACATTATTGACCCCCCTGCTAAGTGTATGGGGTTTCACTGCACGAAAAGCTTTGACAGTCTTAGTTGGTCCCAGCGAAGGTCAAGAACAGTTTTGAACTCTCAGAAAAAAAAAAATCTTGAAATTGAAAAACATCTCCTGTCCAGCTTTACTATAAGTAGCAATGGTTTTAATGTTACACATACATCTTAGAGTCTTGCCTATAGGCAAAACCCATGTTTTCCTTTAAATGTGCCATTGCCTCTTACAGTTCAGAGCCATCAGAAGCTAGTGTTATTTTAAGAAAACGTAAATCAGGTCCTGCTTCTACGAACTGCTTCAGCAATAAAAAAAGATGAGTAGGAGGCCCGAGCAGGTCGGAACAGCTTCCCCTGGTACCAGGGAGTTCCCCGATGAACTACACGCAGCGTTTGCTGTACACCATCCGCGGCAGCATTCATGGAGGGGCTGAGGGCATGGCTGGAGGCAAGAAGGCAGAAATGGCAGTGCAGTGTACCAAAGCAAATGCTAAGCAATGCAAAAGCAATGTACTGAAGGCAGTTTTCAAGCTGAAGATTAGGGGAGTGGAAGGAAAGCTTGGAGCCACTCTCATCTTCCCAGACTTGAGCACAGGGGATCTGGCCTTAAATTGTTAACATTTTGTAAAATGAATAACCATAAACATTTATTTTAAAAGCAAAACAGAGTTGGGCTGCAGAAGATTTGAAAGGAAATTAAATCACAAAAGCTGCATTAAGGTAGTACTGTGAATCTGGTTTGCACCCCAGAAAAGTGAGGGAATACTGGCCTCGCTCACCCTCATTACTAGACCTCGGGTTAAGAGAGACTGTCAGTCTGGATTTCCAGCCTTGGCTTGGAATTTCCTTGCTTTTTATGGGTTTAAGCCAGCTCTATGATATTATTTTAGCATACTTTCCATGGCTTAATTTTTAAAGTGGGGTAGTAGCTGTGCTTAGTCCCCTGGGGTTATTGTCCTTGGTAATCTTTACTTTACGGCTACATAAACAGCTGAGAATTATAGAAGCTGAGCGACTGTTCAATAAAAAAGAAAATGCCCTCTTAAATTTCACAGGCTCCAAGGCAGGAAACGTGGACTTGATACTCTCCTGGCATTCATACAGAACTTTAGCCATCACTTTATGTTGTTTGTAGGATGTCCCAGCACTGGCCACATACACACATCATTTTGAATATATATGTATTGCACAGAAGAGGAATGTATGGCAAAAGAAAGACAAGATTTTAGCTAGTTTATAGGATTTTTACCTCTCTAATAAAAAAGTATTAAATGTGTCAAGATGTTTAGAAATGAATAATTGTTCTCTTGCAACTACTCTTGCTGAGAGCTGGATGTGTTCATTGCTGCATCCAAAATCTATAATTTGTCTTTGGTCATCCACACCAAACCCTATTCCCACCTATACATATCCACTGATGTCCCCCTCTTCTGTGCCACTCCCTTGTCCCTAAATGCCTTCCTAGTTTCACACTTTCCAGCTCACCTCCTACACATTCCCAGTCCAGATATGGAGAAAGCACTAAAATACATGCCACCAAAGGTAAGCAGATGTGGAAGATGGCTGACCTGCCAGCATAGGCAGGACCCAGCATAGACATCCACCCTAGTACCTGGGGATTATTTCATAAAGTACATCTGAGATATTCTTGGAGAAAGGAGGTGATGGATGCTACAAATACAGTAAATCTCCAGCAAGAAAAGAGCTATTTAAATAAAGGACTTTAAAAAAAAAAACAGGGTATGAACTGCATATGAATATATTTAGTCTTCAAATTAGAAGTCTTAAACCACCAGGGCAATGAAATTAGAAAAAGCTGCCCAATAGAAGTAGTCAGTGAGGCAGCCTAGCTGCTTTTAAGAGGAACTTAGATAACATTTCATGTGTTGTCATATACATGCTTGGCTGACATCACAAGGGACTGCAGTGAGTAGCCTAAGAAGTCTTTCCCATGAAGGTCTGCATTCCCATAAGTTTACAAGGGCATACTTAAACAACCTTACCAGTGAAAACAGTGAGGGGATTTTTTTGTGTGTGTTTTTTTGTTGTTGTCCTTTTGTTTGTTGTTTTTTTTTTTTTTTCTCTGAAAGGATCTCTTGCATTTAAAATATGCATTTCTATATTTGAACCAAATTAGTCATCTGATATCTCCTATCATGCAGGCCGTAGTGTGCACCAAGTCCCGCACTTTCCTACCACTGCTTATACAGGCATGAACAACTCCGACCCTTGCAGGAACAAAACATGTCCATATATGCATGTCTCATTTCTCACTCAATACACCCTCCCACCCCCATTCCCATTATCTTCATTGCTAAGAATAGTAATAAATAATTTCACAGTGATAAATTCCATGTGTGACAAATGCTAATGTCACCTAACAGAGTGCTAGGAAGTACTCAGAAACTATGGTGACGGTGGCATAATAATGTGAACAGAATGGCATACAAACTCAATTTACAGGGTTTTTTTTCTCCCTTAAGTCTTAGATCCAAATTTGAGAGATTGAATATGAATTTTAAATTGTTTTTCTTATTGCAATCTAACAAGTCTTTTCTCTATACATTTTTATTACAACCCGTTCTTTTTCTCTTGGAAGAAATGTAGAATTTCTGAAATCACAAAATAATCACTTCTTTCTTAATGGTATTACTTGACATTTATACTGTTACTGACCTGAAATGGTTACAACTCAGGAAGCCATAAGTCCAGCTGAATACTTGATCAGAAGATACTTGTGTATTTGAACCAGTTGACTCATCCTGTCTGATAAATGCTCTCTGTATCTTTATAGCATTTGATTCAGAAATCAAAAACCAAGTAGCAATTAGAGAATGTGCTTTACAGTTCCTCTGGATTTGAGGGCGATCATGAAGATGGTGGGTAAAGATAACCAGAAAAATTATAATCTCCCATCAAGTGGCCTGAAGGAAATTATTTTAATCCTTCTAGGAAATAGATCCTCTCTCTCTCTGTCTCTCTCCTCCTCTCCCCACCATAGTCTAGGATTAGGTCATTTTCTTCATTAAATTTCAGTGTTGTGGATGAGATTTTGTTGTGTTTAGGTATGAAAAATTGGTAAAAGTACCAAAGGATAAGTTTTGAGGCTGGAGTGGAAAAAGCGGGTAGGAAAGATGAAGCAGAAGAGGACATTTCCCTGGTTTGACCACACATTTTGAGAACGTCCTGACACTCCAGAGAATATGACCTGGAGCAAAAAGACTTCCATCAGTAAACATATTGGTCTGAGCTATAGCCACAATATGCTTGGGGAAGTTAGGATACAAATTAGTTCAGGAACACCTCACCTAGGATATGTGTATATTACATGGTTAACCGTGGGCTCATTTATGGGTTTTAGCTTGGTCAGCCTTATTATCCACACCAAAAAATAATAGCTGGGAGTGTAGATTAGAAGGCATGCTTTGCTGCAATTCATACTCTGACTGTCTTTATAGAGCATGTAAGATCAAAAACAATGGGGGAGCTCAGAGTGCTTTCTGCACTGTTTCCACTGGAGACCAGAGAATTTTGTCTGCTGCACACAGTACAGTTTTAGGAAAGATGTTCATAGCTCTCAAAACAAGCACTGTGGGATATGACCCCAGTCCCAAACAGATCAGTGCATAGTCTCTCACTAAACAGAGACTTGGAAGTGATTGCCAGATTGGGGTCTACACTCACTCATGCACACTGAATTGATCTATTGGTGATGTGCCTTAGAATTGCTAAATTTTAGGGTTTTTATGTCAGTGGTGAATACGATATCAGGTCAATGACCCAGTAAATCCTGGTAAGCTTCCTGTCGGGGAGACACCTGAGAGTGTAGCCCTTCCCATCACCTATAGTCTGACTTTTTTGGGGAGGAAATTGAACGAATGAGCCAGAACAAGCTCTGGCTAAATGCTAGATGTGGATAAATCAGTGCACCTGGCTGTACAGGACAAATTGGGTGATCTCGCTTGAGTGTTCAGAATCAAATTTGATGACCCAGGTGAGTTGCTTTTTATAGAAATAGCTTTAGATAAACAAATCTGAGTCTCATCTGCCACCTCCAGCAGCAGGAGCTGTATAAAATCCCAGCTCCAGGAGTCACACTCTTGATCCTGGACGTCTCCAGCTCTGTACCCTTCTCACACTGAACAGTAAAACACCAGCAATTGTCTGATTACCAGTAGTCCCAGTGATGATTTATGTTCTCTAGAAAACTGTTTTTTTTTTTTTTAAATTAAGAAGGATTGTTCATTTTTATGTATACATATATGTATAAATATAAACTCATTACCCACATGCATCAGTTCATGGGAAGCCTCTCCTCTTGCCCTGGAGATGAATTTTAATAGGGAGAAAAAGGTAATTTGTCCAAGGACAGGTGCAGTGTTCAGATTATAAGACTGCGCTTTGCTTTGCTTTTGGTGTAGGCCCCACTTTAAATTACACAACATGGGTTTCTTTATTATTTTTACAAAGATCCGCATCAGCTTAAGGAAAAAGAAAGTTCAAATTAGGTGGCAGGATGCCAAAGACAAAGCCTATGTGTTATAGACCTTGCAATTTCAAGTAAGTTTCCCATGATCTCTGAGATCTCTATGGGCGCTCATCACAGCTCTCATGCTTGGAAAAGTGACTTTTAGCTACCAGCTTATGCCTCCTTTCCTGTTCACGAAAGTAACTAACCAGTTTTTCAAGAAAAGTTAACCAGAAATCTACTTGTAGGGAATCACACAGCAGAATACTAATTGATTTAAACAAAGCTGGAATGGGTCTGTTACAGCCCCCTTCATTGGGATATGACATACATCTGAATCTTTTTTTTATGTTCTTGTGTTTGGGTTTTTTCCTCTTCTGCTCTAGCCATCAATTTAATGAGTGTTGACCCTGTCAATACCAATTTCCTCTTCTCAGGCCACCACGTTCAGAGTTTGGTGGGCATTCAATAGAGATTTACTGTTGACTGGGTAATTTGAGTTCATGTGTGTGGTGAAAAATTAGTGAGGAGAATTACCCAGAAAAGTGGATGCCATGACAATGCATGTCACCATGGTGTGACCAGCTCTGCTGACATAGGTTTCAAAAGCTCTCCCCCTGTGAAAATGGGGCCTGTTTGCAAATTAATTAGTTTCTGGCAGCAGCTTGATTGTTGACCCAAAGTTTGTAGAGTGGAAAAACAATCAGATTAGTGTGTTCAATATAAAGGCCCAGCGCGGCACTCAAGTGCAGTTTGCCAAACTGTTGAAGCCGTGAATAGAGTGAAACAAATTCTTTTTTGAGAAGCCAAGGCAAAGGTTAAGTGTGATGTGACTAGAGCATGCTGGCCGCGGGGCGGTGGGGGGAGAATTAGAGATTTCAGCCACACAAAAATGGAGAGTGCTGAGCGAATTGCATTGAATTTAATGAAATTCACAGCTTCAGACGCAAAACTGTTTGGCAATGGTTTAGTCTGTGTTAAAGGGAGAAATAAGATGGCTTTGTTTTAAGAAGTTTTCTTTGTACAGTCATGCGGACACCAGGGACTGAGCCTCTAAAGGGTGTTAGAGACACTTCCTGAGCCTTCACGCTGTTTCTAAGCACCTGCAGCCTTTGAGGTTTGCACCAGTTCCTCCCCCTCCCCACCACACACTAACTCCCTTTATCTCTAAAGATTCAGTCCAAGCCTCCCATTCATCACCTCCAACATTTGGGCAGGTTTCTTCTTTTAAATAGTGCTGGTGCCGCGATTCATGGGCAAACGTATTAGAAATCAACCCTTGCAAATAAATAGACTAGCTAAAACTTGTTATTCTGGTACTGAGACAAAAGTTAGATACTCAAAAATACCACAGGCCAGATCTTTAGCTGATAATAAATAAGAATATCCCCAATGCAGCCAAGAAAGATCTACTGATTTCTACTCACTACAGTGCTCAGCTCATTTCATTAATATGCTTTATTTCTTCAATGGCTGTTTTTTATATATATCTGCCCTTCAACATCCATTTATGACATTCACTGTTATTTATGCCCTTATAATAATTCCTTTACAGCAAACAACCCCTATCTATTTTTTTATTATTATTTTCCCAGTATGCAAATAGAAAGAAGGAAAATGTCAACAAATGTGGAGAAGACCATGTTCATGGGCCGTTGATGTAGTTTTCTCTTGAGCCAATGTCTTGGCCCTGTTGGCCTTTATCAGAATACCTGACAGAACCAGGGGAATGGGAGGACAGAACTGCTGAGCTGAAAATATGAAGGGCTCCACCACCACATAGCCATTACCCCATCAAGTAACAGATGCCCAGCATCTGTTAATGACATGAGGATACAGCCCCTTAGTCTGTTCCTACCTCTTTCCCCCATTCCATAAAATTACAACTCTTAGTTTGCAACCTATGCAAACTTTGTGATTTGTTCTTGGTAATGGGGCTGAACCTAACCCCTTTACACTAACATTCCTGAACCGTGAATTGCTTGTCCCAGAAGGCATTCAGTGTTGCTTGCAATTAACACAACTGATTGCTCAAAGCCAGCACCTGATGTGGCATGTAGCCAGCTGGAAACATAATTGGCTCCTTAGATGGAGAAACATCCACTTCAGAGTGGAGTTTGCGATGACGGAATTATTAGTTCAAAGTAAGCCAGGTATGTGAATACCTGGTCTATACATTAAAATCTCAGTTAGCACTAGACACAGCTGAATTAAGTTGCAGACTCAAAGCCTCCCTCTCTGTCTGTCTCCATAACTTCCCCTTCTCTTTGTTCATGAAATCGTGTAAATTCCAGTCTGAATGCTTGTAAGGCTAAGTAATTGCTTTTGTTCTTTGGGTTATTTAATTACAAATCTCAGTAGATGACAGGTCCTCTGCACTAAAGGAAGACATCACATTTGCACAGTTACAGAATCCCAACACAAATGTGTGTGGCAAATCAGTGACTGCAGATTTATTCATGCCCTTTGGGACCTGCACTGCCTTTTCAGCTTAGCATGCAATATGATTTAAATTACAGCTTGTGCAGAGCTGCGCCTTGGGATTACACTCCATGTTTCCAACTGTTTATAGTTCAGTGAGCTTTAACCTCTGTGATTCTGAAAATTAAATAATGTCACGGCTGATATCAAACTGATGGCTGGTACTAGATTGCTAAATACTGTCTTGTATTGAAAGCCTATTTTTAGAACAAAGTGGAAACATCAATGTATTTAAAACATTGATAACACATTCAGATAGTTCAAGAGCACAACTCAAAAGTCAACTAGCAAAGAATTGCAATGCTAATATTAAGCTCCATTCTCAAGGATATACTCCGACTTCTGTATTTAGCAGAGTTGTGGCTGTTAACTTTACTGGAGCAGGACTGGGCCTAATGCAATACTTTGTGACTAGATAGACACAAAGAGCGTGTAACATCAAGAAATGTAGATAGAGCATCTGTTGTAGTTAAATTCAGATTTGGTAATTCCTTGTAGATTTTACAGTTTCATTATTTCTGAAATACTGTCAGGTCTTTTGTGCTGTAACTGTAGGATATTTTAATATCTCTGTAACCTTTAAACAGGGAAGGAGACATAACACTTAGTTGCGAAACTGCATATTTAATATGGCATGTAATTTCCCAGCAGATCAGTTCTCATCCTTTTCAGGGTTTTAATTAATACAAAATCTTTTAGTAATTTTTCTTCATTTAATTCTGTAAACCCATGTTTCCATGATAGATACTGCTCCAGTCCCACTTGAGTCACTTCACTGGGTTCTTCTACAGGTTCCACCAGGCAACACCTGCAAAACAAAAGGGTGAAACAAATGTTAGCACCAGCACCATTTAGCCATTTTGTAGAGCCTTATTCATGACCATGGTGTAAGGAAGAGAGAACAGAAAGAGAAAAGGGCAAATGGGAGAGACAAACGGATACTTATTTTTCACTTGTAAAGGTGGCATGTTTGACTAAATAACAGAGAAAATAAACAAACAAACAAGAAAAAAGCTTGACAAATGGTTCCTCATTTGAAGCCTTTAAATTTTGACAGAGCAATAGATCCTGAACTTCCCATTTTGTTGCATTGCCAAAGTGCTACTTCTTTTTCCCCTTGATCTTTGGAGCATCCTATATTACTTATCTCAGACTTCAATGCCGAGCTTTTAGGTTTCAAAGTGGTGTCAAAAGTATCCCATTCTTTGCTCTTCCATTGGATTCCATGGTTTTATATCAATATCTATCTTTGTTGAATAGCTGGCTGTTAGATTTTATTTTCTAAAAAATGGTGCTTTTATTGTATGATGCTTTTACACATCAACCAGTAAAAAAGAAATGGTAAACTTTATGGTAACATATAAGATATGTCAAGGTATACAGGTATTCACCAGCTAATAGCTGATACTCAGAAGCAGTGAATGTCTCAGATAATGTGATAGTGTACAGATAAATGACTATATTATTGAAATGTGGTAACACTGCTTTTAAGAATCTCAATCTCAAAAGCAGCAGTGTTGTCTGAAAGTTTCCATATCCAAAAGACTCTTGAGAGTAACCCACCAAAACTGAACTCCCAGCTGATACGCCTTTTTTAGCTCTTTTTTCCCTCTAGTCTCAGGTCCATATCACTGGTGGCTATAGGCCGAATGTTTCACATGTTGGGAAGGCGAGACATCCTGCAGTGTTATCAGGGAAAATTACCTCTTTCAAAGACAAGGGTTAAACTGTAAATCTTTGAGACCACTATCTCTTGTACAACATCCAGCAGAATTTGATGTTCCTGGGCTGCCCAAACCTTCTAAATAAATAAAGACAAAACTGTTCCCTTTCTGATTTATCTTTTAAAGTGATAGGCTGGCCTGTGTTTTGGTTAGATTCCTGGATTATGGAAAGGGGTATTTTTAACATATGTTTTTATATATAAATTTCATTTCCTGTTGGTAGGTTTGTAAAGTTTTCTGTTCACGTAAATGCAGCAAGATTTGTAGGACGATTTTATTAGATGAGTTGGTATAAGAAACCACATAACCTTTCAGGAACAGAGCTTTTTTACAAATGATCATTCAGAAAAATAGAACAAGAGTTATTTTAAAGACTGGATTACATATTTTTCCTCCACAGCTCTTATGAAATATTTGAAAGCATTCATGACAACATATTATCTGTAAATATGGCCATATATCTGTGGATTGGTGTTTATTGATTCTTTTGCTGCCATTTGAGCAAAATTCAATACCCTTATAAATAGTAAGAAGTGTTCCACTGATGTCAGTGAAGTTAATCATATTTCCTAAGCTCTATGATAACATTTGACACACTGTAAAATCTGACAGTCACAGGGCACAGCTCTCTTCACTTCCCCACCCCTTCGGTCTCTGTTTCCTATTCTCCTGTTTCTCTGAAGGAACTTCCACTAAAGGCAGAAAAAGCTCCATGAGAAGGAAAGGTGCAAAACCTTCCTATGAGATATTTCGTATAGACTAGTGAGTCATCAACTTTTTTCACAAGATTGTGTAAATAGGTTGTTGTTATTAATACTCAGTTCTGCTCCATATTTGACATACTTTCAGCTTTTTTTCTTTTTTTTTTTTTTGCCAGACCTGTTGGTAGAAAACATTCTTTAAAAAAATATTCCACGTTTTCCCATTTATTACAGGACTTATATTTTTTACTGCATTTCATTCTTTTACTACTTTTTAAATACTTTTGCTAAACTTTCTGCTAATTCCTCTCCTGTATCGCAAGCATGTGTGCTGTAAATTCCTCCCTCACTGCTTTTAAAAAATGTTAACATTTTGAGTCTGATACAATGTTACTCCAAGAAGGTTTTCATTCTTAAAAGTCACAGTAATTACATAAAATATTTCTGAAACGCTGTCAGTGAATAAAAAAAAGGGAGGGTTTGCTTGTACAGAATAAAAGTACATACCAATTAAACAGAGTTTGAGAACAACTTTCTGACAGAGCAGCGTAAGTTGCAAGACTTTTCTATCTCAAGCAACTCCATGGTTTTCATCATACCTGTGCTATCAAATATGTTCTCTTTTTTATTTTTTTTTTTTTTTAATGAGCAGAACTAAGTTTCACATCATATTTCAGTTGGGTAAAATCCTGTTAATACCTTATGTTGACTGAAGCTAAATTAAGTTGGAATCACATATTATTCTCACATGACTACTGAAAGAGATTGTCATAACTGATGTTATCATACTGAATACCTCAGGTTGTGCTGAGGGGTTTTGTTTCCGCTTACAGATGCCTTACTGCATTTTATGTTGCTGGGATACATTGACAGATCAGTTAAAACCAGTCATTCACCCAGCCCTTTTTTCAGTCTTTGCTGCCATCCTTCATTAATCTTACTTTAATGGATTTTGTGTCAAGTTGCTTTACACTAGCTGTAAAAGTTAATTATAACAACAAAACCTTTTTCATAGTTTGACAAAATGACCTCAGTTTTGTGGCCAAATTTAAAGGATTTAACAAAGAAATTAAATTACAAGAGATTGGATAGGTTAGGAAATTGCTACAGGAGTGTTGTCTGCTGGATCATTTCTTGGGAACCGGCTCTGGCTGATGATCATTTCCCGATGAATGAACATCTCTCACTGAGAATTGAGATGATGGCAGAGTCCTGTCCAGTTTTATGACATGACATCAGGGAGGAGATTGTTTTTACAACTACACAGCCTCTTCCACACACTTCAAATTGAACCTGGCAGTATAAAATTTGGAAGTTTTCTTCCTATTTTGAAAATAGATTATTTTTGACACAAAGGCCATATTTGTTCACAGTGTAGGCAGAAAAAAAAGTACTATATGTGTGGACAAAGGGTCCTGCTGGAGACAGGGTTGTGCACAGATTTCTGACAGAGAAATCTTAAGAGTTTAGGTTTCAGGAGATTTATGGAGGGTGAAGACATACTTTGTCAAGCCACTGTTGTTCAGTTTGGTGTTTCATGCTTTTGCCAATCATACTGCTGAAGGCTGTCCCACTTTCCCTTCAGTGAAATGTGTTTGCCTTGTTAATCCCCAGCTATTCCTCACACTCAGCCAAGGACTTGTCTCCTGCAACGTGCTGTGTCAGGAGTTTGGCTGATGATGTTGCTGCAGCATGTTCTCTCTGCCTTCAGGACACTTTCTTGTACCCTCTAATTTCCAAGTTGCAAAGATGAAGAATATTTCATCCAGACATAATCACACGTCTCTTAGCATTCTGGAAGGCCTGAGAAAATCACATTAGCGGAGAGGAACAGGTTTGGTCTCTGAGTTTTGGGTCATCTACCATAAACTGCTTGGGCATCTCCAGGGACTTGTGTTCCACCTGTGAATCTTCAGAGCTTACAAAAGGCAGGCCCGTAGCATGGCTTTGATTGCCAAAAGTTTGTAACACCCCAAATCAGAAACATCTTTTGTTTCAGTGTCTCCATGCTCCACTTCCTCCCCTAATACATCACTTTTTAACATAAAGACTGTGATATTTAGGTTTTGTCACTCATCCAGAGCTCTGAAGATGTAGGTTACACAGTTAAGGCACAGGCTTTCCAGTGTTTTTATTTCCAGGCATCAATGTCAAAAACTTCAGATAAATGACCGAGAGAGGAAGAAACAGGCTCTTAGCTGGAACTCTCGTTAGCTTTTTCTGCAGAGAGGTTAAGAAATACAGAAAATTGAGATTAAAGTATTCTTAAATGGAGACAATATGCTGCAAGCCTTCCTGTCTGTTCTGTGAAGGACACTAGTTTCCTCAGTTGCCCAATTATTCTCTCTGAGGGACAAGTAAATCAGTTTAAAATTAACAGTGTTGATAGATATACAACACCTTAAAACATAGTCAGCAATGGAAAAGAGGTGTTAATTTTGGTTGTTGTTCTGTAAAGAGATAATAATCACCTCTTTTAAATTAAATAGGGTGGGTTGATCATAAGCATTATTTTGTGAGAAATCTAATTTACGTTGAGAATTAAGCTATAATTTTACTGAACTTTTGTATTCACTTTTCTTCACCATATAATTAGTCATTACAGGGAATCAAAACTATTGTTGTCTCTTTAGAACAAAGGCTTCAGCAACTGATAATTGCATCAGAGATCAACAGTTTCTTCCTTCTCCTTCCTGAATGAGCTCAAATGTTACTCCCAAGAAATAGTCATACCGAATTGCGCCTCTAAGGCAGGGGAGGAGAGAGATCTCGGGGTAGTGGCACCTCCTAGAGATTTAAGCCTTGGCTGGTGCTCAGAGGCTCATTTACACTACTTTAGAGGAGCTAGATACCGCAAATTAAGGCTGTGTTCCCCTTAAAGTCACTTGGTACTGCAGCACTGGAGCCGGCTCTCTGAAGCTCGGTCCCCTGACTCAACTGAGTAACCCTACAGAGTTCTTCACGTCTCCTTATAAGCTACCCAGCCAGCCTGAGCTTATATGCCTTAGTATGTTATTGACACTCAGAACTGCAGTTCCCTTTCTTGGCTTTTGCCCCAACTATGAATCAGTAATTCCTTAAAAAAACCCACCACTTAATTCAGATTTAACATCTCTCACACTGAGAGTGATCCATTGGTGACACTCAAGGTCAAAGGACTGAAAAGCCAAAATGACTAGATTCCTGTTGCTGTATATGTAAGATGTGGAGGAATTTACTTGTGTAAAAGCTTTGTGCGTCTTTTTTTATGTGTGTCTTTTTGCTTGTTATGTTGCTGTTGCATCCGTGTATTGAAATGATGGAAGAGTGATATGTTAATATTATTTTTAATACCTTTCATCTTTGAAAATCTGTAATCCCTTTATGTCACAAAAAAATTCACACAAGTCACCAGTGAAACAGAACAGCCAGAGTCTGCAGAGAGGAAGATTTTTTTTCTTAATTCTGCAGAGTTTTGAATCAGAAAAAAAATGAAGACTATGTATGAAATTGAAATTACGAGAAGCCTTAACTAAACCTTGAACTTATTATCCCATATTATAATCTGACTATGTCACCAAAACTACTTTTACTAGTCTTTGAAAAATAATTAAAAAAAACAGGATATGACTTCTAAGAAGGAGAAACTAACTGTCATAGCTAACACAGTATTTTAAGTTCCTCAGCATCAGTCTGGCTTGACTCAAACAGCTTGATAAATATCATCAGTCTTTAAAACTCTTTCTGATGAGAATTTCCATTGCAACATCAATGAGTGACCATAGCGCTTCTTACCCTGTGATAGCTGCTAACATCTCAATCATGCATGGCCTGCGTGTCACACATCCACCTCTGCCTACCCATGGCTTTGAAAACTGTGTCTTGAAATCACATCTCTACTCTGTGGTCTGTCCCTGGTACTCTCTCCATGTCAGCATCTGAAAGCAAGTGGCCACAAAACTCTCATATTAGCTCCATAATAACCACAAGTTATCCCTTGTGCAAAGAGCATTCCCACCCTGAGGATGTGGTCTGATGCCATCTGTATCATTGAGGAGCTTCACTGTAAGCGGTGAGTCCATGACAGCTCTGCTGCGTTTGCCTGAGTCATTGGCAACAAGAGGGATGTGAAAGTTGAAGAATTAAAATGAAGGGACTTTGGAAGAACATCAGTAAAAGCTTTGGTGTTTTGTAAACTACATTCGAGTGTGTAAAACCACAAACCAGCTTAGCTCTCTCATCACCATGTATTAAAAGCTTTGTCCTCTGGTGACCTTGCCGAGCGTGCCCGTGGCAGACGGCTCTGCTGTGCACATTTGTGACTGGAGCTGCAAAGTCCTCGTCTCTGTGGGTAGTAGAGCTCGTTGTGATTTCAAGTTCAGATTTTGTGAGGACAGTGCTTGCTTCTCTGTGCTGGGTCTCAGTGGACGGGCACTGTACGTATTTATGAAGTCCTGAGTAGCTGTCTATTTTTGTTGTTGTTAAATTTTTAATTTCATTTTCCCTAGTCTTGTTCCTCTCCTCAGGGCCCCAGTCACCGTCCAGTACTTTTCATTAAATTACAGCAATTGCAGTTTTACTGAGCATAAAATTTCCCTAGTTTCCTAGAATTTTCTTGCTGTGAACTGATAAATTAGTCATTTTGACCGTAAATATACAATAATAGGGGCATCTAGTTCGAACTCTTTACAAAACATTTCCTGAGAGAACTGCCCTTTGGCTCCTGTCAAGCAATGAAGAGATGACCCCAGCTTCTGTTCCCTCAGCTTACTCAATCTTGACAGCTAAAGGTAATTTCTGTGCCTTCAAGTTTATAGATCTTCATTAAAATGCTAATACAATTCAGTTAGAAATCCAATTTCTGACTTTTATTGTTTCTTGCTATTGGGGGGGGTGTGTGCTTGTGCAGTTGTTGCTGCTAAAGAGCAACATTTGTAAAAGAACAAATGCGGATTGATTTTCCTTAGCTTTTTCTCAACCTGAAGTGCTGAGACAAGCAAAACATGTTTCCATTACTTAACTAAGCAAACAATGGCATATAAATCATAGAGGCAGCTGGACCAAGGTGTCGTTTTCATAAAGAGCCAGATTTCTCTTGAAGGACAGTTTAATGGGCTGCTGCCAGTGAAATGTCTGCAGAGCTGGTAATTGCAGGCGGGCACACAAAAAGTGGCACTAGAAAGGTGTCGTGTGGAAGCTGAGAAATAGCCCTACAGCCAAGACAACTGGGAAAAGGAGACTGAAAAAGGTGTGTGCTTTAATAATTTGCTTCTCAAGGCTGATTTTTTTAAGTAAAAATCTAAGTTTTTATTTTTAGCTTGTTCACATTGGCTGCAAGATCAGAGAAGTGTTTTTAGCTGTAATTTTATTTTGATCATGTTTATGCTGTGGCTTTGTTTCTCCTTTGATCATGCTTAAACATGTTTCAGACATGTTTGTTTGATGTATGCTGTTTTTTAAAGCACTCTTCCACGTTGTCTGCTTGTGTTTTTTTAAAGCAATGAATCATTGCAAAATATTTGCTGTCAAATTATTTCTTAAATTAATTTTCCCAAAACATGCTTTCTGGACTTTTAGCCAATGGGAGACTGCTTTTAAACAAGAAAGTGTTGAACTATTGTAACAACATTTCTGAGCACTTCACAGATTTGAGACGGTTTTAGGGTCGCAGAATACCCGATAATTCATACACAGAAATTTGAAGTCATCCTATCTACTCACAATAGCTGCAGTGCACTGACTTTTACAGTTGTCACCAGTGGGTTTGGATCAAAGTCCCACTTTCCATTCAGTAAAACTTGCTTGAATTTCATTCCAGCACTTCTTCTGTGGCTGTGTTAAATGTATGAAATAGGTCAACCCTAACTGAATTATTTTAAACTTCCCATAGGGACCCCTTGATACCGAACCTATTTAATTTTGCAGGGTAAGGCAGGGCAGTCTCAATACTTGAATATACACATTCATGGATGACATTCTTTCTTCTGCTGCATGGGTGAGCAATTAGGAGAATCAAGGAGAAGTCCCTTGTCTGTGGACAACATCTCCCTTCCCTTCCTCACAGAAGAGCAATAAAAAAATGCTACATAGTCCATGGAGAGTGCTATGTTGCGTGACTACTGGCCATCTGGCTGATTGATTCATCATGACCCTAAACAGTTAGTTGTAAGCATGGTCTGAAGCCCTGGAGTTAAATGCAAGTGTGCATCAAGCCTCAGGCAAGTCAAATAGCTCCTCCGCTAATGAAACAATAAAGAACACACTACAGATCACTAGTTCACACCACCCACTTCTTAGCTTTATAACCTAAGAAATTATCAACCACATTTCTTTCCCTCTCTCCACACATATAATCATGATGTTGCTTTTATGATCATTATATTCATTCTGAACAGAAATGAATCTATTTCTATATGCAACAGAACACATGTGGCCTGTTCTTCCTTTATTTGTTTCATTGCATAGACATAGATCTGTTAAATAGAAGAGGGGAAAAAACCCAAACACCACCAGGTAACAAGAGCAAGGGCCCCATAACATGAAGAACCACTCTTTTATTGACTAAAACATATCAATTTAACCAGATAGCAAAATAATCTGAGGTTTGCTCAGTAAGAAACACCAGTATTATTAAAAAAAAGCTATTCCATGATGTGCAATGGACGTATTCTGATATGAGGTTGTGTGAACTGCTTTATTTTCAGGGATGTAGTTAGGATTATTAATCACTAATCGAAAATCTGGATTTATCCCAGATGACACTGGTAAGAAATATATACAAAGCATATTCACATGCACTCTGGCTATGGCGTTAGTTATACCTGCTTTCCTCACACCCTTCTCCTCTGCTATCACTCTGGCAGAATTATTTGAAATATATATTTTCCACTTCTTAAACTATTTTTCTATCATTCTTGTATCATTCCTGCTTTAATGCCAGACTCTCTTACTGTTTCTAGGTTCACTTGCAAAATTATCAGAGGGAAAGAAAAGAATAATAACATGCTAACCGAGGGCAAGTTTATATAACCCATAATATATCAGCAATATTATTGACTCAAATGGGACTCCCCACAGTATCTTCATAGGCCAATGTAAAGTTAGATTTTTGATGCCTGATAATAGAGTGATTTATTTTAGAATTTGATATCTTGTGATTTACAAAACCCATTGCGCTAAAAACAAATCATTCAACCATTTGGGAATGTATTTAGGTTTTGGTTGAATTATTTTTTTTACCCTTTTCATTAAGACCTTAAGATTGTAAAAACAGTGTATTCAGACAAGAGATTCTCCAGATCCAGTAGCCCAGACCAGTGTCTACTAATGGGTATCCTCTTTCTCTGATGTATCCTTGCACAGGCTGTGATACAGGAATTTTCAAGCTGAAGCCTTGTGTTTCTTGTGATACAAGTTGTGTTCAAAGTCCTCGCAGATCGTATATAAAGTAACAGATATTTACCATGGTACAATATAGTCTAGATATTCTTTATCTTGGACCTTGTGTCAGTGTAACTTGAAGGCTATTAAATGCATGCTAGAAAGAAAGGAAGTGCATTTAGTAGCTTAATTTACTGGGGTTTGGGGTGGAGAGCTTAAACTGCTTACAGATTTTTGATGTTTTCAGATGTCTAAAAAGATTTATTTTAATAAACAATAGGTAATAGACACATTCCACAGAGATCTGTTCTGTGGTCTGTGTTCTTCAACATATTCATAAATAACCTGAAAAAGAGGTTGAGCAGCAGGATGAGAAAATTTTTCACACGATACTAAGTTATTCAACATAGTGAGACAAAGGAAGACTGTGAAGAATTACAAAAGGATCTTATGCAACTGGGTAGCTAAGCAATCAAATGACAAATTAAATTATTCTTGATGAATGATGTAGTGATAAACCATGGGGAAAACCATGAGGAAAACATGCCTATCTTCACATATAAAACGATGGGTTGTGGACTGAGCATGAAGAGTGAAATTCTGGGGTTATGGCAGATAAAGTGCCATGAAAATTTCAGATTACTGCTTAGGAACTGTCAAATCCATATTAAATGTTAGGAATTAATAGAAAAAGAACAGAGAATTCAACAAAGAGCATTGCTATAGCCCTTATATAAGAGCACAATTGATCCACATCTTGAACACTGTGGCTATTTCCAACACAGGAATTAAGAAGCACCAAATGAAATTAGTAAGATCAATGTTCAAAACACAAAATCAGAAGTAGATTTTAGTTCATTAGATTGTGTACATGAGGAACAAATTGCAAAAGGACACTATGAATGCTGGAAATTTGCATGGGTTCAAGAAGAGTCTAGACAGATAACTGGATGAAAAATCTATTGAGAGTTACTAAGCATGGGGAAAGCAACCAAGCTCAGGGAATCAGCTACACTGAAAATAGTTGGAGGAAGGGAGATTATTCTGGGAGAGTATTATTTGTACTTAACATATTCTTTCTTTGTCCCAGATAATTACTTCTGGACAATGTTGGAGTCTGTATATTGATCTAAGTAAACCTTGGTCTAAGCCAGTATGGTCATTCTCGTGTACTGTGTATACACACACACACACACACACACACAGAGTACACAAGAATATATATATATATATGCACACATATATATATATGCACACAGAGTACGTGAGAATATACACATACACACACAACAAATTATGCAGTATGTACTCATATAATAGAAACATCTAAACACATACATGCATATATATAAATATATCAAAATATGTTTCTTACAAACACTGCCATCTTTAATAAGGCAGTGTCACAGGACAGCTAGTGCAAACTGGCAAAACAAAGTACAGTTCATTATTTCCATGACTATATAGCAATAAACATACACTGAAAAGATGTTGATGCATGACACTAAAATAGCTTATAATTTCACATAGGAACAGGACTCTGAGTAGTTAAATATAGTTTACAGTTAATTATCCCAGCGGGATGTAAAATGGTTATAAAACAGATTGGTAAATCTGTTGGATATGCCTTCTTTTTCCAAATATAGTGAAATATACCAGCTGAAGTATCTCTGTAAAATACAGTGATGAGCCAGATTCACCACTGGTACGAATTTACTGTTAGGATTTCTATAAAATTCTCTCCCAAAACTTCTTTCCAACATTTTTTACATAAATCCGTATACATTTTATGTATTTTCATTTGTTGATGTATCTTCTTTATTACCAAATAATGTTGTCACTCTAATTGTCAAGAAATAAAGGTTTTACAAGAAAAAAAGTTTTTTAAAAAAATAACAAGACACAGTATTTCAACAACTTGAATAGAAATTCACAAATGCATTTCTCTTCTGAAAACGAGACAAAAATGTTGGGGTTTGTGGTATCATAGTGTGAAAGTAGACAATATCAATCAAAACTGTATTTTTAACTCAATTTTTTTGACAGCAACACATTAATACTTTTCCAGATGTAAAATACTTTCTTCATATATTCTTCATTATTGTTAAAATTCGGAATATTACATTTATCTCAATAATTCTCTCATTTTATGGGCGACACATACAGAAAGATTATTGACCAAAGTAAAAACATCCAAAGAAACAAGAAAAATGTCAATAATACATACATGGAATTAGGAAGCCATGCTGTAATGTTATACAGCCATTTCTAAAGAGATTTCATGAATGTTTAATTGCTCCAATAACAAAGTTAAGATCTGTTCATTAAATATCTGTAGCAAACACCTCTGTGTATTAAAGATAAGAGGAATGTAAATACTTGTCACATGTTAATGGGTGATGATGTACCCAACATAGATATATTTGCCATTTGATGCAAAGATTGATTCTTGGGAAGCAAAATCACAATTCATTTATATAAGGAAGGCAAGTGATTCAACTCATGGAGTAGTAACATGCACAACGGCATTGTCTTCTCAGATCCTAGATTTATTAGTGCTCACCTGATACCAGAGAGCGACAATCCAGAAGATGACAAAATCTATTTCTTCTTCCGTGAAAATGCAATTGATGGAGAACACACTGGAAAAGCCACTCATGCCAGAATAGGGCAGATCTGCAAGGTAAAATGATGATTTCTTCGTGTGAGATTGAATACACTTGCAGGACGCTTTGCGAGTGATTTTAGAAACTACCTTTTCTTGCCTGTAAACTATTCAGTATTAACACTGGCGTTGTACTAAAGCAGAGACCATCCCAAGTGAAAAATAGTTAGGGGATAACACACCCAAAGGTATACTACTCCGTGTTTCTCTGTTTGGGGAAGCTTCACAAACTACGTTGTTTTGTTTAAAAAGTCATAGGCATCTTCAGAGGCTTAGAATGTGTCTGCAAAAGAGAGAATCTTTTACAGGAAATGTGATACTTCCAGGTAGGCCAAAAACATTTGAAGAATTTACTTTTTAAAGAAATGTTAATACCTTTCCATTCCCACATTAGTGAAAATCTTTAAAACAGAGGCAAAGGAAGATTTAACGAAACAGTTGTTTAAGCTTAGCTGTAGAAATGGGCAACCATTCAGAAGACCCTTAATGGCTGCAGGTTGAATTATTCATCCACGTTGATAAACATCCAAATATTTTTCTGACAGACTTTTAAAAAGACTGTTACTAGATATTAATGCAAAATACTTTTGTTATTAGAATGACTTTGGTGGCCACAGGAGCCTTGTTAACAAATGGACAACTTTCCTCAAAGCACGTCTGATTTGTTCCGTGCCAGGACCCAATGGCATTGACACACACTTTGATGAACTACGTAAGTGGCAGAAATGGCTTTGAATACAGATATGTTTTCAGGTATTATCCATATGAATTTAACTTAGTTTTCTTTTCTGTCTCTTGTTATTGTTACAGAGGATGTGTTCCTAATGAACTCAAAAGACCCTAAAAATCCCATAGTCTATGGAGTGTTCACAACTTCCAGGTATAGAACGTATCATTTTACTTGCATGGAAACTTGGGGGGGTTGCTTGTTTTAAAGAGGTCTCTTTGTTAAAAATGTTTTTAAGAAACACAAAATTTTCCTAACCTTTGAACTGAGAAGTCAGTGGCAGTAAGAAGTAATGAATTAAGTTTCTTTTCTTCTGAGCAATGTACATCATCACTCTGAAGCTAGTAATCACAAAGTATCAGTTTCTCAGGCTGTTCTTGCTGTTGAATTGGCTTTTTATAGTGGGGATCAGAATTTGTAGCCCTTTCCACACAGAACAATGCGAGCATAAATATGCTTGCTTGGGGGCAGGGAAAAATCTGTGGTGTGAGAAATTGGCTACTCAAGGAGATATTAGTAAAAAATATTGCTGAAATCTGGAAAGTTTAATGATCTTTCCAAAGTTCTGTTATTAAATCACATACAACTGTGATTTGAATGTTTTGGTTTCATTGCGCTTTCACCAAGAACAAAATTGTACTTGTAGCTTTGGCCTGAGGAAGGTTTGCAGTACTGGTTGCATTGCCACATTTATCTGTGAAGGACAAAAGTTTTAGTTTCTAAACAGAAAGAATGTTTCTGGTGATAACCAGGCATAGAAGAGGGAGATTTACAAGTCCTTACTGTCTTCTGTAAGAAATCTCAAGGTAAGAAACAACACTGAAGTTTACGTGTGTGCTGCCTAAAGGACGGAAGAGACTGCTAAAAAAACAGAAAAATGTGAAGTGTAGGAAAGAATTGAATAGTCCTCTAGGGGCAGCCCCGTTGAAGTTTACTCAAATTGGGGCTTTGGCCTTCTGGGGACAATATGTTTTAAATAGTGGAATAGCAGCCATCTGCTTAGGAAAACGTCTGAGAGATCGTATCGGTTATGCTGAACTTTCACAGGAGGTGAGTTAGGATTGCTCTGAGAGCATGTCAGAGTTTTGATAATCAGCACATGCAATAAATTAGAAAGCAACAAGCTGCTATTCCCATAGCTCTTCCACTCGATTAAACCGACTGATAATTTAAAGAACCTGATTTGATTTCTTCTCCCCTCATTTTTAGTAATATCTTCAAGGGGTCAGCAGTGTGTATGTACAGCATGACTGATGTGAGGAGGGTATTTCTCGGTCCCTATGCCCACCGAGATGGCCCAAACTACCAGTGGGTTCCCTACCAAGGGCGAGTACCATATCCACGGCCAGGAACTGTAAGTACCCTAAGAAATATAGTAATCTAAAAAGGGAAAACTATGGAAAATATTTTCACACATTACATGGTCTTTGAGCTGAGATCCAGGAAAAAAACTGAAAAAGATAATGAAATGGATAGGGTGGCAGAAGGGAAAGCTAACAATTCCTCCAGGTCCGAAATGTACTGATTTTCTTGTAAAGTATGAAACTGCAATAGCAACTTCATTTGGATTTTAATTTTGGCATTCATATTAACAACTTCAGCAGAAGTTTGAGCAGTGGCTGGAGAGCTTTACTGAAAGTCAAATGTTTAATAAATTACTCTGCATTATCCTTTCCTTGGAATTTGTCTTTGTTCCAAATATTGGCTGAGCCATTCTTAGTGAGAATGAACAGAAAACAGTGCATTCGCCTGGCTGTTAAGAAACTTTCAATTGTTCTCGACGCTAAATCTCGTACAGTAAGAAAGATATTTCTGCAATGGATGATAGAGTGACTATAATAGTTTCTAACTTCCACTGGTGTTTTTTAAAATCTATGCTTCTACCTGTTTCTCTGTTTCTATTTTATGAATGACTAAAATATCAGTGTATATAAGACATCCATATTTACAATTCCCAACTGATGTCATCACATTCTAGAAATATTTAAGTGCCTCTGAAATTACCAGTAGCTTAAGAAAATGGGACATTTACGAAAAAAACATTAATTGTATACATTGGGGTAGCTCCTTAGCTACTATAAATCAGCTTGGCCCATTTAAGTTCTGAAATATCATTGCTGAAGTTTAAATTTATGTGTACACATCTATACCTATAAACACATAAATGTAAATGTAAATAACGTATCTGTCTATAATATTCTTTTAAAAATCTCCTTAAATATAAGGCACAAAACAAACTAGGAATAACTTTGATCTTTTCTTTTAAATCATCAGATTTTCTACTTTTCTGGTATGTTTTGAAGTTGTTCCTTCAAACCTGATCTTTCAACTATCTCCAACAGTTAGACAATATATATGCTCAGCCTAATGAAAATGACTTCCTAAGTAAAAGAAAACAGTGGCTCCCTGACAGCCAGATTCCTCAGCGCTCCTCACTCCCTCACTGCGACTGCTAAAGGGATTCCTAATTTTTTCCAGAGATAAAATACAACCTCTGCAGCATAGGAGAGGTTTCATTTCTCATTTGATGCTGATCTTTTTTTTTTCTAATTGCTATAGTTAATGCTGATATGTCAGAGGTTTTTTTTTGAAGTTGTATTGTTTTACATCCCTGTGGAAAATATGAATGAGTAGATATTTTTGGTATTTCTTGTATAGCTAATGTCATCTTTTTTTCAGTCTGACAGACTTAATAAGTTAGTGTTCATTATCCTGTTTATTTATATTCCTTTTTGATTCCAGGATTGATTAACCTTCCTAAACAAAAACAAATAATAGATATTATGTAAAAATACAGACAAAGAAGAATGTTACATGTTTCTATCACAGAAATAGACTGAGATAAAGAACTGACTACTACACAGTGGCTCTGTTACATTCATTCCTCAGCACAGATCGGACGCAGCTCTATTGAGGTTCTGAATGCACAGCTCAAATATTTGCCCTAGAGACTGGCAACACAGCTCTGCCTGCCTCAGAGCCTGTGGGTTATTCCAAGACTTGTCTGCGGGTCTTGAACTGAGATCCATATGGGAGAAGAATAACTTGATCAAATTCCCAAGAACAAGCAGAAAAGCAGGGACCCGAATCCAGCCCCTAAGTGGCTAAGTGACCTAAGCCACCAGATCTTCAGCCAAAGTAGAAAAATACAGTTCAGTTACATATACTTTTTTTTTTCTGGCTATCCTTTCAGAATGGATTTTACGCTTACAATTTCACTATAGCATACTAAGATTCACAAAGAAAATGTGAAGATGTTCAGATTTCATTGTAAACATTTTTCTTGCCTAAGGGCAAATGTGATCCCAAATTATACAATTCTAGATAGCCCTGCAGTCACATCATGTAGTGCAAGAGGCCATGCCACTGTAAATGATCTTAATTAAAGAGCGACTGAGGCTATCAGTTTTTCCTCGCCCGCTGCCAGTGACTCTAATCCTGGTGTCTACCACTTGGAAAAAGGTTTTATTTTCCCCTCACAGTTGCTAAAATCATTCTATTGTATTAGTAGGATAAAACTGAATTTTAAAATGAGAGACATTTCTGGCTGAAAAGAAGCTTTTTGTTTCTAAAGTGATAAAAATGGATGTATTTTCAATGGCTTTGAAGACCTGTTGAGAATAAAGAAGAAAGGATTTTGAAGTTCCTTTAGATGTCAGGCTTGTGGCTTCCTTTTCCAAGAAACGGGGAAAGGGAAGGGAGAAACAAAGCCTGAGCTTCTTACAATGATTCAGTTTCAGATCTCATTGCAGTTAAACAGTGCTGAATTATCTGAGGAATTTAATAGGTGAGGTGCCAGTAAACTTCTTGAGCATCTGGTGGCTTGCCCAGTACGAGTAAAGAAAAAGGAAAGTTAATGGTTCTTTTCAAAGGTCAGAAAACTTTGTAAACAATTCTACATCAGCTTCACATTTAACAAAGAAGTCTCCAGGATTTTTCCTTTAAGATCTATAGAACTTTTTCTTTTTTTTTTTTAACCTTTTAATAATATTTGGGAGAGGAGGGAGGATTTTGGATATACCTCATCTTGCATGTGGTACCTCATCCTGAATTCATATCTGACTTTCTGTGAACTCAGCTACAGAACTCAAGTTTTCTCTGCTTCATGGTACCAACAGTCTATCTTCAGTTATGAGCAAAGCACTTTTTGATCCTACCAAAATGTAGCTATTGATTTATTCTGTTGGATCCCCTAATAGGCCAGCTAGGGGATAGCCTAGTTACCTCCTCCTGACGGGTCAAAACCCCTGACATAGCATACTGGGGGCCAATAATTGGAAGTGGATGTTAAATGCAAGACTTCTTTGACTCTACTTGAATCCAAGATCAAGCTCATTTCTCCAAACATTTTCAGGATATTTGTATTCATGCCTATCTTTTGGCACCTGAAAACTTCCTATTTCCTTGTTATCAGTGGGATTGATTACGTATATAAACATGAGTTCTGATGAAGTGCCTTGCCGATTAGCTTGACCTAGGCCCACAAATATCAAAAGTCATTAGCATCAAGGATAATGTCTTTGTTGTGTGTCCTGGTTTTATGACCATAACATAAGTCAACATGACAGGACTTTCCTCCTCAGGACTATTCTATTCTATTCTATTCTATTCTATTCTATTCTATTCTATTCTATTCTATTCTATTCTATTCTATTCTATTCTATCCTATCCTACCCTATTCTATCTCTGACTTTATGTGAGTTGAGATTCCTCTGCAAGCAATTTGCACTATGGATGGGCTAAATCTCACCTACTGACGGTGCCCAATTCACTCCATTGAAAAGGGAGGGAGTTATAGCAATGAGAGTTTGATTTCATCTCAGACAGTTTTCTAAAGTGGGGTGGGTACTTGAATGAATGAATATGAGCCTAGTCCAGGTATGCTCTTTAAACATTAGACGTAAAGACACCAAGTTACTGTCATTTTTTTATTCTCAGAAAAGCCGGGGATCCAAGGAGTAATCTGGCTCTTAGAATTGGGAGTCTCATTTAAACACACAGAATTATGACACTAATCCTAGTTTTGTGATTTTTCTGCATAAAATATATCTTGGTCAACATTGCTGCAAGTAAAATCATTTGTTAGAAAATGATCCAGAAAGTAACTATTCAAGCAATTGAAACACAGCTGAAATTAATTTACTTAAAATTGAAATGAATATTCATTTACTGTTTTTTTCAGTTTGCCCAGCTGCAATTAACAATACTTAGTTCTTGTGTAGTGATTTTTATACTTAAAGCACTTTACATATATTATCTAATTAATCATTATCTAATTAATCTAAGTAATGAATATTGAACTGTAGTTAGACTATTAATCGAGATGTAAAGCAAACTTAAAATTGAAGTGTAGAATTTTAAACACAATTTTTGAGACAGATATGGTTTGGCCAATGATTACAAAAAGCCTATCTGATTTTCTCTTTGTAATATTTCTGTACAAGAGAGCAAGAACATACAATAATAAAAAGGCTGAAAAATGTTGACACAATAAAGTAGATAACTAACTTGTTTTCTGCTTAGTCTGCTCCACATGCATTAATCAAATATTCTCCCTCCCTCCCTTCCTCCCTTCCATACTGTGTAATGGAACAGAATGAGGGAATTTGCTTACTAACAAATATGCCAAAAAGGGACAATTTTCACTTTGTATGTCCATGCTGGAAGCATCCCTTTGCTGAGTATAACAACTACTCCTTTTGACAACATTGATTTTTTAATTTCGTTTCTGATGAATTATTAATAATTTGGATCAAGGTGATAGCAAAGACAATTGATTTCTTCTGCTGAGCATCCTGCAAGGTCTGGATTCTTGGTTAATAAATGTTATCCTCTAGGTTTTTAATTTAATTGGAAGATATTCTATATGTGGATATGAAGGGCAAATTATCTAGAGCATTTTAACACCAGCTGTTTATATTTCAGGTTCAAATGCTGCAAACATAATTATTGTCAACTGGGTTTCAGAGTTTTATATGTCTTAAATAGGTATCTGAACAGATTGGGAGTGGGGGACACCAAGTTCTTTTCTGAGTATCTTTGGACTGGTGATTTAATGCCGTTGTAGCTCATTTTCTTCATCCATTCAACATTACTAACACACTACTAATGCTTATGTTAAAGTAACCCTAACTGTTCATAAAATACTTACCAATTCTACAGAAGAGGTGAGGGCAAATGGTGGTGATTAGCCACAGTTCTTGAGTCTCCCCATGGGAACATGTGGTAGGTGAAAGTCGAAGAACATTTTTGTGGCTACCAAAACCATGGTCTTACCTCTCCTTCCCTTTTCAGCCTCTATTTTTTGCTCACAGTGGGAGAATGTGAGCAAAATGTGAAAAGCAGAACCCTCTGCTTTCACAGATTAGAGGCAAAACTGTCTGGCCCACCCATGGCTATACAAGGGGGCAGAGGCACTCTTTACTGTGTTACTTCCTGGGGACCAGATTAATCCCAAGGGGACACCAACTTTTCTGTTACTGCACAGTACACAACAGCGAGGAGTTATTTCAGTTCTTCAGCGAGACTCATCTCACCTAACTGTTCACATGGACAGTACATCAGCAACACTCACAGGAGGCTTTCTTTAGAATCAATGGAGAGAAAAGAGATATACATTTAGGACATGACTCATTTGATTTGATTTAGTGTAACAGGATCCATGTTATCAGGACTACATGGATGACACAGGCTTGTCGAGACAAGCAGGAGTTTGAAAGGTCAGTAGAACAGGGAATTGTCCCAGCATTTAATGATTTGGTTCCTCAGAGAGGAATTGACTTCCAGTCAACTTCTGAAGACAATACTTTGAAACTAAGATGGTGGCATAATTAATTAATTTTCTGTTGTATACATAACCAAATACTGAAATTGCTTGTCTCATATTGAATGATTTTAGATAATTCAGGATTTCTTCCTTCTGCCCATTAAAGACTAATACTAATCAGTAAATGACTGACAATCCTTTTGCACTGCATAGTAGTAAGAAAAATGATGTATGAAGATCATTTACATTCTGTTAACCATATTGATTTAAATCCAAAATGAAAAAAAAAAAGAAACTTTCAGTAACAGAATTAACTTTTGCTGTCTGTCATGAAACACTTAAATCCCCTGTCATATTTAATTATAGACTGCAGTTGTTAGGATGATTGTAATGAAATGGATTTCTAATGGGTTTCTAGTGATCGATAATAAAACGTAAAACATTTTCTTTTTTATTTCCAGTGTCCCAGTAAAACATTTGGAGGCTTTGATTCCACCAAGGACCTTCCTGATGAAGTTATAACATTTGCAAGAAGTCATCCAGCCATGTACAACCCAGTATTCCCCATCAACAACCGTCCAATCATGATCAAAACTGACGTGGATTACCAGTTCACACAGATAGTAGTAGATCGAGTAGATGCAGAAGATGGCCAATATGATGTGATGTTCATTGGCACAGGTGAGAAGTCTTGAATCCACTGTATGCTCCTCCAAGCGTTATGGAGACATAGATCAGATAAAATTTCATAATCTGAAAGGCAGAACACTGACAGAACTGTGTATACCTCTGAAAATTTGGGGCAAGACTCAAAACTGTGCACGTGGGGAGGTCTTTGTTACATTCGCTGTTACAGGTTCAGGCTGTAGCCTGCATAGCTTAATTCCTTAGGAGCTTTGCCAACTGGATTAAGATCAAACCACTCTCTTTTCAACTACTGTTATTAGGGAATTTTATTAGAAATATCTTGCCTTATTAATTATAATTTAGTATTAAAATAAGGGTTTTGAGGTACCCATTTTGAAGTGCAGCATAAGAAGTATTAACACGAATGAGGCAAGTATCCAGGTATGGGAAATGTCTTGTGTGCCTTTCAAGTATTTCAAGTATTGCCTTATGATGCCCAGCTCTTTAGCCAGAAGAGTGCATCATTTTACTTAAGATGAAGACACCTGGCACATACAAAGTGTTTTAAGAAGGTTGGTATTAAAATAGAAACATGATATCCTTTCCAAAGCATTTGCAGAATCATACAGCTTGGGCATTTTATAAAAGTGGAAATATGAACTCAGAAAAGACATTTTTTTCTGAAAGGTAATAATGAGAAATAACAGTGGCCAGATATTAGCTGATATGCATTTGCCTAAGCTCAGGATCTTCAGAATTCTGCTGATTAGCTGTTGGTGGATCTGCTTCTTCACCTTTGAAGAATTTCTATTAGTTGGCTAGTGTTTCAGTTATGTTGAATAAAAGTATTTTAAACTTCTGTTGAACATAATTGCTAGTAATTAGACATTGGCATCATGAAGCCAAAACAAAGCAAACCCAAACCCCACTGTTTCTTGTCAGCTTTGGACTAAAAAATATCTGTCTCGCTGTCTGTCTTATAACAGTCCAATTTTTAACTTGCTTTAAGTACAGTTCTGGTACTCTAGACCTGGGGTCAGATTTCCAAAGCAATAAATCTCAAGGTCTCTTTCATGTTGATACCTGAAATATATTATGAGTAAGCTGAGAGCTGATGAAGCTTTGTGTACTAAACACAGTGCATGCGTAGCGATTCAGAACATTTACTGCAGGAAATGCAGCTCTGCAGAAAGTGTTCCAGCTCTTTATAGCTGTGAACTGAGTTATTAGATACCAGTGCTACAATATGTTCTTGCATAAAACACTGAAAAGTGGTTTCATATGATTTTATACAACACATATATTTTCCATCACACATTAGAGACTTTAATGCCATCTACAATTGGCAGTGTTTTGTGCCTTTCAACAAGTCTTCTATGACCTGATTCAGCCCAGAAAATAAATTAATGGCAATAGTCCCCTTGGCTATGATGTGAGGGAACGAGCCCTTTAGCATCCGGAGTATGATGCTGAATAAACATAAGGAGCTGATTTATGTCTACATCTTGAACACAAGAGGTGGCATTTATCTCACCAAAGTTTGGCATTCAGTCTAAGAAAGATGCAGAACCCTTCTGCAAGGGAAAGAGATAAGTACTTCCAGAGAGAGATTCATTGTACTTTCTTCGAGACATCTACTAGAGTAAGATGAGGAGTTATGCAGAAATTCCTGTCTGTTTTCAGACAGTACAGGAAGACTTGCTTAAACCTGAGCTATAGCTTTTAGATAGTTATCATTAAGTATAGAGGTTCTTATCTAAATTAGACAGGCAAGGTCTCCCTCTGAAAGAGTCTTAATGATACGTAGCTCTTACCTTTGAGTTGGGAATTTAGGCACTCGCTTAATTCCCTAAACCACTAATATTTGGGTGTGTGGTAAGTGCTCTGGATCCCATCCAACATTGCTGATAGTTGTACCCAAGAACTGTAAGAAAAGTATTGAAAGATTATTAGTTGCACTTGCCAAAAGAGATTTCAGCACCAAAACCCCAGCTTTGTAAGTGCAGAGTGTTATTATTTCTTGAAATATTACTTTTGTCCATAGAAACTGTTCTTTTTCCAACAGGAGGTTATACCCTCATGGGACAAGAATAGGCGTTACAACACCTGTGCTTGGAGCTGGGGCACAAAAGATCCTCCGTGTTCCTCTGAGCTCACTATGCTTATTGCGGTTTTCAGAATGAGGAAAGGGGCGTCTTCCAGGCAGGGGTAAAGGAAAAGAGGCAGAACTGAGGCCCTGCCTGCCTTCTGCCAGAAAGCTGCACTGAGCCGGCTGGTCAAAGCCAAAAGAACCAGAAACAGATACACAATCAGTGCATATTACAACTTCCCCAAGCAAAGAACAAGCCAGGGAGCAGATGAGGGACTCTAGTCACAGTCCAGTTTCCCAGTTGATGATCTGAACCTATGACAAAGCCAAAATTAAGCTCTCCGGGGTATGACTGGATTTTTCTAGCAGGTCTGTCCCATCACTTTAGATATACTTCTCTGTATTTTCCCATTGCCGTTGCAGCAATCTACATTATTCCCACACGCTGCTGAACTTCAATATGTTGAAGAAATACCTTTTTTTCCCTTTTCGTTGAATAACTGATGATAATTGAACACAACATAATTAATAGCCATCCAGTGTGGTCACATTTTCCTTTCCTGTGGGTGAAATCTTTAGCTGAGCAGTTTCTTTCCCACTGTGATTGTACCAGTGTGTTTCACAATGGAAATAAAATCATATCGGCATGCTTGAAATTATATCAGAAAAAAACAGGATTTAAGATATGCACTTAATGCATATCCTGAGTGTCTGATGTTTGGGATCATTTGGCACAGTCAAAGTACATCTGTCAGTAAAGCAAATTAATAACAGTAATCTTATCTTACTGAGCAGAGCCTATTGATCCTTAAGGAGAAGCCTGATTCCATTTGTGTGAAATTGTTTGAAATACTACTCTGTAAAACTTGATCTAGAACTCAGATAAAGCCCCACTTTGGTACCTGTGGCCTGACCAGAGTCGCCGTAGTGATTAACACAGTGTATCTTTGACCTTAGAGGCTTTCTCGAGCATCAAGCGACTGTAATTGTTGCAGAATCCACTTGAAAGTCAGACCTTTTTTGAAACAACATTCTGTGGCGAACTCCTGTCTGCCCAGTGCCCCACGCAGGCTCCACAGTTTCCTTCGTGCTGTTTTATCAAAAATCCCCCTTTATTTCTAGATTACGGCATTTGATGGACTGTGACTGAGGACAGCCATAGTCCAACACAGAATACAGTCATGACACACTGTTACACTGTTATATTTATTAGATCTGAGTTCTCCTTTTCACTCGCACAATGTATTTTCCTCAAAACCACAGTCATCAAATTATCAGGATAATTAAGGAA
Source organism: Calonectris borealis (assembly GCF_964195595.1). Lineage (NCBI taxonomy): Eukaryota > Metazoa > Chordata > Aves > Procellariiformes > Procellariidae > Calonectris > Calonectris borealis. Next base: position 10,149,425 of record NC_134312.1, read on the forward strand.
ATGAACTCATCCATTAAATTACAAATATAACTAACGTTAAATTATCTGTTGTTCTGAATTACTCTGTTGTTCTGAATTACTCTTTTGTAGAAATGTGGATTCTTTTTCTTCTTTTAAAGTTTAGATTGCATTTGTTCTGTATTGTTCTCAGTATTTCTTGAATTAAATATATTCAACTAGTAGCAGTAACCATAATGAAACAACTTATCTAGTATATTTTACTAGCTTAGTTTGTATGTGTAGCTGCCTAAATAAAAAGAAAGTTGTGCTTTGCTTTGTTGTTGTTGTTGTTTTAAGAAAGAACTGTTTTTTCTTTTTAAAAAAGAATCTATGAATTTGTGACTAATGAAAGAAAACAGTGATGTAGATATTCTGTGGAAAAAAATCACATCTTTCTAAACTTCAAAAAATACGTACTTAGAAACCAACATCTGCTTAAAGGGAAGCAGATGGAAAAATGAAAATCTCAGTTCTACAAGATATTCTAGGATTTCTAGAATATTTTAATCCGAATTCCTGTAAAGAAGTAGAAATACCAGAATTTTCTTGTGAAATCAATAGCTTTTGAGATAGTCACCTTATAAAAATGACATTTTCAACCTGTGTAATCTATTTGTTTCAATTTTGTCTGTATTTTCAATATAGAAGTGGTGAGTTGTCATCTTTTTAATCAGAAGTTTCACTAACACACAAATATATATAAGTACAAAATATGTTCTGATTTTTGTGTAATTGTTGTTTAATTCTTGTTTTGAGAATGTTGACCTTATAGTTCTGTTACTTTGAGAATTTTAGACATTTTAAAATGCCTTATATTTTCCTAAACTATTACTGGTATAGAATGGTGCAACATGAGGGGTCCTCAGGGACATAGTTGTTATTCCTATGATATATTTACATAGCACTACACTTGGCTGGTTAAAAAGAAAAGTTGCATCCAGAGTTGTTTCCATTTCAAAGAGTCTGCAGTGATGTGTACCATCCTAGAAATGATCCTTTTTTTTTTTTTTCCTCCTGAAAATTCTGTTCAGGAAAACAAACAAATAAATCACAGATGTAGAAGCTGTAAAACAGAGATGGTCTTAAGTCACAAACCATATTCACAAAACCAGAGGCTGTAGCTCTGGAATTTCAGGCGTTGGCCTTGTTCATGTTAAAGCCAATTGCAAAACCCCAAGAATGTAAATGGATACAGAATTAAAATGCTGGCACACACCTATTTCTGAACAGAAGATACAAGTTGTATTGCCTTTTACCCCTCAACGAAGACTAGCATCTAACACACAGAGAAATATATATGCCTTAAGGGGTTTATACATCTTAGGTACTTTGTTTGACATGGGGAAGATCGCCTGTACTTAAGAGATCTAACAGCTTCATCTGTCTAACAACATTTGTCCAGATGTTTTTATATCCATACTGAGCCTTCTGACAGCATCTTCACATGCATTTTAAGAATGACAAACATCATATTCAAAATGGACAATAAAACATGCCTGGGTAAATTTAGTGCATTTCCTTCCTCAATTAAATGACTGAAATCTGTCATTTTATTCTGTCACTTAAATAGTATTTCAGTCCTTTTCATTCTTTAATAACTATAGTAGTATTTATCTTCTTTGTTGCATTTTGATAATTGAAAGGCTTCAGTGAATTATCCTACTGAAAGTCAATGTTTTTCTGGGTTATTTTAAATAGCCGTTTGTATTTTGAACAACGAGCGCTCAGTGATATGTAGCTTCACAATCTTTATATGTGAAATAATTATATATTACAAGAACCTCTGGCTGCTCTGAAACTGAAGTAAGCTTCTTAAGCACCTGAAAACTTTTTTTTTTTTTTTTTTTCCTTTTCAAGATATTGGAACAGTTCTTAAAGTGGTTTCAATTCCTAAGGAGACTTGGCATGAATTAGAGGAAGTCTTGCTGGAAGAAATGACAGTCTTTCGGGTAAGTGCAGCTAAATTTCAAGTGTCAGGTTGTAGATTTCTCTGTGGACAGCTGCAAACTAAACTTCTTGCAGTGTAGCCAAGGAATAGCCTGGCATACCCCTCTAATTAGCTTGTCATTTAGAGACCCAGACACTAGTCAAAATAAACCTTGAAACATTCAGTGTTAGCTGGAGGTTAATGATAAAAGAAATGGCATTCTGGGCTCTTGTTTTGTGCTTTAAAAAGTAAATTAATACCTCTGAATCTTAGTGCCGTTACACGCTGTAGTTAAATATGTATTTGTGCAAGTCTGGGAATAATGCCTGTCTGTTTTCTCCCACAGAGATATGCGATACACAAATTTTATAGATGCATAAACTCTTAACAGTATTCAGACTATCAGCATAATGTAACTCTAGGAAGATACTTTAGGAAAAGCAGTGGTCTGCACAGTTTTCTTATGCTCAATAATCTGAGAAACAAAGATTTATATATTATATATTTATATAATGTTTATATTTTCAAAGGTGACTTTAGGGTCTCATTTTCACGGTTTGACACAAGACACCGTAAACACCCCCTAATCTTTAGTACTTTTTTGTGAAAATCAATCTCTTCCAGTTTTCCCATCTGAGCCACCTAAAATATAAGGCATCCTATAGGCACTCCTGCAAGTCGAGGCTGAGTAAACCTTTCAAACACTTTCCAGACAGAACCCAGGGATGTCTTGTGTTTTGTACACAACGAATCATTTACATTCCCCACATTATTCTTTTTGTCAGTGCCATTTCATAGCACCATTTCACAGGCTCCAGGCTTTCGGGGAGCTGATACCTAGCTGGGAGGGTGAGGTTAATCTGACAGCGTGAAGATGATGCTTGCATGCTCGGAGAGCCCCACGTCGCGTCGTCTTACTCCAGATGTGCTGACAAGGACTGTGCTCCGAACCTGCCACAGGGGCCCAGCCACCATCTCCTCATCAGACGCAGTTGCCATCCCTTTATCTTTGGTTTCTGAACAGACATTACATATCTAAACAGAGCTTGTATATCTTTTTATTACTATTTTCAATACTATTTTTATCTTTTTCTTATGAGCAATCTTGCCTTTACTGGTACTAACCTTGCACAGCAACCACTGTTTTGAGTGCAAGATACCACTGAAAAATGGGTATCTCTGTTTCTGCAATCCATGTTTTTTTTGAGGGCAGAAATGTAGGGTTTTTTCTTTCTTTTTTTTAAACAGAAGAATAAAGTAGAAACTATGAGGAGAAAATGAGACAAGTAATTTGTGGCTCCCAGCTTTTTTTCTTTTTTATACTTGCAAAAGTCATTACATTAACACAGGGTAATTTGGCAATTGTTGATAATGTATGAGTCTCTTCCCTAAATCAAGTAGAAGAGCCAAGTTAAAGGAGATCAGAGAAATATAAAAGTGAAAGAAAGAAAATAAATGGAGTGAAAGTTTTAGTTCAAAAAGGCTTTACAGAAGTAGAATGGTTAATGGCAAATTCAAATCTGGTATTTTACTTACACATAAACACATGTGTATTTATTCGTTACACAAAGGACTCTGGTGTTCTGATTTACTTGAAAGCTCATTTATCTCCTTTGGTATGTATTCAAGCCTTAAAGAGGGCATTAACGTGATTCAGCGTAATAGACAGAATTTGTATGCATAACGTATGGATCTTTCAATAGGGAATTTGCAACAGATTTTACAGGTACCTTAACCAAATGTAAGCTTTCTTTAGTTACTGAAGAGTCTACATGCATCATAAACAGTGTATTTTGGTTTTGTATGTTTAAATGTATTGCTTAAACTGCAATGTGCAGAACACAATGCTTTTCATTTATAATTCCCTGAAAATGAAAGTCTTCCATATCTGTTACACTGATAACACATGCCTCTTTTAATCCCATTTGTGCAATATTTCTCTGAACAGCTGAGCAAACACACTAATGAGTTCAATTTTCATTCAAATGTTACACTTAATTGATGTTTTCTAATATAAGGTCTATTAACCCATTTGTAAAGGCAAGTCCACATGCTTAACATCCACTGACCCATATCAAATTCTCTCAGGAAAAGCAAGTTAAAAGTTACACAAGTGTAAAAGCTTAATAAGGACTTTATTAATGTACATAACCAAAAGTATGATGCGTGGGATCAATAGTAGGTTTTTAGATGGAATAATGTTCATACAAAATTGACTTGCACACTTTTTAACCAAATTATGCCATTTTTACTCTCAGGATTCAAATCCATTCAAGCTGCTGGGCCTAAAAGGTGTAACAGTCTTTTAATCAGATCTAAACTTACCTATTCTGTTAAATATTTCCTACAGTCTCTAATGTAAGAAAGTAGATATTGGTTTGACATCTACTTGCTACAGACAAACATAATTAAAAGTAGACTTAGCTAGGAGAACAATAACTCTCCTAGTCACCCATTTGGTTGATTAAATAATGGGTATTCCAGGGTGCAAAAAGCCTCTTGCCAGTTTTAGTTCTGTGTTCTGCAAATATGAGTAACTTTTTTGTACGTGAATGTGGTGCAGTCAACAATATTATGCTTGGGATTAAGGCTTGTTCTTATGAATAAAATTTTGCAGGAGTGGATTTTTCACCTTGATATGGTTCAAACATGTTGCTTATTTCAGTGTTACCACCTTTAATGTATAGTATCTATGTATTTTGATACAGCCATTATTATTTTCATATTAGCGGGGAGGTTCTTTAAATGTAGTTTTAATATTAAGTGTAGAAATTAATTTCAAGATGTGAAACTAGTAACAAAGTAATCACAATGAAACTGTAATAATCATAGAAAATTATATGTCTACAATCAACATAGCAATCAAAGATGCACCCGGATATGTACATGCATTCTAATTCACTTACAGCTAGAAACTATTCCACTGCAAAAGACAAGAAGCACTATTACTAAGGAATGTCTAGTTTAATTTCAGGGTTTCTAAGTTGGGCAAATAGCATTCTAGCAGAATTTTTATGTTTATAGAGCTCATTTTATATTTTAACTCTTTTTTTTCCCCTAGGAACCCACTGTTATTTCAGCAATGAAGATTTCCACAAAACAGGTACTATGTGCACAAACTTTAAATCACTTCTAAATATTTATTGGTCTCTGTCTTTTAGAGACAGTAACTTGGCAGTCAGTAGAGACATATTAATTACAGCAGCAGCATCTCATCCCTTTACATAAACATCAGTAGTTTCTCAGGAAAATGTGACATGCAAAGGAGAAAGGAAAAGTCTAGTTTGTGTTACTTACTGGTAAGGTGGAAACTAAACACAAACTAACCAGCTGTCTGGAGGCTGTCAAGAAAAACAAATTCCACATTATGGAATGTTCTCATGACAGAGAAACTGTTCAAACAGTTCAAACAGAGTGGCCAAACTTGGTCCCTTGCCTTAATGGGACTAGTTCTAGTCTCTTGTAGGAATAGTCTAGTACAAAATGCCGATAGCGAAGGAAAGACTGGAAATGAGACATTCTCCTGTCTTTCTGTCCAATGCTCATTCCATTCCTGGATGTGCAGCATTCAGCTTTAACAAAGAGGGTAGATCTGATTTAGTCCAGATTTTCTATGGCCTTCTGGTTCAGTGACATAGTTAGGATATGGGTTCCAGACTCCAGAATTTATATTTCCTACTTTCTGTTGAGTTCATAATAACTAACTTCTTAAAGAAAAGATATGTATTGTAGCCTTCGTTGTAGACCAGACCATAACTAAAATGAACTGGACTTCTTCATGGATGGAGGTAAAGTTTTGTCTGATTTACAGTAAAGGTGATTCCTGCATTTCTGAGCAATTACGGGCAATCAATACTAGGCTTCTTTGTGAAGCTGCTGATGAATTATGTAGTCGTGCAAAAAACATTGGGTTGCACTCTGGGAGTGAAGTGGGTATTAGGGTCCTATCTTCCAGTTCTGCCTGGAATTAGGTAGATGGATCCCAGCCACTGCCATTTCCTGTCTCAGAAGTCTGAGACATAAAATTTAGTGTCAAATTTAACATAATAAAACTTTTTTTTTTCTTTTTCGGATTTGTGTTAATTTGGAGCCTAATTCGGTAAATACAAGCAACTTGTTCACACTCATTTTTCCATTAATGTCATTGTCAGTAAAGAGGAGATTTGGTATTACTTCCAGAACTGGGTGCACTAAAAATTGTGTGTGTTATAAATAAGATTTAGTTAATTCATCTACCTCACTCTATACATTATTAAACAGAAGTTGAATTAATTCTGTAACAGAGAGAGCCCAATATTATGTTTAAAGTGCTGCATATTTAACTCAGAATTCACTGTATTTCAGAAAGTTGTCTGAAAACATTCATGTATTTGACAGAGAACATTTTGTTTGGGGACACTCTTCTAACATAGTTTACCACCTAAAACAATAAAAATGGCAGGACAAAAAAAATGTACTATTGAATACTGGGATATTTAAAAACAAACCTGTCAAGTTGTATATATGTTCACATCATACCAAAATGCTCTGCTTTGGATTATTTTTATAAGTACATTCCCTTAAAGCAGCCAATCATATTTGATAATGAACCATGCATTTTCATACAACTTCTTCTTCAAAGCAACTTCAGTTATTCAGGAGAGATTACATTTTTCCCTGAGTCTTTTGAAAACAAATTTACACTGCTATAATTGTCTAAAGCTAAAAAAGAGCATAAAACACAAGTTATTCAGGCAGAGTTAAGCTCATGAAAAATCAACCAGCCTCAGGCTAAAAATGACAGAATCATGATACAGTATGACAAGCTTTTGGCACTGTGTCTCTGTATCAAGTAAGTATATGGCAACACTTCTCCATCTCTTTGTCCAACTTCTGGGGAAAGACTGCATTTTGGGCAGCACTGTGGGGCAAACAGAAACCACCGGATTACTTAAAACATTAGTCTCCTCAGCTTTTCTGGAGTTCTGATAGGCCTGCAAGAATTTTTAGAAGGCAACTTTTTTTTCCCCCTCTGGTTTGATCTGATAATCAGCTGATTTATTAAATTAACAACCTCTTGGGAAAGACTCTTTGCCCAAAAGGCAGTTTGACTGTCTATGGCAAAGTAAGGTCAGACCATTGGTGCAAATCATTCTGTTACTATTTTCTGAATTTCATACTGCCTGGATTTACATATTACTAAGTATCCAGAATAATGACCACCAGCTGGAGTCTAAAACCATGATCAGAAGAGCAGCAAACAGGGCATCAGCCTTCAGGCTGTGCAGCACCTGAAACACATGCTATAGGTCACTAACTGAACTTTATGAACTTAGATACAAGGAGAGTCTTTAAGTAACCCTATTTCGGCCTCACTTTTTTTTTCTTTTTTTTCTTCTGGTCATTCTTTAATTCTGAAGACATTTATTAGAAATTAGGAAAGGTTTTTTGCCAAAATGAAATTTGTTACAGGGGTGCATAGAAAACCATTACACCGTTCTTTATTTTCCCATGTGCATTCTCTGGGTTGATTTTTATATTAGTTGCACCACACGTTGCTACATGCTTATATAGATATTAATGCCCCAATTACATAGGACTCAGATCAATACCATCTGGACATTTAAGATACTTAACTGAAGCTCTAATTTGACCTATGCTGCCTCCATAATCAGTAAAGAGAAAAGGCGTCCCTTGAGAAATGGTTAGGTGACCTAAGATTTGAATTGCTGCTCTTTTTACTGCAGAATGTACCCCTAAGCTGGGTACTTCATTAAGTGAGCTAAGTTAAAGAGAATCAGCTTATGTCTGCTGCCTGTCGTCTGCTCCTCAAGGATACAGCACTAACTGGGGACTGGTGTGTACAGTCAAGGCTTTGTGTAGAGCTCTTTGTGGCCAGGGATTTTTGCCCAGAGAATGTGGTTTTACAACCCAGCTATGGCACTATAATAGACCGAAGCAGCTGCTTAGAAAGGGCTTAGTTTTCAATTTACCAGTGAGTTTTCCTTTGGGTGCTTTCCTTGTCATATTTTCTTTGAGAAAATACTGATGTTTGTATAAATGCACAGGATGTTTCTGTTACAATTAACATGTCTGTATAAACTGCCAAGCTGCTGTCTCTGAAAAAAGTTAACGCAACACCTTTTACGACTGTTTTTGGTTTTGATGTCCCTGGTATCCAATGCTCATCATTTCTAGTAGGTAGGTGACCTCAGCCACCTTCCATCCCCTAATTCTCTGGAAATGGTATCTTTGGGACATCACAATGCAGGAGATAAAGAATTTTGATAACATGTCTTGAAATCCTATTTTTCACACCAGCCTTATGTTTTCTAAGAAAGAAAAATGAATACAAATTTGTGTTTTCTTGGTGGGACTTCATGGAATGAGACCTTGGAAAGACATGTGTTAATTGCTCCACCGTGGGTTCTGGGTAACAATGTTTAAGCTTTTGATAGCAAAGTGTCAGTGTTTCCAAAACAGAAGGATTATGCCATTTAATTTTTGTTTATCTGTTTTAGTTTTCCCCTAGTTTTGCATCTCAGAGGGAACTTTATTTACTTACTACACTCATACTTGTTTTCTTTGTGAATTAGTGCTACGCTGGAATATCTTTGGACTTTCACATAGGATCAGTAGTTCAGTTTCCTTATGTCCCTCTGGGGACCAATTTCCCTAATGGACCACATGAATTTGATATCAGAGAGGAAATTGAGAGAGACAAGATATTCTGTTGTGATGCCATACAAAGCTGTAGTTAATTTTGTATGCATGTTTTTTTATTTACTTCATGGCTTCTCTCTGCATTTGAACTACATCTTCCACTCAACACTGCTTTTTATCCAAAATAAAGTAAGACATCTTCCCTCATTAAAGATATGTTTCAATTAGAGCGTGTGATCTATAGAAAAAAGTATGAAACATCAGAATTATCAGACATGCAAAGAAGTGCATGCATGGCAGCACTTCCAAGCTGAAATATCTTAGCATCAGTCTGAAATAATTTATTTTAGGTTTCCCCCCACACATACACAAATCAAAGTCATATATAGGAAATTTATGTTAAAGTTGTTTTTCTTTTTTTTAATTCAAAAGCATATTGTGCATTGTGTTCTGTCACTGATTGCAGTGCTTTTCCACTGCAGGGATCTGAATACAGAAGAAAAAATGGAAGAGTACTTTAATTTTTCTTACTGTTTAGAGAAGCCACCAAGAGCTTCATACAAAAATCAAAGTTTTTCCTATTTGATTTTTTTAACCCGAGGACAATTCTTTTCTCATCCCTTTAGTGTACATCAAGATCATGATCCTTTATTGTATTTGTAATGGTCCTAACATATTGTTATATAACTTCTTTTTATACTTTCCTAGCAAAAACCTGGTAATTTGCTTTTTTTTTTTTTGCCTTTTTTTTTTTTTTTAACTTTTATAACAGCAACAGCTCTACATTGGTTCAGCCACTGGAGTTTCACAGCTTCCTTTACACCGCTGTGATGTGTATGGAAAAGCATGTGCTGAGTGTTGCCTTGCGAGAGACCCTTACTGTGCCTGGGATGGTTCATCTTGCTCACGTTACTTCCCCACTGCTAAGAGGTAGGGACAGTTTCAGATGTCTGCGTGATTTGCTATTTGTTTTAACTGATGGTCTCTATATGACCAGAGGGCTTTGGAGATTTTTCATGGGATGGTTAACTGGAGCCCTTTCTCTTCCAAAGAAAACATAATTGTTGGAGTTACAAGCAATATGAAGTCTTGGTTGATTTAAAGTGAACACTGCTACTTCTTGAGCTGGCTTAGAAAGCTGTTGTAAAAAAACATTCAGAAAAGAGTTGTCTCTGAAACGTATTCATAACTTTATATTCAGTAATAAACAGCAAAAGGAAAAAAATCACTTTCTCTGATATGAGGAGGGGGCTTGATATTAAAATAAAAGAACTTGTCCAAGTAAATTAACCTACATTTTCATGAATTCTAATTCAAAGGAAATATTTATAAAGTGTTTGAACATGAATGGAAAGTTATTTTTTAGTGGCATATAACATTATTGTTATTATTCAAAAGTATAACTTGTATGCGTTGATGTGTCTCTAAATGCTACCAGATCAGAACAGTCACTATTTTACATTCACTCTGCACCGATGCTAAAGATTTTGCAAGGCAAAGGTTAAGGGAAAACAGATCTGCAAGTAAAAAAATATCATTTTTATAAAAAATCTACAAGTCCTAGCTGCCTGATCTGAAGATTTGAAATAATATTTTCTTTGCCTGCCTTTATCTCTGAAATTCTTTCTCTTAAAGTACATAAACTAGTTACTGAACAGCTCTTAGCTACTGAAGTAGAAATTAGGAATAGCTGAATTGATAATCACTTGCAAATAAGAACACATATTGGTGTAGTGTTGAGATTCCCATGACAAATTGGCTAAAATGATAAAAACGTGCTCATATTAAATCAAATATGCCAAACATCTCACACTTTTAAAGAAACAAGGAGTCCAAGGGTTTATATGCATAAGGAGCCTTTGTCTTTATTTTTAAATTAGTAGCAAATACTTAGCTGAGAATGTAGGGATTCCAAATTCCAGATTTGGATTGGTTGTTGCAGGAGGTGAAATGTGGTAAAGGGTAGGAAGTAGCATTTGTGTCACAGACTTTTCAGATGGAGGGGATTAAAATTTCAAGGTTTGCATTACAATGCATCCTAAACAAACACTGATGACAAAAGAAAAAGCTGCTTATGGAACATCAGGTTCTGTTTTGCACCAGGAAACAGAGTTAATCTGAGACAAGCTTTTTGTGAAATTCTTTAGAAAAGAATTAGAAAGGAGAAACTGAACCCATTCCAAAAGAAGAGCTGGTCAAATTTTCTCAGCTGCATGGGCTAAATTCAAATTTGCGGTGGGAGCATGGCAGTTTCTCTGTAGGTTGAGGAGGAAGGAAAGGGGAGGGAACAGTGAGGTTTTCAAGGAGAGTCTGAGAGATTAATTTGATCTGAAAGTTTTAAGGGTTGGAAGTCAGTGTGGTTGAGTACTGCCTCTGAGTCAAAGGAGACAGTAAGGTCAGCAATCACTGAATCACTCTTCTCTGCTACCTCCCTACTAAGCTTTATCCTGAACCTCATCCTTTCTCAGAATTCGCTAGCACCCATTCCCACTCTCAGCCCATCTCAAGACCCATAGAGCACATCATCCTGTCCTTCATCTGCTTACACTGATGGAAGAAATAGGGCTCTTTGCCTTTTCCTTATTCATCTCTCCAACTTATTAAACAGCAGACCAAGCTCACTGTTGCCATCAGGGGTAAAGGGTCTGGGACCTCTTCTTACAGGGATTAAGGGGCAAGGTTACTGGGGCTAAACTGGGTTCCACAGCTACAGGAAAACCTTGGGGTGCAGAATTTACTCTTCTTGAGGCCACTATGAAAGAAAAAAGTCAGTCCTGGGTGGCTGGGACCCTGACAGTGCATTCAGAAAAAGCTGCTGTCCCCATAGTTCCCCCCATATTTCCCTTGGCAGCAGCAGCAGAATAAAGGTCTGTGTTACTGGGGGAGAGGATCCTCTGTTTACCTGGTACCTGCTGTACCCACTGTCTCAAGCCAGCTTTGAATGCATCTATGACAAAACCAGAATTGCTGGAAACAGCTTAAATGTCAACATTTTCCTAATAATGAATCCTTGTAATTTTAGGCTCCAGAAATATTGGGAAAGTTAAGTCTTGAGGCAATTGCACAGATGCTTTACTAATAGTTGGTTTTGGGGTTTTGTTTTTTGTTTTGTTTTGGTTTTATTTTTCTTCTTTTTCAAAAAGGAGCTTTTATGAGACATGATTTTAATTTACTTTTCTTTCTTTGTGTATTTTACAAGTATAAATGACAGTTCAGAGCTCCTCTAGTGTGACCACTTAACTTTACCCCATGCAGATGTGTTCTGGTTCACATTTCATAAATCATTGTGTTGATACAATGGTGATATGTGCAACATTTTCCTGAGATTCTAACTAAACATCTCATCCAAACTCCATTGACAGTAATATGAGTCTTTCCACAGACTTCTTTTCTACAAATAATATCCTATAAATATGCTGCGTTTCAAAATTTAGGAAGAAGTAACAAAATTTTATGGTTCCTTATGTCTTGGGTGTATTTTTATTCATTGGTAATGAGTAATATGAAGATGATATCTGAAATTAGGATTAGTACGTTTTTTGGATCATATATTAATCAACAGAAGATTCCTTCTTACTAAAGCATGCTAAGATGTCTTAATTCATAATTTTAAAGAAGTTTTATTCAGAAAAATATAAAAAATACACATTCTGACTATTTTTTTCCAAAAAAACCCCACCTGTTGCCATACTTCACATAACTAATTTCAGGTTTAACATTTCAGTAATTTTCAGTAGAAAAAAAAATAGTTAAAATCTTTCAGCCAAGAGGAGTCAGCTGTGCAGCTGATGCCTCTGTGAGAACCCTTAGTATGGGCTGATGCTGGGCTGTAGTGAGAGTCTGCAAACAGGGCTAGTGAACAGAAGAGAGATGGTCTCTGTACTGCAGAACAATGGCTTTTTAAAAATGTGGGCTGTTGTCACAAGGGAGTGACCAGCAGTGCTTTTTACAAGACTACTTGACTTTTGCATATCCGTTGCTGGATGCCATAATCTGAAATCACAGCATTGTTCAGCAGCCTAATCCTCTTTGTTCTCCTCTAATTTTGCAAGCCCTCAGGCTTTCTCCGATTCCTAAAGTAAAGTGCTCACACTTGAAACACATCTTTGTTTGCCTTGTTCTTTTTTCTTTTTTTTATATGAAACGCTTTTCTCCGGCTCAGTTGAATTTTGTGTCACAGCTATTTAAATAAAAATAGGAGCAGACAAAGAGAGAACAACAAATGCAAAACAAAACTGTATTAAAAAGCTTTTTTTTGTAAATACAGCATTTTTTAGCACAGATCAATATGTTTTCCAAAAGAGCCAGTGGAAATAAAACTGGGGAAATAATATACTATGAATGAACATGCAATAAAAGCTAGAACCCAGACTCAAGCTACAAAGGATGGAATAAATGACTTTTCAAAATCTTCCTATCCAAGTGTTTTATTCTGTTTATTCTAAAGACAAAGCCATTTGCAACCGTTTTGAAAAGATTTTGTCAGAAATGTTATGGTGAGATCTGTAGTGTCTGAAATTATCTGTGTTTTTTAATTTAGATTTTGTAGAAAATACAGCACTTTGACATTCTTTCAAAGCCATCCATCCTAACATTTCATTTATCTAGAAGATGCCATGATACTTAAAGTATTCTGTAGTTGCAGAAAAGCTGTAGCTTCTTCCTGGTTTTGGTGCATGTTAAACTGTGTATACTTTGATCCTTTAGAAGTCCTTGTGTCTATGAATCAAGTAATGAATTTGTCTGTGATCAATATTGCCAACACAGTTAAAATAAACTTCATAGGCTCAGTGCAAGAGGTATGTATTTACCAGTTTCTGAAGACTTTACCTATAAGATAAAGGCTGATTCTACAAACTGTGGTGACGCATAGAATATAGTAGTAACAATATAATTTCCTTCCTAGTGTTGTTTAGGTGCCCTTGTGATCTATGTAATTATATATATGTTGCTCTTCAGTCATGGCAAATGTAAATGCTGACCACTGAGAAGGTCACTAACAGTTTTCAAATACAATATTTGCAGACGTACTAGGCGACAAGACATCCGAAACGGAGATCCGCTTACCCACTGCTCAGACCTGCAGCATCATGGTAAGTTATGGGTATGACTGAAGCATAACTAATTTGTATGTAATTTACAGACTGTGCATGAGTAGAGTAGGAAGAACATGAATGATTTGTTGGTGAAATTGTCTTGAACATCTGTGAAAGATGAATATAATACATCATTATCCCAATTTAGATTGCTTACAATGGCCTGGATCAGACACTAAAGACTGGGTTGTTTGGTTTTTTTTTTTCCCCTCAAGTTGACAGTTTTAAGCATTTCCATTTTCAGGCTATGCATATTATGTCAGAGAAGAGTCATATCTACTTCAGAACAGCAAGAAGTATGTACATGTGGCTTCATATAGTTTGCATAGGATGATAACCAAATGCATAATTAACTAACTTGGGTTAATATGGAACAGTCTTTGTTGTAGGTGCCAAATTAGCAGCCCTTAAGGTCAGGATGTTCCTTGTAGTAGGCCTGTCCCATGTGTTTTCAGCATGGGTTTTCTTTGACATCTTTTGGTTTTGTTTTTTGTTGGTTGTTTCATTTTCACAGTGTATTGGCCAGATCTTTCTTTCTTGAATTGTTTGGCTGATAAACTTCTCACAGTTACTAATTTGTTGTCAAACTCTTCAGAAGATCTTCACTCAGAAAATGAAAGATGTCCATTTTGCTGTTAGTGAAGAGAACACTTAGGCAATACTTCCCTCTGCTGGAAAAAAATGATTACTCATGTTTGTGGTACGTCTATAATAACAGTTAAACCACTGGACAGATTTCTGGGAAAAATAAAGAAGAGGTGGCTGAAAACGGAGATACCTCAAAACCCTCATGTCCTTCCAGTCCTTGTAATAGCAAGAATGATAAAGAGTCCAAAGTTGTACTTTTAGTCAGCTATAATTCACCACCACTACATTTCAGTAATATCTCCCTTTTAATCATTTGAAACTCACAGCTAACATTACTATAGCTTTTTTATTATTATTTCTTGATTGTCAGACTCAGGCCAAGCTACTCAGAGGGGAAAAGGGTTTGGACAAGTGCATGAATAGTCTATGATCAATATGTAAGTTGTCACATTTTGAGAACTCATGAATGAACAACTAGTTTAGATCTGAACTAGTCTAAGTGGATTAGTAGAAAGTCCACAAATTTCCAGTTGCATGATATCTAGTAAATGCTTATACAGTGCAGATGAGACCATCCATATATTGGGGCTGAGATGACATTTTCAGTTCCCCAATAGGAAAATTTCACCAGACACTAAACATGGATTTTATTACCAGCAGAAGCATGTCTTAGCTTTACCTTTTTACTATCTGGACATTTTACTCATGAGTAAAATGGTGATCTGGGCTACCACATGTCCAGTTTCTTTAACATTCTCTTGCCCTTGCTAGCTGTGCTATATACAACTGCAGGTCTGTTCTTTACCTTCGTAGACAAGAAAAGGATTTCAAAACACTTTGTTTTTTATATCTTCCCATATTTGGTAAAAATATTTGTCTGAAAAGATATCTTCTGTCCAAAGGGAAGAGAGTAATCTAGCGCAGTTTTTTCATGACAACAATCATGAGAACTCAAAGTCAGGAAAAAGCTATTATATGGTACACCTTATAACAAGGAGCTTTAATACCGCTTTGTCAAAATGAGCAGAGCAAGTATGAGACAAGATATCACTGCAAATTTTACTTAACGGTGAAATTAAGACAGCATGATTAGAAGAATCAGTAACTTACAAAAAATACTGAGGGAATGCAGTTCTAGGTCTTAGACTTTAAGGATGCACTGTCAAAATACTTAATGAATGTTTTAGATTGTTCTTGAGTGAAATTTTCTCTAAATTAATTCTGAGTTGTAAACCTATAAAATTTTCCTATATTTACTTGTCATTTACACATGATCTTGCATTGTACAGACAGCTGCATGGCCCATAAATTTCCTATGCCAACTTATGCTGAATTTTTTCCTTGGTTATGACTAGTAGTTTCCTGGACAACAGATGAAGAACTGGGTTTGTCTATAGCCAAAAATAAGCTCCAGCAAACATTTACTACTTGCCTACACATTCCTTTGCAGTAACTGCCAGTTAATTCTCCATGTGAACCAACAAAAACAAGAAAAAAGAACAATCTCTTAATGTATATCTCACTTTTAAAGACATTGGAGAAACTTACTTTGATATCAGTCTGAAGCACTAATGCTTTTAATAAGATTTAGGTAGCTCTTTCAGTTGCCCTTTTGTGCAAATGTATAAGAAGTAGTATAAAATGACTACACAGCAACATTAGAGGGAGCTGAGGATCCTTAGCTGTACAGGTGTACAGACATTAATGCTTAAATCTAGAAGCAGGATCACCTTTGTGTCAGCTAAAGAACAATTATTTTTTAAAGCGTAACGTACTAGTACTATCAAGAAATTAATTAAGTTCTTTTTTTGAAGAATTTGTAAAAGAAGAGGCACCTTTTTTTAGGTGATTTATCCCAGGGGAAGCTCAAAGAATCACTCTGAATTTAACTGTGTAGTGAGATTCATTCATCTGCAAAGCAATCTTAGTATAAGTACTTAGCCTTTCATACTACTTCTGAATTTCTGTCAGAAATTATGTATTTAAAGAATATTTATCAGGGTAGTAAACTGATACTGCTGTTGGGTTCATTTTGGGAATTACAGCTTTCAGACAGGATTTTGGGTTGAATTTCATAACCAACTTCATGATTCCTATAGTTTTCTAATTCCTCCAGCTGCTCTTCTGAACTTCCCAGACTTTCATTCTTCCTTCTGGTCTCTTCAGCTTCTCCCTCAGTCCCAGAGCTGCACTCTGATCCTGTGATTATTCCATCACTCTGCTTACTTTCTTGCACTCCACGTGCTCAATATTACATGAACTTTATAGACATTTCTGGACCTGCCTTCTGCTCCCTTAAATCATGGAAATGGAATTTGAAGGATCTCTTAAATCCTTCCTCTCTTACTGCATGACTGTCACCCATAGTATATTTTCTGGAACTGTGAGAAATTTAAAGGGGGCTTCTGCCACTTTCCATGGTGATCTCTAACACACTAGAATGCCATGGACCAGATCCAAGAAAACACTCAGAAGTTTGAAATGGCATGAGAGCACCCACCTTCAAGGTAACTTCCATGAAAACTTGTGACTAGCTTCTTAGATACTAAGGATATCCAAGGTACCTAAGTTTTCCAGCAGAAACTTCTCTATATACTTAAAAATATGCTACTGCTCATGGGCAGTAGGACCTTTGCCAAAGAAATATCTATTTTTGTCCTTTGTACTGATATTTAGGATCTAGAAGACTGTCTGCTTGGATCTAATAAGACCAGTGTTACATGTGCTCTGCTCCTGTATAATTCAGTTGGACCATGTGTGTGTTCCTTTGTTCAGGAAAATATAGTCAAGTGGTACTGCAAGCCACCTAATGAGTAACCTGCTGGTTAAATCAGCTATTTAGGATGTGGGAGAAGAGGACTCAAAGTCCACTTAGGCTTAGGAGATTGACTTGATAGCTCTACTTCCAATACAAGCACCCGAACTATCAGATTGCTCGTGTTGAAGTTGGGCCATTCTGCAACCATGAGTCAAAGTTCATGGAGCCTGAGAGAGAGGAATTGAAATAGATCATGCATCCTAAGGTGAAATCCCTGTGTTTCCATCCTTTATTCTGGAAGCCTGTAAATCTCTGTTTCACAGAAACACGTTGCTGGAGCAGTAACTTATGTGTCCCAGGCTATAAAAGGGGACATTTCCTACTGATCGTCTTACGCTGCAGCCCTGCATGTGCTGTCTGTTGTGGATCCCAGTTCAGATATCAAACTGCCTCTTGTTGACTATGTGAGGATCTTTGGCTGCCAGCTCAGCCATGTGAATTCTGTTCCTAGGTTAGAGTACCTAACTTGAAACAGAAGAGTCAGGACATCAGTCAGCCATTCACAATGTTGAATCTGGACCCATGAGTTATTAGCCAATCGTTTCCATTTCCAATCTTTATCTTATCACTTCTAGTTATATTCAGTTAATCTCTTCACATACTTCCAGTTCCTCTGTTTCATTGACACAAATTCACCCATGCTCCACCTCAGACCTTACAACTGGTACCCGTGGCTACATTCTCTTCCAGCCGTCTTACCCTTCTCTTGCTGCTTTGCTTTCTAATTAATTCCTCCATTGCTCCCCATCTTTCTGGCCCAAAGCTGCACTGACATTCTTCATAGGGATGTGATTTCTGAGAGGTGTCATAAAAGTTGTTTCACTTAGTTGTTTATATAGCACCCCACTTACTTGCTGGAAAGGTTCACAATCCAGCAGAGGAAAGCAAACTAACCCATTCCCTATTTGTTTAGTGTTAATAGGCCATTTGATGTTTCCTTACTGAGAACTGGGCAAGCACCCGTTCCTATTCTGTCCCCCATCCCTTCTCCCATCCTCTCTCGGGGCTGCAAGTCATTATGGAAAGACATATGATTGCTGTATCAACATAAACCAGGAGCTCAATTTTATTTTTACCTTTGGCTCAGTCATCTAGCAAACAGCCTGTGTTTGCTAAACAACATGGCCAATATGATAAAGGCACAGCGAAAGCAAACAAAACTTGACAAAGGATTTCTCTGAGAGGATTTTAATTAGACATCATTTTCCTGTTAAAACACATCAAAAGAAGTTCCTTAAAGATTTCCAGTGCTAAAGATCAAAAATGGAAAATGGAAAGAATAACAAATAATGGCAAAGAGACAGAAAACCCCATGAGATCCACACAGCGTTAAATAGCTTACCAACCCCTTCCTCCCCATCTACTCTCCAGGATTATTGTACTGTTGCCACTTAAGTCCATAACAGCATTTTAAAGAGCTAAGGTGGAGAGTTGAAATATGATGCCTAACAGCCTCTGCGGTATTGGAGAAGAATCAAATGCCATATAAGTCCTATAGCTATGTGATATTTCCAGCAAGTTGATGAATATCTTGAAACATTGTTGTTACAAAAGGAAG
This sequence comes from Calonectris borealis, assembly GCF_964195595.1. NCBI lineage: Eukaryota > Metazoa > Chordata > Aves > Procellariiformes > Procellariidae > Calonectris > Calonectris borealis. The sequence continues at coordinate 10,168,054 of NC_134312.1, forward strand.
TAATTTATTTAACTTTCTTTTTCCCCTCCCATTATGTCTGGTTTATTAACCTTGTTACATTTCCATAAATTATATCAGTATGAGAGGAAATGATTAATTGAAGATTGTTTCCTCAAAAACATTATTCCTGGTCATTAACAGCTTCAGCAAACTGCAGTGCCATATAATCCAACACATTATACTACTTTTAAATAGCCTCATGTTTTATTACTTTGCTCTAAAGTATTATGATCATAGAGCCCAGGAGACATCATTACAGACATTCCGCAACTACACTCTGAGTTTTCTCACTGCATACAGTTTGCTATTAAAAATTCTTCTCATGTCCTAGATGTTTTCCTTGATGAATAATAATGAGGTTTACACAAAGTTTCACAATGAAATTCATTAACTTCACATATTGAGATGTTAGCAGCTGTTAGGATTTAAAATACAAAAATAATAAAAAAAACCCTACCAGGGATCCTTACAAAGATAGAGATGTTGACGGAGATTTTCCAAATGGCATACTGATATGGGGATTTTTTTTCTTTTAAGGTTTTTATCTTTAAACACCTTGAGGGAGCCCAATTGCTAAACAAGCAAATTCACTTAGCAATTAAGATTTTTCTTTCCTGGTAATTTTAATTCTTTTTTTCTTTTTTGTTCTTGCTTTACAGATAACCCAAGTGGTCAGACCCTGGAGGAAAAGATTATCTATGGAGTAGAGAATAGCAGCACTTTTCTTGAGTGCAGTCCAAAATCTCAGCGTGCCGTAGTCTACTGGCAATTCCAGAAGCAAAATGATGACCGCAAAGAAGAGGTACAGTAGAAAAAATTAAGAGATGCGACTAGTCTTCTCTAGGAAGATATACTTGAACCTGAGTCCTTCCCAGAGTAACATCCATCTGTTTAGCAGAATTTCTCTGGAATCTTACAATTTCTGTTGTTCTTCGCCATATTCTTACTCTTATCACCATAAAATCCCATAAGCTCTCTAATACGTTTCACAGACTGTTATATCAGAAAATATCCATATCCTCTCCCTGGTCAGACCCCCTGCAAAATACACTGGTTTTCCTGTAGATATCTCAGAAATACAGAAAGGTAACATGCTATATAAGTGCCACCTAAAGCATCATACAAGGATTATATTTAACTTAAATATTACAAAGACCTTTAAAATGCCTCTGAAAAAAAATCTAACTGCATTCATCTAATTATAGTGTTTGACTGAAACAGTCTAACAGGAGCATTTCTTATGTACTGCATGCTCTAAGACTTTGCTGCAGATAAGACAGAGACAGAATGAAGAACTGGGAACACAAGGGTGGACGCAAGGGTATGAAAACTTGTACTTTTTTTTTCATCAAAAGCAATACTCAGAGGCAAAAACACTGACTTTCCCCGCTTGCATTACACTAAGCTGATACTTTATTTTTCTCCTTCTCTTGTCACCAACATTCTTATGTTATTACTCACCCTGGTTCTCAAGTCATGTTACTATCAAGTTAGGTCACGCATATCTTAAGAGAATAATCTACTCTGGTAGGTAGGGAGATCAAGCTAGGAAACAAAAGCTTGTTTTTGTATTGAAGTATTTGTAAATATACCCAAATTACTCTGAAGCATATTTTTTTTTTTAAAGCATGTACTACATACTTAATTACATTAACAGCTTTAGATATTTTTGTTGTTTGCTTTGTTTGCATAAGTAGTGAATTATTTAGAATTTATTCTTGGTGGAGTGAGCAGCAAACAGGTTTGTGACCTTTCTGTCTGCAGTGACATGTGCATTCACAGAATGAAATTGTGTTCTAGATACTAATTAATTCAGAAAAATACAGTATTTTGGATAGCTGCTTTTTGAATATTAAAATTTTGAGATTTAATCCTTATTGTTTCTTTGTAAATTCTCCACTTATGCAGAATCCATTTCTATGCATAAGAGCTTTTGTAGTAAGGAACAATAAGAAGACAGAGAACCTTTCTCACAAGTATATCTAGGTTTGACTAAAAGATAATGATAAATGTGACCTTGGTAATATAGCCGAATGCATCCGTGTTGACTCTGCTGATTACAGGCTTGTATCTTCTGTAATCTTACCAGCAAGTCCATCTGACAGAGTTGATACAGATCTTTGTTCAGCAGCAGCAGGGGCTAAGGAGTAAATTCTTAATCCCCCAAACTCTTTGCCGTACATTAGTAGTTTTTTTCAGAGTATTTGAGCCTTCCATAACGACAGATGACTGGCAAGGGGTTTTCTATTCATGTGGTTTTGGGGATTTTTGGTCAAGTTTTACCAGCTTAAAGGAGCAGTACTAAGGAACTAGTATGGTTAGAGGATAATTTTGCACATATATGAAAGATAACTATTGAAATTACAACTTTTTTCCAATACAGATAAAAGTGGATGATCGCATGATCCGGACAGAACAGGGCCTATTGCTACGAAGTCTTCAACGGAGAGACTCTGGTATTTATTTTTGTCATGCTGTGGAGCATGGCTTCATGCAAACTTTGCTCAAAGTGACCCTGGAAATAATTGATACTGACCATCTGGAAGAGTTGCTCCATAAAGAAGAAGATAGTGATGCCTCCAAGACCAAGGATGCTACCAATAGCATGACCCCCAGTCAAAAGATCTGGTATAGAGACTTCATGCAGTTAATCAATCACCCCAATCTCAACACAATGGATGAGTTCTGTGAGCAGGTTTGGAAAAGAGACCGCAAACAACGCCGGCAAAGGCCTGCCAATGCGCAGGTGAATACAAATAAGTGGAAGCACCTACAAGAGAATAAAAAAGGTAGGAACAGGAGGACCCATGAATTTGAGAGGGCACCACGGAGTGTCTGAGCTACATTACCTCTAGGAACCTCATCCAAGTAGAAACTTGTATAGACAGATAACTGGAAAAAAATGCAATATTCATGAACTTTTTCATGGCATTATGTGGATGTTTACAAGAGTGGAAAGTTCAAACAATTTCCACCGGGTTTAAATAAAATCCATTTCTAACTTTCCTAGTAAGTCCTTCCTCTCTGCTCTAAGACCAGAAAGACCAGAGTTTCAAGGATGATAACTCGCCTGGATCTAGCTTACTGCTCAAAAAGTTCTGCAAGTGTTCAGCAGGCAAGTTTAGCTTTCTCTTTTGCCTGAGATATAAACAAAATGCTGTATTTCATGCTGTTATCTTAAAGAAAAGAAAAACAAAACCCACCTTTCATCATCAGCACTACCACTTCTAAACTTATATATAAAACTGCATGAACTCATTAAGCTGATGAACATCTAAACATGTGATTGGACACAAGGATTTTGTTCTTGTTTTGTCTACCAGTTCTCCTGTTTATATGTATTAGAAGAGGAAAAACAATACTGAATGAGATTGATTGTGGAAATCTGAACAACATAAGCCATCCATCATCTGGAAGAACAAAAAAATATGGAGTACACTGGCCTACTACTGATGACTTCTTTCAGCTTTGATCTAAAGATGTATTTTATTAAAACTATAATTTAAATGTACCATGAAAAATATGCAGCAAACATTAGCTCTTTTCTAAAATAGATTAGGCTTTTTGTCTTAGAAATATTGTACTTTCTAATTATTGGTTTAGAGGAAAAAAAGACAACTTCCAATTATGAGATGTTTTACTCTTTTATTTGGAAAATCTTCCAGGGGAGCTAGTCACACTGCAGTTAACCTCCTCCCCTTTCAGTAATCTGTATGACATGTAACTTCAAAACAATTTTAAACCTAAGCTATTTTAACATGAAAGTCGCTGTATAGCATGGAAGTCTTCTGCATTCTTTTTTTCTAAGTATGGCATTTGAAATGATTCAACTTGTATAATACCTTGCATTAGATTGAACCAATGAAGAGGAGAGCATTGATTTTCAGTTGTATATTTTTTTTAATTAAAAAAAAGTAAATAGCATTAAAATACCCTCTACTAATTATACTCTTGCTTTCTTGGTTCGTAAATATTTGTGAATGCTAATATTTAAATACTGTGGTTCATAGACTGTCATATATCCATGAGCAAAGCTCACATTCAGTTTAAGGAGTTTTGTTCCCAGCTCAGTGGTAGAAATATGTCTACACTACTGATTCCCAGTGCTCCATTCTTTCTGTGGGCCAGATCACCCAAATGCAAAGAACCAGCACTAGGCCACGTAAATAGCAACCTCAAAGCCAGCTCTCTGTTTTAAGATCTAAGGGACAGTTTTATCTGTGGGTGAAGTCTGCTGCAGTAGTAAATTGGTGAAGTTCAGCTTAAGACTAGTTTATACCAACAGATAATTTGGTCCTGCACTTCTGTCTTATTCTATATACAGGAGAGCAACAGGGTAAAGCAGACAATGTACTTGCACCATAAGTGTCCGTTTAGGGTTATAAGTAGTGGATTTATTCACCTCAGCACAGATGTGCCTTTGGTCCCCAGTTCTATGGTGTCCAGTTCTTTTGAGGTCATCTTTCTCCAGCCTCCCATATTTTATCTTGGTAGAGTCCGTAAATGACATAATTTCAAGTAATGTCATTGTGGGGAAAATTACTAGAACAAAGTCCTTCGTTTGCTAAAGGAGCTTTTTTATAAAAGTGTGTCTGTATTGATGACTGATCTGTTCTGTTGTTATTCACTCCAGATTATTTAATTTATCAATCACTACACTATCAGCCTTATCAGATACAATATCACACAACTGCTGTGACAGCATGTCTCACAATATGTCACAGTCTCCTTGCCACTCACCAATTCAAGTATCCTTCAGACTAGTGAAGCCTTGGCTTTTTGCCTCCATAGCAATTGGACTTTTACTAATGGTCCAGTCACTTTAGTCCCCTTTGAATCTTTTGCAGGGGATGAACTTGTGAGGTTTTTTGTCATGTAATTCTTTAGCAAAAAATTCATTGAATAGACCAAGACAAGGCTATAAGGCTATAAGGCCATGATTTAGGAAAGCACTTGGGCATTTAGTTTTAAAGCAACTTTAAGTCTCTCTTAGGTTTAACTTGACTCCTCTGAACTTTAATATGCCATTAAATTCCCATGCTTTCATGATGTGCTGAATAGGGATGAATTAAAACATAGGTTGAACTATGTGCTTTCCTGTAGAAAAGTATTAATTTTTCAGCTCAGCTTATGATTAATTTCTGAGCATTGTTGTCAGCTGAATTATTTAATTGTAATCACAAAACACTCTTTAGCCTTTTGTGTAGGGCTATTGTCTACCATCAAGTCATTAGAATCCTCTATATTACAAAAGAAAACAGTTTTTAAATGAACCTCAGAGAATTCAGTGGGAAAAATACAGACTGATTTCAACAGACCCTAAACAACTTTGTTTCCTTTTTTACATATTAATGGAATTGATATCTAACTTTTTTTTTCTCTACCGTGTTCATAGCAACTAGTTCTATAGCAACTTGCTGCAAAAAATCAAACCAAAACCAACCTCTTTCACCACCCCTGAAGAAGAAACAGATTAAATTATGTCAGGATTCTAAGATATGTTTTTCTATACAGAGAAAGATAATCTGTGGAAACAAAATTACAGAACTTCAATGTTTTTACCATAACCTGGCAGTCTAATTGGACAATTGATATGATCAGATCTTACAAACTTTTATCTAATCCTCACTGACATGAGCAGTCTTGTTTATGTCTTTGTATTTGCTTATATAAATAAGAGGGCAGAAGGTCAAGCCAGCAGTGGAAATTTTTGATTTTCAAGTTCATATTATGGTCAAGAGAAAACAACATTTAATACTGATATGAAATGAACTTTTTTCAAAGAACATAGACCTTAATGAATTAATGTATAGAAAGATGCCTTGCAGCTTCAGCAAAATTCATACCCCCATTTGTGTCATTGTTTAAAGCAACATCAGGTTTGAAGATAAAGGTAAAATTGGTATTTCTGTAAATCATCAATAAAACCCTCTACACCTCTAGTTACAGACTTCAGAAAAAAGTAAGTAAAAAGTTGTGTTTAAGCTGGAGAGAAATAAAGGATTTCGTTTATAACCAGAAAGATCTATTTTGATTTGTTTTAAGATATCCATTTGCAAGGAACAAAAATGCATTGAATCTTAATCTTACTCATCTACACTTGGTACTTGCATGGATCACTGAAGATGGGAATTTGTTCAATGGCTCCTAAAAACTGTATGGTTATGTTCAACTATAACATCAAAGTGAGAAAATGTGCATCTTTGCAGAACAGAGTTAAATCTTCATGACCCAATAAAGTCACTATGTAAAAAATAAAAGTAAATTAAATGCATGTGAATGCGCATTTACTGATCCTTTTTATGTATTATTTAGTGAATATCAATGGTATGTGTTTAATAGTTCAGTTTTTGCTACCTACACATTAGCCAAAAGAGATGTAAATATTTTTGACTAGATAAGGAGGTACAGTGTAAAGTACTGTTATCTAGAGGTACTCCATTTCAGTGTGTTCAGCATAATACTAAAACGCAAGATTTTGCCACACAGGTGATAAGGTGGTTTATTTGCTATACCAGTGCCGAAGTTATGCATTTATTCTTTAAGCGCATTCCTCACTGGGTAGTAAATAATTCTACTTCTGTATTTATCACTTCAATTCAGATGGGAACTAGAAAACTGGAGAGAAAAAAATGTAATGAAACTGCTGCTGTAAATTATTTCTTTTAGCATGTATTCAGTTGTTAAATAAACATTTCTTCCAAATATTTGAAGTTCCCTGTCTTGACTGTTTACATGGAAATGTGCCCTGTAACCTTCATGAGCATATGGAGTGCATTGTTACCAATATAATGCTATCAATGTATATGAGCTCTGTTTACTAGGCCAGAAGGGTTGCTATTTTTATTAAGGGCGTTTATTGTTTCTTTTTGAAGACTACAAACTAATAATGCCTGAAATGAAAGCTACAAACTTATCTTCAGCCTATCTTCTGGCACAAGTGCCTGGGCTTGTGCAAATAAAGCCACACATACACACCACCCCCCACCCTCCCCACTCTGCCCATGAACCAAACCGTAAATCAGCCTGGAACCCATGTGAATGCTACCAAGTTCCTGTCCTTGATGAAATTCACTCTGTGCCATGCTAATGGCTTAGTACAGTTATGCTGCTTCCTTTTGGAAACTGGCTTGCATAGACAGCAAGTAGAACAAATCAGGTTCTGTCTGTTATTGACATACCCTTGTATCCTTAGGTAAACTTAGCAGCTGTTTGGAAGTGCCTAAGGGCTCTATCTAAAAGTAATATGCCACGGCACTAAGCATTGTGCAAACAGCTAATGAGACAAATACTACCCTGGAAAGCATGAAGTTTAAATATACCAGACAAGAAGTGGACAAAAGAAAGTACCATTATTTCCATCTGACACATACAGAATTGAAGAATCAACCAGTAGTACTTACTCATCACTAATACATTCAGCTTTTCCTGTGTTCCTTCCTGTAAAGCAAGGATAGAGGTGTCCACTTCAAAAGGATGTTGTAAGGATACTTTATGGTTACTACTGTCTTCAGAGAATGAAAATAAGCCCTCAGCAGCAGCCAGGCAACTCAGTGGGATACAAAAGATATCTGCAAATACAACAAGGACAGAATGGATGTGGCAAGCCGTGAATCCACTAACTGAAAGACCAGAGTAAATTTTTTTTTGTCTGTCTAATGCAGGGATTATAAATACTCACAAAGGATGACCCTTGTTTCTGGATGTAGCCACGCTGTGTCCTTTGCTAGAACACCCTGCAGAGCACAGTTAAACTGATTGTCCTTTGTTACTACTTTGCTATATTGCCAGGAATGTCAATGCCTAGGGACAACATTCATTGACATTGAGTAGGAAGAAAGAAGAAACATTTGGATTTTAATGCTTGTTTATTCATACATATATATGCATATAGTTATAGATACACACACACACACTTTTAAACCGCCAGCTTTCACTGAGATTCAATCCCCTTTTCCCTGAAGTATTTGAGGCTCTACATGTAATTCTAGTGCATCTCTGAAGAACAGGTTTGGCGGCCTCAGCTATAAATTGTTATAAATGTTTCCTTTGTAAAGACTGAAACACATTATTTTGTTTCCTTACAGGTCACATTCACTGAGCTCCCCATCAAACATACATTTAATGGCAGGCAAAGTTATGATGGCTTTTTCCAAAGCCTAAAACAAAAGGACTATTCTCCCCAGAATGCTCAGTAACAGGATACAAGTAGATCAGAGTATTAGTCAACCAGACAGCTTCTTTGCTCCCCAGAAATACGCAAGTGAAAGCTTGGAGGGGCTTCACAGAAAAACTAGAAACTGTGGAGAACAGGCTTTGTTTGGGACTTTTTTGTCCTGGAATTTATCAAAGGTTGACATTTTGGAGAACTTCAGGATGATCTGAACTAAATCCCAAAGCCATAGTGAAGCAATTTCCATACTGAAAAAGTTTCACTTAGGTTAACAAAACAACTTCTCTTCCTTTCATAGCAGTTTTTCACCCCTTTAGGAAACGGAGCTCCTCTTGTCTCAACATTAACCCAGAAAAGTCATTGAATAGGTTCTACAGTCCTTGTTCAAGGCTAATGTCTTCTTCAATACAGATGTGGAACCCCATTTATGATGACCAACCCTCCCTGAGCTGCTCTGTGTCCAGGTGCTCCAGTCAAACTAGCATGCAGCCTACTCTTGCCACATCCATTAGTATTAGACCTAAAAATGTTCTGTTCTCAACAACAGGGATAAAATCAGGCCTCGGTGGACAGTAAAAAACATTCTTCATATTACAGTTGAACTATGAGATTCAACACAAAAAGATGTCTATCAAGGAATCGCGAGGGATAGCAGCTGACTGGGCCGTGGAGGGGCAGAGGCAGCAGGGCCCGACCTGGCAGCCAGGGCCTGTCCCCCTGACCAGGAGCAGGGCAGGCCGGCGGGCAGCCAGGGCACCTCCCTGGGGATGGGGACTGAATGTCAGCCCGCAGGTGGACCTGGCTTGGCAGGGCCTATGGTCAGGGCTGTGGTGGGAATGGATGTGGCATCCTACAGCCTCACTGGGCAAGGACTGATGGGCTCGGGGGTTGGAATGGGGGTTAGGGGAGCCCCAGGGGTGGGAAAGGACATTAAGGTCCCTGCGTGCACTCAGGCGCTGACAGTGGGACAGTAAACATCCTTGTAAGTCTCGTGTTTCCTCTGTGGAGACTCAAGAAAGTGGGGCTGTGTCAGACCTGCCCTTTGAGGCAGTAGGTCTTAGCAAACAATACAGATGCTAATGTGGTGATGAAGGCTAAAATATAAAAACCCTCAACAAATTTTAGGTGTGAGGGAGGTTTTGCTCCATACTGCTCTACACTGCTACAAGGCTCTCTGGCCATGAGCTGGAGCCTGGTGTTTGCAGCTAAAGAGGCTCAAACAGTCCTTCCTGAATTGCTCTTGATCACCTGAGGTTATTTGTCTTCCAGATTTAGAGATAGTTCTCTGCCTTCCGAAAGCCTACAATAACCAACCATACCCCAACAGTACAACTCTGTTTTATTTTAATTGACCCAGTTTAGTTGATGCTGAAAAAAAAAAGGTAGAATGTACACCTAAACAGTTACTAAGAATTAATGTGCACAGGATTATAATCCTTTTTCTTTGAGCAAAGAAGACCTCATGAAAAAAAAGAGCTAGGTCTTCAATCCATGTATGAGCCTGCCATGTCTACCAATACACTAACACGTACCGCTGAGCTACGTCTGAGGCATTTTGAATAGGCTTTGAAGGATGAATCTTGTTTCACATACAGGCCCAATGCTTTTTCAGGACATTCCATCTTACAGGCTGGTGTAAATTAAATCTGATGGTCTGCCCTGGGAACAAAACTCCTCTTTACACCCTTCAACATGGAGTAAATCTGCAGCCTGTATTACTTTTATGCTTCATACAAATACATTATATTCATTTCTGTGGGAGTTTCACGGTCATCTTTTCTTGTAAATGTGTTAGCATGAATTATGATTGTTTATGCAGAGGTAAATGGACATGCATGTTTCTGCATAGAAAAAGGATAAAGAGACTACGGTAATTCTGCTAGATCCAGTACATTAAGTAAATACCAAATATGCCTCAATTTGAACTTCTCATTTCTTGCTATAGCTGGGGGCAGGAGAGGAAAAGAGCAGACAGAGGAAATGCAGACATTTCAGCTATGTTTTGCAATGACCATTCCCTTAGGCCCTTCAGTTTCACATGTCACTTTTTTCTTGGTTTGTAGCACTACATAGAAAAAAATGCATTTCTATAAACTCTGCTTTCACTGAACAATACCACATTGAATAGCTCAGTAAACCAGGACAAACAGACAGACTGTGCAAGTTCCTCCAAAGAAGGCTTAACTTTCCTCTTCTGTTTGTTATTTTATTATTATAGTAGGGCCACTGGTGTTCTTTTCGTTAGGGTTTTGTCAGCACTTCTATTATAAAGACCTATTTTTAAGGCTTTATAGTTTTGTCTAAGGTAATTCACTACAGGTTAAAGATTTTAAATATCAGCTTTTAATCGAGAAATAATTTTTACAGTTCCTAAAAGAAAATTGCTAAAATACGATGAATTAAGTTTTGAAAACAAAATTTAAAAAATTACAACTTCAGTCATGTCAGGTTGTTGTTTTAGTGACTATACTGCAAAAAAATTGGGAGCTGAGTAAAGCTCAGTGAGCATAATGAAAATCTTCTCACTTCACTGGACTTTGTGTTTGTTTTTGAAACATCTGCATGCTCATCAGAGGTCCTGAATCAGATATCCGCTTAAGCACATTCTTGTATAATTATTTGTGACTTACTCACGTGTTGCTGTTCCTATGGTACGTTCTGGAGCAGAATGTTTTCTTGCATCATGCCTGAGTCTTTTCAAGTAAGTTAATTTTTAATTACTTTTCTATGTAAAGATCATGTAGGCTCAACTCTTGCCCCAGTTTAATAGCTGTCTGATGTCCAGTACAGATGAAAAAGATTGCTTGTGCTGCTTTGGATACTAGATAGTTAAGGAGAAGTGATCTTTTTTGTTCTGCGGTAATTGAAATTTAGAGGATCTAGCTTTGTTAGAGCACCGTGAAATTTTTTACTGTATTTCCCTTTATTAATCAACTATGTGCACACACCACTCTTGTATACATGCCAATACTTCTAGAAATCAACAAATTGTATTTTTTGTCTTTAATGCTAACCAGTATACTGAGCTAGGTCCTCACCCAAATAAATAAAGCTGTTTGCTCCACAACCTTTTTTATTGACTGGAATCTATCAAGCAGTCAGGGTACTGAAAGGTATGAATTTCAATCTTTGTGCTACTCACTATGGCTCAAAATGTTAGTTATGAAAGTTAAACTGTTCGATGCCAGTGCGAAGTAATTGAATATAACAGGGCTTCAAACTATGATAAGTATTCCACATATTATACTTCTCTGTGATCTTCACTAGCTGGAGGGGGAGAAATGGTTGAATGTAGAAGAATTAAACTATTTATAGTTCACTGTTGCATATCAAAATAGCAGACACAATACAGCTGAAAAAAATCTTCTTTAGCCACTGCGTGGAACACATGCATGCTCAGCAAATAATAGTTCTTTGTCTCCTAGAAATTCTCCTGTTTGGCATTCACTGTGCTTCAACAATATGTTGGCAATTGTACATTCTATTGCCTGATAGAAAAGCATTTCTGCAAATATTTGGAACTACTGTTAACGCTAAATCCTTTTTTGTAACTCTTGCATCTGGAAGAAGCTGAAACCTTAAATAAGGCTCCAGGGATACTCCCAGGTATGGTGCCCTCACAAATTGCAGTTTGCATATAATCTCCATGTAAATCATGGTAAAACTTTCTGTGGCCACTAAAAAGGTTAGGGGTGGACTGTGGACAGAAATGAACAATACCAGAACATAATATCAATGCTTTTTATTGAGAAAACATGAAAAAATATTATTTTAATATTCATAGAAAATAAGATCACAAAATGGCAGTCTCTATTCAAATCTCACTGTCTCTATAATTTTGTTTCATTTTCAAATCTAGGTATTTAAAGTTAAACACATTATTTCCTATTTTGTCACTAGTATGAAAGTTACTTCTATTACAAGCATTGAGTACTTTTGAGTTCCTTGTAAGCCAGTTGAAAATACCCACCACTAAGAAAAGAAATGTTTATCAAGGCCATAAAATGGACTGTATAACTGCTAAACCTTGGCTCTTAGACTAGTTGGGTCAGATTTATATTGTAGAACCAGCACATATATCACAAGGAGGTAATGTGATCTATTGAGGAGTACTTATTCATTCTCCCAAGGCAAGGCAGTGTCCTAGTATTTACCCCCCTACACTGCCTTCCCAAAGTGGAACTTAATTTAGCAGTGCCAAGGAACTGCATCCATAATGCATTATCTAGTATTCCAGTAACTCCTAGCAGGTAGATGATCCTGAATAAAGTCTACCATATTTTATCTCTGTCACTCCTTTGGACTAGCATTTTACCCCAACACCAGAGATCTCCAAAAGGATTTATCCACGTCATCAGAATAGCATTGAACTACAATGCTAAAAGAATTAAAAATATGTAACATTTTCATAATAAATATAAGAAGTGGTTACAATTATTGGCAACCTCTAAAGCCCCAGTTTTCTGTTTGAAGGGTGAATGGGTAGATGCACATGCACTGAGCTCTTCCAGTTCATTTGACTGTAACAGACCTAATGGACTGCTAAAAATCAGGAAAAGTTCTCGGAAAGGAATGAAATCTGCTTCCATTGTCGCTCTTGGAAATTCTACCATTATATTTAATGGAATGGGATCAAGCCCAGGATTTGCATTTCCTGCCATGAGTCACTAAAAGCAATGGCTTGAGGCATTCAGACAAGGTCAGGCCCTATATGGAAAGCTGTTTTGGTAGTGACTGAGTAGAAGGGGGTGTAGAAACAGTGTTGCATATCTAGTATGATGAAGCTGCTATACATGTTTTAGCCCTGATTTTGCATTTGGCTTTTAGGTATAACATCAAGAAATGTTAATTTGATCTCACTATTTGTTTTACATAAAAGTTTACATTTCTTTTCTACCTCTGGAATTATGTGTCAGTCTGTTGTCACTCAGAAAGGTGAGTGACATCATTTTCAACACCAGACAATGACTCTCCAGATTTCTGCAGTAGATCTTGATGTTTGAAATAGACTTGCAGAATAAAACTAAATAGAACTGTCAGATTTTCATATAAACACCTCTAGGGGGTATAAGCTTCTAGTATTACCAAGAAGGATATTTTCACATCATAAAAAGAGCTCAGCCTGAATTTTAAGCCAACTGTTTCGAGTCTGGGTTTTCTTTTTTCAGCATCTTTCCTGAAATGATACTTTATAGGAATGGATTAATATAGAACTGCAATACTGGCCTACAAAATTGATGTGTGTCATTCAGTCCCATGTTTCAGAAGACAAGAAGTACTAGCTGCCTCAGAGGAAGGTGTAAACAGATTTTCAATCAGCGGTAATGAGATAATCTGCTTACAGAGGAACTTTGTTCCTAGTGCTCATTGCTTAGAAGATACCTTATGCTTTAAGATTTCAAAGACAGTTTTCTCTCTTCTTTCTTGAGGAATGAGGAAAGTTAAGTTGTTTGGAAGAAGCATTTAGGGTTGCTCATTCAATTAGAGGTAAACACAATCATGATAGAGCTTTGGGAGGCTGAAATAAATCTGCACTACATTTATTAGCTTGCAGGTTATTACCAAGGTACTGTAAACCAAAGTTTCCTCATGCTTGACTGGATATCTTTGTGGATGATGTGGTAAATTTCTGTATTATTTTTATGAAGTGTGCGTGTCTTTATTTATCTCTTTCATCCTGTGCTCAGCGTTTCTTAATGGCGTAAACAAAGCTGAACTTTGCTGACTAGAAAGAGATAAGGTTAGTCAAGCAGGACCTGCCTTGCATAAACCCATGCTGACCTGGGCCTGATCACCTGGTTGTCCTGCGCGTGCTGTGTGATGGCACTCAAGATGATCTGCTCCATAACCTTTCCCCGCACTGAGGTCAGACTGACAGGACTGTAGTTCCCCAGATCCTCCTTCTTGTAGATGGGTGTCACATTTGTTAACCTCCAGTCGACTGGGACCTCCCTGGTTAGGCAGGACTGCTGATAAAGGATTGAAAGTGGCTTGGTGACCACCAGCTCCCTCAGTACTCTTGGGTGGATCTCATTTTTCAGTTGATACATAACATAATAGTCTTCAGGAAGACAAGTATCTTCACATTTCAGAAGAAATAAAACCACTGAGAGTCCTGCTGTTCATAAACTGTGGTTAGACCTTACCCAAATCCTTTTCCATCAAAACCCAAATTTTCTGATATCTTTTTTTGCTTGTTTTCAGTAACTATTTTGTTCTTACAGAGTTTCTGTTTTCACATAAGAGGTTTTCCCAAATATGACATGAAAGAATGCTCTTTTGCTATGTGTAGCTGAGAGAATGTCAGTAAATAATACTACTCTTGTGAGAACTCTTATTTTGTTCTGAAACTGTCATTTTGCAGATCTAGGAGTTTGATTAACCTTTGATAACATTTAAGATAAGAGTTTCTTAGCTAAACTAAACTTGAGAGTTCTTAAGAGTTTTTTGTTGACCCTCGAAGAACAGGCTTCATACTCCTTTAAGGAGATCTATTCTCTTAAATCTCTTAGATACTTTAGAAAATCCCTCTGAGAACATGCAATCATTATTAATTCTTCATAATATAACAGCATATACAAACAAGTATGCTGAGTCAGACCAGAAGTCCATGTTGCCCAACTGCCTGTCTGCAACACTGGACAAACGTCAACGTGCACATAAGACTATAACAAGCAACTATAGTGACAATTCCCCAGAATAATCTCCTAGCTTTCAACAGTGTGGAGCCCAGGAACCTCGTGGTCCAGAGGTAGTTCCTCTGTACCTCTATTAATGCAATCCTCTGTTCCATGAACTTTTGCAACCTCCTTTGAATCCATAAAAAAGATTACCATCTACAATAACATTTTTGTAAGTAGTTTCAGACCTTAACCTACTGTGTAAAGGATGATACATTATTTTGCATTTTCTGAGTTTGTTATCTGATAACTTCATTTAATGGCACCACTCAAATTTGTACTGGGGCAGTCCTTGAGTTATCAGTCTATAGTCATAGATTACCTCTTTTAAATAATTAAAGTAGAAGATTCACTCACGCATTGTTTTCTGCCACACACGTGGTAGTTCCAAAATCTAATTGCTTTTGAAGTTTGCTAATTACATTCCATCTGCCTAATATTCTCTGTGTATTTCTGCTTAGATTAAATGATAGTTTGGTTCTTGTTTTAACGTTAATAGCATTTGTTGCAGTTCAACAACTGTTCTGCTTCAAAGTGAATAATCTAATTCTTGAATATAAGACTCTAAGGTACACTCTCTGCCTCCACATTAAGAAGTATTTTGCAGGTAAACAGCTCAGACTAATAAATACAAATGTTCCTCTGCATAGGGATTCCAGTTAGACAATAAGAATCATTATTTGTAAACGATAAAAAAATTCTGTATATATATCAGATATTAAAAAGTCAATGGTCCTTAAAGAAGTATTTAAAAGTGATATGTAGCATTCAGTACTAGTTTTTATTTACTGGTGTATATTGTAAGATTGTAAAAAGACTTATGAATTACAAAGTTTAATCATACAATACACAAATAAGAAGATGACCTGTACAAAAATGTGATTACAGCCTAAAACAAGAAAGAGCAGTTCAATATGGCAGTCAGCTGGGAGGAAGCACCAGACAATATTGAGATACAAGTGGTTAGTCTAATAAGCAATTGCTTTAGCACAACAGCTACCCAACTATTGCCGAGTATTATCATACAAAATGAGAAAAATGCCAAAGACATTTTCACCGAAGATTTTGTGAGAAAACCAATTGCGCAGCTGAACTCTGTAGAACAATGCAAAAAATAGGAGTATACTTCTTCTATCATTATCCATTTTATTTTTGTAAGCATCATGGGAAACCAATTATGATGACAGCTGTGATAAGTCTTCGTTAAAAATTGTACTGATTATCACTTGTTTCAGATTACTCATATAAGGAATAACTAGAAAGAAAAATAAACCTGATTCCACATGCACAGTACAGCCTAGTGTCTTCTTAATTCATTCTAACAGCTCTTTAAAAACAACTGAATTCAGTGAATAATCAAACGAAAACTATACTGATAAGAAATACGATTTGTATCCATAGAAGGATCAGGATTATTTTAAGTTGTTTATTATAGTCATTGCACTTCCCACTTAAGTAACTTTCAAAACAGCTTCAGGACTTCATTGTTTAGTGTATGAACTTCTGTGTCTTCCATGGTGGGGATGGAGGTTGCAGGGGATGTCAGTGTATATATGTGAACATTTAGCACATTGCCCACAATCAGAATTCAGTGTTGGAGTGGAATAACAGATGACTGAAAGAGGAAAGACATTTGTATATATTTGAAACCACAGTGATTATTTATCTCAGCATTTGTTCATAACTATTAGATTAAAAGTACTTCTTCCATAAAAAGTCAACTAATTTTTTAAACTAAATTGAAGGATTATTTATCAGATCTTTATCAAACATTTATCTTTTTCATGTATTGTAGAGACAGCTAAAGTACCTCCAATACTTAATTAAAAAGCATATATATTTTTCCTAATCTTCTTTTATGAATGGTCTTGCATTTAGTGGGCTCCTTCGAATATTACAAGAAATGACACAGCTCTTTGTAAAGAAAGAATAATCAATTGAAAAATCACTTCTTAAACCACTTGGATTTCCCCTAGAAGTTGTCTTAGTAAGTATGTCTTATTTTGACCAAACAGTTTGGGGTTTAGAGTTATCCCATCTTGACAGAGTTAACAAAGCTGAATTTTTATTAATTATAAGCAATCATAGCAAAATTTTCAGGCATATAATCTGAATGTGACTTGATCTACAAAGGCTCTTAGATACCCTATATCATCACATCTTCATTAGCAGATTTCTTTCTTCCTCATGACATGTAGGAAATGTGCTCTCACTGCTCTACAGCTGAGAACTCAGCCCAAGGATAAACAGAGTGGCTGGGCAACATTACCTGAGTGCCTCAATCAGAAAATGAACCCAGCTTTTCCAAGTCTGAAACCACAAGACTGTCTGCCCGTCCTAGATAAATGGCCTTGCAATATGTATTTCCACATGCTTTGTGTTTGTACTGCCCCAGAATTATTCACAAAATATATGACATCTACAAAATAACCAAAATTCCTTACCACAATTTCTGTCTGATATGAAACTAACTGCTTTTTTGGTATATAATATAGCCTTTCAATCTTTTTTTCATATTCTCACTCCTTTGAAAACATATTTTGTTCCATAGCAGAGGTTATATGTGGTATGACTTCAAGCCAGCTCTGTATAAACTACACAGTATCTTTCAAACATATGAAATATATTTGATCAACTATCTGGGAAATATGATTTCTCCATATGGGTTAGTTTTCACATAAGGGAATTTAGTGTTTCTATGGAGAACATAATATGCTCAGACAAATATAATAGGTAAAGAGTTGCAAACCGCAGAGTGGGAGAAGCAGGTGTCCAGCTGGATTTTCACATAGGAAGGTCTTGAAGGTCACTGATGGTGATGAGGTCTCAGAGATTCCCAAATCCTCATAAAGCTATTCCTTCCTTTCCCAACACACTAATCTCCTACTGCCCTTGATAATCCAGTGACTCAGGAAGTAAGGCTTGTTTTTTCCCTTTTATTTGTCAGAAGTAGACTAAACGACAACAATTTTCTGAATTACCATTTATTAGGGCAGAACAAGAGTATTCACAAAGGTAATCACCCAGAAGAATATTCATTCATTGATGTATCAATATTTGTCTTCCTGCTGTCAAACTAGAATCTCCAGAGAACAAAAACATAATGGTAGTAAAATTTACAACCAGGTATGGCTTTCCCCACTGTCCTAAAATGGGAGCACAGACAATATGATATCCTTGTCCGGC
Organism: Calonectris borealis; assembly: GCF_964195595.1. NCBI lineage: Eukaryota > Metazoa > Chordata > Aves > Procellariiformes > Procellariidae > Calonectris > Calonectris borealis. The sequence goes on from NC_134312.1 coordinate 10,186,093, forward strand.
AGAGAACTGAGTGATGTCAGCCCATTATAAAGGGAATACTTGATGGTCACTTCCTTCTGCTTTCCATTTCCCACAAAGTGATGGCTTCCATCCAGATGAGTTGGTTGATCTTTGTCAGTTGTGTTTTATTCTCTCTTACCTTTCCTTCTGTTTATATGATTCAGTTTTGGTTATGATTCACAAAAAGGATTTGCTTGGTGTTTTCCTCCACCTGGAGTTCTCTTTGTAAATTATCCTTCACCTTCTGATGTCCCCAGTTCCCTTCAATTAAGGATTGTTTCCACAAAAGACAATGCAATCACTGCAGGGAATTGTCTGAGTGAGAAGATCCTGAAAACAAATAAAATAATCTTCTTTGATCATTTTACTACTGTTATTTCTCATTCTTAATGCAACAGACTTGGAATAGCCTGTGAAGATTAATGAATACTAAAGTTACTATGTTAATTGAGCATTGTAAATATTACTACTCTTTAGGTTCATAAGGTAATATATTAAGAACACTGTACAGACGCACAGTGGTTTTCAGATAGTCCCTTCAGTTAGCAGCATAGCCATTTGGCAGGCTTTGATGTTTTCAGATTTAGCCTTTGGTAAATCTGCATCTGGTTTTTCACAGTAAAAAATGGCTGAGAGGAGGAACAGTGAATATATTTTCTCACATATAATCAGATAACCCACATGCCTCCAGAAGTATTGCTCTTTGAAAGTAAGATGAGCAGATAACCCACATCTCAAATCAACTGGGATGTGAGAAATCACAGGCAGGGACATTGTTGGGGGAGAGGGAGCAGGTCCAGGATATAAGAAACAGCAAGATACTGCTGTAAATATCTCATGCATTAGCTGAATATGCATGTAATTCACACTGTGTCTGTTGTTAAGAAGTTCTGCTGTTAAGCAGCTCTAAATGGCAATGAATGAACGTACAGCATCAGGTTAAAAAATACTTTCAACTTCAAATCAGAAGAGAGCTGAAGTGGAACAGATTGGCAACCAGATCCCTGTAAATGAGGAAACCTAGCTGATGAGAGCCTTTGTTTTGTGTTGGCAGGACTCAAGAAAGATGTGCAAGATGGTATTTTCTGTTTCAGAATAGTTGTTCACTTCCACATCTTGTTACAGGATAAGTATACTAACTGCCTTTCACTTATGGTAACAATAAATTATATTTAAAGAGAAAAAGGAAAAGGAAAAGGAAAAGGAAAAGGAAAAGGAAAAGGAAAAGGAAAAGGAAAAGGAAAAGGAAAAGGAAAAGGAAAAGGAAAAGGAAAAGGAAAAGGAAAAGGAAAAGAAGGAAAAGGAAAAGGAAAAGGAAAAGGAAAAGGAAAAGGAAAAGGAAAAGGAAAAGGAAAAGGAAAAGGAAAAGAAGAAAAAGAGTGTCATTCTGCCTCCTTCAAATTTTTCCTCCAAACAGAAAATATCCACAGAGCTGTGAATTTGGTTAAATACTTGAAACAGGACGGATAACAAAGTAGTGATTTTGGCTGTGTTGGTCACTATGGTCACTATTGTTACTTGTACAGAAGAGATAAAACATGCTGGGTGATCTTGGGGGCATGTGGCACAACATGGTACCTGCCACACAACTGAGCTCTCTTCTCCACCTGAGCGGGGCACAACCAAATTGCCTATTGGAAACAGCATCTTCTATCCCCCAATCCATTCCTGTAAGTATGGAGAGCCCTAGCGGACAAAGGGCCAAAACTGTAAGAGGGCATGCATTAACAATTAGACATTGTGGAGAACTGTGAGCCAAGACCTGAGCCCAAACCCTGGCTCTCGTTCATTTACTAGCACAGACTAGCAAAACCCCGTGAGTCCCAGGTTCTCAAAGTAAAGAGCTGTAGGTGGCCAACTCAGTTTGGCTGAGCAGAATAAGAGCAACTAAGATGCTGCCACCCTTATTTTTGAGTGAATAGTTCACTCCAAAAGAGATGAAGGCCTGAGGTCAGATCTTGAAATGATGTCCACTCCAGTAGCCCAGTTCAAAGAGACTGACCTGTGTCAAAAAAAGAAAATTGAAGGCTGAACCTTGATGTTAGTGCTAGTCTCCTTCAGAGGTCCTAGGCACTACACAGCTGGCTCAAAAACTTTAAATTAGCAGCTCTTCACAAAATAGAGATTCTTATATTCTACTGGATAGTCATTGTAAACATATTTTATTATGTGAGTAAGAAAAACAAGACCGGAAGTCATAACTACTACTAATAAAATCTATCATATAAATTTTTATTTACCCAGTTTTGTGTCCTGTATAGTCATCACCGTTGCCACAGATGGGTATGTTATTTGTCAATGTTATATGAATTCAAGAGCATTGTAACTGTTTTTGTAACTATTTTGAAGAAAAAGTTGTCTCTTAAAACTGCCAAAGCTTTTTCTCTTCTCCGACTGGACCCAGCTGATGTTTATAGCAGTCTAGGATATTAAAGGCGGAAAGAGAGTTTTGCTGTTATTTCCTTAAGAGTTTATCACCTATCTTATTTATAAATAGAAGGTTTGCTACAAGGCAATGGCACAGAAGTTCTGTTGAGATTTTTTTAGCCTTAGGCAGGCTGCAGAGTGGATGAGAGGTTTGCCTCTTCAAATACGGTGTTGACGATATATATCAACAAAGTCGCTAAGAATGTGGACATCTTTCACCAAGCACGATAGACATGAGCCTGAAACAGTGACAGTGACTCAGATTTCCCTTAGCACTTCTTGTACACCTTACTTTCTGGTGTGCTGAATACTTGGAAAGAAGTTGGTATGTGTTTTGGCCATGTGTCAGTGGATGGTTGCTGCTGTCTGGGGATGTATTTCAGATGTGGTAATTGCTCTTTAAGAAGTGTATTTTTGTACTTCACTAATGTAGAGTTAGGCTCCAGGGTGGCTTGCGTTCAGATTCCATTGATAAAGCAAAAGAGGATTGTTTGCTCTCAGTCTCAGCTGTGCAGAAGGGTTGTAGTAACTTCTTGTGGAGGATTTTATCTTCATCTGATTGTGTTTTCTATTGAGGCTCCCTCCAGAACAACAGAGGGTGATAGCTGCATATTCTACAAGTAAACCCAAAGCTCTCGAGAGGCAGACACCTGGTAGGGCTTGAATTTTTGAACATGCTACATCTGCAGTACAGTGCAATACTTTACCACGTGCAAAACAAATGTACAGGAACAAGAAAATCAATAGATATCGCAGAAATATGCAGTGTGATTTGGATAGAAACATTCAGATCTTGACATCTTAATAAAATATGTGAAAAGGGAAATATTCTCCACACTGTAGCTTTAGGCATCTAATTTAGGGGACTAAATGATACCCTAGGCGCTATTCTCCACTCAGCAGAGCTCCCTGTCACCAGTTCACCGCTTCAAGCACCTCATCTGCATAGTTCAGCTGAAGTGGTGTGAATTCTTTACATTGTCTCAGGCCTTCACCTTGTATGAGAATTATGAGATACGGGATGACGAATATGCTTTTAAAATTGCTATGGCTCTTTCCCAGTGATAGACTTAGACACTTTGTTTTACAGACCTAAGTGAGTGAGGAACATGCTTGTGTAGGGCGCACACACTATTTTGTGGAAACATTATTCTGCTAAGAACTATGCTTTTGTGGCAGGGGGTTGCCGTAAACTGGAACAGGTGTGCATGCAGTAATTTCTTACCTAGACTGAGGCTTGGATACCTGTATGCCAGTTCATCCTTTGATGCAGATTCTCCTTTACTTGAAACAGCAGAGAACGATGCTTTTGGAGCAAGATTTTTTCAGAGGTTCATAAACTAGCAGTGACAGTTTTGCTTGGGATTTTTCATGAGTTTGCCTTTCTAAGTGGTGTGTACTAGCCTTGTTGTGTGGGTATCAGTTCTGGAATTACCACCGGTACCAAAATATCTAATGAATTTCCTTAACATGGAAAGGTGGGTCAAGAGCTCATTCACAAGCAGCTTACTTGTTCCTTCAGTGGGAGATGGATGGGGACACAGGGCAGCAGTTTCCTTATTAATCCTCACTGATTAAGCAGGGTCCTTGCTCTGTTGTTAAAAAGTTCTTCTGTTAAGCTCCAAATAGGAATGTCAGGCCACACAGTGACAAGCAGAAATCTTTACTGACCATGGATTTGCTCTAGTATTTCACAGAGATGAGAAGGTTTCAGAATAGGCTCTACTTCCTTGAGGCTGAAATGCCAAGCAGCAGAAGGTCAGCAGACAGCAGCGTCGTAAATCACGAACAGTGATAATATTTCTACTTACAGGGTGACAGACACAACAGGGAAAGCTTCTGTGCCAGCTGGCAGAAGCAGGTCATGGAAGAGGGATACCTTGGGCCTTGGCAGGGGCATGGCAGGGGAAAGCAACTAGGGAGTGGTAACTGGATCTGCCACGTGTCCAAGGCAGTAGAGATGAGATTTCTTCAGCTATAATCTTACTGACATATTGAGAACTGTACCAAGATCACATATGGTACTGGGGCACCTGGATCCTACAAAAAATTTGTATTTGCTGCATGTTAATCTACCTACTTTGACGTACCCTTTGCCTCTGTTTAACCACCTGGAAAAAAACATCTCAAAGAAGCATGAACAAATCTAACTATTGTAGAAGCAGAAGATTATTATTGTTTCAAAACATATTTGTCAGGAACAAAAGATTAAATCCCAAACTTAGTAAGGTAAAATTCCACATTGATGTCAGCAGGTTTAGGGATAGGACTGCAATAGGATACAGGGCATCTTGGCAAAACTCCCCAGTTATTTTAAGGAGAAAGTGGCATTGCACAGGGAACTTTCGGTCAGCTTTTTCCAAGAAGTCTGGAGAACTTATTCCCACCTGGGGGAACTTGGTCCTACCAACTAATTTGGAGAACAGGAAAAAGGAAATTGCACACTGGCGGGGTTTATGCTAGACAATGGAGCAATCTCCTTATTGCTTAAACACGCAAGCTGCATACTTTTTACTCTACCTCTCTTTTGTTGTGGCACTCCCTCCCTCCCCGAAAAAGCTGAATAAACATGAAGGATCAGCGGACACATTACGTTTTACACAACAGAGCACGGCTTTATAGGGCTTTGTTACATCTTGAAAAGATTAAGTGCACCTGCATGTGAAGAATCCCTATCCCTCTGAATAACCAGGCAAAGGCACCTCCGTTACTAGGGCACAGGCAAAGGACACGGTTGGGCTGCGGGTTTAGGACAAAGCTTGTTTCGCCAAGACTGGATCCTCTAATTTGTGAGGAGCAAGGCTGCCATCCAGCGGCTTTTCTCCAGTACAAAACTGAATTTAGCAGCAACAAGGTGGAGAAAATGTTCATGTTCTCTTGATTCAAATAGGGATCTGTTAATTTGCTAAGTTCTTTTTTTGTGTGTGTTTTAATCTTTGACCTAGATAACACACTAGGTGCAAACTACACAGAGAAAAGAAAGGTTATTAGTTTGTTTTAAATCATCACTAGCTTTTGTTCTTGTTGACTTGAATTTTACCTGTATAACTTGGTGATCATTCTGCCTACATGAAACTGTAGATAAGCATAAAATAATTTAAAAAAAATGCCTCATAGCTGAAATAATAGTGTTTTGTTAATGTACACATCACATTTTCAAATGGAAGACACATTTATAAGCTTAATTCAAAGCTCATGAGAATCGTTTCATCCTGCAACGGGCTTGGAATCAGGCCCTGTTTGAAGAAAAAGGAAATTTGAAGTTATGCAATCTGGAGGAAAATTATCATGCATATTACATATATTCATCTCTAGGGACTGACAGATCAACAGGTAGCATTAGGAGGAAATTTCCTGATGTTTATCCCCTTGCAGATCCCACTCAAACATAAACGTTTTTATCTACTGGAAAGCCGAAGCTCAGGCTGGTGAATAAGGCAGAAGGGTAATCTGCTCCTGAGGCAAATCATTTAAGTTCCCTTTGCCTCCATTTCCCTCTGTCTAAAACAGGGATAATGCTCATCTAGCTTGCAGGCAAGATGTGAGATTCAATACGCTGTGAATTACAAAGGATTTCGAGTTCCTCAGAAGCAAGAGAGTATTTGTGTACTTCTTGATACTGTTTATACAAGACATAAATCTATCAAAGGCTTGAAGGAGGCTGCATTGCCCAACTTCTTCCACTCTGCCTCTCCCCAGCTAATACTTCTTAGCAGCCCCCCTGGCTCTCAGGGCACCAATGAAGATGGGAGTCTGTCCTTTCTAAGTGTTATTATTAAGTTCAAGTACTCTTGTTTCAATAAACTCTCTAACAAGGATGAATCAATTTGTTTAGTTTAACCAAAAGAAAGCAAAGGGATACTTTCACCACAGTTCAGTGGCTTTTTATTGGGAAGCAGAACTCACTTAATGAAGAGCTCCAGGCTGCAAACTGCAAAGTTTTAGTAAGATTCAGTTCTTAAGATGAAATGGAATAAATTCAGATGCAAACGAGGGCACGAATGCCAACAGTAAGAATGCTTAAGAAGCAAGTGAGCAGGAGTTGTGGTAAATTCAGAATCAGGGCAGATGTTTAAATCAAATTTAGATATTTTTCTGGAAATAATTTGTTTGGAACATGAATTTACTGGTAGACATCAGATAGTTTGTTTTACCCCACAGATCAAACTGGATTATCAGATTTTCGCTGACTTTAGAATGTTTTAATATATGGAGTCCTTTGTAAAAATTGTTTCATTTTTAGAAATACTTGTTAGGAATAGTAGAAATTGTTACAGCTGGTGAAAGGGAAGAAGAAAAACATTTGAAGTGAGTTTAAAAATGGGAGTACTGTCTAGGAAACAGCTGCTCACTTTTATTGGAAAATACTAAAATGTTAACACTCAAAATGTCTCATATGTGAAATGTCAAAATATTTCAATCAGTCATATATCTAGTAACACAATTAGGAATGGTTTTTTTGGTGGGAAAAAAAATTACTCCTAAAAATAGTTTTGACTTTTTTCTTTTATATTTTCTCTAGAGGGTTTTGCCTTATTTTCTTCATACAAAGTTACAATATTAGAACCCCTAGCATTTTCTGTTTATGGTGAGCAACACCCATCTCCCATTTCCTGCATCATCTGTCCGAGCCCTTCAGATGGAAGAATCTGTTCAGAGAGTGGACACTAACTGAAATGAATGCAATCTTTGGCTTCAGGATATAGGGAGGATAGACACTTTTTCTGGGTTTTGGTCATTTTGAGTGAATTAATCTTGCTTCACTTTGGACACCTAAAAATCAGACATTTAAATATGAGGCAGTTACCCTCTAAGGTTGTTCAACTCATTTATCTTAGACGCTTATGCTAAGATGAGCTGAATCACCCTCTGGAGGTGCCTATTTCTCTTCTTTGACTATGTGAAGAGCCTAGTGTGACTAGCTCGGTTTTAGACACTTAGGTTTGACAAATGAATTTTGCCTTCTGTTTCCAACATAATCTAAACTAGGACCACCTAGGAAGAACAGAAGTCTTTTGCTTTACTCAAGAGAAGATTCATGATTACTTTTAAAGATTTTAGTCCATTCTTATTCAAATCCATTCACAACCTTTACTAATGTTTTTTTTTAAAACACATTACAATTATTAAACGTAAAAGCAAAGAAAGAAAAGCATTTTACATCTTGTCAGTGACTAACATCAAAATCCAGTCCATTTTACTTGAAATGGTAATCCTACTAATGAACTTGTTTGAGGTCATTCAAATAGAGGCCTTCCAAAAGACCCTCTTTTGTAGGAAAATTTAAGTCAGAAGAATGAAGCAGCTGTATTTTACATGTAATTTCTCACATCTGAAGTTTACTACTAAAGACTTACCTAACAATTGCTGTACAATCCGAAATGAATGTTTTATAGATCAGACATTAAGTACCTATGTAAGTTGTGAAACACCAACGCTGCTCTAATTTTGAAACATAACTTACATCCTTAAACACAAAAACCTGTTTAATAACATGCTCTTATGCATATTTTCATTGATCATGATACATTCATGTTACAGTTCCGTAAAATTAACAAGTTGTTTGAAATATGTCACTTTAAAGATTTTAAGGTTTATTCAGCAAATAATTCCACAGACACGTGCTCTCTATACTGATAACACAAACAAAAAGAAAAAGTAGAAGATTGAAAAAAATAAAAACCACAATCAATCCTGATCTCTGCACTGTAAGGAAAGTGCAAATTGCCTTCCTTACATGAAGGCCAAGATGACAATAATGATCTCATTTTCCTTCTAATATTTCATGAAGTGTCAAGCATCGTTATATCTGTCTATTCCAGTTGGGCTCTGGAAACAAGAATGTGCACCTGAGTAAGGACAGCTGCCCTAAAGCAGATCCTGGTTTAATAGTACGCAGAGTTTTAGCTGCCGCATGGAAGCTTTTCAGGTCTGTGCAATAAACAAAACTGTTGACAGATGCAGCCACACTTAGATATTTTTTTTTTTACTGATTTTTCCTGATTTTTTTTTCCTGATTTTTTTTCACTGATTTTCCCCATGACTTCTGTGCCTGATATGAGATAATCTCAGCTGGCAATTACTGTAGTGAGCAAGAATACCCTCTAGTGGTAATCTGTAGCCCGATATAGACCTATGCTTGTTTTTCATTATCTTTTTTCCATTAAGCTTTATTTTTCACGTTGGCACCAGGGAACCCTTGGTTGTTTACAGGTACAGAACTATCACATCTTACCTGTCTAAATTCATACAACAGCCTCTGCCTCTGCTCTGTGGCACCCCACAGCTAGGACTATATCTCGTGCATGTAGCACAACACCATGGCATCCATGATCTATCATCTCTGAGGTCATGAAGCAAAGGATGCCCTGTGATACATCCTCCTATAGCTGGGAAGTACACTGCCTACCAGCCTCTATGTTCATAAAAAGGCACTAAAAGGTGCCTGTCCCTTTTGCAGCCTAGGACTATGTCTTTTTATCCACTATATCATCTAATATTGCAGTTTCTCGCCCCATGACATGACTCACTGTATGAAAGTTCGTATTTAAGACATTGCTGATCACAGACTCCAAAAAACTACAGGTGTTGAACCTGGCCATACTTGCAGGATTAGCCCAGTGAAGACATCAAACACTAAATCTGAAAGCCCATTTAATTCTGTTGTAAATCTCAATATATAGCTGACATTTCCCTCAGAGGCTAGCTGGCAGGGTGCTTCCTAGAAGACACCTATGACCTATTGAAGAAAGAGCATGGAGACCTGAGAGGATGCTCCTCTCCTATTGGATTTCCAAGGGTTTGGGTACTTAACAGATTGATGATTGTATAGTGGTCAGATGCCATGTCTCTCCTAGTCTATAGGTACTCATACAGCCCTTCACAGTGTAATGAACAGAATCCCCAGCTGACTTGGAAGGAAATACCACACATCAAAAAAAAGTTCATAGGAAAGCCACGTGGGGTAGCACATGTGAAACAATCCGAATGTGTTTGAAATGTAAAGCTATTCCAATACATGTAAGTGACAATAAAAGAACTATTTATCTTTGGGTAAAAAGAGCAGCTGTGAAAACATTAGCTTTTCTCAACAGGGGCTTCTTCCAGGTGAGCTCAAATATTATCCATAACCATATCAGAACTGAACATTTATTTTTTGAGATTTACCAAGTAATTCCTGTGGTTATTATTTATTATTTTTAGACTTACTTGATTTTTTAGATTTTTTTTTAAAGGCTGAAAAATTTAAACTTCTGTTAATCTAAAAAGGAAAGCCCGTGTTTGGGGTTTGTTTGTTTTTGTAAAATGTAATGCAAAATATCTTAAGAAGAAACACTATAAAAAATCATTGAACTATTTATTGGAGCCTTTTTAAAAATTGTCTTAAGTGCAGTCAAGGTGTAAATGTGTGAAAAAGACAAGTTTTATAAAGATGACGTTCCATCTTGGTACTTTCTATTTAATAAAAAGCTCATTTTCATGGAACAGGAGGTTTGAGCAATTTTGCCCAATTCTGATATCTCCTTTTACAGTATTGTTTAGAGATCCTGGCTGAAAGCTGAACTGTACAAAGGAATATATCGGTTTACAATAAGTGATCATCCTTTTAAAAAAACACTCCACCCAATAACCCAACAAAAAAAAATCCCTGGCAATCTGAATAGGCATAATATATAATACATAAGAGAAGAAGAAACGGCACGATCATTTACAAACAAGGCTTCAAAAACAATCCAGTCTCATTTTTCAGAACCTTTGAGCACACAGAATTCTCACAGACATGAAATGGAAAAATGGATGCTCACATTTTTTGAAAATTAACACTTATGGGATTTACCCAGTCCTTCACAAAATGTATAACTGAGTTGAAACTTAAGTCAAATATTCTGTATCCAGTCAAGTATCTTAAATAAAAAATGATCATTACTCTATAAAGATAATCATTTATCTCACAGTTTGGCTTGATCCTGCTTTGCGCACTGAGTAGTTGTTGCTCCTTTGGTTTATGTACTTGAGTTTATCCTTTTTTATTACCATGTAGTGCCACATTAACTTTCCCTAATACTGTAGGCTACTTATTCTGTTCTTTTTAGAAATATCTTATTGACACTAGATTTTGTCTCAGTGGCCTGAAGAGTTTTACTTTTCTTTCTCCTGGTTTTCTAACCATACTGTAAGGAAGAGATGGAAAGTAACTGAATGCCACCTGTCTTTTGAATGTCTCCAAAGCTTTTATCTGTTCATCCAGATGGCTCAATTTGCATTGACAGTTTTTGTGGCCACTTCAATTAGCTTAAGCTGCTTCATGGTGCATCTAATTATTCTAGTATGCATTTAAAAAGAACCTTAAATTCAAGAGCAGATTTTAAATAAATACTGGAAGAAAAGAAACACAAAAAAAATCCCACACCAAAAGAAGCAAAAAACCCCAATCCGTCCAAAAATGTTTAAATATGTGGTGATGAATTTCCAAACTTGTAGCTTAGATAATGTTAGAAGACGGTAATATTTTTTTTTTTTTTTAATATATTGAGCTTGCTCGGGTAATGAAAGGATCATTCATAGAATAGAATAAAATAGAATAGAATAAAATTCATATTTTTTGTTGTTTTTCTGAGTTATTTTTTCTTTTTTCTATTAAATTGTAGCACATTCTGAAAATTAATATTACGTACAGACCATTATTATGTAAATACCAATATGGAGCAAATTTTGCTTTATGAAGGTTAATGTAAATAGGTTAATTCTAGACCAATTTTTACTAATATAGAGGAGACTATTGTTTGACTGCAGTTATACATATTTGCTTCTTGAAGTTCAAGGAAAACAAACTGGAAATTTTCAATCACCTTTTGAGGATCAACCCAATCCCAAACATTTCTATCAAATAAATTCTTCATGGAAGAGGAAAACAACCTTCTTGTTTTTTCTTGTCTTAGAAAATAAATAAATAAAAAATATTTTGGATTAGATTGATCTGGAAGACAATATTCCATTTTTAACATGTTCAGAAAATATTTTTGGTGTGTCCTACATACTGAATTGTTTGTCAGCCTGACTATGCCTCATTTACACTTGTTAACATTGACTAATATGGCAATTGTTAAACTTTGTCAAACTTAAACCATGTCAAATCTACTACATATGTGGAACTGATCTGTATCATAAGTCCATCACATCCTAGACACTTCAGCTTTACCACACATGCCAATTAGCCAATTTTGTGATCTATATAGAGGTTTCTTCTGGAGATCTGATCTATCACCTGCTAGAGATTCCTGCTCAAAATTTTAGCTTACCATGCAAATTGCTAGAGCTGGTATGTTGCCTCCTGGTAACTTCAGTGTAACATTCCACAATTTCTCTGCTTTATTGTCCTATTTCAACTACAGCTCTCCACATTTCTAGATTAAGTATATCTTAATTGTAGAAATGCTACTTGAAGTTTTAATGAAGGTATGCTACTGTATTTTGTATTCATAAGCAGTTGGAAAAGGAGAATGCAGAAATGTAGATGGAGCAGGAAGAAGAGATAATATAGTCGAGTTGTTTCAATTTTATTCTGGTTCAAGCCCAAAAAAAAAGAGAAAAAAAAAGATCAAAATTGCAGTTCAGATACAACTCCAGCTCAAGGGAATAGTCTGATTTATTACTTGATTCAGCTAAAATTTGGTTCCACTGTCTTAATGTACTTGTTTGTGTTTTTGTTTGTTTTTTGTCAACCATGACTCTGCCTGGGTTTTACCCACATAAAATGAAAGAAGTTATAATAATGAACAGAAACTGTTAAAAAAAAATACAAGGTGGGCAAAAATAATATCTTATGTTCGTAAGAGTAAGGAGTAAATAATGTGACTGGTATTTTACCCCTCCATGATTCCAAAGCACATTTTACATGCTTTCAGTGAGATTGAGTCATGTTTTAGTTTGTGATGAATTTGACGAAGCTCCCTGACCTCTGATTTCCACTAGAAGGTGTCCTCTCCTTAGTGATATCTATGTGACTATTGATGTATATGTCATTAATGTGACTTACTAAGGTATTGTATTCCTCCAACTTCTAGTACAGAAATCAGATAAACACATGGAAGGAACTATCATTTTTCAGGAAAAGCCTAATGTGACTGTAATTAGCTGAAGTAATACAGTTGTGCCATTTTACAAGAGGTCTGTTTTAACAGTCATATTTTAGGTCTCAGTTTTAAAAGCCCTGCCTTACTCTTTAAAGAGTCCATCATAATGTTTTTCTTTCTTTTACAGTTTATTCATTTTTATCTCTTCCAATTTTCTGAGCCTTTTGGTGTCAGACACATTTTGTATTATCAGGTTATTAATATGTAACAAAACCAGAATTAAGCACATGGCAACCTCCGAAAGAAGATTGGTCTGGATTGAACCACAAGTTCTTGATTCATTGACGAGCCATGCATAGCCTCCCTGTGTAAATGTGAACAAATCATAAGATCTTACCTTCTTTTTCTATTTGGAAATGGGGATTATAATATCATTTTCTACCAGCACAGGGTCACCACAACATTCACATACAGAAGTCCAGTGTTTGTTGGAACAGCACAAATGCTCATATTGCCACTTGCTGACAGGTTTTATAATGTTTGTGCTGTGCCAGTTCAGATTCATATGCAGCCAGTGGATGTTGGAAGAAATAAATATTAAAGAAGTCCACTACAGTTAATAAAAACAAGTCCCTACTTAACATATCAGAAAACAAAATATGTTCCCATAAATTAACAGGCAAAAGTGTGACAGTTTTAATCCCTGTTTAATGTGCAAACACACAACAAAAGCAAAATAATGCAATTGCAGTGAAAATAGCTTAAGTAAAGTTACTTGATATTTTGTTGCTATAGGCTAAGAACACAGACAATTACACTGGTTCAATGCATGCTCAGAAACTTGTTGAGCAGTGGTGAGTTGAACATGTGTCTGAGCCTTCTGTGTAATTATTTTATATCTCCCGTTGCTGGTTGATTCTGACTAAGCAGTTTTCCATTCTGTTGATTTGTCATGTGCATCAGTTTGTGTTCATTTTTCTGTGTTTTCTACGTTACATTTCTTATTCCTCAGACTTCTTTTCTTCAAGGTCCACACTGTTCTTTTTCAAAATTTCTGTGTTTTTTAACAGTGTGTTAGCCACAGCAACAGACTAAAGAAGGCAACCTCTTACACAGCTAAATTGGAAAAGATCCCAGAATAAAGAAAATATTAAATAGAGCAGAAAAAAATCAGCATATGGATGCTATCGATGCAGAAGGAAAATAGCCAACTACACTGCAGAAATTCCCACTCGGAAGAGACACAAGGAAGCAGTGTTTGTTTAGCTCATACTGCTGCCAATGCAAAGGACCATCATGACCTGTAAAGTAAACCCAGGAGGTGGAAGGATTGTCTCATAAAGGAAAGCACAAATATTGTAAATTCAGTTTTCATTGTGACCAAATGTACATGAAGAATGTATTAAAAATTTAGAGAAGACCTCTCAGTGCTACCATATGGGAAAGTACACAATCAGCCCGAGATCCAGGTAATTCTCAAGGTTATGAGGCACCTTTAGTGACAGACATCCTCAATCTAGGAAGAATTTCTGTAGTCAACAGCTGGTAGGAAGGCAAAATCATATCAACTTGGACTTGATCTGTACACTTAAAAAACAATCAATCATCATTAACTACCTTCTGACTAGCCATCACTAATCATATTTTAATAATACTGGTGCATTTGAATCTCTGTGGGGACCACATTGAAATCATATAGGCTCCATATTGAACTTAGTAGTGAAATATGTAATGAACTCTGAAAAAATCACAGTAAATCACATCTTTGAGATATAGCTTTAAGTCTTTAGGACTTGCATGGAGGAATGAATGAGGTATGAGCCCATGAAGATGGCAGACTCTGTACTCCAGTAAGCAAAAAGCCTGAACTTTCTATTAAAAAAAATTGGGAAAGAAAATTGTCCAGAGAAAAGAAGAGAAATCATAACAGCCTGTGAAGCTGGAGCTGAAGAAGGAAGACTTAATCTTTGACTATAGTTTACCTGGGTAGATTAATTTACAGTAGATTTAACTCATTATCATATTACTCAAAAAAACCCACCTTTGAACAAAATATTCTATTGCTCAAGAACACAGACTGCTGAAAGATTATGCAGGAGCTAATTCATGACTACTATCAATCCTTGGAAATGTGTATTTTCTCCAAAGCACTGGATTTTATAACTCAATGGCTTGTGCGTTCTTCATTCCATTCATTTGCTTTCTGAAACACAGCCAGGGTGAGGGTGTTTTGATAATGAAAGATGGACAAGGGTAGAAACATGGTAATCTGTGGCTAGTGAATCACAGTCAATACAACACATCCCCTCCCCTGTATTGAGTCTAAGTTATAGAGATCTCAGAGGGTTGGTAGAAGATAAAATTTTGGACCTTTTCATATGCATTATCACTTTTAGCCCAAATACTGAATTTAAGAGTGTGTGCTTCTGTTGCAGTATTCTTGGTTTACAACATAGGATTTTTTGTACATTTGCTGAGAAAAAGAAGGTCATTAAAGGAATTTTGAAGTTGACTACACGTGTTACATTAATAGACAGGGAAAATATATATATACGTTCTAGCATCTTTTTTTCACAACTTCATAACTAGCTTTTGATATTAAGTAACACCTCAAAGTCTGCTGCTAACCTAATACTTTAGCAGAATCTTCAAAAAATGTGTCATACCATTTTCTTAATGAAGATCAAATAAAAATCTCACTCTCTTAGTCACTGAAGAAGTAGAAGTGGTTTGTGTAAGTGCATAAATACTGCCGATCATAAAATAGTGGCAAAAAAATAATCTTATTAAGCTTTTAATGAACAAAACTAAATGCGATCTATTAAAAATTAATCATATGGATTCTTGCCTTGATGACTACATTCTGTCTTTTCATTAGTTGTCAGACTACAAAAGTCATCTGTTGTACTTCCCTGCATGAAAAACATCCACGGAGAGATGTTAAGTCCAAAATGATTCATAAGCATATGCACACTGCCCTATTCTGCCTCATGGTATCCTACAATCCACAAATCGTTCCTGTTGAGCAAGGACAAGTCTGAAACAACTTATGTGTTGCCCCAAAGATCAGGCATTAAATAAAAATTGAATACTTTCAAATTTAGTTTGATTAAAACATATAGATAATATACTTCAGTCTTTATTACTAAAAGACTTTAATGTTGAGAAACGATTTTATTAAAATTTGAGCAGACATCATTTACATTCTTATAGTTTTCAGAAACATCATTGTGCACAAGAGCTGCAAGTAAATGAACCAGCAAATACAAATAGCATATGGAATGGCTAAGTATTGAGTTATCTTGCTTGGCAGGAATAGGATATAAGTAGTCTATGGATAGACTTAAAGCAGCACAACAATTTATATTGTATTAATTCTGCCTGTCAAATGCAGAACAGTTTTAAACCTATTTTATTATCAGTTAATATTTCTGTTGTTACAACACAAGTTAACAGTTAGGACATCTCTATACTAGGCTCTGTGCCTAAGAGAGCCCCTATAATCCAAGTAGTCGAAGGTTCAGGTAAATAATGAAGTTAGGACATTTTAATAGGTTACACAAATAGTGACTACTACACATCCTTTCTTCAACCGTGGTTAATGAGCTGTATGAAATTGTAACTTAAGTCTCTTTTCCTGAACTTTATGTTACTCCATTTAACTTCATCTTTGCTGCAGTTTCAAATAAATCAAGTATAGAAATATCCATTCTATACCAACTATGTAAGAATTCAGTTTCTGAGAATTTTGTTTAAACTTGAAAATTAATTTCTGTTGTTCTAGAAATAATAACTTCCTTGCCTGGACATATGCTTAAATCCCTACTTGAGTAGTTCTAAGTCTTTCTGAAATTATGTAGGGAAATTCACTGTGGCTGCTTTGGCATTCTGATTTAAATAAACGCCAATCATTATTTGAGGAAGTTTACTTTGCCCACTTCCTTTCTGTCAGCTGGAAGTCAAGAAAGCCAACAGTTCTTTGAAAGATGAGATTTAGAAGCTGTTAAAGTCTAAATGGTTCTGGGTTCATATTCTTTTATTATTTCAGAAAAGAATGTTAATGATTAAACATCCATATTAAAACTGTAATAATTGTGCTATCTGAAACATGGTCAAAGTTTCAGTTGAAAGTGTTGCTCTGTTGTATAATGTAAAATGTACTGATTGAAAAAATATTTTCTTTTAATTTCATATATTTCTAAACATATCTGTAATTATAACATACAGCATACTGCCCCAAATCTATTTTTATCAGACTAGTTAACAGGCTT
This sequence comes from Calonectris borealis, assembly GCF_964195595.1. NCBI lineage: Eukaryota > Metazoa > Chordata > Aves > Procellariiformes > Procellariidae > Calonectris > Calonectris borealis. The sequence continues at coordinate 10,202,864 of NC_134312.1, forward strand.
AATTTGTTTGCCAAAACTGGAGTTCTGACAACTGTTTCCCATTTTGATTCAAATAATTTCTTCCAAAATAACTCCTTAGGAAAAACATGAAAAAATGGAAAACAAGAATATTTTTAATAAAATCCTTCAAGATTTTGAAACCATTTCTGATTTTCTGAAAAGCTCTAACTTTCTTCTGTTTAATGACAAAATGGTAGTACTAAATTTCTCTCTAACGAGACTTAAACATATGTTCAAACATATTAAGATAAAATTTGGTATCTGTAATTGAAGCTCAATGCATATGGATCACTGTTCAAAGTATTACAAGGGTTTATTTGTCTTTTTTAATTCCACTGCCCATGAATCACTTTTCTTTTACACACTACATAGATGTTAACCCCTTTACAATACCGAAGTAAAAGTTTTATTTTGTTTTATTTTAATTTTATAAAATTTTACGTTAGCATAAATTTATGGAGATGGTAGGATAGAAGTGGACTCTGCGTTCAATATTCTTAAATGAAAAATGTGTTCCCAAAGGTATTTGTCAATAAGTAAGTTTCATGGGGGTTTCAAATTTCCTAGGATGTGGCTCCCAAAGCATTAACCTGCTATTAGGATACAACTCTAATCCAACCACTCGGTTGGTGGGTCCTTTTTTCCCTACATGCAGTACTGTAATAGTCTGTGACCTAAAATATTTCCTCCCTTGTTTACTGTCAGACATCAGCCTGTTCTTTGCAGAGGCAGAAAGATGGGGTTTGTTTTGTTTTGTTTTGTTTGGGTTTTTTTAAGATTCTTATTATAAATAAACAGAGAATTGGCTTAGATCACTGAGTGACCTTTTAAAGTAGGTCTCTTGTAGCTTACCACTAAGAAAGCAACATTATTATTACCTTGTGGTTCATAAATATGATATCAGAGAAGTCTTAGTACTATAGAAGTGAGACAAACTTCAGACCAGGAGAGCCCATGGCCATCAGCAACTCTGGCTAGTATGTCTGACCTTTATTGTCAAGTGAGTCTTTCAAATTAACTGTCATTACTGGTCAGACAGAAGTTCCACCAGGTGCTATTTCTCCTATAAAAAGCTCCTCAGAGCAATAATAAAACCATTGAAGTTGCAGACAGGTTTTCTGTTTGTTTGCGTGTTTTGTTTTTTTTTTGTTGTTGTTGGGTTTTTTTGACATCTTGAAGCTGTACTTGTAAAAGTCAGCCAGTAAAACAGAAGAGAATTTTTCACTTGCCGATGTCAGTGTTACACATGATGTGGCTGATTTGTGGATTCAGACTGGAAGCCAGAGCATGGACTGCTGTAGCTCCTGCTTGCAGGGCTATGCAAAAAATCTACTGCTCACCCTCTAGCCACAGTAATCATTGATAATGACAGCTTTTCAGAGGAAGTACTGACTGGGAAAGACCCTCTGTACCTCAGCAAGCAAGGGAAGATGAGCATCCTACCTTTTGTCTTTATCACCAAGGGAAGGAAGCCTTTTAACTGGACTCAGAGTACTCCGCATCAGGCGTGTCTCAGGAAGATGAACATGCTTAAATCATACGACCAATATCCAAATCAGATTTCTGAGGGATGTTTTTGCCTTTTCTGCCAAGGCTTCCACAACCCCTCACATAGAAATTTTAGTGTCGATCATCCACCGTGCAAAAAATAGCAAGGATAACAAAATTGATGAAAGATCAGAGCAGGCTATAATTGGTACAACTCTGTCAGAGAAAGATGTCTAAGACATTTGGACATGAAGATGTAACAGGTTATTTAACTGTATTTTAGCTCCCAGAGAAACACCAATGAAGAAGATGTGAGTAAAGCAAAGACTCCTGAGTAGAACCAGGGAGGTGATATTACTTTTAATATTCTTACGGCTGAAGTTCAGTGAATGAAAAAATTCAATGCAGTGTGCAATGTGTTGATGTTATTGCTTGGAATCGTGCAATATTCTCACAGAGACACAGAAAACACTGATGGGGAATGAGGTTCACAGTTTCATATCAAGTGATGTAACTGAGCAACTAGCCAAGCAAACTCTCATTAAATTGGCTGATATCACTTGAATCCAGGGCTCTGAGGAGACACAGAAGAAAGATTTTAGGTACCACAAAGAACACTGATATAACTCAAAGAATCCTTCAATGTGCTGAAGAAATGGAGGTAAGGGCACTGTAAAGGCTTTATTCATTTTCAGAAATCGTAATATTTCTGGTATTACCAAAATGAGTTATTTGAGAAATCATGTGCCATTAATAAATTTAGCATAAACAATAAATCCAATGGCCATCCGTCTTCCAGTTCATAGTGTTAAGAATTCTGGGAATTCTAGTGGAATCTTCTGGGGATGTCAGAAGAGCAAATCCAGTTACCATGAGGTTTCTTTCAGTAAGAAGCCTTACACTCTTGTCCTTTATTTCTGCTTAATATCAATAAATATAGAGACAAAAAGGTTTTCCTTGAATTCTGCAAAACACTAAAAATGAATGTTTGCTTCTAAGCAGCTGGATTACTTAGAAGTCATATCTATGGGTATGTTAATGCCTTTTCAATGTCCCAGAGATGCCAGTCTGTAGCCCACAGTCCAGCAGACTGTGACCCAGCAGTGCAGCCTAACAAATACCTACTTAGGGAGAGTGGTAAGAGGAAAATTAATGATTGTAATGCTTTCTCTAGTGCTTTGAAGGATTAAGGAGAAAAAAAAAAAAAGGAGTTTGGTGGGTTTTTTTGCTGTTTTTTTTTCTTCTGTCTTTAAAAGTCATGTTCTAGTTTAAATAAAAATAACCTATGGTCTGTGTTAGGAAGGAGGATACACTATTACAATAAATCCTTCTGGTTTGATAATCTGTGTTTGTAGAAATAAAGTACAGCATTTAATGATGCACACATTCACCTCTTTCTTTTGACACTTACAAACCTTTGATCTATTAGTTCATCCATTAATGCAACAAAAAGGTATTAGTTTCTAAATATGTACAGCTTAACTTTCTCTTTTATTATTCATTAAAATTTCATTTTCCTTCCACCCAGCCAGCCTCTTTTCTTGATTCTGATTGACTCCTGCAGTGCTGTAAAAATGTTAACACAGAAAATATGTCATTGCTTGAGTAATATTTTGTAATCCATGGAAAGCTTTTTATATAATCTATGGTTTTTTACAGTTCAGCTACAGCTTCATATGAAATGAAACCTACACTCTGAAGGCACAAGACAGAAGAATGATACACCATTTCCCTTCAGAAATTCTATATTTAAAATTCTGGCTTAGGTGGTTGCTCACAGGTTACATTTATTTGAAAAACAAGTTACTGAAAAAGAAGGAACAGTAGCAAATTTGAATCTACCTGTTCACCAAAGACTTTGAGATCTCTTTGTCCTGAATGATAGTAATCAGAAACACATGTAGGATAAAGAGCAATTTGTGACCAAGTGTTCAATAAAAAAAGTAACTCAAAGAGCTCAGCTTTCATGCTTCACTTCACTGGATGTGGGAAAGTCCCTTAAGCAGCTATCCTTAGTATAGTATATCCTGAAAATACCTTTTTTTATGAGAAGAGCAATAATCCCATATCTGTTCTTCCTTGCCTTTCTTTTTGATCAGTTTTAGACAGGCTAGAGGGAATGATTTTCTGGAGTAGGACTCAAAAGATTTCCTGTATGAATCAGATTTCCTATGTTACTGTAAGCAAATCACTTAAGGGATAAACAGTGGGCGAGTATTAGCTAAAACTTTTTGACAGTGACTGCAAGGTACGTACCTCTTCTTTGTACCTTTGCAAATCACTCTGTATCTCTCTTGACTGTCAATAATATGGATCACCAACATGTTGCAAATATCTTGCACCAATCAAGGATTACATGTGAACTAAAATGAGAGCCATTTTGTGTTTCTCATCCTACTGTTTCTTTCTGCTCCCTGCCTGTAATACAACTTTGTGACATAGTGCAATTTTCTGGGGATCCCCAGACAGACAGTCTAGTCATACTCTGATCTCCTCCAGTAGTCTGTTCTCTCACCCCCCTATAATGCCAAGCAGCACATCAACAGGCCTTGAGTTATTTCTTCATCTCCATGCTTGCCAGGAATTTTTCCTAGGATACAATGTATTTTAAGAATATTTCTGGTTATTTCAGACAGTCTCTAAACATTTAGTCATAGCTGTCTTGGGATGGTAACCAGACAGAAATGCAAATCCTATCTCCTATGACGGTGGAGAATCCATAGTCAGCAAAGGTCTAGATCAACCGGGAGTCTTGTTGATGAAGCAGAAACAGGAGACTGACTGAAACAGCCTCGCAGGCCACTTTATCAAAAGGGGACTTGCTCAAATTACATTCATTGCTGGTAAGAGTCAGAGTTGCGAGGCACCGTAGGAACAAATGACAGGTAGGATGATGCCGAGAAGGTGCAGAAAGGTTCAAGCTCCCATAAAGACCTACAGAAATGGCTCCTTGAATAAAAATAGTGTAACATCAGCATTCATCTCAAATCCTTAGGTGAACAGGATCTCATTGTGTGGAGATACCATCCTGAGCTCAAGAACTTCCTATAATGGAGAGAGAGTACTTAACCACAGTCCAGATGAGGATCCAACATTACCGGAGGCAGACTTGTTGTCCATCTGGTTATTCTTTGTAGGTCTGCAAGGGCTCTTTTTCCTTGCCAGCCTCAGCCTGTAATCAATAACATTTCCTACTGAGTGCCTGTGTTTGAATATGTACAAAGCACGAGTATGTCACAATTGCTGTGGTGGTGGTGTGGTTTATTGTTCTTTGTCATGGAGGTGTATAGGAAGTGGCTGGATAGCATAACGTGTACTGAAGTTATCATCTGGTTCAACCAGATGCTGCTTCAGAGCGTCAGGCAGCTATGCAACATATGCTGTGCACTGAATAGTCTAAGTGACTGGCCCATTGGGAAAGTAATCTTTGTCTGACCAGCGGCAGACACATATCTTTTATCTAGTCCAGAAAGAAAGAAGAGAAACAGTCACATTTACCTGGTATTATCTGCCAAGTCACCGTAAGCAATCACAGGATTGTCTTAATTATGGCAATAATATTTTTTTTTCTGTTATAATTACACCTGTTCTCTTTTCATCTGTCTAGAATCATTGAAGGGTTTTTTCTTTGTGTGGTTGGGTTTTTTGTTGCTGTTTTGATTTTTTTTTTCCCCTCAGTTTGATCTAGCTGGAAAATTCTTTTTTCAAGATTGTCTCTAAGCAACTGGGTATTACATTCATTGTAGAAACAGTGTGCATCACCAAGTCAAAGCGCATAATGAAATTCAGCTTTCTCTTGAAACCACAGTGCAAAACACACCAGCTTTGATACACTAATATTTGTTTAGATCAGATCCTGTTTGTCTTGGAGAGACAACCCTGATCTTCTTGCTTGTTAAAAATAAGGCAACAACAAATGAGATCAAAACAAGCAACCAGAAACATCCAAAAAAGACTTAGGCATAGTCTGAGTGAATCATGTGGAAGTATGGTCACACTCTCCCGGCAACCATCACCCTGCTTTTCTTATGCACTATCTAGAAACAGAGAAATCCAAACCATGATAGATTACCAGAGCAGCAGGGCACACACCCAGCAATAACATCTTTGCAGATGTTCTTCACAAGTCTGCCAGTACATATCATGCAAGTATAAAGTGTTTAGCTATACCCATGCACAGCTACAATTTCATTCATATGTAATATATAGTCCGTATATAAAATTTATTATACATCTCCAGTGTTCATTAAAATGGGTTAACTAAAGTCTGTGCAAGTGGTTGTGACAGGGTCAACAACATTTTTCAGTTTAGCTATAATAGAACCCGTAAGTTTAGAAAAGGGTGAAGGTTTTTTGAATGAGAAAGCATTTAAGAGTGCTTTTGATGCAGTTAATGTTCCTTTTCATTACCATTCTTTCCTGTTTCCTGATACTGATTTACATCTTCAGTGACCCTCATTTGGTACAAGTCAGCTATTTCTTGCTGCAGCTGTCACTCTACAGGAACTGTGTTGCACATCACAGATGTTGGATCACTTTTCCAAGTTATCTATACACTGCAACTTAATGTCATATCAGGCAGAGAAGGATACATGGGAAATAGACTTCAGGACTCAAAAAAGTCTTTGGATTCCTGTCACTCCACATAGCTGTGATGTTGATTTATCTGACACTTTATTTCAGATGCAGTGATTTTTCTGCTTGCAAAACCTTTCTTCATAAGGTAGCTCAGCTTGATAGCTCAGAAAACTCTGGTTGTTTGCACTAAAAAGGGCATAAGATGTTCTAACAAATCTTAGAGTCACAGCAGGAAATGGTGAACTTCAAAACTTTTAGCATTTGGCTTTGATTGAGGGAAGAATCAAAAAGCTTGGATAGATAACTGAACTGGTCTGACATCTTCAGTTAATGGTATGAGGTTGGTAGTTTCCATTTTCAAGCGTTCTCAAAATATTTTTATCCCTTTGCTGTGTTCCTGGCGGAAAATTGCAAAAGAACAAGCTCTATTCATGCAAATGACAAGGCATCTGTGATTTCTTTGCTACAAAATATTATTAAGGCCAAAATATTACATGATTTAAAACAAGACTAGACATTTATATACAAAGCAGAAAAATTCAGTCATCCCTCTAAAAATTAACCCTAGTGTTCTGGAACATACCAAAAATTTGTTGGAAAGGTAAATCTTCATCATGACCTCCATAAACCATCCCTTAACAAAAAGTGATTAGCAAGAGTTGCCAAAGGAGCCACTAGGTAATACCACTAGGTATACTGTAAATACTCTATTGCAATATTTCTTCTGTTTTTTTTCTCCAAAGTTGTTTATAAAGGTGATTGAGACAGTTTCCCACTATCTTTTGTATGTCAGTTACACTAATTAATGGAGAAGGGGTGTGGGAAGAGAAGTAAAGAGTAGAAAAGGACACATCAACTTCCCAAGGCCATGGCAGATCCATCGTCAAAAATCCAAGTGAACTTTGCTCAGGACAGTTCCCTGAAGACTTTACCATGGGAAAAGTTCAAATATTAAGCAATTTAAGAAAAAAAAAAAAATCCAGTTCAATATTTTTCAAATAACCTCCCTCTATAAGAAAAAAAATTCTGACCAACTTTATTCAGTTCTATCAAATCAGTCCCTTTCTTAGGGCACCATACAAGCATGATTCCTCTCTTTGCTGTGTTAAATAGTTTCTCATTCTTTACACTTTTAACATGGTATGTCATATATTGATCTGAATCAGTATACAACAACAGAAACAAAAATTCATAAAAGCGTATGAAATTTAAATTCTAAATTTCATCATTTATACAGCTCCTACTTTGTGATAATGAAGTCCCAAAGAGCTGGATTAGTGATTAAACTTTTAAAATTCACAGGCGACACAGAAAGGGTGGGGGTAAACAAGGGAGCTCAGTCAGTTTTGTTCTTCTCTAACCAGAGTCAGAAGAAACCAAAGAAACCAACTCTGCTGGTGTAAGATTAGAATGTCTCTGTATTTTTGGTGATAATTCAGACCTAGACCACCATTTAGACTCTGTCCTGTGTTGAGATAGAGTTGAGATAGACTGTTTCTTACACCATTTTGCACCTGAAGTAAAGCTTCTTGTTCTGCAGACAAGCCCCTGCGTGTAGCACCTCTGTGGAAAGCCGCAAACAGAAAGCTGGCCATTGAGCCTCCCTTCTCTTTCTTCAGCTAAAGGCATCACCAAAGTATGCGTGTCTGTCCCTCGTGGTGTCATACAGACACTTTACATCGTTTACCTGGCAGAAAGTCAGTGATTATGATAAATGCAAACATTCTTTTTCCAGAAAACGGGCTTGAACTGGAAACTGTTCATAGACGCTGTAGAAATGAAAGCTGTAGACATACCTGGAAATGGCAGACAAAAGTGTCTGTACACAGTATTCATTTTCATGCTAGATATTTTCTTGCTTCTCCTTTTTTGATTGTCAGCTCCACAATAAAAGTTTTGGTTGATTTAAACAAGTAATTGGATTAATTTAAGAACACAAAGATCTGGGATGAATATCCAGAAAATCTCCTGAATTATCAACAAAGTGTCCCAAAGGAAGCTGTAGAAACTCTGTTACTTGGGACTCTTAAATTAAAAGGTACTCTGGGGAACAGTTTTGGGAGATAGGCTTGATAACTTACTAGGACTTTCCTATCATTAAGCCTGGAAAGGCAGTCATTATCACCAAGAGTAGGAACACAGTTCATTAAAGTTTATAATGAAAGCTGTTACCTATGTTACACTTACCTATGTGATGTGAATGCTGATGAAACAGAAAATAATATAAACACTACCAGACACTAAGGGAGTCTCAACTGTCCTTTAAATAGTGGGGGAAGAATGGTGCAATGTGAAGTTTTGTTCTTTTCACTGGCCTGTGTGGTTCCTGTACACCTCACGTACAGATTGACCCCAGGGTCTAAGCGTTTACATTCCATTCACCTTAGTGAGCACACGAGGCTGCATGTCCATATCATTACATTTCCACGCTCCTTAAAAAGATAAATATATTTTATATCAGGGATTTATAGCCAGCTCAGCAGGCAGTAAGACACATTGCAAAATAATGTGAAGGAAAACAGAAACAAAAAAAGCAATTATGAAAGCAACTCAGTGAAAGTTGCGGAGCAGTCATGTATATTTTTAAATTTACAGGCCACACTTGTCTGCTTTGCCCTACCATCCCCTCTTCAGATTTAGGTTTTCTCATCCGGGACAACTGAAACTGGTGAGATTAACAGCATCTCATGTCAGCTGACAAAGAGTGGCAGGGTCCACTTCCAAGAGAGAAGTCCCTTGTTTTGTCTACTTTAAAACACTACAATATTTCTGGACTAAGAAGAGTGGATAGGGCATTGGTTTAACATTCAGGATAATACACCCAGTCACAGCTTTTGTAAGAGACCCCATAAATCATTTAAGCATTGTTCCATAAAGACATTTAAGAACATCACTTCTATAATTTCAGGCAGAAGTAACTGGCTAACACTCTGAAGGATCAAATATTACTTTCTTTGTGCATAATTCTATATGTAGAATGGGGATAGTAATACTTCCCACCTCACAGGGTATAAATACATCAAGATTAAGACATTTCAGCACTGTGTCAATAGAGCCATAAAGTCCCTAAACTAGTTAGGTTGTGTAGTGCATGCTGATACACACCAGAGACTCTGGCCCAGTGACTTTAATTCTGCATTGCAAATTGTGATAACAGGCTCATTTAACTCAAGGAGAATTTTACTTAGACACTGTCATGTACTTAGCATACTACAGAAATATTAAGCAAGACTTAAAGAAGGTTTAAAGCAGAAAATATTTCATTTTGCATGAATAATTTAAAATTAAAAAATGATTAAAATGTCTTAAAGTAATGAGTTAGTCAACTCTGAATCCTGCACTAATCTATAATTAAAACTACCTGCCACTACAAAGTCTTCAGTGTCCAGGTACTGTTTATAAAGTACATAAAATCTACTTTTGATTTGATTACTATTTCATTTTCCACCTTAATTATATCAGGCAGGGTTAATCTGACAGTTAGAAAGCCCTATGTGCAGTAATTTTATGTAGGGGATTTAATTAAGCCTAGGGTATGGTGTTTTAATTGGCGACATAAGATTTACTTGAGTTGGAAATTCTTAAACTGACTGGTGCCAGAAGCTGTTTGACATTTGTGTTGTTATCAGCAAAGAAGGGCACGGTACTTGTTTCGGAGCAAATCCTCACTGAAATCTAAAGTAATCTGAAAATCTGTGCAGTGTTGGTTCGATACCTGTGCCTAAAAAGATGCAGTTACAAGAGGCTTTCCTAACTGGTGGGAGTTATTTCAATGAGGAGGCAAGAGAACAAGAGAAGGGAGATTTGGCATGTGAATGCTTAATTGTTAGCATGCCAAGTGGCACTCTCCAAGACAATGTCTAGACACAATTTAGGGTATAGTTTGCACTAGGGACTATTTACAATAAGCAGTATGGAAAAAGCTGCTGCACTGGTTTTGGCTGAAGAGAACCCATGCATGGCCACAGAGATGCAAGGATGCGATCTGAGCCGCAGCACTTGCTCACAGAGCCAGAGAACAGTCCTTGGCCCGTTTTCCTTACTACTATGAATGTATCTTCTAGCTCTGCTATCTGCCTCCTGTCTCCCCTTCATTGAGCCTGGGGAAAGGGCTGCTGACAGTCAGAGCATGTTGCTGAGTGAACCTGGCTCTTGCGAGGTCTTGGCAAGAAAGGAGAGAAGACTGGCAGCAGCTGCAGCCCTGACTTCATTGCCTTCATCCTTTCTGGTAGACCAAGAGTGTAACTCCTTTCTGACAGCAGCACACTGCAGACTTGCAGACATCCTTCCCTGCCATAGGTTCTAAAAATGTGCCTACAGGACCTTGCTATACCACCTCAGTTAGTCGCTCCTTATTTTCCCAATAGTTCTTCAGTATTGCAGCAGCTGTTCCCAGAGCTCCCAGGAGCCCAATGCAAGTGCACTCATCCCCCATCACTCTTGGGGACTACTGACACCTACTCCATTACAGAGCTCTTCATCAAGGAACAGGGCACCTGGAAGACATTAGTCAATCATTTTTAATATATTTCTGTCCAGAGAGCTGGAAGGACTAGTAATTCAAGTTTATTTGGATACAGTAAAGGGATTCTTGCACAGGTTTGCTAAAGGCTTTTAAAAAAAAAAATTGTTTAACAGTTCTGCCTCAAGCTAAGGTGAAATACTGTAAGCTATTAAACTTATCAGTGCACTTATCTGCTGTTACCAGGTGCGTTTTTCGAGTGAGGCTTAATAACAAAATGGAGACTACTCATTAAACTCACAGTGACAGCCTTGACATGACCACATTCTGCTCTGGATGTTGAATTTTACATCCAGCAATGCAAAAGGATATATTTTTGAACTTATTATCCCAGTATTCCCCTGCTTAGGAAACATCCTTCTGTGGATTGTAAAGCCCTGTTTGAAAATACTTTGTGCAATTGTAAAAATGAAATGTATCTGAAAGAACTTCAGATACTCTGGTCTGACAAAGAGAGAAACTTTGCAGCCACATTAATTTCAGCGGCCATCATCGTAGATTTCATAGTCTGAGTCTAATACTTGGAGGAGAGATTTCTAAGATCCAACTATGTAGGAAGGAAATTAGAAATTCAGTAAGTAACACTATAATATTTTTTTTTGCAGTAGATGCTAAGAAAACACTGTGTTTCTTTTATGCCATCTTTCAGAAAATATAGATCTTGACTGTAAAAAAAATCAAAAAAGAGGTCATGGGATATATTTGCAGAGCCTTTTCCTTGATGACCTAGCTAAATTCTCTTTGAGTGATCACATTCTTCCTATGCAAAATTACCCTGTAATTTCATTTGTTTACATTACTCTTAATTTCCTTTCCTAAACATGGTATGTAATGCTGATGGCAGAGGGGAGATGTCACATTCACTATCCTTATACATATGGAGAGATACGTAAAAAACTTACAAAGAATTTTGTGGTTCTATAGAGTGAAAGGTATGTAATAAAAATAAGGTATTATGTTTTGATGTGATTCTCACAAAATGTAACTTCCAGGAATGATGTCACTTTTTTAGCTGGAAGATCTTGGCTGACCTGGTAATGCCATTTCTGGAAATCCAAAAGTAAGTAAAACATGCAAGACTACAAATAATTCAACAGCATTCGATGGTTTTGTGATAAAGTAGATAGGGCATGCATAATTCCAGTCTATTTCCTGCCAAATGTTAAGTCATACTGATGTTAGCTAAGATAGAACAATGGATTCTTAACTCATTGCTTCATAGGATTATTTCTGCACTTTATCTTTGTATAAGTTGTGTGTGTATCTTTGTGGTAGACTTAGTTCTTGTGAAATGTGTTGCAGTGATCACACCAGACATTATTAGCAAATCCTGCCGCATCCAAACAGTTCTGAGTTGAGTCTTCTGGTCTACAAGCAAGCAAAGATTTTTAGGAACATAGTTCTGTGATATGTTTTTGTGTTTGTACTGTATTTAGGATCTACGTTCCCGAGTAGGACTCGTGTGTGCATGTTACAAATAATAATAATGTTGGAACAGCCAAGGTGTCTGTGTTACTGTCACTGACAGTGACCATTGCTAGCTGCTTTTGTTGATACTATGGAAAAAGCTCCACAGTGAATAATATTTAATAATCTGCCTATGAAGAAATTTTCTTCCTGGTTTCCATTAGTTTACTGAAGCTTTAAAGATGGTACTCCACTTCTTCATTTACTTGGCTTTCATATTATCTCTTCTAAATAAATAAATATTTGTATAATATGTTTTGACTTTATGAGTTGGATTTGTTCCACCATAACTTAGAAGGAATAATGCAAATGCTAAGATTTTGGAGAGGTATCTGAGAGGTATTCTGCCATAGCTTGAGGCCTTATTTTTATTAGAAAATGTTTTTTGTTCCTATTTGAAGAAGGTTTTTTTCCTTCCTATTTGCCTTGGAAGTTTCATATTGTTCTGTTATATGGAAAGGATAATGTGGTTTTATTATTATTATTATTATTATTATTATTATTATTATTATTAAAAATAACTTTATGAGAAATTCTCAGCATGAGGATAATCTTATTTACACTGCAATAAGTTTGCTACTGGTCTGGAATCCTCAACTTCTGCTCTTGTAAAAGGCCTCGTTCTCCTAACAGGAACCTTCCTTGTGGAGATACTGTCTGATCCATACCAAGCAAAGGACTCTGAAGTAATCTTTTGTTTATCAATACTTACCATCAGAGCCAGCTGTAAGAATAGGCAAAAAAAGGTTATTTGCCTAAAAAACAGACCTCTGAGAGCTCTAAAAAATCCCTATGTTTTCTGCAAAGCTGGAGTGACAGGTCAGGGTTATCAAGTAACCCTTCCCGAATGCAGTGTCCTCCTTCCATACAGTAGGCAGCACAGCCGGCAGTATGGCTACACCATTGGGTGTAGGTGCACTCAGACTCCACACTGATACTCCATGCTGACAAGGCTGAAGCTGTTTCTGTCCAGATATTAAATCTTATTACTGCAATAAAAGATTTGTGCTATTAAAAGCTGAAGAGGCAGAGTGACCTGTAGCAACGTGCTGATGAAGATACTCAGCTTCTGTCTGCAGAGCCATAGCGAGTGGTGTGAGAGGCAGTGGCTCTTGGTCCCATTTTGAACAGGACAGGGTAATACAGGGAACGTGCTGCTCCCAGCTCAGCGTGATCCTCACACTCACCAAGCTGGGGTCACAGAGGTGGGGAGGCAGTAAGGGTAAAGTACAACAGCACAAGCCAACCAGAAAAGGGTTGCCGTCTACCTCCTTAGTGTATGACTCATGTGGGGAGCTAAAGCTCACCTCTTTCTGTGGGCTATGAAAAACAAGAGAAAAACTGTCTGGAAAACAGTTGCATCACTTTGTTAGAGCAATAAATTGTTTTCTGAAAGTAGGGTCTGAAACAGCGCTGGGTGTGGTACTGGTGCCTTCCTAAGTGAACATCCTTCCACCCAGCAGAGCCAGAAGCAAGCAAGAGTCATTGCAGATTCACGGAGGGCATACAGGAGGTGGACTGCAAGAGGGGATGGGGAAGGAGAATGTTTTTTCCATGCAGAGGACAGATTTATACATGATAATGACAGAAAAATCTTGATAATGTCTGAACTCCAATCATAAACAAATGGAGAAGTCTGATCACATATTTGTTCCTCTGAATATTTCATGTGCTTCAATGACCTGAATAGTTAGTGTTTACATAGTAAAACTCAGCTCCTTCAGCATATTTATGCTTCTAAAACCTTTGAGGATTTCGGCAGAAGTGACCATGTCTGTTTTCAATAGGGGTCAACAAAATACCTTCAGGGGAATCAGTCTTGCACATTAATCTTGTTGAACCTTGCTTGCTGCTTAGACTTCCCTGTCTTTTAACAGCCAGAAAGGAATTTAGCATTAAAATGTCCCCACCTTGATCAAGTTATTGGAGACCTGTCCTTATTTTCCTTCCAATCTTCCTTTGCACAAGTGGCTTGGTCTCCCATGCCTTTCTTTGTCCTGTCCTTCTCTCAACCATGTAAGCAACATGGGACCCCAGCCCTTCAGAAAATCCTACCGAGGTTTCTGCAGCTGTGGGGCCCTACGTTAGGGACCAGATCTTGCAGGATATGGGAGCAGTAGCAGCTGTGGGTTTTGCTGAGCTACTCTTCTCTGCATCATTCAACATCAGCATCCTAAGAAAACCAGGTGGCATCTCTGCAGATATGTCCTGTTACTGGACTATAGCATGGCAATATATATGTTTGAAGACGTATAGCAGGAGTATTGACTTTTTGGTCAAACACTTGCTGTAACCCATCCTCTCTGAGAAGATCACTAAGCTAACAAATACATCTTGTGAGCTGGATGTGGTTCTTCTATCATCAGCTGGACCACTTCAGTTTATGCTATTACTTGTGTTACTAGGCCTAATATTTAGAATCATAGAATCATAGAATCGTTAAGGTTGGAAAAGACCTCTAAGATCATCGTGTCCAACCATCAACCCAACACACCATGCCCACTACACCATGTCCCTAAGGGCCTCATCTACACGTCTTTTAAATACCTCCAGGGATGGGGACTCCACCACTTCCCTGGGCAGCCTGTTCCAAGGCCTGACCACTCTTTCAGTAAAGAAATTTCTCCTAATGTTCAATCTAAACCTCCCTTGGTGCAACTTGAGGCCATTTCCTCTTGTCCTATCGCTAGTTACTTGGCAGAAGAGACCAACACCCACCTCGCTACAACCTCCTTTCAGGTAGTTGTAGAGCGCGATGAGGTCTCCCCTCAGCCTCCTCTTCTCCAGACTAAACAACCCCAGTTCCCTCAGCCGCTCCTCATAAGGCTTGTGCTCCAGGCCCTTCACCAGCTTCGTTGTCCTCCTCTGGACACGCTCCAGCACCTCCAGGGATTTTGGTAGCATTAGTATTATGGGTTATGTTTTCAGAAAGTGCTGAAAATTAGACTTCAATTCACAGTGAAAATTGCCCAAAAATTTAGAGACATTTTTAAAAATCTTTGATACGAAGAACAGTAAGGAAGAAACTGCTTCCAAAATTCAGGGTATCACAGAGGCTAGAAATGAAACTAAATTAAGTTACTGTTTTTGTCAGGCCAACAAAAAGAAGATCATAGCAGACCTCCCAAGAGATTAGCTGATGTTAGTGGAGGCAGCCTCTCTTGTGTGGATATAATTAGCCTTCTCATTGGAAAGGCCCAACACAGACAGATCTACATTGCTTGTGTGGCAGAGTGGTGACTACATATGGATTTAATCTTGCCACCAAACCTAATGTGTGTCTGTATCAGATGTTAATGTAATTTACCATATCAATTCAGAGTTCAGTGAAGCAAGTTCCCCAGGAAAACTTAATCTTCATCTCTATTCCCTTTATGTTTTATTTCCCCCCTTCCCCTTCAATGATTTTTATCTGCCTCAGATTTCAACACCTCTGTCAAGCAGTCTGCAATGTTTCAGATTTAATATCATTTTACCTTTCAAATATAACTACAGTGGAGTGATGTATTGGGATTAGCTCACTAGGCTTGTCTGATCTATGTGACTGAAGCTTTGCAAGTATCCAGTTAACCAACAGCAATGCTAGATGAGAGAGGCAGTGAGTTTTTTATTGATCCAGGCAGTTCTGCCTTACAAAAAGAGAAGCACACTCTTGCAGGCAAATGTGTTCTGATACAGTCTTCTCTCATCTTCAAAACTCCACAAATGGGGGGACTGGCAGTGGGGAAAAAAAGATTATTTATTCATTTCTTTATTCCACTTGAGGATGTATTGACTGATTTCGTTGAAGGAAAGAACATGACTTGAAGATTTCCATAGAACAGAATCAAATCCCAAAGCCTTTTATTAAAAAAAAGTTTGAAAGCCTTCAGTTAATTTTTATTGAATGAGTTATATTTATACTTTGCTATATGCAGGAACTCAAGTTTCAGACTGCCAAGAACACAGGATGGGATCATGTGGTTATTGGCTGGTCTACCCTTCAGCACAACAAAGTAGTCATTGAAGCATTTACTTTTGAAATGGTTCAGTGTATCCGCATTGACCAATGGTTAGTGTAAATGGCTCAGCCTGCCCACACATGCCACTCACAAAATTCCAGACACAGTTCCTCCCTTTCTATACTGTGCTTGGCATTTTTCAGGATATTACCTTTTTTTATAGCTTTTTAAGGAATAAAATTAAAAAGCGGGGTGGTGTTCTGTTTCTCTTAAGTGTTATATTTGTAAAGAAATTCTGAAGATTCTAAGTGACAGTCTAAATAGTTTCAAAAGGTTCAAGAAGACAAAAGAATGACTTCTTCCTAATTTTTTTCCTGAGTTAGACAACTGCTTAGACATTTGCTTATGATTTAAGACAGAGGTTCGGTTCTCTTTGCTAGAGAATTTTTTGTATGACTTTAAGCAAATCATTTAGCTGCAGTGAAAAATAAATATACAACTAAAGAATATAAAGGCAATAAAATGAAGCGAGAATAATTATATCAAAGATTGTGACATATCACAAAAATATTGTGGTAGTTATCAATATGTGTCATACCGTATTGAAGACTATGTTATAAGCAAAAACAAAGATTAGCACTGGGAAGCTATTTCAATACCAATCACTACAAAATTTCTGGTAATCAAATATGTTGCATCTTTCAAGATTAAGTGCAACCAAAAAAGCTGAGTTCTTATGAAAGCTGCATCGTACCTGATAGTTTGAATTACTATCTTTGCTAGCTGTTGAAACAGCTATTGAAGGGTAGTCACTATGAGACTGCACAGTGAAAACTGGTTGGTTTAGCATTGATAATATTTTTGTTTAATGATGCTTTTCAAATAATCGAGAAGCTCAGCTGAGGCAGACTTAAGACACTATAAGGCTCATTCATTGAAGTAATAATACCTAGACTACTTAGCATTGCCAGAGAGTTTGAATGCATGTGAAACATTGGCATCTCCTGTACTTGGACTCCAACAATAGGATTCCTCTCTCCGGATGTAGAGTTAGTCCTGTTAAGCCCCTTTCTGGTTAATGAAAAGACATAGGCACTTCTATCTCATGTTATAATAGTTTTCTACATCTTCTAAGCTTTTTTCTCTCTGGTGTCTTTAAAGGACAATACCAGGCTCAGAGAAAAAGCCTACATTTTAGCTACCTAAATTGAAATTAATTAAATCCCATGCTTTCCTTGCTCACAGATCAGGAAAGGACAACTGGAGACTATCACCAATAACAGTTTGTAACTGTCTTGCACAGAGTTGACAAAAGCCATAGAGTTTATGTACTTGCGCTAGTGAATTCCCATGTAAAAGACTTTCAGATGCTTTAACTGATGCTGATGGGATACTCTAAGTAGCAGAAATGTTACTAGAGAACAGCAGCAAAAAAGCAGCTCCAAAAATTCTACTTGGTGCCTTTTTTGTATGTCCTTTCAACATTGCATGATAAGTCAGTGTTGCAACTTTTGTAACACCTGTTTTATCTCAAGCTATCATAATGCTTTGTGACAATGGATTCAGTTCATTGGGACTGAGAATATGTCCTCCTATTTTATCTGAAGCATCATGTATTTGAAATCATTGTTGTACTAGAAAAACCTACTAGGCAGCTGGAGTGGTCTCATGCAGCGTCTCCTTTATGTCTCTCTCCAACAGAATGTATCTGCAGGCTCCAGGTAAAGGACTGCCAAGGTAAGCAAGCAAACCAACTCCATCCAATCTTACAACCATCAAGAGAGGTGCAGGGACTTCCTCTAACATGCCAGGAGGCTTCGTTCCAAGCTTTATCTAGATCTCTGGCCAACTGCAGCTATGTCAGCTGATCTATAAAGTGAAGTTTCATTTCATCATCCTAACCAGTTTTTTGACCAAAATAGGTCAACAGTTTAAATAGTAGACCTATGTTAGTCTTAAGGGTCCTTATTTTGTCTGAAATGAGTTAGTTCAGTTGATAGTTCTGTGGAATGGATAAAGGACTGAAGAGAAAAGCAAGCGGGAACAGGCTAAAAGGAGTGTCTTTTCAGGCAGTGTGGGTGAAATTGAAAGAGAAGATAGGAGTAAATTTTTACTAACTAGTGACTTCAGCAAAACTTTCTGCAACTCTTTCCACTCATTTTCAGCCAGATAGGGAAATCAGCAGTGGTTCTGGCAACATAAACTCTCAGAGGGATCCTTCAGTGAAAAATGTATAACAGCTTAATTTTGTTCTCACTAGAATCAGTGTCAGACTGCTACAGGACTGCAGGGATGTGTTAGGATGTATTCATTATGCAGATAACTATTCCATTAACATGTTCAAAACATAACCTCTCCTTGTAAAAGGAAACCCTACTGAAGGAAACGTGGCAGTCTTCTGTAAATTCCAAATAATAAAGGTTTTTTTCCATCTGTCTCCAGTGACTCCTTTCTCCTATATGCATTTCCAGTCCTTTCTAGAAGTGTAAAGAGAAAGTAATTTTGGCTCATCTTAAATTTAGCTAATATCATCCCTTAGGGCTTCGAAAAACCTTTGAAAATCTGTACCAAAGTAGAAACACGAGAAGAGTTCTGATTCTTGAAACAAGCATAAACAAGGAAATCTTGATTTTTTAATACAAACCTGTTCAGCAACATATTCTTGATAAGGAACTAAGTTTTGGGTGTTCCAGTTGAATTTCAGTTGAATTCCTTTTGGATGCATTTAGTAAGTTTAGGGACTATGTTTGTTTTCAAATAATGTGTTGAATGTCCCTTGGTTAGTTCTGTAGGTGTTAAAGGAATACAAATAATGAACAACAATGATAACTACCTGCCAATCCCTGGAAAGTTTTATGAAGCTCATTTTGTTGAAAAGAGCTGTAAATAAATCTCTAAGAATATCAGCCAGCATCCAGAATATGCCTGGGGACTGTGTCATACGAGTAACTTTTTCCAAAACTCTTCAGTAAGGTTCCAATAGCTGTTTTCTGTTTAACAGAACACTGCTCCTCTGTCTTCAAAATTAATTAAGCTTTCACTAAGCCTGACATTTTGCTCTTCTTCATTTGTTGTCAGACTGAAACTGTACTTCATTTCCTACAGCATAAGACATTGTCATTTAGAATCAAAACTGGATCAGCATTTTCTTACTCCGTCCTTCTCTAAAATAAATTCCAGTTATAAAGTTCTATGTATGCACATAGCTGTGACATTATTTCTTGATCCCATGGGTAAAAAGCTTTCCACAGAGTCTCAACATAGCATGTAACTCAGGTTCAATTTCTGAAAGACAATAATATCGTCTGTAGCTACTCCAATCATTTCATTCTGGCTAGTAAGCCTATCAAGCACCTCTAGGTTGGCCTTGAACTGAGTATCATTCTCAACCATAACTCACTTCAATATGGTTGAAAGGAGAGATGCTATGTTTCAGTGCAAGGTATTTCTTTCTCCCACATCTGAATTATAGAAACATTTGGTGACCCACAAAGTGACCATTCATTGGTCTGAAAGTTGATTCTCTTCTTATATTGCTATAATAGCTCCTAAGCTATATGAGGGTCCTGCAAAAGAAAATTATCCAGCTGGTCACATTTCACTTGGAAATGTAGTCTCAACATTTTGTAGAGGATGCTGCACGTTTTGGAGGAAAATGTCTTGTTATTCTGGAAATTAAACTATTTTAAACTACTCTAGGCAATGTCAGTCTCCAAAAATGTTACTGTCAACATAGGAAAACCAAGGTAATTTGTTCTGTACATAAATTGATGGCAGAGCTTCAGAGCAATTTATAAGGGAAGTAAACATCCCCCTCCCTTATATGCTATCCTTCAGCAGTCTTTTTAATTCACAAAGAGCTCTTTCAAGTTTTCTGCCACATAACCTTCCGTAAAGTGTCTCTGAAAATGTCTCCTTTCTCTTATCTCGTAACTCTATGGATGAATTTAATGGACAGAATAGCAGTTTTGTTTAATCTTGTTTTAGACATTTGTTTTGAGTCCCAACAGGTATACAATTTTTTTTTCATGTGCTAGGGTTTTTTTTTCAAGTATTGGCACTAAATTGAATCTGTTCTTCCAAAGCAGCATAAGCAATATTTTTCCTATCAGTTCTGGCTGCTACTTTTTGTGTCAATTGAAGAGACATTTCACAGGAATGTCTATTATCTACAATCTACAGAAAGCCCTGACAGAAATTTGTGACACAAAAATGTGTAAAGTCAGTCCTAATTTCTTCCAAAATCTTCAGCGTACTGTGTTAATGACTGCAATAACCACTTAACTCTTATGCTTCATTCTTACAAACACTAGTTAAGTTTCCATCATATAGTATAACCTCAATGAAAAGTGATCCATGATTGATTTCACTGTTACTCAGAAACACCTTTGGCAATTGAATCAGTGCTTCTGGCAAGACTTGGGTTCAGAACCTGCTTTGAGCAGGGGGTTGGACTAGATGATCTCTGGAGGACTCTTCCAACCCCTTCCAAACTTCTGTGATTCTGTGATTCTGTGATTCTCTGAACAGTAAAAAGACCCATCAAATTGTATTGATTGTTAGAGCTAGAAATATAAAAGGGAAAATTCACAATCAGCTGTATGTCTAATGAAGAAGGAAGAAAAAAAAATTAACATCTTACTTTGGAAATTTAAAAATAACATCATGTTGAAAAATATACACAAAACTTACTAAAGCTTTTCTACTGAGTTTTTTGTATTTTTTGTTTAATTTAATTAAAAAAAAAAAAAAAGAGAAGGCCGTAATGGAGAAAAACAAACCCAAAGCTATGCTTTTTCATAATATAGGAGTATTTTCAGTAAAACTTTATTCTCTCCTAGCAAAAAGCATTGTATTTATCAGTCTTAAAATCTTGACTTATGAAGAATAATATTTTAAATTGCTGAAGTCAATTTTCAGCTCTTTTTTGCAATGGTATTCTGCAGTAAGATAACAACCATTAGAACAAATTCTGGACTGGCAAGAGAATTTTTTTTTTTAAAATATTTTTTTTCTTTTTTTTTTTCTTTAAATGTCATTTCAACGTAACTAATGTAGAATGTAAGCATCTGTAATTTTAAAGACAGAGTGCTCATATTGCTGCTCTGTTGTTTCTTCAGTGGTAGTATATTTTCTATAGTTTTCAAATTCTATAAACTCTTTTGGGGATACAAGATTGTGTTTGCCCAAAGGACATGATTTTGTCAAGAAAAAAACAGTCCTTCAATGATATTTGATTTTAGTCCTGAAAAGAAATGAGTATGTAAGATTACTTGTTACATAAGACGAC
Organism: Calonectris borealis; assembly: GCF_964195595.1. Taxonomy (NCBI): domain Eukaryota; kingdom Metazoa; phylum Chordata; class Aves; order Procellariiformes; family Procellariidae; genus Calonectris; species Calonectris borealis. The sequence continues at coordinate 10,224,150 of NC_134312.1, forward strand.
TGAGGCTGAAATCACTGATATGTTCAGAAAGCTCATTTCTACGACAGCACATCATGCAGTACTGAGTTAACTACACTTCTTACTGCAAAATAAAAGTCACTTATTCTTCATAGCATAAGTGAATATCATACGAAGTCAAGGAGATGAGTGGTTTTTCTGTAAGTGGTTTGTTGTTTTTTGAATTTTGCAGTAAACAAAATTATGATTATCCTGTTTCGTATTGTATAAATAATAGAAGGCTCCTAAAAATAATCCAAAAGGATAATGATCTATGGTAAAGACGTGAAATCTGAAAGGAATTCTTCTGAATGCTCATGCTTTTTTAGGAAATGAGAAATATATTAATTGGGAAACAACCCGAACCAGCTTTCATTAGGCTAAAGGAGTTTGTTTTTCACATAACTTAGAAACAAAAGGAGAGCTAAAACTCAAAATATGCCTTGGGTATGAAGAAGAAATAAGAAAATTTTAGCGTATTGCCAGAGGTTGCAGTATGAGAAATACTGACAGAGACATTAAATGAAGGCTGAACATTTCATTCAGTCTCATAATCTGCTTTTCTCTTGCACATGAAGGCAAAAGTGAGTGGAACCAGAGACATAAGAAACGTTTAAGATTTAGGTAAGCAGAAACTGATGTGTAAATGTTTTTGTCATTATTCTGCTTGCTGTCCCTTTAGTGAACATACCCTAATTCTGAAAAGGCTTCCTTGAGTCACTTACTGAGCTAATGTGTTTAAAGGATAAAGAGACTTGTTGTGTTAACTTGAGTGGGTAATAAGGGCTGCTACCCTGGGATCCACTCCAAGAGTAGACTGCAAAATTGCGAAGGAGCAATCATGCTCTGAGAGAAGTGAAGGAAACCTGTCATGTCAGGGGGGCCATCAGGAGGATTAAATGGGATCTCCAGAAAAACTCATGAATGATTCACTTCTTGATTCATCAGGTTCAAACTCAGAAAGGAAAATACATCAGTTTGAGTTGGCCCCTGCCCAAGATATTTCTGTATGTTTTTTAATCAAAATGGAAAATAAAATTGATTTCAGGTTCAAAACAAGTTAGAGAAATTCCCCAATGTACTGGGGAACTAACTTTCTTTTCTTCTTTTCTGAAGATGTATTTCACTATTGAGGAGTTTGCCTTGTTATCATGTTATCAGGGGTCTATGTGGTCCTGCTTGAGTAGGGGGGTTGGACCAGGTGACCTCCATAGGTCTCTTGCAACCTCAACCATTCTGTGATTCTGTGCTATGATACAGACCATTCTGCAGTGAATTGTTCTCCATCTCCCATCTTCTACTTTATGTGAACACTTATCTACTAATTAGAGGAAAGACTGAAAGCAATCAGTAGAATTGAGCCACCTAAACAAAGCCCTCTAACTTTCATAGAAGCTTTCATAGAATCATTAAGGTTGGAAAAGACCTCTAAGATCATCGTGTCCAACCATCAACCCAACACCACCATGCCCACTACACCATGTCCCTAAGCGCCTCATCTACACATCTTTTAAATACCTCCAGGGATGGGGACTCCACCACTTCCCTGGGCAGCCTGTTCCAAGGCCTGACCACTCTTTCAGTAAAGAAATTTCTCCAAATGTCCAATCTAAACCTCCCTTGGCGCAACTTGAGGCCATTTCCTCTCGTCCTATCGCTAGTTACTTGGCAGAAGAGACCAACACCCACCTCTTAGCTATTCTAGGCTTCTACCTGCTTTCCCAGAAGGTTGTGTTTCTCCTTTAAACTCTGTATCCAAATAATAGCCTCAACAGATGTCTTAGATATGTTGTGAGATTACAAGTGCCCCTCAAAAGCTTAGTTACCCATCCTGGGTATCGCTTGCATTAACAAGTCTGTAATCTCATGTTTTATTTCCCCCAATTCAGTCTGAATCTAAATAACTATTCAAGATAAACAAGTACCATAGGAGAGATTGAGGGCAACCTGTCATTAAGTAGTTGACAGAATCATCATCAGTTACTTGAATATATCTATTATTACTTTTCCTCTGGTCAAAACTTAAAAATCAGTCATGAATGAAGTAGTTTTTTGATGACAGAGATGAGAGTGGAATGATGGTTTAAATCTCCAAGGGGTCTTCCTCTCCACTCTGTGTAGGAGCAACTGGTTTATCTCCAGAACCCAGCACTTACCCATATTAATTTTTGTTCTCCAGTAACTTTATTGCCTACCTTTCCAAATCTTACTTCAAATTGGAAGCACTCAAAGGTACTGAAAAAATCATGTCATTATTTGCTTTTCTTACTTCTAGAGCAAGAGGATGGCTAACATTTAACAAAGTCTTCTGACAAATGAAAATTCTTCTAGCATTTGATATGTTTTTGAAATATATTTTTTCTTTTTTTTCTGGAGCTGGTAGCTTAATAGGCTACAAGGAGGTTTTCCACCTGGTGTTATTTCTCGTTTGTTAAACATGCTGTACAGCATATTGAAATCGGTAAAAGATTCATATTGACGTCACAGGATTAAGTTTTACTAATGTGTAATTTCAGTTATTATTGTAAAGGTACGTGTACCGACTAGCAACCTTATCACAAAAGATATTAGATTGTGCAACATGTTTTGCAATGGCTGAAAACATTAAATATGCAATTTCTTTACAAAGAATCTGGAGCTGCAATTTCTGTATTTAATTTTTTAGTATTTTTTAATTCCATAACCGATTTTTATAAAAAATAAATAATCACAGTTTATATTGAGCAGAATTGAGCCAGGCTATCAATCATTAAAAAATGAACATGTTGTTAAAACAAAGTCTCTTATGTTAGTTTTTTGCCAAATTCTTCTAGGGGCATTCCTAGCTTTCAACTTTCTTCTGCTTTTTAACCTGTCAGGACCAATTTCAGAGATGTACACAAGCATAATCTGAAGTGCTATTGTTATTACACTACAAAGTTAGTCTTTCTACATTATCAGTATAAAGTGAGTCTGAAAATTAGTCATATCATGTATATTTGCTCAAATGTACAAATACTTCATATTTCCGCCATTCAAATTAATAGATCCATAATTACTATAAACTAGTTTTGTAAAGTAGCATAGCTTTTTTAGGTTAATCATGTGAAGCTGTATTTCAAAAGACTTTCAAGTAATATTCATCCACGTCACATCGTGCTCAGATACTGAAAAAAATCCTATACTCTCAACAACCTCTGATGTCTGTCAGGTGCTATTGAATGTATTAGTTCAGGTTGTAATCATATTTACTTCTTAAAGCATAGTTACAGTATTAAATGGACTGTTACTTTTTTAGATACAAGTAATTGCTGAACAACACAAATGTGAGGATATATAATAGACTGTATAATGTAGGCATCATGTTAGAGTTCCTGTGTTAAATGGTGAAGATAAATCTATTGTTGGAGCTTAACTAATAATAGGGATACATCAAATGTTCTATAAATTCGGTAAAAAGAAGTACCTAACTGAGCTCTTATTTAAGGTAAATTAGTGTTCAACTCCCAATCAAACTCCTATAGATCCTTAGCATTTAAAAGTTGACTTCCTTTTCTTTTTGTATTGCTCAATTCTAGTTCAGTTGTCAATCACTTCTTAAAAAAACTAATTAAAAAAATCATTCTTTATTTCCTTTCCCTTCTTCTTCCTCAAAATGTTAAAAGCTGTGTACATTCATAAAATAAATGACTTAGGCAAACAGTCAGGGGGAAAGAAGGAAATCTCATTAAGTAATGCATTAAAAAAAAAAAAAATCAACAAAAAAATCCCAGACTTCTTAAAAGCTACTGCCAGAAGTGGAAGAAATTGCTTTTGCCTAAGGCTGGATTTGCTGCTTAAGGCTTTTCTTCCTCCATCATTTCCTCTGCAAAGCGAAGATTATTTCACCATCAAAAGCAACACATAGTGTGTGTTTTTCCTTTTTTTGGCATTCTGGAATAGAAATTTTACTACCTTCCTGAAAATGTTCATGTTTTTACTTGGCTGTTTCTTCTTAAAGTTCTGAAAAGTTTCTCAGTGGCATGGGACTTCTTTCCTGAAGTTTTTGTGCTATACAGGTAGCAAAATAGTAACATAAAGATGTGGGAGCTTTCATTATTTGTCAAGAAGTTTTGATAATTAGTATTTTCTGGAGGTGTTCTAGAGGAAAATTATGGTCAAAGTACAAGATTTAATTTTATTGTTCAGCAAATAAAGTATGCTTCATCTTTTCTATATTTGAAATAATCCCTTTTTGAAATTATACATCAAATAAGCTGTTTGGATTTATAATACTCTAGTGACCTGGTACCTAAACTAACTGGAACCATTGGAGTTTATGGCATTAAGTCAGGCTGGGGAAGAATTAAGGACTAGATCCAAAAACAGGCTAGAGGCAGAGGTATACTGCACATTATCAGAGTTTTATGCACTAACTTTGGAAGTGGTAATAACATGCCTTACTATGGGGCTGCACTCACACAGATGCAGCCATGCTGGTTTTGGGGTGTGACCTAGATGAAGTCCTTAGATCAGTTTCCACTGCAAAGTTATTTTAGGCTACAGTGTGAAGTAACGAGAGGATCTGAGTATGACCCTTATTATTTGATAGAACACAGAAGTAACATAAGAAGGAATAAATATATTTCATAACTGGGTGCAACTAAAACTTTTATAAGAGATACCTAATTAGACAACATTAAGGTTGTAGTCCTAAAATAATATTATAGTTCTTATTTTTTCTTCATTTTTAATTAACAATACAGCTCATTTTCTCCAATAAAACTTCCATGAAGTGTTTGGTAAATCTAAACCTGCAGATTTGGCCAATTTGGCCTAACTTGTCCCAGGGTAGGATTCATCCTACCATCTTAGAATTCCACACATGGATGTTATTACCCAAGACTGACATCCCAGGATCTCTCTTCAGTAATATGAGAGAAGTGGGGATCTCCAGGAAGGATTCAACTTTTATCCTAAAATAGACATGTAAAATTAGCCAGATGTATTGCACTCTGGAGCTGCCTCTTTCTCTCTCTACCACCCTCTGGTCCTAAATTAAATTCTTGTCTACACAGATTCAGCTTGGAAGCATGTTCTGGCACTTCTAGGGTGCATTTTATCTGATCTGTCTTAGATGTCTTCTTCAGAGATGAACCATGCCCTGCAAGTACCTACTTCACTCCATTGACTATAAACAAGATCTAAATGACTCCTTCTGCAGGCAGCTACATTTGGCCAGATGATTCCCATACACTGTCTAATGTAGAGCACATAGCTGGAGGCAGAGTTAGATCATTTCAGAATAATGAATATCCCCAGTGGTTTATATACCCCCCCACCCCTGAGGTTATATATAACTAAGCATTTGTTGAAGCTGTTCTGATATTTTTTAGCAGCCAAACTGGCACTAAGATCAAGGGAGAGCAGAGATACACTAAACCACATTTCATATTTCTACTTCTGGCCAGTCCTGAGAACAGGTCACATTCATTGAATCCATACTTTATGAGATACACATCTGAACTCAGGATAAAGCTTTATCCAAACCCACATTTTGTCACAGGATAAATTCAGTGTTTTGTGCCAGACCTAAATTTGATGACATTCCAGCCTGCGGAACACAAGGATGATTTTGTGCAAGTTTGGCCAAGTTAGATATGAAAGCCTAAACAGTATAGATGTAATATATGTTTGTGGTGTTTTGTGAGATGAAGGGAAATTTTAGGGGAAATCAGACTGTCTTTTCACAGAATTACTTGTGAAAACTATCAAAGAGCAGTCTAGCCACTTGCTACTTATTTTCGTAATTTGATAACACTAAGCTGTTAAGGAAGTTTGAGACACTGACATAATGACTCTTATTAGTCCTTTTTTTTTTTTTTTTTGACTTCTCATCCCTTATTAACTTCATCCATAGATCTTAAAGCAGCATAAAAGACAGGAGTATCATCTTCATATTAGGCAGATAGAAAACAGAAGGCATCAGAATGTTTCCTAAGGATAACCAACAGGCCACTGGAAAATTCAGAATTACAGAACCTGTTTTTTTAAGCTCTAGGCCAGGCTTCTTTACATGAAACAACACCCCTTACATTGGAACTAATATAAAGTGTGTGCACATGCATTCAAGCATGTCTAAATCATCAGGATGTTGACATGACAGCATTTAATTTTCCAGACTAAATTATATTCCGTTTCCATTGCATGGTGTCTTAAAAGCCAGTAGAGAATATGTTCTCAGGCAATGAATTTGCTTTAAGTGAAGTGGAGACTCAATATATTCCTGAAAAGTTGTATTGGTCACAAGGGTAAGCAGATCCCAATGCTGCTAGCTGGCCTGAGCTGTTGCTGAATTGTTCTAATCAGTGCTCAATATATTGCATGGCAGAATTCAGTGCTGTAGGCTACATCCTGATTAATTTTTCCTTGATATTACATGTGTAGGCACAGATACAAAATAATATAGTGTTGTGACTTGAATCCTCGTTTTAGTTGGCAATGTTCAAAAGCAGATAGAGAATGGAAACCCAGCTAAAATTAAGTGCTTAGAAATGAGTGCTTAATGAAGAAATAAATAAGGGGCCAGATGAGAGCGTACTCTGTTACAAACAGGTAGAATGATGATTATTCTCTGAAGAATGAAATGATTCGAGTAAGAAATATAAGATATGAATCATGTGGTATGGTGGTAATAAACTCAGAAGATTACGCAGTAAAGGAACAGAACTTAAATAAACACTCTGTATTTACTGGGGCCCAAAGCTTTAATCTTAACAGCTCAAGAGCTTTGTATTTCACTTTTAGAGACTGCTGAACCAGTTAAAGGGAAGTTTGGAAAAACATATTTAAAGAGCATTTAAAAAATGAGAGCTTGCATATGCCAAGCATTACTCCATGGAGACTTGGAAAGGCCAAGAAATAGGCTCTGCAGAGAGGCCACCTTGCACTGTGAATATTATGCACTGCCCCCAGGCTCTGCACACAATCCAGGCACTGTCAGTGACAGCTCCACCAATTCTGTCATAAGGGTAATGTGAACTGCTTTTGGCTGGGGCTGTAATACTTCATTGCTTCCATGGCTTTCTCTTGTTTGAGATACAGCAAAGAAATGAGGAGATATTGACTGTATTTCACTTGTCTATATGTCCTGGAGAAGTTCAGGGAGGATGAACAGAGGATCCCCCTCTTCTTATATGTCTTCCAAATTACAAGGCAGTCATTAAAAAGTCATTCTGTCTAAGGTAACTTAAGATACAGCTACACTGTCTTTAAATTAGGCTTGCTTGCACTCAAGGTTTGATTTGAGATTTTAGAGCCGAGTAGCTTGAATATCTTTAACCATGCAGCCTGTACAGCTAAGGCTTGACGGGGACATGCTTGGCTTTCCCAGAGTAGAGTTAACATATAGACCAATACATGGGCAATGGAGTAATGAGGAATTTGTATTTGAATATGAGCTGTAAACTAACGTGTAAACTAACATGATAATGCAGATATATTCTTAATTCTTCTTTATCACTTTTAGATTTACACATAATATCATTACAGAACAAAAATTTCATAATCATAAATTTGTTATAAGGAAGCTTTAGATACACTTTTTATCAGAGATAAAATGTGTTTATTGTATAGAATCCAAAATATATAAAAAATATATTTTATGTCTTTGTATTGTAGAAACAATCTTTTCTCTCTAAACCAGAAAGCTTCCATCTGTGTCAGCTTTAGACAGACCTAAAATAGATAAAATAATGTGTAGCCTTTCCTGTTCTCCATCAGCAATGTCATCCTTCATAGCCCATGTATCTGCTTCTCCACTTTCTTTAACGTTGTCTCCTATATACTGTGCTCTGCAAACCCATCCACAAAAGCATCACTCTTTCTCCACTACAGTTACTCAGCCACTTCTGCTGTCAAGCCTAATGTCTCCAATCGTTTCCCTTACTCAGCTGTGCCACACACAAGTGCCTGTGGGAAGCGTACATAATGGTATCAGTGTTTTTCCTGCCAGGTGCTCCACCCTCACCTATTTCCTATCCTTCTTGATTTATGTTAGTCTTCTACATTGCTAGGTTAACGATTGTGTCATTTACAGTAGTGCTGACCTCAGACACTTGAAAGGAATGTGTTAGCCCCTGAATACTAATGAACTCGGTTTTAAAAATATATATTTGCATGATCATGTTTATACATTTTATTTGCCCTCTGCAATTTTACATGAGACTTTACAGTTAACATTTTAACCATGAAGGCTACTGTTTTTTTTTTTTAATATGAAAACTGAGATTCTTATATAAAAATATTATTCTAGGAGCTGAAGGTTGGAGAAAATATCAGATATCCCAGAAGCTGTGATTAAATTAAAATACAGTATTTATTTATGTTGTGGAGACATCTGTTTGAATGCTGAAGTTTTACTGCACCATTATTTATCCTCCAGGATCCTGGAGCTCAAAGCTCTCCTTTTGGCTGAATTCTTTGTCTACTGATCAAGAGATGATAGATTCATAAAAGCTGAACCTCTGAAGAAATTCTCCACCCTTTGAGGAACAGGAAAAGAGACCAAGACTATCACCCTTTCAAAGTTATTTTGTACTTTGGCAATTAGATATCAAAGGGAGTATTCACAGCAGTTTACCAATCTTTCAACCTCTTTTCTTTTCTTACCACAGCTGAAACAAGAACTTGAAACTGGGTGTACAGAGAATGAGAGAAAGAGAATTCCTGACTAAGACTGAAAATTTTGTTGCATGAAAATCCTGTGATGCAGGTCTCTGAGGGAAGACTGAGAGGTGGACCTGGACCTTAGATGTGATATGAAAATACTGTTGTATCTGGAGAGAATGAAAGTAAATGGAAAAACAAATAGCTTACATGTCTGATTCCCGATGAACATAATACTAACTAGTAGCAAGTGTGTTCCATTAATGTGCTGTATCACCATTATATACAAAGGATTTAGTACTGGAAATCTGGTGCTCTGGTGCTACCAAGAATTTTCTTTCTGGCTTTCCTTTTTAATGCATATGGTGGGAGGGAGGGAATCTAACACAATGTATTCCTGCAGGTGTCTAACTAAAAGGGCAGCCTGGTAGATGTGGTTGTAAGCAAATATATTTTATTAATTCCCCCCACCCATCCAAATGATAACCATAAATGATTAAAATTTAAATTTGGATTTTTCTTTCAAGTTCAAGTCAAGTAATCCCAAGTCTTTCAAATACTTATATCTATGATAAATATAAGTAATAATACTTTCATTAATTTTAGTGGCAGTATGCTATGCATAACATTGAATACCTTCATGACTATGTTATTGATAGGTTATTATTTTATTAGGTACAAAAGAATAAATATGAGAGGTCAAATCCAAATGGACAGATTTCAATTCTTGGTCAGGAAAATCAATGTACCAAATTTTGTAAAATACATTTAGGACCTTGTGTTTAGGACCTTGTTGCATTTATTGCATTATGCAGCAAAAGTTAGTGGAGGATATCTATGTGGTGCAAAGCTATAGACTAAATATTTCCAAATAAAGATCAAAATGTACAATTGGTGAAAGTCTTTAAGTTCACCCCAACTATCAGGTTGTGCAAAGAAAACATCTGTTTGAGCACTCTAGATGGAGCTCTGGCATGAGAACCTACACATTATCCTGAATGATGAACAGTGAAGAGATTCGCAGTAGTCGAAAGAACATCTTTTTGTAATTTTCAGAGAAGAATGGCTAGCTGATGTTTTAAATGATGATATGACAAAATGGTTAGATTGAGTGGAGGAAATTACTTCCAATATCTGGCAGTGGAATGCAATTTCAATTCAACAACAGCAACGCTCTTGTGAGATTTGACCAAAAGGGAGTACTTGAAAAAGATAAAGATCAAAGTATGGTGAGCTAGGCTGTGGGAATCATGTAGATAAAATTCCAAATCTGGATGAGCAGCATCCGTTGCTCTCAGCTTTTTGGCCTCCTTTCATTTCATCCAAAATACAGCTGCAAAGATATTCTATCTTGCTCTTTCCTTATTTCCTCACATATTAAGTTCAATCTTCCTCATTTTCAAAACACTTCACAGGTCCACTCCTGGTTGCACCACTGCCCTCCTCACCTCTTCCTGCTCTCTGCAGCCTGCCAGCTCTCCTTTTCTGACTGCTCTCTTTGTCTTCCAGATCCACTGAACATTTTGCACCTTTTTTACTATGCCACCCTGTAGGTCTGGAACAGCCTTCTGATTATTCCAGGCCAAACTCAGTTCCTCTGCTGCCCTCAAACCCTTCTTTAAAAATCCCTCACGTTGATATTTTGGTATGTCAGGGAACAGACTTTCTTCCCTTGATTTGATGTATAGAGGGATAACTTCCACATGTAATTTCTGGCAGCCCACATCCACACAGGAAAGAAGAGGAGATAATGAGCCAGATTTCATGAATGAAGGTATAAGGGGTCTCAGTACTTAGCAAACCACCGCAGCTCAGGAATGGAGGCAACTACATGATTTTAAACATGTGGAGGTAAAACAAGCTGAAAGGGTGCAGGAACGCTCTTACTTAGTTGGTTTCAGTCTTGATTTTATTTAATTTAAACCATAGCTTACTTTGAAACCAGCATAAACTACTCTGATCAATATGAAGGTGACATATAGCAGCTTGCATGAATTAATAAATTACTCTTCTATAGCACTTTTCATCAGTGCATGTGAGAGCACTTTACAGGGAAGATGGCTGGACTGTTCCCACTTTGAAGAAGACCGAAGTACAGAAACTTGAGATTCATTTCCAAGGACACAACAGTCAGTAGCAGAGAGGTAGAAATCAATCCAGGTCCTCTGAATTCCAGCTTTGAGGTCTATCCACTACAGCATGTGACCAACTGCCTGTTGTATCCTACTTCCTAGCAAAACTTTATAACTGTAGTAGGTAACGAGAGAACAAAATTTAGTGGTCAGACCACGAGGTCAGTTTTCCTATCAGGTCAGAAGATGTTTGTGAACTGGGCCATAAGGTTCAGAATAGCCTTCTAAAGTAAAGCACACAAAAGCTTTTTTCTCCCCCCCCCCCCACTGCCCCGCCCCCAACTAATTGAATTCACATTTTTGTTACATCTGGGTAAGTAAATCCCCTAAATGGGTTCTTTCCTCTAAGAATGAAAAAGAAGTCAGAAACGTTTCCTCATAAGACGTTAAAAAACAAATATCCTTCCCTTCAAGGATGAAAAATCATTATCCCCAGTTAGTGGCTCATACCCACTGCTTTCTAGTTCGTCTGGCTGGGTTCAGCAGGAAAATAGTTTTGATTTGAACACTTCTGGAGTCGTCAGGAAAAAAATCTCTTTGGAAAATGGGAAAATCAAGTAATGTTTAACTTGTGCACTCACTTGTATTCATTTATGAATTCCAGTAACATGGGCAGAAGACTGAAATAAAAGCATCCATTTTAGGCAGCTATAAATAAACTGGAAATGCAGTCCTGCTGACAGAAAGAGCTCATGGGGCTCTTTATTTTTGGTTTGCCACTGAAAAGAAGCTCTTGCCTTTCACATATGCTTTACAATGAAACTGTGTTCAGGCTAGATAGTGCTATAAGGTCAATATATATATTTGGAAAAGAAGACTTCTAGAATACATATGAACAATTTCTTTTGTTTAACACAGAGGGTTGTGTTGGGATCTCCTAAGAGAATGTACTGGTGGTTTGCTTCAGAAAATGAATAAAAACATGACCTTTTGAGAACCAAAAGTTAATCTAACAAAACGGCATCCAGAGGAGATGTTATAAATACTCAGAAGCCCCACAGAATAGCCTGAGGCAATAACTCCCAAACAGTGAAAAGAGTGGCCCAAATAGGGTAAAAACTTTTTATTTTTGATAAAAAATAGATTCCTAGCTGGAATATAGATTTTAAGTCAAGGTTACATATACTGTCAACAAGTTACATATAGGTTCTGTGCTTAGGTTCCCCAGATTCTCAGGCACTCTGGAAGCAAAAACTAGCCATGCTGTGAGTTTCAGGTTTTTTATTAAATTTAAAAGGAACATGAATAGTTCAGTCTACCTTGTGGTTTTTATTTTGATGTCAAAGACATAATTATTAACTTTTTGCTGTTGAAATGTTAGCTTGTAGAATATGCAATTTGTACCATAATTCACGTGGAAGAGTGTGCAGAGTCCCTGTAAAAATTGAGCAAATCAGAGTGTACGTACAACAGGAAAATCCAGTGGATTATATTTTTAACTAATGTTAATTAATTATATTTTAATTAATATTTAACAATATTAAAAGTTTGTGATTCTGAAACATAATAACACTGGTTTTGGTAGTGTGATGATACCAGCTAGCAATCTTGTCCTCCTAAACAATCAAGAAGAGATTATGAATGACAATAGTGTACAGTTTCCTCAGATACTTCTTAAAACTGTAATGTTATTTACTTATATATGATTTTCCTTTTAGGGTGCTCAGAAGGTTTTCTTTACAGCCATAAATATTTTTTTTTTTGCACAGGTTTTCTACAGAGGTAAATTCTGTTACTGTAGAATCCTAAAATATTGATGATTGTTGCAGGATCTGATTTATACAGACAGAACAGAAACTACACATCATATTGGGCTAAATAAATGGTTTTAAAATGACTATAATATAATTTTGTGTCCTGAAATTTTCTGAATAAACACTTTAAAAACCTAAAGATTTCATGTGAACTTGAGGTTAAAAAAATCAAAACTTACATAAAGTTAACCAAGAATTTTCTTTGTGTAGCACAAAAAATTACTTGAATTCCATCTCTGTCCAGCAACCCTTTGCAGGCTATTTCATTACTAAGAAAGCCAGTAGTTTGCAGTCAATATTTTTTTCACAATGGTGCATTTTATAGCCAGGCTGCTTCCATCCCTGCATGAGTTACCTCCAGCTGGAAGAGTGCCACCTCTACTCCTGACTCTTCTTGCCCTTCTTCAGCTCTTGGCTGTATACTTTTAAAAAATGCCACTATAGACTGTGATGTAAAAGAAGACCATCAGCAAAATGATTAAATCTAAGTAAAGGAACAGATGTTTGCTCTCTGGAACAGCTTAATCATTTGGGATTGGGTAAACCAATTATTTTGTTTTTCAGTTTTGGCTTGACTGCAGTTCTTCAAGAAACTCTGTGATTAGTCTTTCTATGCTATATTTCCATCAGTAAAAAACTTTACTTCCTGACAGATGTTGACAGGAAATATCGAAACATGAATATAGCCTGAAAGTGTCTCCTGCTATTTCTAGCAAATCTGTATTAGACACCTGATTTCCCAACTCCTCTTCTTTCTTTTTCTTTTTTTTCTTTTTCTTTTTCTTTTTCTTTTTCTTTTTCTTTTTCTTTTTCTTTTTCTTTTTCTTTTTCTTTTTCTTTTTCTTTTTCTTTTTCTTTTTCTTTTTTCTCTTTCTCTTTCTCTTTCTTTTTCTTTTTCTTTTTCTTTTTCTTTTTCTTTTTCTTTTTCTTTTTCTTTTTCTTTTTCTTTTTCTTTTTCTTTTTCTTTTTTTTTCTTTGAAGTACCTGCAATATGTAGTTTGAATTTCAGAGTTCTTTTTAGTAAGTACTTATTTTTGAATGTGCAAGAATAATAATGCAAATTATTTCCGGTATCTTTCCCAGTTTACAACATCATATTGCATATCCGGGTCCATTAATGTTTAATAATGTTACTGTATAATTTTAGTATACAATTATATATAAATATATAAATATACACTAACAATGTTAATATGTAACTATAGAACAGTGTTAGCATATAACTTTTAAAAGCATCCAAATGACTTGACAAACTGGAATGAATGCTAAAGCTGAGCACTAAAAATCCTTAAGAAAAAGATTCTTGAGAAAAAAAAAAATTCTTGAGAAAAAAATTCTTGAGAAAAAACTACTTTAGTTTCTAGTTTAACTTACATAAAAATGTATACTAAGCAGCATATAGTAAGAGAATTTGGCATAGGGTTTGGAAATACAAAAATAACAGGCTAGGAAAGACTGATCTTTTTGTATGTCCCATATTCCTTCTTCCTCAGCTGTGTATGTCATGTAGGGCATTTGGAAGTAAGGCCATCTAAACAACTTGCACTTATTAAGAACGCATTTACTTCACAGAAATATTCCTGAAGAACTTGAGAAAATGGGAAGTGAAAAACATCACCTAGTATGGAAAGTGGCTGTATGTTCATTATTGACAAATCAAGGTAGATGGAGCACAGCTTTCCCGTCCCTAACTCACTTACTGTGCTGTTGGGCTTCTAAAATGCACTCTGTTTCTCTCTCCACACCTTCCTGGAGAGAAACAAATCATGCTGACTGCAGTTCTTATGTCTAAGCGGCGTTTAGGGTCATTAGCCTCCTCGCTATATTTAACTGTCTCATCAACAGGAAGGGGGCAAATGCACTTGGCTGTTCCTTTTTTAATTAATTACCCAAGTGAATTAGTGCCTGTGAAAGAAAACCAGACAGGCAGCAGAGTGAGGACCTCTGTTTATAGGTAAAAAAAGACTTAATGCAGCTCCAGGACCAATGCTGTGGAGTGGTGTATCTGGTCTTCCAACAACACAGATAACAGGGATGAAAAGAGCTGGTGGAAATAGTAACAATTTCATCTATAGCTTTACCATATTACTGAAAAGCTGAACCCTTTTTCTGAGTTTCATTGTAAAGGTTGTAGGTCTCTACCAGACTATCCTTCTGTACGAAACCCATCATAGCACATCTTTAATACATTTATCAATTTGTCAGATTCAGTTGGAATTGGTCAATGTATTCCAGAGTTTTTCAGAGGGCACATAGGCAGACAGATGCATAGAAATATATCTTTTATTTCCTTAGAAATCAGCCTAAAAATAGGAGCTGAAGTTGAGTTCCTTACTTTCTCTTTTGTTCCAAAATAAATGACCCCTCTATCAAAAAGGTTTGAGTAGATAGGAACCTTCATTAAATCAGAAATGTGATGCTTGGGGGAAAAGAGTAAGAAATATTTATGAAGCTATTGAACATCTAATTTAAAAGAAAGTCCCTGCTTACCATCCACAGGTAAAGAACTAAACCTACCAGTACTGTCAAGCTAATTGCCTGTGATTTAATGTACCAATTTTGCTTTTAATTGTATAGATAATCCTATATGCCATATCTCTTTTGTCTTCTCCTGGGACTCCTGGGATAGTATTTATTCCAGGTTTCAATAGGCTGTGTATCTATGATACAGATTATTGTGCTTTCTCTGCAGTTATATCAATAAATCATTTACATTAACACTACACATATAAACGTCAGCAAACAGTTTTATGGTTTGGGGAATCAAACAGCAGAGTGAGGTTCAAGAAACAAAGACATGTTAGAATAAAATCACTTGTTGTGTTACCTTAAGAAAACTACTGCCATTTTTTTTTCTCTCTAAAATGGGGATAATGATACAAGGATTTCTCTGTAAAGTGTATTGGGACTTACAGATAAAGTGCAATAAGAAAAGAGTAATGCATGACTATGAAATTATTTATTCAAGTGATTATGTTTTAATGTTCATAGAAAGTCATAGAAGATGTTATGAATAGAAATTGGTCTCTTCTGCCAACACAATCACTATAGGCATATCCAGACTTAACAAGCTGGTTGAAAAAATAAGGTGTCATATACATGAAAGGTGTTACATTGCACAGTTTTGTGAAGTTTAAAAAGTTTTGATCCTTCCAGCAAGTAGGAGAGGAGTTTAATAATCCAATATTATTACTCTTTAAACATACGTTCCATTGAAGCTTTAAAGAATAACACAAGTAGCCTAACTGGAATAAACTTTGATTATTCATACTGATAAATTGGAATTGATCTGAACTCTGTCTGAATGTAAGATGGAAGGCTAATCCTTTTGCCATATGGTTTGGAAACAGTATTACCCTTACAGTCTCAGATGTTGGTCTCAAGTGATCAGTATGGTTGTGCAATATAGACTATCCCCTGTGGCTCATTAATTAGCTCAGAGGTTAGAGAGATAACTGAACTGTTAATAAAACAAAAGACTTGAGAATTGCCCAAGTAATAGCAAAAAGAGAGATCTGGAAGGAATATGATGTGCCTTCTGAAAGAATTGGTAATGGGATCTAACAACTTGAGAACCATTAGAAAGAATCGTGTTCTCTAGGAAAACAAGTGGGAACAATTTTGCACAATTTGGCAAACAGTCATTAATTATACTGAAGAGACAGGAAATATAGAATAGACTTTTAACTTTATGTGGCTTATACTATGGTAACTTAAGGAAAAATTGTTTAAATAACTTTAAGGCTTGGAACTTAACGAAATAGGAGAAAAATGGTTTGAGGCCAGGGTAAGCTTGACAGCACAGAACGCTGGGGCCTCTGCTGACTTATCAAGCAGACTTGCAGAAGGCAATATAAAAAGATTTTTTGACATGTCACTTGTCATGACTGGTGACTATTAGGAGATTTTGTATCTATATTATTAAGCACTCTCTAATCTTTCTATTATATACAAATATAAAAGTGATATCTGTGGCTCATAAGCTACTATTCTTCAACAATGAACTCTGAATAGATATTATTCATTGGAGTATCAAATACCAGAGATATTGCTTATAGGCCAAAATTTATTTTAGCCTGCATCTATTTTAGGAATAGAACTGAACTTCCACTCCAGGATGAAACTTTCCTCACATTTGACTTCAAAGTTTTTAGTTGGCAAAAAAAAAAAATTCCACAAATAAAGAATAATAATGAATTATAGGAACAGTAATCTTTGCAGCTGCCTTGGAAAGTAGCATTTAGTTTTAATGACACTTCAATATGTTTCCAAATATGAAGAAGAGAAGAAAGCCTGTTAAGTCAGAAAGCTTGAGGTGGGGGATAAATGCATGCTTTTTTAGTGAGTTATTCCAAATAGGCCTTCTTGCAAGCTTGCAAACTAAGGTATTCATTAAACTTCGTTCTTATCTGTGAAGATAAACATTATCCCAAATACTTGTAGCATTAAGACTTTACATAATAACTGCAAAAAGCCTTCCAAACACACTAGAAAAACAAACCATAGAGCAGAAGACAATCTGAGGTAGGAATTAAAACACAATCACAAAACATTCCATACATTTCAAGGATTATATGTGGAATTTATTTAGTACACATGCAAAACATGCTACAGCTGAATCACAAAAAAATATGCCTTTCCCACACTGGTACATTTATTGGTAATGTTTCCTTTAAATCATCAACAAATAATTCAAATATTTCTTTTCATGTTTATGTCCAGTGATTGTAAGTGTCTTTATGATTATTTCATAGCAGTGTCAATAATGATGGCAGTTTTGTAATATCTTTATATAATGATCCAGGAAATAGTGATACCATGGCTAACCTCCAGTATGTGCCATGAGTATTACCACCTTATTACATTTTAATGAGGATTATTTCTGACATTTTATTTCTGTTCAGACAGCTTTGAGAAAGGCAAAGGGATATGAAGGCCCTTGTAGTCTTCCCATTAGCATCACAGATAACAGTATGTTCAGATTTGATTGTGGGACATGGGAGAGCTTTGTGGTTGCACATCTTCTTTTCCTAATCAGATTAAGGATATGCTCATCTCCATTTTTGTTAGTGTTGAAATAGCAGAAGTGTACATAGTGAAAGCTTTGTACTTTCTAACCATCATGTCTACCTGAAACTCGGTTCTCATTGAATTAATTACTGTAGTGACAAATAATTTGAACAGATATTTCTTTAGAAAATGTCAAGCCAGATTTTTAAAGTATCTTGATAACCAACTTCATTTTTAGGTATTTAAGAATTATGGAGTGTCCCATTAGGTGCCCATTTACTTTATTAGTTATGTAAATAGCTTTTTCTTGTTCCTAGTGCAGAGAAGTAAATCAGGAAAACAACAAGTGGAGAAACAGTCAAAAAGAGGTGATGTGACTCTCACGTGTGTCAGTGAATGACTGAATCAGGAACTACACAAAAATGTTTTTTCTCTCAAACAAACTGCTTTGCTATTTGTTTCATGGTCTTATTGCTAATGTAGCCCTCTCAGCAATGCCCAGTAAGTTCATAGGGCTGCATATTTACCCCAATTTGTTGTAAGCTGTATACTGGAATAGCAATAAGGTACCACAAGATGGGTACCAGGAGTAGGTAAACTGATTACACCCCACTCAATGTTACTAGATGTATAGTTATTTGTTCCAATTAAGTGTAGGTATCTGAGACATTTAAATTAGGAGCAGTTTCCGAAAGCTGTTTCTATAATCAGTGGAGAGATGTGAACTCTTTCCATGGCAATTTAGAGTGAATCTCTGGCAGTTCTTTAAATCCTCTTATTAGCGGTACTGCCTTCTCGAGATGCCTGTTTCTGCTCCCTGAGCATGGATGAACCTAGGGTGGGTAGGCTGTCAAATTAGCACCTGCAGCTGGAGGAATTAATCCTTCCCTCAGTGTCTATAGCAGCTGTGTGCTGAGACTCTGAAAGTGGGACATGAAGAACAGGTAGCTGCAGTCTCCTACAGTGTTTGGCTGGAGGACCTTCTTCCCATGTTTTTCCCACCACGTGATAGCTCACTGAGGAAACTCCAGCCAAAATGTCAACAGAGTGTAACATGGGCATGATATATCTGCATCCAGGGAAGAAAAGTCTTTCTATTTCACTGATTTCCAGAAGACTTTCCTATTTTACTGATTTCCAGATTTCCAGAAGAACAATTGTCCTTGCTCTTGGCATTGGAGTTGCACCTTCCTACTCACCCAAGAAATCATAAGGACAATAAACAGTAATTACCAGATTGTATTTGCTTTTAATACTCATGTGTTTTAGACACACAATAAATTCAAGCACATGTTGTTCTTAAAGGAAAATATGCCTGATGCTTCTTAGATCCCTAGTCCGCTGCAACAAGATATTTAAGCATGTGTTTTTAGACAACCCAGCTGCAAGTACCTCAAATATCAAGAAGCTGGGAGTAAATTTTGACAAATTATTTTTATTTGATAAGAACAGTGAATTTTAGAAGGTTTTGCAACCTGATTTTTCATTCTGTGAATGTTTGAATAATGTAAGAGGAAAATACTGTTTGGATTGATCAGCTTCCAGTCTGTAGGATTTTGATAAATTTCTAGCTTTGAATGTCAGCAATATGTAAAGACAATTAATACAATTATGTGGAAGATGGAGAAAAATGATGAAATAACAAAAAAGACCAAGTTTATTTTTAAAGGAGAACTAATACTAGAGTCAGCTAGATCTGATACTTTATTCTACAAAGAACGGGCACACTGTTCTGATTCTCTGAGTACAGGAAGATTTGAACAGAGTCATTCCTGTGTTCGTGTTTCTGTGCCTCTCTTTGAAGGCTCACTGCCTCCCTTTGTTTAGAAAGTGGTACCTAAACAATGGGTTTCGGTCAGGCTTGTGATCCCAATTTAGGCTTCGGATCTTCACCTAAAGTCAAGAACCTTTCAAGAACCTTAAAATATTCGTGCCAGTATTTGGTGTAATGAGCCTAATTTGTCACTGGAAATGTTTGGGAACTATTGGTCACTTCCTTAACTGTCACAGTCTGACCTGCAACCATTTTATACTATTTTGAAGATATGATTTTAATTGAAGCTGAGGTAGGACACTATTTGGTACAAAATAAATTGCATTTCAGGGAAAAAATAACCTCTTGTATAATACAAGCTTCAGTAAATATGAATTTACAATTAAACAATAAATTCAATTTTAAATCTCTTAGCTGTTAATAACTGGAAGGAGACATCTAATTCATGCAGCTAAATTTACCAGTAAAATGAAGTGTCACTGAAGTCTTTTTAAATCTTTGAACTATATTAACCATTACTTTGAAATATGTTAACCATTACTTGTATAAACCAAATGATGTGGCTTGCAGCATCACACAAGAATTTCTACTATCTATCTTTATATAGAATGGAACAAGCTAAATGTAACCGCGTAATTATTAGTTATGCAAATATGTACAAACTTGATCCAAGGAGCAAACATTTCCAATGTTTGCACAACAAATAAACATCTGGTCTCCAAACTGGCTGAAGGCAGTTGAGAAAACATTCCCTTTTAACACTTTATTATTTTCTCCAGGATCCCCTGTAAATTTTGGTTCATTACCTTCACAAAATACTCAGCTGAACCACCAGCTGCTGCAAGCTGAAGTGTGCGTACACTTTAAGGCAATTCACTGCTGGTGGCACTGAACAGTGTTTTTCCAATGACAAAAGGGAGTAGGGAAGACTGCAGCATTGCTGGGCAGAGAAGACCAAAAGCCTTCGATTAACAGAAGCATATACATCCTCGGCTCTTTGAAGGCTGTGACAAATTGTATAAACTTGGCATTGAGGACTTGGCATTGCAGACTTGGCATTAGATGTGTGCTGTCAAGTATGAAAGGTACAGGCATATGGTAAGCACTCAAATATCTGATGCTTGAGGGTATGGGAAGAAACTATGCAGAATTGGTAGCAGATGTTCCTTCAGGATGCATGTGTATTTAGGTCCTATGGAAAGGCCCACAACTTTAATGACAACTACTAACATTTAAGCTATGCAAGTTTCTGTAAATTCTACTTCGCCTGTAGAGCTTTCTGTGTAACCCAGCCATTTTCTCAACATCTCAAGATAGTCTTGTCCTTTCTGTATAATTAGACAGGACAGCTACAGAAAAGGTCATAAAGCTGACATAATTCTCTAACAATATAAAATTACATGTTTCTTAATAAAAGAGTTGGCGGATGTAATTAAAATTACAGTATTTATATTTTTTTCTCTAAAACTTCAGATTAGTTACAAGGATCTGTAAAAAGAGATTGGGAAGTTTATAGAGTATGGCTGGGTTTTAGGGTAAAATATGTCCAGTTGGAAAAGTATCCTATAAAGGAATAAAATTACTTCAAAAATCCAGTATTACTGTTTTCACTATTTCAGAAATTCAGACATAAACAATCCTGTTTCATTCATTTTGGACTTCTGTCGCAATATATGTGATCTCTGTTACCCATTCACTGGTCTTGTTTGTTTCCTTAATATAGTGGGTTATATTATGCAATTCTCACTAGATATCCTTAAAGGCAATGATACCAATTTGCACCTAGATATGAGATGATATAACATGAGGACAGGTTATGGTGGGAACAACAGACTTAAAAAGGCACAGGAAAAAATTGCAAGGCGAGATTTAGAAATTATATCCTGACTCGTGAAGTTTAGTACACAACAACAGGTCATTTTATTGTAATGTTTGGGGCAGATAGCATAAATGGATTTGTTAGACTCTAACTGTATACAAAAATATTTGCTACTAAAGTGATTAGCAATGCATAAAGACAGAAAAGTATTAATCCTGCACATTTTTTACCACATTCCAAAATGGATGGATCGTGATGCAGTACATGGTGTGATTGCCTGCCACTGGCTGATGCAAAATTCATTCAAATGAACAGAAAGATTCACAGTTATTTCAGTGTCTTTGTATTGAGATCATAATAATTTAGCAGCAGGGTAAGTCTAAGTCACAAAAGTTCATTCTTTTCAAGTTATCCAATATCATGAGGTTTATTCTGGGCCTGTGTTTCCCTTTTTTCTCACACATTCTCTCAAATGGTTGCCTATGTTCTTCCAAGACTTTGGCTTTTTTCCCTGCTTTCCTGCCTTAATCAGTGCTTGACAAACTTGTTTTCTTTCCTCAACATGGTCCACAACGTAACTTTTTCCATTACTCTTGCTCAAGGACCCTGCCACCTTTCTAAATCTTAATCATAGTATGAATTAAGTCACATATAGGGCATGATCTGACCCTCACAACATATGCTGTGGTATAGTCTTAGTTCTAATGCATGTATAATGCAACACATGCAGAGCTGGGGAAAACCAAAAGGACAAAAGGGTTGATACATATTTAAAAACATAGGTAAGTGAAAGAACTATGGTAATTTCTAGTGATGTAATGGAAACTATTACCCTGCTACTGGATAATGCAAAATTCATTGAAATAAGTGGAAAGATTCCCAATTTACAATAAAATATTATTTATAATATCAATGTGAAAAAATCTCTGTAAAGTTTTGAAGAACAAGGATTATCTCTAATAACTGAATTATTTTATAATGCAATATCTATGTTGAATATATTTTATATGAATTAGCTTTGATTTTTATTTTCCATGAATACCCAAAGCTTGTTATCGAGACTAAAATGAAAGCCTCCTATAATACCACCTTGTCCATTTAAAGATTAATGGACTTGAGTCTAAATGACTGGTTACTGATCATGACCATAAATCATCTTTTCCAGCCTTTACAGTTGTTATAAATTTGCCAGATGACCTCTTTTAAGAATAGGAATACAATGTATGAAATGAGAGGTTGCAAAGATTTACAGCTGGAGGAAGAAAAAAATCAAAGTTCTTAGCATTGCAGTGTTACACTTTGACCAGAAAACTGTAGAAAAGGATCAGATGTGAAGGCTTTTATTTGGCAAAAGTACATGCATTGATTTGCTTTTCCCTTATATTAATTGTAAGCCAAATTCTACTCTGTCCAACATATGCATGTTTATTCCTTGTCTAAACATGATACTCATGAAACATTTTATAATATTGAAGAAAGAGACTGAAAGGAACCCAGTTCCCAATGTTTCCTGATAAAAATATCCATAATTTGGTTTTCAGGTGATAACATGCATTCTGTAACATGTAGTGTGTGCTAGACAGCACGTGTCTTGCTATTTCTTTACTTGCTGCATTTCCCCTTGCCTGATGAGAATCCACACACCGTGTACCTGAAGATGATCCTGTTCCTCCATGCAATAGAACTTCCTGTCCTTTTCAAATTCAGCAATGAAACAACCACCAAACCCAAGGATTTGGTATGTAGTTGTTGTTTTGTTTTGGGTTTTGTTTTTTTTTTTTTCTGTAAACACACATCAGGATTAAATACCTACATTTCAGAGATTATTAAAGAACTAACATTTCTCCATGGACCTAATTGGCCACTGTAAGAAAGAAAAAGTACGGAAGAGAGAAAGGGAATAATTTCTTCACCAAGATAAAAAATGTTATTCTGTAGTTCCTTTGACTCTAAGAGAAAAACTTTTAAATAGGCATGAGAACTTACAGCATTTTTACTACTCTTCATTCCTTATCCTTTGAGATTTTTTGTTACATGTTAGTATGCTGTAATCGTATTGGAAATTTCAGTCTTTGCAGAATCTGTGCTTAAAATACGGCTATGACAAAATGAAGAAGCAACACTGTAAAAGTTTTAGTTTGGCAGAAATAAGATGGTATTTTAACGTATCTATTTAATGCCTAAGTAATGGAATTTTCATCTTTAAAATCGTGAGTGGCAAGCAGAGGGTGAAAATACTGACTGTTGTTCATCTTCTCTTCCACTAAGAAAACTAGGGAACATCAAACATATATACTGAAAGAAAAAGGGAACAAACAAACAAACAAACACACGTGTTGCCTCTTAAATAAAATTATGAAGGACCTAAGCTATGGAACATCTTGCCACAGCTTGTTGGTGGTAAATTCTTCATGAATACAGAGCAAGGCTGAGGAATTTCCTGGAAGTGAAAGACATCAGGGACATTTTCATTTCACGAAGACCAAGAATGGAACTGTTGAAAGTATTATGGGGTTGTATAATTTTATTTTTACTCTCTTCTTATGTTTTGTTTAGACTTTCACATCTAGAGTCTGTTAGAAACAATTTACTGGGCTAAATAGAGTTTTGATCAGATGTAATATATCTGTTATATACTTTAACAAGTTTCTCAATGACTAGCCTTGGTAAAACTTCTTTGAAATGATACATTTAAATAATATTAATCAAAACTTTTAGTAAATATTTTCCAGTAAAATTTAGATGTTGGACCTGGCTTAAGTCTGTGAAAGGTAAAAAAATTTTTTAAAAAGTCATAAAGAAAAAACTAGAAAAATTATTGTTCCACTGTGGTAAATTTACGAAAGCTATAATTTTACCTGAAACCATAACAAGACCTTGAATATAGAGGAATAAAACCTAAAGTGTAATGCAGAGATTGTTTTAGAAGAAAACTCTGTTCAATATTTCATAGATGTTTATCTGTTTTGGTATTTTATGCCTTTTGTGCTGTATCCTCCCATGTTAGTCTCTCCTTTGAAGTTCTGAGTTAAACAAACAAGTGCAGAGGTCAGAGCGATGCATTCCCGTTTCAGTCACACCTTTGGCTTTCAATAGTCCTCATTTCAATTTGTCCACAATTCATTGTCAAGATCTGGTTGAGATTCCTTTGGTCTTGCTCTGTGAGGCCAACTTTATTGCTCCAGTGTGAACAGCTACGAAGTCTAAGTGTGATAACAAAACCTGACAAGCCATTAAAAAATAGTTATAGTCTCCAACTAAGGGATTGACAGTAATTTGCATCGTTTTTCAGAGAAGCTTTTCAATTCCTCCAGAAGAAGTTATTGTTTGTAGGTTTTTACTTAAAAAATTTTTCAGTATTCATGGAAATAAACTAACAGAATGAAACCTGGAACTACAATGATGTATTTTCATTATACTTCACAACTACATTTCTTGCCTTTTCAACTCCTAGATCTTTCCAGTAATTTAACATTAGGGAGAACTAGATAACTGAAGAGAACTATTGTTTCCTATTTATATCGCTGATTTTTGGTTTGTATTTTCTCTCAGTGGTTATTGAAATCCATGGTTTCTTTCTTCCATTCAAACAGCCTACTACCAGCTCCTCTCAGTGTTAGTGACACAGCACCTTGCAGCCAGAGGGCCCTCTGTTCATAAGTTAAGCAACAAGGATTTCTCTAATTCACCTTCCCTCTTCATCCCCCAGCTGCATGCTGTATTACTGTGATTCCCCTCCATGGAGGAAGATCTGCACTAGATATTATCTGCACTAGACCTAGAACAGAATTTCCATAAGAATTAAATATGAACTTTCGGCTGTAGAAACACAGCCTTTTATAAAGGGACTTAAAAATAAATAATAGCTAGGACTTTTCATCCCTGAATTTTCGGTAAACGCGTAAGTATGAAAATCACTATGTCACTTGTGTTCACTGGGTGGGAGCCTTGGCTTGTTAGTCCGTGTGCAAAGGAATTCAAATGATGTATTTGCTGCCCTGCACCTCACCCAGGTCTTTGTAGCAGCAGTAGGTTTTTATCCTGGGGTGGACCACACAGGATTCACAACAAAATTTCCCTGTTGCATAACACTGTTTCATCTTTCAGTAGGAAGCCAAAGACTAAACGAAACTTTATTTTAAATTAAATACTGCTTAATAAACTACACCTTTGTGAATGATTTGCTCGTGGGCCAGGTCTTTGTACCTCTACAGTTTAGGATTAGTCCGGAAGGAAACTGAAAGGAGTGCAGTGGTGTGATTTATATAACAAGCAGTAGGAAAAGAAAGGAAGTTCAATAATTAGTCTGGTATAAACTCTATTCAGTATAAGTAATGAACTAACACTTTTAATATTTTTTACCTAGTTACTTTGTTGACTCTATTTTGGTCTTTGTAGGCATAATTAATTCCCCCGGGATCAGTTAAGCATCTCTGTCACCCTACAAACATTAATGAATGTATCCTTAAAACAGACCTTGAAGTTTAAAGGTGGGTGCTAAGGCACAAAACAAAGGCAATTTATACAGACTCAGGAAATCTGTGGCAGAGCTGAAAACTAAAGGAGGATCTTACACTTTTTTTCATTTTTCTTTATTTGTAGCCACAGGGGATCAATTTTAATGATAGGAAAGTTAAGCAAAGCTCTTTAAACAGCTTATAAATCATTAATATTTTCATCAAAAGATTTCATAAGGTCATATTGAATCAGCATTTAATTTAGTGTAGCCAGCCATTATGCACCGCGTGCTCTAACCGGTCATTATATCCAGTATGTACTACACCCTGTCACAGGCCATGGTTCACACCATTGCAGATGTGGGCAGCACCCCTAAAAGTGTCAGAGCTGGTCCCAGTAATGGTGTCAGCCAGAGCCTGACCCGCATGAAGTTGTCTGTTCCACTCTGTGAAGCAAAGAAGGATGGAAATGTGTCTTCAGGAGGACATTGGGGATTCCTTCTGTGCAGTACAAATTCAGCATAGATGGATCTGTATTTCTCCTTTCCCAATGAAAGGGAAATGTCTAATGGAAGAAATAAGAAGAGGTGGCTGAGCAGATCTCAGTGGTCCCCAGGTTTGTCAGGTGAGATGCTGGCAGACAGACTCTTTCTGTTCCACCTCAATTCCCTCCAATGAGGAGTATAACTTCCATGTCTTCACTTGTCGTACAATGGCTTCTAATTGTTACAGTTACAGTAACTTGCAATGATCAATAAAAGAAGCTGAGCCTCAAAACATAATTATCTCAACAGCTGTGCAATGTTCTTGAAGAGCATTATCTTTATATTAGGTAAAGGGAAAATGTGATTCCAAATTTCTTATAAGAAAGATTTGAAGCTGAAACAGTTTAGGAAGTACAAACTCAGCAAATATATTGCTGACTTATTGAGTTAATCATCACACTTCAGATATACAATTTACATATTATAAATAGCATCTTCGTCAGTATGTTTTTTGTATCTACTTTTTCTTAAAGGGGCTATGACTGACATTCTTAGCTGATACATTTCTGGAAAAAAGTTTTCCTTTTTGTTTGACTTTCATTCAAATAAAGGAGAATACAACTAGTTAGACTCCAGGTGCTTTTATGTCTTGAACATTGTTTGAATAAATTGTTTCATTTAAGAAAAGAAAAACAATACAAACTTATTCTGATTTGATATTGTAAATCTTCAATGAAAACATAAAAGGAACAAAAAACAAAAGGGGAATTTCTAACACGCTGTGAGGCTAATGAAGGCTGATCTCTTATGGATTTGTGTTCTTTAGTACCCAAACCTTCCTGCAGCAGTAACCATGGCAGGACACAGGCAACAATTGGGAAAGTTTTAACATAATCCAGAAGTACACACGCTCTTTGTTACCATGTTGGCAGGCCAGAGTGCAATATATAGTTCTGTCTGTCTGATCTATGAGTCCTATCTGTCTGAATTTGATCTGTCTTTCCCACAACAGGACTGCTAATTCAAATCTCTTTCCAATAGGCAGATGGCTATTTTCACAAAACTTGTAGGAATTTAGTGGTTTTTTAGACTTTCTCCTTCTTTCAGATTTGTTTGAAATGATCAAAGGGGATTAGGAAGAGAATGCGGGGAGACAAATTAACAGATGGATAGGGAGGCAGCTAATGCAAATGCACATACCTTGTTTCCTGGGGAAATAGCAGCAGCTCAAAATAGCAACAGAACTGTCAGTCATTAGTAAGATTAAAGAAATACCCAAACTTGTCCATTTCAGATAACACAGATGTAAGGCATGTCACAGTAGGCAATTAGAATCATAGAATCATAGAAGCATAGAACATTTTGGGTTGGAAGGGACCATTAAAGATCATCTAGTCCAACCCCCCTGCCATAAGCAGGGACATCTTCAACTAGATCAGGTTGCTCAGAGCCCCATCCAACCTGACCTTGAATGTTTCCAGGGATGGGGCATCTACTACCTCTCTGGGCAACCTGTGCCAGTGTCTCACCACCCTCATTATAAAAAAGTTCTTCCTTCTATCTAGTCTAAATCTACCCTCTTTTAGTTTAAAACCATTCCCCCCTCGTCTGTCACAACAGGCCCTACTAAAAAGTCTGTCCCCATCTTTCTTATAAGCCCCCTTTAAATACTGAAAGACCGCAACAGGGTCTCCCTGAAGCCTACTCTTCTCCAGGTTGAATAACCACAACTCTCTCAGCCTTTCTTCATAGCAGAGACGTTCCACCCCCCCCAATCATTTTCGTGGCCCTCCTATGGACCCGCTCCAACAGATCCATGTCTTTCTTGTGATGAGGGCTCCAGAGATGGACGCAGGACTGCAGGTGGGGTCTCACCAGAGCAGAGCAGAGGGGCAGAATCACTTCCCCTGACCTGCTGGCCACGCTTCTTGTGATGCAGCCCAGGGTACAGTTGGCCTTCTGGGCTGCGAGCGCACATTGTCAGCTCATGTCCAGCTTTTCATCCACCGGTACCCCAAAGTCCTTCTCGGCAGGGCTGCTCTCAATCCCTTCATCCCCCAGCCTGTATTGATACCAGGGGTTGCCCCAATCCAGGTGCAGGACCTTGCGCTTGGCCTTGTTGAACCTCATGAGGTTCGCATGGGCCCACTTCTTGAGCTTGTCCAGGTCCCTCTGGACAGCATCCCGTCCCTCAGGCATGTCGACCACACCACTCAGCTTGGTGTCGCCTGCAAACTTGCTGAGTGTGCACTCGATCTCACTGTCTATGTCATTGATGAATATATTAAACCAATACGGACTCCTGCGGGACACCACTTGTCACCGACCTCCATCTGGACATTGGGCCGTTGAGCACTACCCTCTAGATGCATCCATCCAACCGATTCCTCACCCACTGGACAGTCCACCCACCAAATACATACTTCTACAGTTTAGAGAGAAAGATGTTGTGGGGGACCATGTCAAAGGCCTTACAGAGGTCCAGATAGATGACATCTGTGGCCCTTCTCATGTCCACTGATGTAGTCACTCCATCATAGAAGGCCAATAAGTTGGTCAGGCAGGACTTGCCCTTAGCGAAGCCATGCTGGCTGTCTCGAATCACCTCCCTGTCCTCCATGTGCCTTAGCATAGTTTCCAGGATAATCCATAATCTTGCTGGGCACACAGGTGAGACTGGCTGGCCTGTAGTTCCCCGGGTCTTCCTTTTTTCCCTTTTTAAAAATGGGGGTTATGTTTCCTTGTTTCCAGTCAGTAGGAACTTTACCGGACTGCCACGACTTCTCAGATATGATGGATAGTAGCTTAACAACTTCATCCGCCAGTTCCTTCAGGACCCACGGATGGATCTTATTGGGTCCCATGGACTTGTGCACCTTCTGATTAGGTGCACCTTGCTGATTAGCAAGACAAACACCTAAAAACACTTGAGAAATAAGTAAGTTTACAGAACATAAAGTCAAAATGTTCATACAATGAAATTGTCTTGCACTGCATAAATAAGAGTTCAAAATTCCTAAATGTTACGAGTTTAATAGTAACATCAACATTGTGTCATCTTTGCCATGTAGGTGGGTGGTGAGGGGGAGGGAAATCAGCCCTCCCTAGGGAAGTGACTTCCAAGGATCAAGAGACAGGACTGGTTTGCTCTGTGTTGGATATAGCCTGGATAATGAAGTTTTGATCCACACAGATTCCTTAAAAAGAAAAATCAGCTGAAGGCGGTATTCTTCAGCTTGCAGAGTCCTTAACGTAGAGAATTATGTAAAAGAAGGTGGATAATGGGACACATTGCTGGTATACAAGCAGACAACTTCCATACATTTTCTTCTTTATAAGAAGCCCTAGGGATCCTCCAGAGTTGGAATAATTTGGAGAGAAAATTATTTTTCCTATAGAAGGTAATTTACTGATCTTGCATACTAAAAATGAGCTCTGTACAATCACCGTAACCTGAGGCAACTAGCCTTGAGTTCTTCAGCTTGCACTGTATGCATAAACATTTAGGTGGCCATGGGACAGAGGCTCCTAAGTCACTTTGGTGACTTAACCATCTGACCATTACAGTGACTAGTGCCTTTAGGCCATTAAAATAACTTAGACGTTTTTAAAAATAAAGTCCTAGTCCTATTCATTTAATTAAAACCCTACCACATATATCTTGATCTATGTAGCTGATGCACATAGTATATTTCCCGTGAACCTAGTTGTAAAAGGTTACTCTGTCTTTTCTACTGCTGGGGTTTTTTTTTGTTTTGTTTTGTTTTTTTTACTTACACTTTAATGACTAATAACAGGTCTAGAATGAAGTTAGAATGTAGAGGCTAGCACATAATTCTCCCAACAGATCCTCTTTCTTCTGTATTTTTTGGTCCTTTGCTTGCTGTCAGTCATTTCTTAATGTCTTGGTGGTTTCTGTATCTTATTAACTAAACACTGTAACATATTATTTAAATCATTTTTCATATTTTGTTTGATGAAATAAGATAGTTGGCAGGCATAATAAATATAAGTTTCATCTCGACTTATGTTGAAAAGCTTCTGTCCCTTTAAAATACTAAGTATATTCAGTTAGCTAAAAACTGTGCTGCAGTAACATAATATATCATCTTTCTAATAAAACACAGACTGGAATATATGTGTCTGTTTGTTGTCTTCACAGTTTCACAGATGTTAAGAAACAGAATTTCTCCTTTAGTTCCCAGTCATAGACTTTTGGAGAATCTTTCCAAAACTATAGATTCAATTGTTTTCTGCTGTTCTTCTAGTGGACAAAAATAGCTGATTTTGATTATGCCACTTCTCTTTTGATCCAAAGATTCAAAACAGAAAATACTTTCAGATTCAAGGATGGGGGAGGGTACATTCTTCCTCATTATTAATTTTATAGCTCAGGCTAGTTGGTGCAATCAATTGGTCTTTTTTAAAAATAGCTTGGTAAATTTCTATGCCTGTGAAGACCAAGGTTTAAACAGCAGCATAGGATCTAATGTAGTAAGGCATGAGCTTCTTAACGTGAAAAATAGCTTTGGCAGAAGCTCTTCAACTCAAAATCAAAATGCCTGAAGTTTGATAAGTCATATGATTTGATGTAAGCAATCACATTTCTTCTTCAGAGGGATGGAACACCTCTCCTACGAGGACAGGTTAAGAGAGTTGGGGTTGTTCAGCCTGGAGAAGAGAAGGCTTCGGGGAGACCTTATTGTGGCCTTTCAGTATTTAAAGGGGGCTTATAAGAAAGATTGGGACAGACTTTTTAGTAGGGCCTGTTGCAATAGCACAAAGGGGAATGGTTTTAAACTAAAAGTGGGTAGATTTGGACTAGATAGAAGAAAGAACTTTTTTACAGTGAGGTGGTGAAACACTGGAACAGGTTGTCCAGAGAGGTGGTAGATGCCCCTCTGATGGAAACACTCAAGGTCAGGTTCGACAGGGCTCTGAGCAACCTGATCTAGTTGAAGATGTCCCTGCTCATTGCAGGGGGGTTGGACTTGCCTTTAAAGGTCCCTTTCAACCCAACTCATTCTATGATTCTCTATGATTCTCTATGATTCTTCTAACAGGCTCTTTGAATTTATCTGTAACATTAAATCCCACTATGTGTCCTTTCCTGGTATAAATTGACACAGTCCATTTTATATTAAGGGAGCTATTGTGCTCTATACCATCTGAAGATTCGTAGTAAATATTGATGCTAGACATGCTCATTCTGATGACTCACTATGACAGCTGCTACTTCATAAGATTTTTTTAGAGAGAGAATGAAAGGAAGGATTAAAAATCTTTCAAGTAAAAAACCTTAAGAGTTGTCACACCTAGAGAAAAGAGTTATTCTGTGTGTTCTTTGTCGTTATCCTAAAGACAATTCCATGCTGAGGAAGACAGAAATTCTGACCCTCTGAAGTGAGCAGATTTCGTGTTAAAGCATGCTGGAAAGATGGTTGCTCAGACAAAGACCTTGAGAAATTTATTGTATGCAGATAAATCTGTTTTCCAAGGCCCCATTTTCCCTGTGGTATGCTGGATTACATGTGATTGCTGAAATACAATAAAAGAATCAGTTACGAAATATGATCATTTGAAAGACCGTCTGACCAGGTTTTAGCATCCTGTTAGTCACTGTAAGTATCTGTGCACCATGAGAGGAAAGAGTTCTGCTGGGGCGATGGATTAGAAATGTTCCTGGTTTGAATTTTCTCACCAAAGGAGAATAATAATAGACTGCCTTTCAGTTCCATTTTTTAATTCAAAATTAATATATTTAAGCATTATTAATTAGTCAACTGTTTCAAAATTCCTGTCAAGTAGAGACCAAAGGAACACACAATGCCTGTGCATAGTCAATACCATTGCTGGCACTATATCTTTAAGGAATTCATCCAATGTAGTGCTGAGCAAGTTTTAGAATTTCCTGGATTTTCTGTCCTACAATTTCCCAAATGCTGGACTTCCAGCCAAACAGATGGTATCATATTTGACACCCAAACACAAAGACACATAAAAAATCTTTGGCTTAAATAAATACCCACTTGCAATCAGTTCAAAAATCCTGTGTCCTCATCATAAAAAAAAAATGTTTTTTCCAGCTGAATTTTGGTCCTTATGACACATGCTAATGGTGTTCTACTTTCAAATAATTCATTTGAATGAGAACCAGTGAGAATAAGCTCAACGTCTTTCAACTATATTATATAAGTGTCTGTTTTATTTGCATTTGACTTCTTAATAAAGCATATCTCTTAGCAGATTTGTAGTGCCCTTGTATTTTAATGTAGCTGAATTGACAAACCAGCTGTGGGGGAGCAAAGGTTAACAGGATAATAATATATATCCTCTAGATAAACTATTGTATGTGGTAATTAATATTTGCTGTAACATGAAAGGGAGAAACATTGTTGTCCTAAGGGACATCTTAGGGTCAATTTTTTGGGGCCTTACTCATCGTTACAAATCAACCGCTGTGGATCCAGGTGCTGATACCTTCTATATTTCTGAATCCAGAATCTCACTTGTAGACTTCACGGGGAATGTTATGCAAAATCTTGATGTCTTTTTCTTTAATTAAAAGCTTTCATAATTGGCCATTCCAGGTTCTAAAGCTACCGTTTATCAGATGTGTCTGTAAGATATTTTAGATATTCTTCTAAGTACTTTACTTACTAGGATTGCAGAGAGTGGTGTTTTGAAATACCATTTCAGATCAATATTTTGAGAGAAATAACATATATCTCATTATCATTGTGGTTCTCAATTCAAAATTGTTCCTCCTTTAAATTTGCTGGGTTCCCCCCTGTAATAATATTTTTTTTTTTTTTAGTAGATTGGAGGAACGCCTAAGAATTATCTCATATGGTTGCTTGGAATAAAATACTCCTGCAGTTTTAAAGGAAGGAAGCAAGCCCAACAACATTTATTTCATTATTTTTAATCTCAGGAATATTTTCTGTTGTATTTTTTTTACTTTATAGAAATAATTTCCAACTATCATTAGTCTCTTACAGAAAGATGAATGAATCTACAACTGTTAAACCCTTTTAAAGAGATCAGCTCTCATCAGAGGTCAATTGGAAGTCAAACCAGACATTTTTTAAGCAATTGGAAAGGAGAATATTCCATTATAGATGTCAAGATGACATGTGACTAATGTCACAAAAGTTAAAGGTTAGGGGCTAATCCACTGAGAAGTCATTCATGGATCATATTTAAATTGCTTCAGACACTTTTAAAAAGTGCATTCCCTCACAAGATCTTTGCTGTCTTACAGGAGTTGCAGCTACATGTGTAAGCAAACCTCCCTTAATATCTGTGTTAATATTCAAATTGCTGAACTAGACTTTTCTTTAAAAATAGAAGAAAGACCTTGTTGATTAATTAAAAACAATATCTTAAAGAATATATTAATTTAGTAAGACGAATATTTTTTTAAAATCCATTTACTCTTTTTAGAAGATCTTCTAAATTAAAAAGCAACCCCATTAAAACA
Organism: Calonectris borealis; assembly: GCF_964195595.1. Lineage (NCBI taxonomy): Eukaryota > Metazoa > Chordata > Aves > Procellariiformes > Procellariidae > Calonectris > Calonectris borealis. Next base: position 10,257,686 of record NC_134312.1, read on the forward strand.
TGTACCTGAGAGAGCAGAATTCTGAGCATTAACGTGGTGAACAAATTCTAGCATAAGAAAGACTATTTGCTTATTCATAAACATACGTACATTTAAAAAAACTGCTTTGAAAAATCTATTTTGAGGGAAAATGTTAAGAGTCATATATAATCTTTTTTTTCAAATGGAAGCTGCCAGAAGATAAAAATAAACAAAAAGTGGACAAAAATGTAATGAATTTAAGCTGTTCTTGGTTTAAGGGGAAAAAATAACACTGTTTGTTTACGTGCAGAAGATACTGATGAAAAATAGCAGCATAGCCATGTCCTCTCACTACTTAAATAGAAGTTTTAGTGGGAAAAATGTCACTGTCCAAACTGGATTATGGCCAAAATACAATGAATTCCTCTTCATGTATTGTTATAGTGATTTCAAGAAAAAATAGTGGGATTCAATGAATAAATGTAGATGTCTTTGTTGTAGGTGTATGATCTAGTCACCATTGTTCTGTCTATAGAATCATAGAAACATAGAATCATTTAGGTTGGAAAAGACCTTTAAGATCATCAAGTCCAACCATTAACCTAGCACTGCCAAGTCCACCACTAAACCATGTCCCTAAGCACCACATCTACACGTCTTTTAAATACCCCCAGGGATGGTGACTCAACCACTTCCCTGGGCAGCCTGTTCCAATGCTTAACAACCCTTTCAGTGAAGAAATTTTTCCTAATATCCAATCGAAACCTGGTGCAACTTAAGGCCATTTCCTCTTGTTCTATCACTTGTTACTTGGGAGAAGAGACTGACCCCCACCTCACTACAACCTCCTTTCAGGTAGTTGTAGACAGTGATAAAGTCTCCCCCCTCAGCCTCCTTTTCTCCAGGCTAAACAACCCCAGTTCCCTCAGCTGCTCCTCATAAGACTTGTGCTCTAGGCCCTTCACCAGCTTCATTGCCCTTCTTTGGACACGCTCCAGCACCTCAATGTCTTTTGGTAGTAAGTGGCCCCAAGCTGAACACACTTTTCGAGGTGCAGCCTCACCAGTGCCGAGTACAGGGGCACAATCACCTCCCTCGTCCTGCTGGCCACACTATTTCTGATACAAGCTACGATGCCGTTGGCCGCCTTGGCCACCTGGGCACAATGCTGCCTCATTCACTAAATGGATCACCTTGTCATAGAAGGAGATCAGGTTAGTCAAGCAGGACCTGCCTTCCATAAACCCATGCTGACTGGGCCTGATCACCTGGTTATCCTGTACATGCCATGTGATGGCACTCAAGATGATCTGCTCTATAACCCCCCCTGAGGTCAGACTGACAGGACTGTAGTTCCCCGGATCCTCCTTCCGGTCCTTCATGTAGATGGGCATCACATTTGCTAACCTCCATTCAACTGGGACCTCCCTGGTTAGCCAGGACTGCTGATAAAGGATTGAAAGTGGCTTGGTGAGCACTTCCACCAGCTCCCTCAGTACCCTTGGGTGGATTCCATCTGGCCCCATAAACTTGTGTGTGTCTAAGTGGTGTAGCAGGTCACCAACCATTTCCTCTTGGATTATGGGGGCTTCATTCTGCTCCTTGTCCCTGTCTTCCAGCTCAGGGGGCTGGGTACCCAGAGAACAACTGGTCTTATTATTAAAGACTGAGGCAAAGGTGGCATTAAGTACCTCAGCCTTTTCCTCATCCTTTGTCACTATGTTTCCCCCTACATCCAATAAAGGATGGAGATTCTCCTTAGCCCTCCTTCTGTTGCTAATGTATTTATAGAAACATTTTTTAATTGTCTTTTACGGCAGTAGCCAGATTAGGTTCTAGTTGGGCTTTGGCCCTTCTAATTTTCTTCCTGCATAACCTCACAACGTCTTTGTAGTCCTCCTAAGGTGCCTGTCCCTTCTCCCAAAGGTCAAACTCTTTTTTTTTGTGAGTTCCAGCCAAAGCTCTCTGTTCAGCCAGGCCGGTCTTCTTCCCCGCTGGCTCATCTTTTGGCACATAGGGACAGCCTGCTCCTGTGCCTTTAAAATTTCCTTCCTGAAGAATGTCCAGCCTTCCCGGACTCCTTTGCCCTTTGCCTCCCAAGAGACTCTCGAAAAACCAGTCTCCTGAACAGGCCAAAGTCTGCCCTCCGGAAGTCCAAAGTAGCAGTTCTGCTGACCTCCCTCCTTACTTCTCCAAGAATCGAAAACTCTATCGTTTTGTGATCGCTATGCCCAAGACGGCCTCCAACCGTCACATCACCCACAAGTCCTTCTCTGTTCAGAAACAACAGGTCCAGCAGGGCGCCTTCCCTAGTTGGCTCCCTCACCAGCTGTGTCAGGAAGTTATCTTCCACAGACTCCAGGAACCTCCTAGGCTGTTCCCTCTCTGCTGTATTGTATTTCCAGCAGACATCTGGTAAGTTGAGGTCCCCCCCATAGACAGTAGACCTATATAGACATATAATTTTAATCATAATAAATGAAATTATATGAATTAAAACCAAGGTATCTACCCAAAGTAATGATAATCAGTTTGGGTAGACAACAGAGTGCTTCAGTTGCCTTTCTACAGTCTAATCAGGCAGAGAAAGAGAGGTTTTCTTTCCTCCTACAACCTTTGCAAATCTGCCTTATTAAAAGATATTCAGATGAAAGACTTTGTGGAGAAGAGGAAGATTTAACTCCTAGGGAATATCCTGCATATCATAAAAACATTGGAAATTGTTGGGTTTGATCTGGGTGAAAAAGAAAATATCACTGTTAATTATTACAGTCATGTCCAGTCAGACAGATGTAGGCTGATAGCTTGTATTTGAAATACATGTTTTGAGGAATACCTCCAGAGTTTCCATTTGGGAAAATAAAGAAAACTCTTTGCTTATACTTTGTGTATTGCCCTAATCTTTTAGGACTTTAAAAAGTTTTCTGAATCTATCTGCAGAGACAAGCTTTGAGGTTAAGTGCTAGCAAGACAAATAAATTGAACAAAATTCTTATGCAATAACAGCTCTGTGTATTTGATTTGGAAAGGAGGGGGAAGTGTCTATTTTCCCTTTGGGGATTTCTTAAACAGCTAACTCTCTAACTTTCTAACTATACTAATATTTGTGTCTGTTTGAAACCATACAGCTGGCTTTTTTATCTGAACTGTATTGTCAAACATAAGCTAAGGACTTTGTGAGCCCTCATCTATTTTCTTCAGTCCCAAAATGTGTCATAGCAGTGTCGGTAATTGTTCTGATTTTCACAGTATCATGATGCTTTATATTAAGTTAATTGGATAAAATACTTTTTGGAAAATACTCATTTGTGACAGTTTCCAGCCCTTGTTCCTATAATCATATAATCAATGATTGGAAAAGGCCTTTGGAGGTCATCAGGTCAGTCCAACACTCAAAACAGGGTTAATTTTAAACTACGTAGCTCAAGGTAGCAATAAGATGTCCTCTGTGCCTTCTCTTTCTAAAGATGAACAAATGCAGTTCTTTGAGTTCTGCTCACATATCACGTGCTCCAGCCCCCTAATTATCTTGGTGGCCTTCCCCTAGACTCACCGAAGTGAAAGCAAGAAGAAAATAAAAGAAAGATTAACTTACTGTTTTCACTGTTTCTTAGATGTAAATTGGTTGGGGCAGAGTTCTTCATTACATAGATTTTAATTTCAATATACTTGTTTTCTTTCCCTTGTTGGAGATTTCAGTGTTTCCATGAAATGGGAAGCAAAGTGAACAAGCAGTTAAGACACTGATTCGGATGAGATTCCTGCCTGCTACTCTGAATGAAAACACGTTTCCTCACATGTCCCTCTTTGTGATCCCACGTGTCTCCTGTATTTTTTCACTTGGACTGCAACTCTTTGGGGTCAGGACTGTTTCATTCTGCCTCAGCATCTAGTATAACAAAGTCATGCTCTTGCAGTACTGATCTTGATGCTGTGGCACTCTTTTCCCTCGCCCTCATCCCTTGTTGCAGAGGTAGAATAAGTAATGCCTCAGAAATGTGTCCTCTCAGCCACTTTGTCTCCTGAAGCTCTCCTGGCTTCCATGCCACACATTCCAAGTGCCTTAACGCACTCCCCAGCCTCAGCATACAATTAATAAAGTCTACAATTCCTGCTATGAGCAATTACTGAATCTCTCTGCTCAAAATATGCTCTGTTCAGCTGGAGTACCCCACTCAGAGTTTATTAAGACTTGGCTCTGTTATCATCTGTTTCCCAGCCAGGAACTATGAGAGTTATGACACAGGAGGAAAACTAAAAAAGCAGAACTGACATTGATTTCCATGTGTTCATGATCTTGCTCCAAAGACTAGTAACATAGCAACAAGGGTTGGGTTTTTTTTTTTAATCTCCTTTTTTCCCCTATTTATATAGTGCTATTCATCTTTTTAAAGACTATGGTTTAAGTCGTATGTTTCCTTCAGGGCATTGTGCTTATATTCAAAATAGAGGATGAGTTCACAATACCTTGTTCACAGTACTCACTTCCAAATGTACTATGCTTATGATAGTTAAACACTGATGTAGCATCTGGTTTTGATGGAGTTTCTGCTTTTATGCACTAATGCTGTTGGTCTGACCAGGTCATCATGTGTGACTTCATCTGATATAAAACAGCATGGTTTAATTGGTTTGTTTTACATCTGAACCACAACATCTCTGTTTCACTCTTTACAGCACTCTTGTGTAACTTTCTTCAGTAACATCAATCAAGAGTAAGCTGATTTCTAGAGATGCATTTTATTTCCACTCTCCACTCAAGTTCCCTTTTTGTGTCAATACATTATTATTCTCTCCTAACCTTAGCAGTGGAGCAGAGCTACCAAGTTATGTATGAGCATTAAGACATGTTAAGTTATGTAACATGACAATAGCAAAGTCTCAGCCAAATTTTTAGGTATCCCACTCCCTGGACACTTATGTATGGGGTCTCACTAACTGGTGCATGAGGCTACTGTGCACTACAGAAGGGAATTTCCAGGTAGCTCCAAGCTCAAGAAGCTGAACAGTCAGAAATGATGCAGCATAGAATGGTTTAACATTTGCCCTTCTGACAATTTAGCAAGTACCTATCTCAGCTCAGAATTCAAAGCTATGAAACCTCTCAAAGCTTTCTTTTTCCAAGAGGAAAAAATTAAGATCAAATATTTGACAAGATACGATTTTCTTCTTATACTGAGTGTTTAGAGAACCTTCTGATAGTTAAGCTGAGACTGAAATCCTTTATTACACAGGAAAATGCTCCCATGTATGTTATTTTTATCACCTAACTTCGCTAACATCTCTAAGCAGCTTTTACTGTGAAAAAGAGACAGGAT